>NC_080787.1:58134795-58783406 GCF_028018385.1 Neofelis nebulosa | reverse complement strand
GCCCACAGTTGTTTTTAAGGTGCACTTTATGACAGGCACCATGCTAAGTGGTTTATATACATTTTTCTCATTTACTCCTCAAACAATTTTGGAGATAAATTCCACCACCCTTTTACCACTATGGCAGCGGACTCCCCAAGAGATTGTCTAGATGGTATACACAAAAGCAGCATAGCAGAGCCTCTTTATGCAGTCCTCTACTGGGTACCGGTGTTAGAAAACCAATTTGAACAAGCTGAAGAGGAAAAAAGAAAGTAAGTTTGATCCATGTAAGCAAAATGTGTTCACAAGCGTTGGTGCAGCTGTTTCAGGGACACTAGCACCAGGACTGGAAAGCTCCAAAACTCTGCCACTCCTCTCTGCTTTTCTCACTGGTTTGGCTCAACGCTCTCTCTGTTCAAAGGGGCTTCCTCCTCACCATGAGAAACGGAGTTGCTGTGCAGCTTCCACTAATGTCTCCCAATTTCACCACCTGAGAGAGATACTCTCTTGCTAAACATGGACCACTTATTTAACTGGTTGGGGTGGGCTGCGCTAAGTAGCTTAGCTCTTCCTATGTCTCCAACCTCTGCATTAATCATGGCCAGGGGGCCATAGAAGCAGCACAGACACATCTCTGGGGGATCCTGGTGCTGAAGACCACCACAGATCATGTGCACTACACTGTCCCAAGAAATGAAATAACTTTCCAGACAAGGAGAAGATGCAAAACATGAAAGGAAAAGAAATGGATCTCACCACATAATTTCAGAAGTTTAGTTCTAGAGCATTCATGATAGATTCATGATTTGTTTGCATTACATGATTCCAGAACATAGAAAATGAAATACAGTAAAACCTTGGATTGTAAGTAACTTGTTCTGCAAGTGCTCCGCAAGATGAGCAAACATTTCTAATAGATTTTAACTTGATAAACAAGCCCATGTCTGGCAATACCAGTAGTATCCGACGCCGAATGTCACATGATCACAACTGAGCCAATGGTTCTTCTCTCCCTCTCTTTCTCTCTCTTGTGAGTGCTCTTTCTCTCTCTCCCTGTGGGATTATGGGTTATAATCTCCCATGCTTGGATGCTCGGTCTCAAGCCATGGTGTTTGGCAGAAATCCATGATTTTTCAGAACTTTGGAAGGTACCCACAACTGGCACTAGTGTATTTTTTGTCACTTCAAAGCACCTATGGACAGCCCTTCGCTTTTCCATGCAAGTGTTCAGAATGCTTTTACTTCATTCTAGGTCAGGCTGCCTGCAGATATAGACCATTTCCTCTGCTGCTTTATTGCCAGTTACATTAAATACAATGACAAGAGTTTATTAATACTGTACTATAGTCAACATCCGTGCAAGTGTATACAAAGGCCCCCATGCAGAAAAAGGTTAAAATGAAAGGCAGCAAGTAGAAGGAGATGATTATGGTGGAAGTTAAGAAGGAAATCATCCAGAAGTATGAACGAGTTATGCGAGTGGCCAAAATTGCAAGATTTTATAAGAAGTCTATGTCAACCATTTGCACAATATTAAAGAATACAGAAGAAATAAGGGGATTGATGCAGCAAAGGGAGTCACAAGAATATCAAAGCAATGGCCACATGTTCTGGAAGAGGTAGAAAAGTTGCTTCTGGTTTGGATAAACGAGAAGCAACTAGCAGACAATGACCGAGAACTTTTTCTGCAAGAGGGCAAAGGCCTTGTACAACAACCTCTTAGGTAAACTGCCAGGTACATCAACAGAAAACAAATAAGGCTTCAAGGCAACCAGGGAATGTTTTGATAACTTTAAGATAAATGGCATCCATAGTGTTGTGAGGCATGGAGAGGCTGTGAGTTCAAACGCCAAGGCATGGGAAGCGTTTACTACTACTAAGTTCCAGAAGCTCATGGTTTCCAAGTGTTACCTGCTGGAGCAAGGTAACTGCAATGAGACTGGGCTTTTTTGGAAAAAGATGCCAAAGAGGATCTACATTACAGTAGAAGAGAATGCAGTGCTCAGTCACAAGCCCATGAAAGACCATCTCACCCTCTTGTTTGGGGCTAATGCAAGTGGGGATTTCAGAGTCAAGCCCTGCTTATGTATCATTCTGAGAATCCACCAGCCTTCAAGAAAAACAAGGTGCAGAAAAGCCAGTTAAATGTTATGTGGAGGTCCACTCGTATTTTGTTCATTGAGTGGATCGACAAGGTCTTCCATCCTACAGTGAAAAAATACCTTTCAGAAAAGAATCTGATTGTGGATAATGCTCCTGCTCATCCTCCAGGCTTTGAGGATGACTTACTGGAGGAATTCAAGTTCATTAAGGTCAAGTTCCAGGGTGCCTTGGGGCTCAGTCAGTTAAGCGTCCAACTCTTGGTTTCACCTCAGGTCATGATCTCACAGTTCATAAGTTTGAGCCCCACATCAGGTTCTGTGCTGTCAGTTCAGAGCCTGCTTGGGATTTTCTCTCTCTCCCTCTCTCTCGCTCTCTGCCACTTGTACTCTTTCTCTCAAAATAAATAAATAAACTTAAAAAAAAAAAAGGTCAATCCCTTCCTCCCAACACCACTCCAATCTTCTAGCCCATGGATCAGCAGGTCATTTTGAATTTTAAAAAGCTTTATACCAAAGCACTATTTCAGCAATGCTTCAAGGTGACTGAAGGAACAAACCTTACCCTCCGAGAGATTTGGAAAAATCATGTCCACATTGGTAACTGCCTCAAGATCATCGATATAGCCTGGGATGGGGTCACCAAGAGAGCCCTCAATTCTGCTTGGAGAAAACTTGGCCTGA
Organism: Neofelis nebulosa; assembly: GCF_028018385.1. NCBI lineage: Eukaryota > Metazoa > Chordata > Mammalia > Carnivora > Felidae > Neofelis > Neofelis nebulosa. The sequence goes on along the minus strand of NC_080787.1, from coordinate 58,780,641 downwards.
TTGAATTCTTGGATTTGACTTAGAGGGGCTTGCTCATAAACAGGAAACTCCAGTTGTCGATGAAACTGTGTCCTTGCGGAAGACCACAGGACTGGAGCTGAATGAGGATGATATTCAAGAGCTGATGGAGGAACATGGCCAGGAGCTGACCACCCACAAATTGATGTCTCTGTATCGCGAGCAACAGCAAGAGGTTATGGAGGAGATCTCATCTGCAGAGGAGGAGGAGAAAAAGGCAGAGGAATCCTGCACTTCAAATGAGATTAGGGATATGTGTAAACTGTGGGCAACAGTGCAAAATTTTGTAGAAAAGCAATAACCAAATAAGGCTGTAGCAGTGTGAGCGATAAATCTGTTTAACAACAACGTAATGTCACATTTCCATGAAATCCTCAAAAAGAGGCAAAATCAAGTGTCATTGGATAGGTTCCTTGTTAAAGTTGCACGAAAAGAAAAAGATTCTATTGATCCAACAGATAGCAGTGATTACATTAGTGATAGTGAAAGTCATCCTATACTATAAGCCTCCTCTCTCATCTTCCTCACACCAGCCGTGAAGGTTTTCAAAGGTAAGTGCAGGTTAATTTGATTTTTTCTTTATATTTTGTACTTTCTTTATTATTTTATATTATCAGTATTGTAATCATTTTTATATGCATATTTTTGGGTTGTAGAGTGAATCATCTGAGTTTCCATTATTTCTTATGGGAAAATTTGCTTTGATATATAAGTGCTTTGGATTACAAGCATGTTTCCAGAACGAATTATGCTCACAAACCAAGGTTTTACTGTACTTTGGAATATTCAGATTCTCATCTATCTTTACCTGGGAAGCAACACTTCCATACATAAAATAATCCTCTTCCCCAAGTATTAAAAAATTAAAAAACAGAGATTTTAACCTTTGGAGTTCCAGCCCCCTCTAAGAATTTCATAAAATCTATGGGCCACTGGTCCAGCAATGAAGTTAGTATCTCTGCTTTAAATCCACTCAGCTTTGCAATGTTGCAAACCATATTTCTGCTTTGTCAGCTGATGCCTGTTAGAGTCTACCAGTAGGGGGCGCTTCAGAGAGATCGCAAGACATAAGGAGGAAGAAGGATCTTCTGTTAGCTTCCAGTCAGCTTGAGGTTCCTGGGAGCAGCACACCTAGCAATGCTTTCTTACTCCAGCAGGGGCAGTTTGTTCAGGAAGTTGCGGTTGAGTCCAGAGAAGAGATTCCAACACTCTCAGAACCAGCTTCCTTGTGCCCCTTTCAAGAGCCCACACCAGCTGCCTGGTGTTCCTCCTAAGAAGACTGGGACCAAGCACCCTGTGAACAGGGGCTCCTCCAGCCCCTATCCTCTTTTTCTCCAACTCTAGGAGTCCCAGCAGCTTCCTGCAATTGCTACCTCTCTGATTACTTAGAATTCTCTTTTTGTCATTTCAATTACCTTGTTAATAATTTTACACTTAGTTAGCAATTCTTTGTATTAAATTCTAATAAAATAGCTGGTGTGATTTCTGTCTCCTAAGTAGATAGTTATGGCCATATTCCCAGAAATATGCTCATCTTACATCCATACTCTCCATTTTGCATAAAAAATTTAATGTGTTCATCAATACACTAAAATTCATTTACAGCCCCTTATAGAATCCATGAGGCCAAGATTAAGAATCTCAGAGCCTGGTGCAGGATATGTTCAATAATGGTTCTTAGAAAACAATTTGAAATTTCCTTGGGTTCCAGGCTACCACTCACTAGAAAGTACAAACAGTTTTTTAAGTAAATGCATGTTCCTGTGCTGTGTGCTATTTCCTGAAAGGTGGCCTTGGCATTTCAAGTGAGATATCACATTAGAAGACTGTATATTCACCAGTGAAAAATGGTTAATAAATCATAATCCTGAAGGAGAATTTCACAGTCTTGAGGAGTTTCTTTTTGATCTAGTCTATTCTCTGAATGGTTTTAGAGAGGCTTTTTTTTTTCAAGTCTATTCTTGCAGTGTTTTTCAACCTTTAAGTTGGCAGGTTCCAATGAATCAAGTTCCCTTGGGTTTAAGTAGACTCAAGGTAAAAGCTAATATTAAGATCTTCTAGAAAATTGCAGGGCTGGTGTCATGTGAGAAGTGTCATCTTTTTCCTGTAGTATCGAGAACTCCAAGATGAAATGCAGATTCCCCAGGAAGTGAGCAAGGTGATCTCCTGAGGCACAGAAAGAACTTCTAGAGATTCTACTTATATCCACATTTTATCTGATGCTTTTTAATTTCTATTTTTGTGCATGTTTTATAATGTACATAACATTAGTTTGGTAAAAACATGTAAACATTTTATAAATAAAAGTACCTATACCCTGAGTATATTCTCAAAGCTTTTTTAATAATAAGGGCCCACTTTCAAAATATTTTGGAAACCACTGCTCAAATGGTAAAGAGCTATGCTTTAGAACAAGGTTCAGGAACATTCACCTGCAGGTCCAGTCTGATCCATGGTCTGTTTTTGACAAAAGGAAGAGGGGGAAAATATCACAGGGATTTCCCTTCTCAATTCGTTAATGAAATTAGTTCAGATGAGAAGGGAGGGTGGATGCAAGTCCATAGACTGATGCTTGTGGTCCAACTACAGAATTATTAAATATATAATTAGTAACAATAATTACTTGAACAGGGATGAAAAGTCAAAAGCAAAAGGAGCAACAGTGAAGGCATTGATAACTTCTCTGAAGATGATGAAGGCTCTTGTGTTACACCATCCCAAAGAGTCTCGTAATTAAACAGTCTTCATTTTATGAGAAAAAAGCAAGAAAGGACTACATTGGCAATAGTTTTATATCAATATATATGACTATAAAATTTCATAATGACTGATGTTCAAAGGTGACTCTGAGTCATCAAAATTAGGATAAGTCAAAGTATCCTCTCTTTAAGGGCTATGAAATAAATTTTAGTAACATTTATGAGAGAAAATGGCTGAAATAAATAATCCTGAACTTAATAGTTTAATTCACATCCAAAAAACTACTCTACACAGAATGACTTGATACCCAGTTGATCAATTCTTTATGATATAAAGATGGAAACAGAAGCTTAAAGCCAAAATGCTGAGAGCCAACTCATTGAAGATGCCTCTTAGTACCTGTTAGTGAAGAAGAGGAAATTAAAATACAAAGTAATTAGGCTATCTATGTTAGGGACAATAAGGCTTTCCAGTAGGCCTAATTAACTGTAATATGTTCATTCTGTTCCATTTTAAGCTTCAGCAAATATGCTATTCACAGTGTCTAAAATCTGGAAGCTGGGAATATATCTGTCCTTTGACCACTGGATCAAACAGAATTAACCTTTTCAAATTTAATATAAATGTCTAATAAAAAGCGTACACCAACCACAGTCTGTGACTGCCAGGAAGGAAAGTTTTTATTGCTCACTGAAGCACCATATTAGAATGTGAACAGCTTGAACACAGAGGTCATGTCTGTGGCAGACATTGCCAATCGACTACCAGTACCCGTTGTGCTTCTTCCTGTCTAACAGAGCTTCAATTTTGTGTGGAGCCACTGTGTACCCAACTAAAAACATCCAGTTTCCCAGCTAAGACTGGCCATGCAATCCAGAACCTACCAATTGGTATGTGGATGAAGTCCATAAGAAGGACACTTCCTCCAGAATAAAAATGCAAAGATTGCAAGCAAGCCTGTCCCTGGCAGCATTAGTGAGGAGCTGAACTAGTTTCCAGCTATCTATCTCTGGCCTCGTTGTTATGTGAGAAAAGAAAACTCCTCAGTTTTTTAAGCTATTGCTGATCAAGTGTTCTGTGAACTCAGCCTAATGCAGCCCTAATTTTTACAGTGTGTTGTAATTATTATTGTCAAGGTACAGTCCTAAGTGCTATAAAAACACTACCTAATTTAATTTTTTCAGTAGCTCTACAAAGAGAAAACTATTATCTCCCATTTTACAGAGATTTGAAGCAACTTGCCCAAGATGACCCAGCTAGTAAATAGCAGAACTCAAACTCAAATCCAGATCTATTGGTCTCTATTGCTTCTTCCATGATGCTAAACGTACTGCATTGTGTGTAGATGGTTGCTCTATAACAGTTTTGTTTGAAGATGTTGTAATCAACAGCCACAGAAGCTAGAGAGAACATCACTCTGCTGGTCAGAGAGCAGATTTATTTACTCACTCCATAATAAAAAGTCTTCCTGCATTCCTCAGAGGAGATTTGTTCGCATTCCAAGTTGATAAAAGTAATGTCTTCCTTGGGGGCAAAGATTGGATAGATTTGCCAGCAGCCCTTTATAAGCATAGGGATTTTTAAAATCTAGGGGTCCCTCATCTGTGACATATACACCTATGTACACGGTATCCCCCTGGGCCTATGTCCATATCACCCATGGGACTGGGGGGTCAAGGAAAACTGATTAAGCTGATGCATAAACTGTCTAAACATATTTGGGCTTGTTGTCTCTTTACCGAAGGAATCTATGGAAATGTGGCCAAAGTAGTAACTGCAGTAGACATCGTTGCTTAGGATCTGCTCAACTTCTTGACCATAGAGATGAGATATTTAGGTAATCTGGTTGAAATACCTCTTTTTGGCCCTACAGGATGATGGTAAGAGAATCAAGAACCTTCCATTTGAGTGCCTCACACTACTTTCTCTAAGACATATTTATCCCAAAGCAGTAGTTCTCAACCATTTTGGGGTTTGTCACACTCTTAAATTCTAGCATTTTTGCAATATACATGAAGGGATTAAATACCAAAATCATCATCATTAAAGTTACTAACAATAACATGGAAATCACTATTGTAATATAACAGCATCTCATAGTTACAATGAAAGCTTCTCTCATTATGGCTTCATTCATTCCCTTGTAGTCTTTCCATAAGACTTTCTGTGTGGCTGTTTGAAAATACTTGTATTGTCCTCTGATCACTTGTATCCTCAGGCTGTAAAAGATCTCACATGTTCCAATAAACATATGTTCTTTCTTCAATGCCCATTTTATATTGACTAAACTGCATCATGCAACCTACTCACCCTACATTATATCTCACAGAGTTCTGAGTGATAGTATTCAGTCTAGCAAAAACAAAAATGTTATACTGGGACATGAGAGTCTTAGGCAAGGCTGGAAGGCCCTGGGCCCAAAGTGAGCTTCCATGTGTGAACCATGCAGGAATCAAGAAAACTCTCCATTCACTCAGAGAGTTTGCTTCCATGGATGAGTGCCAAGGAACACATTGGCTGTGACCTTCCAACTTCTCCCTCTCCCCTTCCTCATCAGGGGAAAGATCCCCTCTCTCTGGCCTTCCCACTTCCCTTCTCTTCTTCTCTATACTTATCTTTTTTTCTTGGGCACCTAGCATTACCTCAACTACAACATTTATACAATTATTATACCCTACAACAAAACTAACAGTTACATGGTGTTTGTTATCAGGCACTGTTCTAGTGCTTTATTATGCTTACTCATTTAATCTTTACTTCTTCAATAAACTTCTAACATAGCACTAAAGCTATCACCATTTCAGTTAAGAAAACCAAAGCATGAAGAGGTGGCTTTGTCCAAGGTCATATAACTGGTAAAACTGACTGATTGCTAGTTTTGACCTCTTAGTACAGTTAAGAAGAGCCACTGACCTCAAGAAGCTTCTGTTTGCACAGTGCTGTGGAAGCTTCCTCATAGAATATGAACCACAGACAAAGATAGGACACGAATATGTTCAAGTTCCCGCTCTCCTTTTTTAAACCATACATTAGGGTCAGTCATATTTTAAACACCATTCAAAAAATTTTACAGATTTAGAGTTTTCTTATGATAGTTTTTAAACTTAGAGTGGGGTTAGATTTGAATAATATTATCAGGTTTAAAAGGTTTTAACTCAATTGTTCCAAAACAAGAAACATTCAACTTCCTGAATTTATTACTCAATTTTATCTGGATGTTGGACAGCTGGATAGCTATCCTGTGGCGATGAGTCCTAGCAATATCAATTTGTGGTTTTATAGGAGGCAGGGTCAAGAATGTTTAGATCACAAATCCTCAACCCTGACCCCAAAGTTTTTCAGATTCACCATCCACAGGAAATTTCAAATAACACTCAAGTGAAAAGCAATCTCTTAGACTCCCAGAAAGTACTCTTTTGAGGGTTTCTGCCCTTTTGGCATAGAGGAAAGCTGAAAATAATGATCTCTCTCTCTCTGTCTTTCTAAAGAGTTTTAAAAGTTAAGGCTAAATCAGTATACTTTTAATACTGTATTTCCAGAAAGTGAGATTTCTGGGATTTGTTCCCATCTAAATGAACACTGTGAATAATCAAGACTTATTTTTCTCCTGACAATTCATCAGACATGATCAAATGTGAAAATGATATAAATTTCTTGTGTCATATTTTTCTTATTTCTGATAGTAACTATTATGAAGCAGCCTTCATTTTTAAAGGGAAAGTACAAAGTCTGATGGGTATTTCAAGAAGAAAAAACAGCAACAACTGATTTACTCTATCAAAGCTTGTCGTGTAACAGCTGAGCCCTGGCACTACCAACAACAAACAACAAATGTGCCAAAGACAGTAAGATGCATTAGGGAGATAAAGTGCAGCTTCCTTCATGCCAAAGCACCCACTTGAACAGATGAAAAGAGGGCATGGATGCTGCTTGAAGAAGGTGGATGCTGAGAAGGCGGTTGTGACAACGCAACACTGGGCAGTAATTGAGAATGTTGGTCTCATTCCAGACCTCTGCGACAGGGCAGCTGCGAAGTGTCTTTTGACATTGCCACTTGGAGCCAAGTCATCTTTCTCATTAGGCTCTTTAAATGCCACCTGGCCATGCTGAGCAATCTTCTGCAATACAAAGAATGTCAGCATTCCCCAAAGAAAGGTACAGCAAAAATCTAAACAAAGACAATGCTAACACAGTGCAAAACTCTAACCTGCCACTGGCACATTATCCTTCTGTGTTGTCACAAATCATGGTAGCTTAATCTAAAAACTTAACTGCAAATTACAGAATTGTTTAGGAGTTTCTCCCTTCTATCATTGCTGGAAGAATTATTCATGTGCTGAAGCTAACTACAACTAACCCACAACTAAGCTCTGAATGTCATCTTTTAAACTGAAATCAAGAATTTGGTGGCTGGCCTCTCAGTTCCCAGATGTAGGGAAGCCAGAATATGTTTCAATCCATCTCCAATCTATTACTATAAAACATCTAGAAAGCTCCCCAGAAAAGATACTCAGAGAAGAGTTTTGCAAACTTCTGGAAGGTTATTTATCACAATGTCTCTGACTCTATCTCTACCTCTTTGGTGCCTTCTCTGGCTATTCTAGATAAGGGAGCAGAGAGGAGACCAAAAAAAAAAAAAAATGAAGAGTTAAGATAAAATAGAGGTGATTGCTGTTAATGCATCCTCTGACAGTGAAAAGCAAGGAAATGCTAATCACTTAACAATTAACAATGCTCTCAGTTTAATTAGATGTGTACCACATTAAGGAGAAACTTGGCCAAATAATTTCCAACTTGATTGAGATGATTATCAACCCCAGAAGGACCACTGCGGCACAAGTAAGGGCGATCTGTAAATACATGCTGGATCTGTGTTGCTAAGGCATCTGTGATTTTATATCACTTAGGACAGCAACTCTCAAAGTATGGTGTACAGACCCACTAGAAGTCCTCGGGATCTTTTCAGAGGAAATATCAGGTCAAAACTATTTTCAAAATATTAATGCTTATTAGTATAAGCAGCTATTTGCCTTTTCTACCGTGTTGACATTGCACTTACAGTACAAAAGCAATGGTCAGTTAATGAGTAAAACTACTGGCTTGAGTCACTCATTGCATCTTACTGTACCTAATAGGTAAGAGTTGTTTCACTTAAGAGGGTCCTTGATGAATCCGTGAGAAGTATTAATTTTTTTAATTAATTCTCAATTCATAAGTTCACTTCTTTTAATAAGTATTTCATGTGACAAAATACACATTAAACCCCTCTGGACTAATACCAAAGTACAACAGTTGTCTTAAGAAAAAAGCACTTATGTGATTGTTCACGTTGTGAGGTGAACTAGCTGGCCAGGCATTTCAGTCAATAGAGAATGATAAGCCATTCACTCACAATTAATATTTCTTGAATTCAGTGTTCTTCTTAGTCTGAATTAAACATAATCACCATCAGCTCTCTTTCAAAGTTGAATTATACATCGGCAAGTTTTCAATCATTCTTTTCTTAATAATATTGACATATAATTCACATTCTGTACAATTTACAATGGTTCAATGGTTTTTAATATATTCACAGAATTGTTCACCCATTACCATAATCAGTTTTAGAACATTTTTTATCACCTCACGAAGAAACCCTGGCAATCCTTTGCAGTCTTTCCCTATTTCTTTCCAACCTCCCCAGTTCTAGTTCTGCCTTTTGTCTTTATAGATCTGTCTGTTCTGGACATTTCATAAATCATACAGTATGTGGTCTTTTGTGACTGGCTTCTTTTACTTATCATGTTTTTGAGGTCCATGTATGTTGTAGCAAATAGCAGCACTTCATTTATTTTTATTGCCAAATAATAATCCATTGAATGGATACACTACATTGTATTTATCTTTTCATCAGTTGATGGAGATTTGAGTTGTTTCCACTTTTTAGCTTATTACAATGGCAATATGCTGCTATAGATACAATTTTTTGTGGGGATTACATTTCATTTCTCTTGGATGGATAGGTAGGAGTGCAATTGCTGGGTCATATGGTAACTCTAATGTTTAACCTTTTGAGGAACCGCCAGATTCTTTTCCAAAGTAGTCATGCAATCATTCTTAAAAACTTTCAGCACTAATTCATTCACTCATGTAGGAAACATTTACTGAACACTTACTATGTCCAATTTCATGTGTTATATATTAGAGATAGAATGGCAAACAAAACAGAGACTCTGCCATAATGGAGATTATAACCTAGCAGAGATAGACAAAATCATAACTTTGGGGATAAGCATAATGATAGGAAAATAAAGGATACATAGGGACAGATAATAGAGGGACTCAACCTGTTTAGAAGCCTTGTAAGATCTGCCTGAGGAAGAAACGTTTTTGCTGAAACCCAAGTGAAGAGATAATCAGAATTAACTTGGAAAAGAAGGAGGTAAGTGTTTGGTGCAAAGGAACAAACTCATGTAAGACTCTAGTTGTAGGGGGGTGGGGTATGTTCTGCTTGAGGAACAAGAGAAATTCAATGTGAATGTAAAGTGTATAGTGCGCAAGATGAAAGAGGGTAAAAACTGAGTTTGGAGAAGTAGATAGAGACCATTCAAAGGTTTTTATTAGAACAGTAATGCAATTAGATTTCTGTTCTTAGAAGAACACACTTGTTTCTATCTTGAGAATGGATTGGAGGAAAGCAAACTAGAAGCTGAAACCATTCCAGAGTTTATAGAGAAAGAATGTCCAGAAATAATGGTGGCCCAGACTACAGTGGTGGTAAAAGACATAGGGAAGGGAAGGGAAGGGAAGGAAAGGGAAGGAAAGGGAAGGGAAGGGAAGGGAAGGGAAGGGAAGGGAAGGGATCAAGAAACATTTAGAAAGTGCAATCAGTAGGATTTAGTGATTGCACGTGGAGGGCAAGAAACAGGAAGGAGTCAAAATAGATTTTCTATTCAGGTACTGGGTGGTATTCAGGTATTCAGGTAATACCATTTACAAAGACAGAGACACAGGGAATATGACAAATCATGGTCCACAGGCCAACGCACAAAGAAGGAGCATTTCCATGTACTCACTAAATGCAAGGTACTGCGGCTATGAAGAAAAGAGTTAACGTACAGTTCTAAACATCTATCCTTGAAAAGACCTCCTTGCAAGATCAGCCCCTGGCTAGCTTCTGGGAATTTAGATTTGGGAGGGTTCCCAATATTAACTGATAAGGATGGCTTACTGTGCCTAAAATGTTTGTGCAAGCAATATAGTTTGTGCTGAACATCTGCATTCCTTCTAGGAATCTAGAATTTTTGGCACACAGCAGACAACGTATGCCTATAGACAGCTCCAATAAAAACCCTAGGCACTGGGTCCTTAATGAACTTCTCTGGTTAGCAACAGGTTGCATGTGCTGTCACAACTCATCACCTTGGAAATAAAGCACATCTTATGTGATTCTCCTGGGAGGGACCCTTGAAAACTTGTGCCTGTTTTCCCTCAGAATTTTCCTTTTTCCTTGGTTGAATTTTCTTTGCTTTGCTTTTTTGCCATAATAAATTATAGTTGTGAATATTGCTGCATGCTGAGTTCTTTGATTCTTCTTAGCAAAGTATCAAACATGAGGGTGGGGACCCCAAACACACATAGCAAAAGGAGTTTTGCAGATGTGATTAAAAGCCTTGAGATGAAGAGCTTGTCTTGGATTATCTGATTACACCCAATGTAATTGAAGCAGAGGTCAGAGTGGTGTAATTGCTGATTTTGAAAATGAAGGAATGGGCCATGAGCCAAGGAAGGCAGGTGGCCTCCAGAAGCTACATAAGATAAGGACGTGGACTTCTCCATAAAATCTCCAGAAAGAATACACTTTTATTTTAGCACAGTGAAATTCATTTCAGACTCCTGACCTCCAGCACTGTAAGATGATAAATTTTCTGTTTTAAGCCAGTAAATTTGTGGTAATTTATTATGGCAGTACTAGGAGACTAATATAGATGACCTCAGGGACCATGAAGTTTGGTAGATGAGACAAATACATATGTATAGAATACTTCCCAAAGATTTCAATTACAAACTTTAACTATTATGTACTATCCTGCTTACCACAACTATTCTCTTTTCCAAGGATAATGGGACAATATGACAATATTTATGAATTATCAGAAAGTAAAGCCTTTCTGAGCTGTCCAGAGAGGGGTCCGTGTTGTATCGCTCTAGGTTTCCACCCTAACTTACAGGGAAACTTTTACAATGTCTGGAGTCTTTAATGTCTTACAGATGAAAGAGGAAGATGTTCTCAAATTCCTTGCAGCAAGAACCCACTGAGGTGGCACCAAACTTGACTTCCATCTACAAAAGGAAAAGTAATGGCATCCATATCATAAATCTGAAGATAATCTGGAAGAAGCTTCTCCTGGCAACTCATGCCATTATTGCCATTGGAAACCCAGTTGATGTGAGTGTCATATGCTCCAGGAATACTGGCCAGTGGGCTGTGCTGAAGTTTGGGGTTGTCACTGGAGCCATTATTGCTGGCTGCTTCTCTGCTGGTACATTCACTAACCAGATCCAGGAAGCCTTTTAGGAGTTGAGACTTCTGGTGATTGCTGATCCTAGGGCTGACTGCCAAGCCTCTAACAGAGGCATCTTCAGTTAACTTGCCTACATTGCTGTAACAGACTCTTCTCTGTGCTATGTGGATATTGCCATCCCATAGGTCTGATGTGATGGATGCTGGCCCAGGAAGTTCTGCACATGGATGGCACTTTCTCCTGTAAGCATCCTGTAAGATGTCTGATCTCTCCTTCTATAGAAATTCTGAAGAGATTGAAAAGGAAGAGCAGGCCACTGCTGAAAAGTCTGTGACCAAGGAAGAATATCAGGATGAATGGATTACTGCAGCTCCCAAATTTACTGCTATTCAACCCAAGCTTGCAGAGGGGGTCTGAAGGCATGCAGGTACCCTCTGTGCCTAGTCAGCAGTTCTCTACTGAGGACTGGGGGCACTTGGGCTGCCACCGAGGACTGATCTGCAGCTCCCACTGATCAGGCCACTGAATGAGTAGGAACAACCACCAAGTGATCTTAAGCTCTTCCTCCTCAGCCTCTTAAACAGAAAATAGAAGAAGATAGACAGAAAATAAAGTTTCTACAAAAAGAGAGTAAGAGAGAGAGGGAGAAAGAAAGAAAGAAAGAAAGAAAGAAAGAAAGAAAGAAAGAAAGAAAGAAAGAAAGAAAGAAAAAGAAAGAAAGAGAAAGAAAGAAAGAAAGAAAGAAAGAAAGAAAGAAAGAAAGAAAGAAAGACTAAGGAACAGCTTGTTATAGATTGAGAAAAGTAAAATAAAACTGGCTTACTGGATATTTTTCAACTCTTGTCACAAATAACAACACTGTGCAATACAAAAGTCTAAATGACAAGCTGGTTTACCAAATCATGAGCCAGAAAACATAATATACAGGCTTTAATGCCAGCTTGAAAAATTTTCTGAGGGGGTGAGGAAAGACATTAGCTGGCACTTTATCAGGTTAGAAAACTCTGATAGGCTTTCTTGATATAAACTAGTAGGTAACATGATGTTAATTATTGTGAGACAGAGTTAATTGATGGACTGGTCAATAATACATGTAAAATAAGGTTTCTACTACCAAGAAAATAGGTGTCTGTTTGATGGAAAGGCAAAGTTAGACAATACAACCACCTTTAATTTCACAGTCTGTGCTTCTTCATAAAACTTTTATTTTTTTATTTTTTTTCAACGTTTTTTATTTATTTTTGGGACAGAGAGAGACAGAGCATGAACGGGGGAGGGGCAGAGAGAGAGGGAGACACAGAATCAGAAACAGGCTCCAAGCTCCGAGCCATCAGCCCAGAGCCTGATGCGGGGCTCGAACTCACGGACCGCGAGATCGTGACCTGGCTGAAGTTGGACGCTTAACCGACTGCGCCACCCAGGCGCCCCTCTTCATAAAACTTTTAAAGATCAATTATGTCCTATCAATGTTAGATCCAAGCCAAACTAAGTGATTTATATACAAATACCCTCACACATGGAGTAATTGTTGATTGAGTAACTTATCTTTATTAAACATGAACTCAAGAGATTATATTGGGAAGCAATTTACACTTATGACTTTCTGTACACTTTTTAATTCACCTCCACTTTCTGTTTTAAAAATATACCCTTTAAATAACTAGAGGACAAGAGATACTGCTTTTATTTTAGAACTAAATTAAACACAGTGGTTTAATGTGTTGATTCAGATGTGTCTATAAAATTAGGTGATATTATATTTAATCCAGTTTTTCTAAATAAGAGCTTTCAATGATGCTGCACTTCCATGAAAATTCCATTCCCTGAGAGTTGGCTTCACTTATTAATTATATAAACATTCATATGGCATTCACTACTACCCTGAAGACACAGAGCTAGGTACAGGTGAGTAAAGAATAGCCTCTAATCTCAAGGAGTTCACAGTCTAATGGTGGAAATTGACACATGAACAGATCATAATAAAGATAGGATGGAAAAATACAGTGATAGAATATGCAGTACACAGGCACCTAAACCAGCCTGACAGTAACAGGGAAGCATCCTGGAATCAGGGACAGTTACTATGAGCAGGAATTATGTTGGCTCCAGCAAATGGGATTGGGTCAGTAAAAAACTAAAAGGGAATAAAACCTTTTATTTAACAAGCTGTTAGAGGATTTTTTTTTCTCTGATAGCTACACATCAAAGTTTGATTTAAGTAGTAGCTGAAGTGTCATAACATAGTATACATTTGGTTGGGGGAAAAAGGTATTTAAAACCCATTTTTGTTTTAATAGTATCATTTTTGATAGATCCCTCTGTACCATCCCATCCATTAAAAACAGTTAATATTTTGGAATTAATTTAAGTTTCCCCAATTTTTATTGCTGTTTTCTACCGTAACCCGAATGGTTTCATAGTTAAATGTTTAGCAAAAGAGAATCCTAAATCTTCTTTTGCTATGCGTCTTTCCTAGATTAAACACTGCTCAAAAAAATCCCTTGGAAATAATATTAAATTCAAGAAGAATCTGAGAAAATACCCACATGCAGTCTAGCACACCAATAGCATTACTAAATCTTTGTTGTCCCCCGGCTCTCATGTCATCCTGAGCTGTAAATGAGTTGAGTGTATCTGCACAATCCACCCTGTGGAGACAATCAGATTACTAGGAAGGCACTCCTAGAGCAGACTGCAGCAATAATAAACTAACCCATTCATCGCCCTAGAATACCTAGAACTTAAAGGAAAACCCAAAGTTTCACATAATAACTGGACTCAATAATCCTACCATGAAAAATGGTGATAACGAGTTATACAACTAGTTTGTGAATGCATATATTAATAGAATAAGTGGAATTAACTAGATGCCTTCATATCATTTATATTCCCAATAACCAATGAAAGAAGAAAAGGAAATCACATCACTATTCAGTATTTTCTTCATTAAGGTGTCAAGTACAATATTAAGAAGAATGTAGGCCTAGAATCTAAAGCAATCATGCTTTATTTCAGAGTGCTTTCAGTTTCTTCAACCCATCTGCTGAAACTGTGTGAGGCAAACTGGATTATCAATTTTTCAGGTGCAACTTCTCTATAAGAATATATTTTAAGAAAGAAAAGTTTAGAGATACAAAAAAAATGAATTTTTTCTCTGTAGTAGGATGTAATTTCAAGCTGAATGTAAACTCATCAAGTCAAAGCTTACATTTCACAATTGCATTTACATTAATTAAATATATAAACTATTCAACATTCCAGTCTTTTTCTAAAATAAGTTGTTATGGATCACATAGAGACAGAGCTAAATATAAAAGTATAACATGGTGCCTGGGTGGCTCAGTCGATTAAGTGTTTGACAGTGGTATCAGCTCAGGTCATGATCTCACAGTCTTGAGATTGAGCCCCATATGGGGTTCCACACTGAGCATGGAAACTGCTTGGTATTCTCTCTCTCCCTCTCTCTCTCTCTCTCTCTGCCTGTCCCCTTCTCTCTTACTCTCTATCTCTCTCTCAAAAAAAATTTAAAAATTAAAAAAAATAATAGTGTAACAAATTTCATGTTGCTTATTAAGCAGTAACCAAAAAAAAAAAAAAAAAATCATCTACTCTGTGCCAAACATTGAAGTTCCCAGGAATACAAAATACCATGTGAAAAGTGTTGTAAGAGAAATATGAACAAAGAACTAGGAATGTGGAGACACCTTCACAAATGAAGAATCTTCACAGAAGAATCTAAGCCTTGAAGGTTGAAGTTCACCAAGTGAAAATGCAGAGGAAGGAAATCCCAGGCCCAGGAGTCAGCAGAGACACCAAGAAATGCAAGACATGGGAGTGTGGGCAAATTCATCTAGTCTGCAGCTGATAGGGCATGAATGTATGACTAAAAATGGCAGAAGAGTAGTGAGGGCACATGGTGAACTATTATGGGCTACACTGGAAGTAAGCAGGAGACTGAGATGCAGAAAAGTATGAGTAGGCCAACTCTGGAGCAGTGTGATAACCTGGAAGCAGGGACCCAATTAAGGCTACTCCACCTGTGCCAGTGAGAGCTGACGGGGAAAACAGTGGAAAGAGAGAGAAGGAAAAGGACCTGAGAGACATATCAGATGCAGAATAAACAAGAATTGGCAACTGAGTAGATATGGATAGGATGATAAGCTTGCTAATATGAAAGCTTGGGATAATGCTATTTAATAGAGAAAGTGTACACAGAAAAGTAGGGTTACATGGAAAAATAATGAGTCCCCCTTTTTTCCACATTGCGTATGCGGTGCCTATAGGACTTCCAAGCAGAGATGTGCAGTGGATGATTTGGGGGTAGGACTGCAAAAGAGAGGAAATGAATATAAATAATTAGCAAATTTGTGAGAGGCTAAAGTCTTAGAGTCTGGAAATTTTGTCTTTTACTTTCTTGTCCCTAGTGCCTTGCATAATATCTGGCATATAGTAGGACTCAATAGACTTGTATTATTTAATTACATTTCTGAATGAATGAGCATAAATGGGAAAGACAAGGCATTAAAAAGAACCTTATAAATATACTTGGGGCACAACGATATGTGAGGGGTAGGCAAAGGCAGAGATTCCAAAAACAAGAACAAGAAAATATCAGAGGAAAGAGAGAGACCCAGGAAAGAGAAATGCCTTAGAAACCAAGAGAGCACAATAATGTGTGGAGGACAAAATAAGATAGATCAAGTGTACATATTTGTTGAAAATTACAAAGAAGAAAGCTGACACCAAAATGCAAATTAATTCTAGAACATATTTAATCTATGTGGGCAGATTATCTGTTATAAACTAGCCTTTGGGACTGCAACATTTTAACCTGGTAATTAGTTAACATTTATATTTTGTAAATTTCTCAAAAATATTCTTTATATTTAGCACGGTAAACAGGCAAAGATAGTTTCATTTAATCCATTTAGTTAATAATATAACCGGGTCCTAGAGAGACATGTAACGTATTAGAGTTCCCACAAAATTGAAAACTCCATTGTTCAACAATTTGTTACACATCCCTTCCTTACATTGTTTTTCAATGACAAGAGTCTTTTGTCCTAAACTATTTGCAAAAGTTTATCAGAGAAACAGCCCACCCTTACGACCTCTTAACATAAGTACTCTCGAAACTGATAATTTCCCAACACCTTCTTCTCTGGGGATTGAGATACTTGCTTCTCACATCTATTTCTTATCTTCAAGGAGCCATTGCATTTGTTGGAAATACTTCTCCAAACTGTAGTATCTTTGGCCAGAAACTAAACTTAATCAAATAACTATCCAGAGAAAGAAAAAGATACTCAGCAGGCATCCACAGGAAATTTTTGTTCCAAGAATCCTAGAAACCAATGGTTTCAAAATCCTTAGAAATCATCTGCACCAAAAGATCCTGCACCTTACCACTTATCAGAATCACCTGGGGAATTATTTATATATCAGTGCTTCTCAGCTGTTTCCTAACCCAAGTGGGAAACCCCATCAGACCTTAAAAAGCCCCAAAGAGGTTACTCATGGCTATGGCACCTGGCCCTGGAGCACTGGCCTCATGACAGCTGAAGGGATCAAATCTCAAGCCACAAGTCCTGTGCAGTGAAGAGTTAACTCAGCAAGCCTGGGCTGCACAAACACTGAGCTTTCTAAAGAAAGAATTGGCCTTCAACTGGCTTCTGGATCATACTTTATACAGGGACATTATATCAGCAGCAGAACCATGAAGTTGTTGGAGTGATCTCCAACTGCCAGCACAGCAAGAGGTGAAATAATTCAAAGAATCCCTTTATTAAAGCTGATGAGGGGGAGGGTAGAGACAGAGTTGGAGGCAGCCAGAGGAACCTTACCCTGTAGACTGTCTAGTGATACTTCAGAAGTGAGTGGTTATATTGACATGAATGTGATTTTCCAAATTCATGCCACAAACCATCCTCTAAAGGTTGCAATAAAAAATGCACGCTGCATTATGTGGTCAGAAGTCACACTATTAAAGTATACACTCAAGGACAAAACACACACACACACACACACACACACAAAAAACCTCTTAGGCCTTGGAATTTCTTACCCTATAAAAGTGTTTTTGTGTGCCTAAAGTCCTGGGCCATGCCCTATCAGTTTGATCTCTGGGGACCTAGAGACTAAATAGGAAAGGTCAGTCACTCAGGTGATGAATGCCTGACTGACCCACAATTTAAAACCTGGACACCAAGGCTTGAGTGAGCTTACGTGGTTGGTGATACTTTGCACATTTTGTCACACATCATTGCTGACAGTATTAAATGCATCCCCATCTAACTCCACTGAGAAGGGACACCTGGACACTTGCAACTGGTTTCTCCCGGACTATGCCCTATGTGCCTTTTTCACTTGTTGATGTTAATCTTTATCCTCTCATAATACACTGTAACCATGAATATAACAGCTTTCCTGAATCCTGTGAGTCCTTCTAGTGAATCATGAGCTTAAAGGTAGTCTTAGGGATCCCTGACACAAACCCATTCATGACAAACTACATGACACGATTGGCAAGCTATGATTACACTATGAGGCTCTCCCAAAGTTCCCTTAATCAGAATCTCTATATAGCATTCTTTATATTTTACACACTCCCTGGGTTAATCTAACACAGTTAGTGGACCACTAGTTTTAGAACAGGCTTTTGGGAGTTTCTGATCAAACCAACCAGCCATGTGCTTAAAATAACCTCAAAAAAATCCCTATTATTTGATTTGTTAATTTCTAGAGCTAGGAAATTCACATTCTCCCAAGACAGCCCTCTTCAATATTTAAATGGTTCACATTGTTGGAAGAATTTTCCCTTATGTGTGTGTAAAATATCTCCACGTGACCTCTAGTCTTTGCTCTTACACACAATGAGGCCATTCAGAGTAAATCTCATCTGCCTTCCACATAATAGTCCAAACATAGCAGTCTTTTTGTTTCTCTTAAGTCTTCTCTTGTCTTATCATCCTGAGTCTCTTCAATAGATCTCAATCAGGCTGATGGAAAAGCTGCTCTCCGGCAATCATCCGTATTGAGACCCTCAGGATAACAAATACAATGAGATATGAGGGTATAATAAAATTACTAGTCAGGGAAAGAGGTCATAATTTTTGAGTAATACAATCTTTATTCTAATGTTTAACTTTTACAATTATAGTACTGTATCAAGCATGGAAAAGCTAGTTTAATAAGAAGAAAAAAAAAAACAATATATACATTCAATATGTATACATACTGACCTGACACAAATATACACATTTAAAGAAAGATAAATATTTTTGTCCGTTAATTTGGCTAGTTGTACTGAAACCAACTTACAGAGTCCATTAAAAATAGAATAAACTCTGTGGAATGATACTGGGCAGGTGGATGGGGGACAGAATATATTTCCAAAAAGGAGAAATTAATTTTCTGATTTGTGAACTATGGAGAATGCTAAGCCAGCATGGTATACTTCCAGGTTCTCTTTTGTAGCTGCCTAACTGCAGACTGGGTACATCTTGTCTGCTCTCTGCCATGTGATAAGACTCTGTCTCTGTGGAGTGTGGTCTATGGTTGTCCAGGTACTCCAGTGATGGGTAGCTAAGTCTACCTATGTCAGCAGTCAAGTATTTTTAAAATGTATGCAGACACATATCATCTTGTCCTCCAACTGAGCTTCCTTGGTAATAAAGCTGATAGTCTCCCCTAACTGTCTGACTCCTATGCTTTTCTCTCAATATATTTGAGTTTGGGAGGGCAAAACAAGATTTATTTGTTGGGCCCCTAAAACTTGTCTTACTTTTCCATCTAGGCTTTCCTGGGGTCACAAGCCTGTGAGTGCAATACACAACGAACATAAACTGATCCTCCAAAGTTATATCTCAAGCCACAGCATCTTGAGGCTGTCCTGAAGCTCTAGACTGGACAGAAGTAACTTTTCCTCTGTGACTCATTTGGAACCTTCAATTTATTCCTTGCTAAAGTTACTTTCCATTTCGTATACATATATGTATTTCCCACATGTAACTGTAAGCTCTTCAGGAGGAAGAAGTATTATATTTCTACTTTGTGTTCCTTGGCTGCTTTCTTAGTGTCATACACAGAGGACGAAATCAATAATTTTGGATGCCTGAGTGGTCCTCCCAAGAAGCTTCGACATCCACAATTGAAATGGTTTGTGAGTCACATTAATCTCACAGTCTACAAATAACTAACCTCTCTTCTCTTCCAATTTGATCCATGGCAGGATACAAAGCTTATTGCTGTGAATTCCTGCCTCTTTACAGAGCTGTTCTGCTACTATAAGTAAGGTGCCAGTGTGCCCTTGAAGCACTTCTTCTGTCCATTTCACATACAATTACATCCCTTCAATTCACCACACATCAAGGGCCCTGGCATCCTGGTGTCATCCATTCTCATTGCATTATTGGCCAAGCATCATGGAGTTGTGATAAGCTTGGCATGAATGCCCATAGGTCTCTGTTTCCAAATCTCTTTACTAACGACCATTTGATCTGAAATAAAGCAAGCAGGTGTGGCAATGAACTCTTTCCTAAAGCCAAAAGAATATTGGCTGCTAAGAGGTCCAAATGTCACACCCATACCATAAATAGAGCAAATTTTGCTTTGTTGACCTTTGCATTCTTTAAAGACTGAGCTCTCTTCTCCGCTATAAAATCTCTGTTAGAAAAATTGCCTCTTAGAGCCAACAATAAAAGCCAAATGTTTCTGTACAGTGTGGAGCCTAGGAGGGAAGTGTTAAATAATTCCACCTTTTTTATTTCTCCTAATATGCTCCTAATATTTTTCTTGTTTTGTTCAGGGAAGGCATTGGGCGTAGAACCTTCCAGCTGAACTGCAAAGGCATCAAGACGCAGTCTATAAATTTAAGACATCCAATAAAGCTGGCAAGCAAAGGTACTACTGGAGACATGGGGTTAAACAAGCTGGTGGAGTCAAAAACATCAAGATCTGGATGCAAAGTACACATTCAAGTTCGGGATACAGGTTCAGGATAATACAGGGCATAGGCTCACAAAAGCACAGTTCAATGGCTACCAAAAAGTCAGGATAATCAGAGGCCCGGGTGAGAGAGGACAAAGTCTCTTGTTCGGGCTCAGAGTCTTGGAGGGAAAGGCAATCAGCAAGGATGCCCTTCTCACCTTGACCACTTAACCTAGTTAAAGCTAGCCTCTAGGACCTACACCAACATTTACATAGCAGTGCTTCTCAAATATTTAATGTCAATAAGTTGTGTTTTTTTTTTTTTTTTGAGATTCAGAGTCTGATACTGTAAGTCTGGAACAGGGTCTAGGAATCTGCATTTCTAATAAGCTGTTGCTGCTGCTGCTGCTGCTGGCCTGCAGAATATCACCCATATGCCAGACACTGCTTTCTGCTCTTCACATATGTTTACTCATTTTATCCTTATTATAGGGACCATGGTTATCATCTTTCTCTTCTCAGAGGGCACAAAGAGGTCACAAATGTGTCCAAATTTTCATCGCTAGTAAGTGGCAAAGCAGGATTTGAACCCAGACAGCCTGATCCCGGTACAATCACCAAGATACACTGCTCTTCCAAGGCCAGGTAGCATGTACCACTTGCCAGCATCCCTGAGTAGAACTAGTGCTGAGCTGAATTTGGATGCCCTGCCAGAGTTAAATCATCATAACATCACTTTAGTGTCCAACTTAATCCAACAGGAAGGGAGAGTGACTTTAATAATATTCACTCAGTTGAATATGAGTCATACGATATGCAGCGTGTGCCTGCTACAAGCTCGTTGCACAAAATGGTGTGTGTTTGCATACACTTTCTCCCATCACTTATTTATTGTACCATTCTTACCTGAATCCAGCCCTGAGAATCGAAAACAGACAGCAGATTAACACAAGGAACAATACACATGGATTTACTCTTATTTTTCCCCAAGAGAATCTGGCTCAACTTCCTCCTCAAGACTTTGTATCTTACCAGCCTCTGTACAGTTTTGCTTGTCTTTGTGAGGCAGAGAAATGCTGGCATCTCCCGTGGATTCAAATAACTGTAAAAACCCTGATTTGAAAGGGCCTCTGGGCCCGATGCCTGGCTGCTCCAGGCAGCTAAAGAGTTGAATTCTATTGAATTAAAATCTACTGTGGTCAGAGACAGTGGCAGCGAGGGAGGGAGTGCCAGCCTGATAGCACAGCTGCCCTGAGCCTTAGCACAGGTTCCCAGCAGCTATCCAGGCTTTAGCAGCCTTAGCAGCAACTGGCCAGCCAACGCTCTGTCTCAGAAATGGCAACCCTCATCAGGGAGGCTTACTGACTGCTCCATGTGTTCCCACAAGCCCAGAGAGGCTCATCTCAGTCAAACCTATGCATGGAAACACAGGGACAGAAGAGAGTGGCAAGAAATCGTGAAATGACGCTACATGAGACCCTGGAGAGGGAGAATAAGAAATGAATAAAATATTCCCTTATAAACAAGTGGAAGCAAAAATTGCTCCCCTCCCCTTTATGTGAGAATCCTTTCCTTCTTTAATATTTATTGATTTTTTTTTCTGATAAACTTCCATCTTGGGCACAAAGTAATAACATGTAGAATAGGCAGGAAGCTTAAGTGTGGAAAATGGCATGTGACTTCAGTCAGTGTTAACAACACCATGTAGTAATTTGGCTTTTTCTGTGATGCTATCAGTTGAATAAAAAGTAAAGCTACTTTCCTATAACAATACATTTTTAAAAGATATATTTGGATTTTTGAGGTAAATTAAACAATTGTATGTATATTATATGCTTTCAGCCTGTATACTATTATAAAGCTTAGAGAATATCCAATCTATATCTCTGCCAAATGTCAAGATGAAGTGCCTTTTACTTATCATAATTGATTCTTTCGGGATAAGTGGATGTAAATATATGTGAATGTTTGGATAATACAAATATTTTCCAATTAACTAAGAATTTGAAATGCAATAAAATTTTTCCATGGTTTTCTTTTTAGATTTTCTTTTAATTTTAATTCATTAGCCAATGTGGCAGGATAGCAAATATTTAACTCACAAATCAAATCAGATATGCAGAGAAAATGTAATTTCTTGATTTGTCTGTAATTAATCAGCCTTCCTTTCAAGCTGGTTGGCGAGAAAAAAATAACCTACGTGTCCAATCTGTTTATTTCATGCCTGATCCTGTGGTTTAAATAGTACCTTTTAGTATCACTCAGTTTTTCTTGGATAAAATTACTTCTCAGAGGCTTTCCCTCCTTCTTCTCTCCTTGAGTTTGCCTCTCAAGTTTAGGGTAAGGGAGACACAGGATCATGGCTTTAAGGCTAGTTTTGGTTCTTGGATCCATACTGAGTCTTTGTAACACATCATACTGTCATTTAAAGATGACTCTATGTCAGGGGCGCCTGGGTGGCTCATCTGGTTGAGCATCTGACTTCAGCTCAGGTCATGATCTCACAGTTCATGAGTTCAAGCCCTGTGTCAGGCTCTGTGCTGACAGCTCAGAGCCTAGAGCCTGCTTTGGATTCTCTCTCTCTCTCTCTCTCTCTCTCTCTCTCTCTGCACTACCCCTCCTTCCACTGCCTTGCTTGTGCTCTCTCTCTCTCTCTCTCTCAAAAATAAATAAACATTAAAAAAATGTTTTAAAAGATGACTCAGGTATAAGTTGTAGTTTATTTTCTTCTAGATTACAGCCTGTGTTCCCAGTGTTCCCTGGGTGATTCAGCCTCAGCTCAGTTGGCACTAGTGATTAGACTCCTTTGAGATCTAAACTGGACTTCCCAGACATTATACTAAGTGAAATAAGCCAGTCACAGAAAGAAATATACTGCATGATTCCACTTATATGAGATATCTAAAATAGTCAAACTCATAGAAGCAAAGAATACAGTAGTGGTTGCCAGAGAGGAAATAGGGAGTTGTTAGTTAATGGATATAAAGATTCAGTTGCAAGATGAAAAAGTTCTAGATATCTGTTATACAACATGGTACCTGTAGTAAACAATACCATATTATACGCTTAAAACTTATTAAGAAGGCAGATCTCATGTTAAGTGTTCTTACACACACACACACACACACACAGAAGAAAAAGCAAAGAGACACAAGGAAACTTTTGGAGGTGATGGTTATGTTTATTATCTCAATTATGATAATAGTTTCAGGGATATTTAATGCATGATATATAATTTAGGCATAAGCATACATGCCTAAACTTATGCCTAAACTCATCAAATTGATACATTAAATACGCACAATTTTTTTGATATCAGATATACCTCAACAGAGTTTTAAGAAAATTAAAGAAAATTAAAATAAGTAAACTAGACCTCTC
Source organism: Neofelis nebulosa (assembly GCF_028018385.1). Lineage (NCBI taxonomy): Eukaryota > Metazoa > Chordata > Mammalia > Carnivora > Felidae > Neofelis > Neofelis nebulosa. Next base: position 58,757,110 of record NC_080787.1, on the reverse strand, counting down.
CTGTTTGGCCTGGTTCACACTAAAGCCCTCCTTGCCCTGGCCACTTCTACATCCAACTATGCCATACTAAAACCAAGAGTAAATTGAGAAATTAAAACTTGAGAGATTGGAGTCTCCAGAGTCCAAACAGAAAAATCCAAGGAAGGGAAATTGGAGCACATACCTGATTAATCCCATGTTTCTCACCTTTACCTCTTCCACAAATCCCCTTTGGTTTTGCTCTAAAAGCATTTCCCCTAGCCTTACCCTCCTACTGTCAAGCAAAAGACATGTATTTTTCTATCATTGATGAAAATGTTAAGCTATGACAGAATTCTATACGTGGGGGTCTTCCATATTTGGTTATTGGATATTTTATAAAAATATATATTATTAGATATTTATAAAAATGATTTTCTCCTGGATCTCAAGATTTACTTGAAAATCCCATTTTGCATATTAAAAATTGGCCATTATCTTATTCTTTCTCTGCATTACTTGTAACAAACACTACACTTCTCATATAGGTAACCTGGCCTTGGGGGAAGATCCAGTCTTCAGAACTTGGGAGAAGATTTAGTCTTCAATTAAGTTAAAGAAAAGAGGACATTACTAAAATGTAAAAAAAAAAAAAAAAAAAAAAAAAAATCCCATTAATTGCTCAAGGCAAACTTAAATTGCATTTGGAAATAATTGGGCTATACTCTACATCTCTGCTGTCTTAAGTGATTATTAGCTTATTAAATTTAAAACACATTTAGAGCCAGCCACTTGGTGGAGAATGATATATCTAAAAGAAAAGTTTCCAGAGAAATAAAATGTACTCTTTATCTTTGGGGACTTAGCTATTATATGAAATAAAAATAATATAAATAGGGGTCTTCCAACCATATGAAAAGAGGCATGAGAGAGGGCTGATTAGAACTACTCTGCTTATGGGGCGCCTGGGTGGCTCAGTCAGTTAAATGTGTGACTTCGGCTCAGGTCATGATCTCATGGTCCATGGATTCGAGCCCTGCGTCAGGCTCTGTGCTGACAGCTCAGAGCCTGGAGCCTGCTTCAGATTCTGTGTGTCTCCCTCTCTCTGCCCTCTCCCACTCATGCTCTGTCTCTGTCTCTGTCTCTCAAAAATAAACATTAAAAAAAGTTTTAATAAAAAAATTTTTAATTAAAAAAATAAATAAATAAAAAGAACTACCTTGCTTCTGCTTCAGATTCTGTGTCCCCTCTCTCTGCCCCTCCTCCACTCATGCTCTGTCTCTCTCTCTCAAAGATAAATAAACATTAAATTTTTTTTTTTAAAACTACCCTGCTTCTGCTAGCCCTCTGCTATAGACTGTCCCTTGCCAAATTCATACATTAAAATTCTAACCTCTAATATGATGGTGTTAGAAGGTAGTGCCTTTAGGAGGTGATTGGGTCATGAGGTGGAGCCCTCACAAATGGGATTTAGTGTCCTCATAAAAGAGACCCCAGAGAGCTTTCTGCTCCTTCCTGCCATGTGCAGATACAGTGAAAAGGTAGTTGTCCATGAACCAGAAGTGGGTCATTACCAGACACTAAATCTTCCAGTGCCTTAATCTTGGACTTCCCAGCCCCCTGAACACTGAAAAATAAATTCCTGTTGTTTGTAGGCCTGTCAGTCTGTGATATTCTGTTACAGCATCTCAAAAGGACTAAGACAACCTCCTCAGGTGGAGTGTCCGAGAGAAGCTATGACTATAGAAGTTCCTCTGCTCCACATCCAACCAGAGTGGATTGACACAGCACTCATCTGCTTTCTTTTGATTAAAGGCAGCTTTCCTCCAGTTCTTGGAAATATCAATACCAAGATCATGAAAGCAATGCAATTCTCAATTTACCTTGTAGATCGACCCTTTTCTGGAGCTTTGTAATTGTAGTGGCTTTTCAGACAAAAACTATGGTAGAAAATATATAACTTTAAATAATCTAACATTCTAGCCATGAAACTGACTCATTAGAAGCTTCTGGTTTGCCTGGAAGAGCTAATTCACATTAAGCTGTTGAAGAATGTAACAGAAACTCCTGGGACCCATAATATCCTTTTGCTTCTTTTCTGGGCATCCAGCTAAACAACATTTTAAACTCTCTTGCATTTTGGTCAAAACCAGGTGACTCACTCCTGGCCAATGGAATGAGTGAGAAAAATATATGCTATTCTGTGTCTGAATCATACATATATCCCACCTAAAACTAATCCAGCATTCAGCAAATTACAGCCTCATGGCTAAATGCAGCCACCACATGTTTTTGTAAATAAAGTTTTATTAGAAAAAAACTATAGTTACAGCTGCTTTTCTGTTATAATGGCAAATTTGAGTAATTGCAACAGAACCATGGGGTTCACAAAAATAAAAAAATATTAACTATCTAGCCCTTTACAGAAAAAGTTTGCCTCCTCGCTCTAGTCCCTCTCTCTTCCCACTATGCAATAACTTTAGAGGCCATAATTGAAGATGCTGGGTGAACAATATAAAAGAAGTCTGAATTCTTGAATTATAGCATGTAACAAGGCTCATCCTACCCCATTGAACTTTATGTGAGTGAAAAATGAATTTGTATTGTGTTGCCACAGAGAATTTAGGATTATCTGTTTCAACCACTAGCATCACTTTCCCTGAAAGACCCAAAGGCCATCATGAATATACATGTGTGCTTTTGGTTAATCATTCTGACTCTTTATTGACATGCAAACTGGAAATATGTCACTTTATAATGGAATCACTCCAAGTATCTTCCTTATCAATGCCCCTGACAGTATACTAACTCTCATAACCTTTAACTGCACAGGATCCAAACTAGCAGGTGACTCTAGAAAAGATCTCTGTGCTCTCTATCTCTGCAAAAGTAAAAAATTCTGCTTGTTTAGGCTAAAATAAAGAGGGCAGGTGACTCTCAAAGTCTCTAGGTATCAGTGTGGATTCATAGCCCCCAAACATTGAACAAGACTGTGAAAGTGCATAGCTCCCAACAGGAGCACTTCACAATACACTTACCAGAGGAGCAGTTTACCTGAAAGGACACATGGGAAAGATGTTGATAGCTGCTACCCACTATCTCCCACACGAGACCCAGATGTGATAGACGAGGACAAGACCTTTGCAATGTTACATGTGGGTTTCCCTAGTCAGAACAACACCTGTTCTTTTTCAACAAGGCAGGAATTTCCAAGATTTTTAGTCATATCATCTAATGTGCACTTTAAAAGTACCATTTGGATCCTAAGGGTAGAAGAGAGTGCATCTTAATCAAGACCCAGAGATTTCTTGATTCAGAGAACATGGAAAAAGTAGACCGGAAAATGATTCCAAGACCTTCATTACCTCATTTCTGTGCAGCAGCTGTAGCTGGAAAAAAACATAAGATCGCTTTCAATGGAGCCAAGTAACTCTTCTGCCAGTGGGGCATCAATAAGAGGTTAGCCTTGAGAATGAGTTCTCAATAGGACCAGTGTGTCTTGATGATGAGAATAAACTTCCTTCTATAAGCTGCTGCCTGGGAAGTCAGAAGGGTGAAAAAAGCAGTCAGGAGAACAAACACATTTCAGATTTTAAGTTGTTCCTTATTGGGTGATTTTCTGGGGGGGAGGGGGAGGGGGAGGGAGGAAAGATAGCAAAACAAATCTCAAATTATGCAAACCAAAAAAAGGAGGAAGAGATTCCAGATTCTCCACAGCCTATACTATTGAAGAGTATTAAATTATTTACAAAATCTCCCAAGCCTGTTTTTCAGCAAGCATGGTAAGTTAGGTGCATATTATTACCTTTGAATTGTGGTATAAGTACTAATCTAAGCATATTGGGTTTTTTTTTTTAATTTTTTTTAACGTTTATTTATTTTTGAGACAGAGAGAGAACGTGAACAGGGGAGGGGCAGAGAGAGAGGGAGACACCGAATCTGAAACAGGCTCCAGGCTCTGAGCTGTCAGCACAGAGCCCGACGCGGGGCTCGAACTCACAGACCGTGAGATCATGACCCGAGACGAAGTCGGACGCTTAACCGACCGAGCCACCCAGGCACCCCTAAGCATATTGGTTTTTAACCAGAATTGTACTTGTAAAAGGACATATGAACATTCATTCTGGGTACAAAAGCCCTCATAGGAAATCTCTTTTAAAAATGTATTTCTTTGTACAGAACATATATAGAGAAAAGTAATATTTTACCTAGGCAAGTTTTCATGGTAGTGATTCTCAGAAGAAACCATTTATTATTTTTTAATCTTTTCTTTACTAAGATATGATTCACATACATTATATTAGTTTCAGGTGTACAACATAATGATTTGATATTTGTATATATTATGAAATGATCACCACAATGATCATTCTGATCTATTATTTTTTAATCTTACTAGGAGACTGGTCATAAATCATGACAATGCAAAAACAGACAAGCAAACAAGCATTTTATATCAAAGTATACTCCCTTGTCACTCCCCCACTCCTGCAAGCTTCACTTCCCTCTGTTACATGGGAAGAAAAGAGGTGGGTTTTCTGTGAGTCCTTCCTATATTGCCTGCTTTGCAGTCGCTGTCACCATCTGAGACTGTCTCTGACACTTAGAACACGAGAGTGGACCTGCCTGGTGCCTCCCAGACCGTTGGGATTGAGGTTGTTCCAACTCTGGAGAGTTGATGTGGGACAAATCATATTTCCCTTTAGTCTCACTTTATCCTTAACAACCCTAGCACACACAGCTATATAGGTGTGCTCACCTTTGTTCAAGCGCTGAAGAAATTAAAGGGAATTATGCATAGGAGAAAACTGGAACTGTAGAGTAAACATGGCTTTTCTGATAGTCCAAGGGAAAACATCCACAGAAATAAACCTCGGAACTCCTTGCTTGGTCACATCCCACTCATAACCTTTCTCTGCAATTCTGAGGTCTGCACTCTTCTGCCTCCCTTCCATTCCACTCCCAGCCCTGCATGTGGCTGGACACCCACCCCATGGCAAATCCCACCGGATGCTCACAGGTACTGTTTTCAAACCAGATACGTCTCTTTCTACTAAATGGTGCACTTCCCCAAATCAGATTAATTTGGCCTAGAATAAAGCCTTGGAGAGCCTCAGCCACATGGTCAGTGGTGGTATTTGGCATTCTGCCTTTAAAGAATAGGCTTGAGGAATGTGGTATAACACTGATACTTGAAAGTCCTCCAGGACAGAGAAGACACTTCAAGTCTGACACCCTTCCAAATTTCTCCACCAGTGACTTTCAGTCACATCTTTTCATTTTCCCAACCATTGAAATATTTGCTTGCCTATACACACAAATATATACAAGATCACAATCATATAGAGACTTCTTAATTAGGCAAGCATCAATTCTCTGAGAAAGTACATGCTAAACAGTGTTGTAATTTTGTAAAAGTATTTCCTTTTTTTTTGTAATTTCCCCACCCGGATGTCAAATTGTGTCTGCTTAAACCTGCTGAGAATATAAAATAGCCATGGCTCAGCTATCCTTCTCTTAATAGCTGTTCCCTTAATAGCACAACAACTGGCCTTGGGTAAATTTCCAAGTTTGGAGGCAGCAAGCTAGCTGGGCCTGATTCACCTTTCCCTGCCTTCCAGTTAAAAGACTCTTGAAAACAGAAAAAGACTCGACATTGTAAGAGAATTTAAATAAAGAATATCAGTGAAGGAGTTACCCAGTTTGGGAAATAAGTTATCTCTAAATACAAAGCAAATGAATAGATTTGAGAAATGATTAGCACCTGAGTTATGTCTAAAGCACTTCCATACGTAGAGATAAGAGGTGTAAAAAGACTTTCAGCCACCCCTAATTTATAATTTCAAAACCACAATTATATCTCAGATAGCTGAGAGTCACTCTCTGCCACCCCCATTGTACAAAGAAGCTCTGACCCAAAGGAACTTTAAGATCAGTGTCTCTTTATATCCATTCAGGAGACGACAGCTCCAGATCATATCATACAGAGCAAGGATACAGCACATCCTCAGCTGTGACACCATGAGTCCAGCTCTGGTGGTCAAGAGCCATAAATAACTGATCAGTTGACAATTATGATGAAGGTGATATCGTTTAGCAGTGAAGATTATGAACACTAGAGTCAGACAGACGTGAGCTCTAGTCCTGACTCTTCTGCTTACTAGCTGTGTGACCTAGGGAAAATAATTTCAACATCCCGAGTCCATTTCTTTAAAAAAAAATTTTTTTTAACGTTTATTCATTTTTGAGAGACAGAGACAGAGCATGAGTGGGGAAGGGGCAGAGAAAGAGGGAGACACAGAATCTGAAGTAGGATCCAGGCTCTGAGCTGTCAGTACAGAGCCCGACACAGAGCTTGAACTCATGGACTGTGAGATCATGACCTGATCTGAAGTCGGACACTCAACTGACTGAGCCATCCAGGCGCCCCTGAATCCATTTCTTTATTTTTAAGAAGAGGACTGTCCCTCTATTATTGTTTTTGAAGAAAAAAAAGTTAATTTAAGAACTTGTCACAATTGTCTGCCACATGGTAAGCATTTAATAAATAACATCCAAGAGCAGATAGAATAATGACATAGTTTAAAACACAGAATTGAGAGCCCAAGTTTCCCTTCCAGCAGGTGTGATTAGGTTCAGCTGGTTATGCCTAAGTTCCGGCCAATTGTGAGCAGAAATAACATAAACAGCATTTGGATCATGTACTTAAGGAGAGGTCCTTCTCTTGCCCTTTTCCTTTCTGCTGGATGAAATGCAGACACAGTAATGAGCCATTTTGGACCATGCAGATTAGGGCAACACACTAGAGATTATGAATTAACAAGACCTCTCTCCATCCTCCTGCTCCTACTTAGATTAATTATACTCTAAGTCTGATCCACAGCTGTCATCCTGAAACTGCCTGCATTTCTCTCCTTAGTTGATTCTTTTTGTTCCAAATGCCACATTCTTCTCTTATTTCATTCCTTCATTTTGTTTCATTAAAGAAGATTACATGAAAGATAAATGCTCTATGTTCCTGCATGTCTCAATTTTTTTTTCTTTTCATGTTAAGTGATAGTTTTATTAGGTATAGAAATCGGGGTTGAAATTAAGTTTCTGTCCATTTTTTAAACATTATACTCCACTGCTTTCCAGAACCCAATATTTCCCTTGATAAGTTGTATATTCATTTAATTTAGCATTCAATAATTCTCTCTCATTTGAAGAGTCATGTCATTCTTTATCTGTGAGCAACTACATGCTTTTATTCCATTTGTAACTTTGTTGAGTTTTTCTGTTCTCTCTTTCTGAAAGGCCTATTATTACATATTAAAATTTCTGGAATTATTCTGCATGTCTCTGAGTTTTAACTCCTATTTTCCCTTTATTGTCTTCTTTTACACTAAACTACTTCCTGATTTTTTTCTTTCAGTTCTTCTATCGAAATTTTGTATTTATAAGCATAATTGTATTTACCAAGAATTCATTACTATCCATAAGTTTTATTTTTCATTGCATTCTGTTCATGGTTATGGGTATGTTTTCTTAGAGTTTGTGCCAAATTCTTTATATGGTTCATCTTATTTTCTGAGATAATTCTCTGTGGAATAAAGAACAAATATTATCACTTTACAGATAAGAAAAAAAAGCTTAGCAAAATTACATTACAGTTTTCAATATCAGAAAAAAAGTAAATTTAAGTGATAGAATTAGGATTCCACTCAAGTAATCTGATTTTAGAATTAACAATTTTAATGACATTATAATACTCTTATTTTCTTCAGATAGATTACAATAGGTTGAATAATGAACCCCCCCCAAATTTCCATATCCTAATATCTCAAATCTTTTAATATGTTACATTTCATGGCAAAAGGGACTTTGAAGATGTGATAAAGTTAAGGACCTTGAAATTGTCCTTAACTTAATCAGATAATCAGATTATTCTGGTTATCCAGGTGAGCCCAATGTAATCACGATCCTTAAAAGATGAAAGAGGGAAGGAGAAGAATCTAAGAAGCAGAGGTCCAAGTCATGCATTGCTGATTTTGAAGATAGAGGAAATGGTCATAAGTTAAGGAATGCAGACAGCCTCTAGAAGCTAGAAGGGGCAATGGAATGTTTTCTCCTTAGAGCTTCCCAAAAGAATACAGCCCTAGGAACCCATTTTGGACTTCTGAGCTCCAAAACTATAACAGTAAACAGTAAATTTGTATTGCCCTAAAGTGCTAATTTTGTGGTAATTTGTTACAGCAACAATAGGAAACTAATATGTAGATCTTGCACATTTTTGGTCAGTTATTCCTGGATGTTCTGAGGCTTTTGTCTATTTTAAAGGAGGTCCTTTCATCAATCACAGCGATGAAAATTTCTAAATGATGACATCTTTGATGTATATTGATTTTTGTATATTGACTGAATTACAAGCCATCTCCCTTAATTCTTTTAAAAGCCCTAATAAGTTTTGGTTAAGATTTTAAATAGAAAATCATAATGTCTGAAATTACTCATTTTTCCCTTTATCATCCTCAAACTTTTTTGTTTGTGTCTTTAATCTATTTATTAATTATTTCTTGTTCTATTTATTGGCTTGGATCACCTGAACAATATTAACAGTGATAATTTCTTGTTTTAATGCAATGCATATGATATCTCAAATTTGAGTGTATTTGATGGACTTGATGTTTTAAAACATTATTATGACTATTTGTTCTTATTTTTAGAAATAAAACATCTGTAATTTTCTCTTTTCATGGTATCCTCACTCAGTTTTCCTATTATTGATTACAAGTTTTGCAGTATTAGCAAGCCCTTCATCTTTTTCATAAAACATGAATTAACTATTTACTTGCTTTAAGTAGAAATTTCCCTTAATTCTTCTGGGCCAGGTACTTTTTATATGGATAAATTTCTGACTACCTTATCCATATTTTTATCAAGAAATATTTCTAATAAGAGTTGCCAGCTCTTACAATTTCAACTGGGTAGCATATTTTCTCAGAAAATATTCCATTTCATATAGATTTCATATATTTCTTAGCACAACAGTGTACGTATGGTGATTGACTAGTTTCACAAAAAATCCCAACATTTTGTCTATTTAATCTGATTTAAAATTGATTAACTTAACTAAACATAAAATAGTCTCTTGGTACTGTGATCACCAAAGACCGAAGAATTAGCATTTTTGTCTTTCCATATTAGTCTGGTCCAAAGTTGCCAAAGTGCTATAATCAGTTTATAATAAATATATTTGGAGTGGGAATTTAATAATTAAAAACAAATAAAAATAAAATTTAAGATAATACTTTTTTCAGAATTATTTTTTTGTAATACAAAGAAGAACATTTTTTTTAATTTTTTAATAGTTTTATTTATTTTTGATACAGAGAGAGACAGAACATCAGCAGGCAGGTGCAGAGAGAAAGGAAGACACAGAATCTGAAGCAGGCTCCAGGCTCTGAGCTGTCAGCACAGAGCCTGACGCAGGGCTCGAACTCATGGACTGTGAGATCATGGCCTGAGCCGAAGTTGGATGCTAAACCGACTAAGCCACCCAGGCGCCCCTACAAAGAAGAACATTTTAAAATATTTTGCAGAATGATAAACACCCAGATTTTGCTTTAAAGTGAAACGTATGTCTTTCCAACCAGTATTTTTGTATTTAAACACTAGTAATAAAGTTCCACATTAACATCTATCTAGTCTTCATCTCTATATTACATCTACTGTTAAGGTCGTGCTTTCTAAACTTCATGCATTTTGGTGTCAAGGAATCCCAATGCCTAGAAAGGAGTCTAGAGCATAAGCACAGAAGATCAAAATTAAATGAATGAATGAAAAAATACATGGAGATCACAAGTACAAGTAACATTCATTATTTCACTATGCCCTACTAAATACAAAGAACTTTGATAATATCATCCCTCTGTCAAGTATTTTAAGAGACTAAATTTAAGAGTAAATTTTTGGCATTATTTTCATTACAAAAATACACATTTGAAGAAATTTTAACTTAAAAAGTTTTATAATTTCAAAATTCACATATAATGAAGAAAATTAATTTTCTTATTTGGGAAGTGATAAGCAAACAGAGGATGTGATTTTTCCCAATTTAAATGAGACCTGATTTCACATATTCTAATACCCAAGATCTCTTTTTGTGATTGCATGCAATAATTATTTTAGTCTTAAAAATCAATTCATCTTATGTGACTGAAAGAAATCACAAGTGTGAATAACCTGAATATACATGTAGGTAAATGTATTGTCCATGAACTCCTCGAAAAGAAAAACCATACTTTATTCACCATTTTTATCCCCAGCCCTAGTACCCTGCCAAACAAAATGGAAAGGAGACTAGAAGTAAGGAAAATTCAGGAAAGGAGAGCAAACAGCAGAAAGATAGGAAGATAACACACAGCAGTGTCTTGGATCATAGTAAATACTTAATAAATATATGTATATATTTCAGAGGCTCAGAGAGAGAACACATGAGCAGGGGAAGGGCAATGGGAGAAGAAGCTAGAATCTTAAGCAGGCTCCACAGTGCAGAGCCTGATGTGACATGGCGCTTGATCTCATGACTGTGAGATTATGACTTGAGCCGAAATCAAGAGTCAGATGCTTAACCAACTGAGCCACCCAGGCACAACTCAATAAATATTTAATGAGTGAAAAATAAATGAATTTTAAAAAATAAACAGGAAAAAAAACGGGATGAACTGGAAATCTAGGTACCTAGGTATTCTCACAATAGTGAGAATTTTATTAACCGATAAAATGCATGACTTTTTATAATATTGCCAAATATTAAACTATTTTATTTTTCATGTTTTTCTTTTATAAAGACCTATGAAAGAAGCCACTTGGCAAGGAATTAAATGATATTCCAGAAGGAAGAGTCTTAAAACACTTGCAAAATAAAATTTTGTGTTGTTTTAATTAAGACTGAGGAAAAAGATGTCATAAAGCTTTTCTTTTGTGTCTTAAAGAGAATCTGCAGGCTCAGAAATTCATGAAAACCTAAGGAACTCATGAGTAATGAGTTCTGAAAATTAAAAGAGAGATGTTTTGTTTTGTTTATTTAAGTGGAATTTGGAAAGTATGTTTCATTCCCATGATTCCTTGGAAAGCATTTATTGCAACTTACATTTCTTTCTTTAAAAAGTATGCAAGTCAAATTATAATAGATTTGTGATAGGAAAGGGATGGAGAGGGGAACGCTCCAAAATATAATCTTTGGTTACTATTTATTGAAATGATACCTTTGGTTAATGGTTAACTAAAATGTATTTATGAATAAGCAATTTCATAAAAAAAACTAAGTTTAGATGAGATTTAACTTTGGCATTACCTTGCTTCATGAGTTTCAGTATGGCACGGATTACTCTTCCATGTAGTTCTTGAAGGTAGGGTAAACCCATTAAAAATATTTGGATACAAAAGGAAACTAGTCATCCTTCTCCACAACTGTACTAAGAATTTTATTGATATAAATGATTTTTGATGACGTATCATATAAATTTATGTATTTTATGATATATAAATATACATGAATTTATATTTTGAAGGTATATAAAATATATATGCATATATATTTATATTATATAAATCTAAGTGTCTTCAAGTACAAATGATTTTATCAGAATTTGTTTTCATCATGCCCAACTGAAGGCATGAAAATCTGAATTTTTTTTTGTAACCAGTTCTAACATTTCCAGTTCTAAACTCTTACAGATTGGTAAACCCAACCATCTTCCCTTTTTGATTCACCAACCCCTGTCAATTCTATCTCTGGCATCTCTCTGGCTTCTTCTCTCTATTCCCATTGCCTTAACTGTGGCGTCCCCATCACTCCAAACATTACCTTATCTCCCTCAACCATGTCAATCCACCCTTCACATACAGCCTAGATGGGTTTTCTAGAAAACAAGCTCTCATAATACCTTCTTACTTAAAAGTCTCCATGGTTCCCCATTAACAAGATTAGGATTGGAGAACCTCCCAGCCCTGCCTTTCAAGGCCTTTTTCAATCCAGGTACTACCCAACTTTCCAAGTTCATCTCCTGCTCCCTCTGTCCTATAAACCCACATAATTGCCTTTGCAGCCAGACTGTCAGCTTTCTGAACACTGCAAAACTTTTCATATCTACCTGCCTCGGAAGGATCTTATTGCCCAATTCTATCTGATAGATTTTTATTATTTAAGCTCCATGTTCAACTCTTACTTTCTCTGTGAAATCCTATTAAATCCTCCCTCTGACCATTCCTGAATAAAGCTCTCCTTCCTCAACTGGAAAACATGACACATTATTATTTTATTTACTGCCTTACTCCACTCACTCTCCTACAACACTTTGGAATGAATGCACTTCAAGTTCAGAGACTGGGTCTTACTCATCTTTGTACTTTGAGACCTAACACAAAGTGTTAGCGGTGATTCAATAAATATCTGCTGTTGATTACATTCAACTCTTATTTATGTGTAACAAGGGGTGGGGAAATGAGAGTGACTCAAAGCTACTATTAAAACAAAACAACCATCTCCTCTAAAATACCCAGGGGTAGTATACCTCTGATTCTGTCAGGCATTCTCTTCCCCAGTGGGCTTAATGTTAAACCAGTGGCTCATCAGACCTGCTAGGCAGGAAGAGGGAATCAGAGGAGAGGATGAGTCTTGGAGCCAGGCAAATGCAGAGGAGCTGGCAATGGAGCATGCCTGGAAGACGACCTGGGTCTACGTACCTCACCAATAGCAGCTCTTAGAACCAAATTACTCCTCTCTTTCCATCGTGCACCCTCTCCCACAATAATCACCCACAGTCTAATCTGAACTTCCCTGAGAAGGTAAGACTTTCCTTAATTCTTACTAATTTCATTTCAGTTAATCCAAAACTTTATCAGAGTTGTCCATATATTTAAATGGTGAGTTGTTCTTCATCTTCTGAGCTTCCATTACTTTAAAAACAAAACTAAAAAAACATGTCTCAATAACAAGAAGGAGATCCAAGATAATATAAATAAGAGGCATTGATTTAGGGGAAAGCAGGATTTATAATTTGCTATTTTTCAAGTGGTAACTCATTACATGGTGGGAAATTGAGATACGCCAACCTCAACATGCATTTAGCTCTAACATGAGAAGTTTTTCATACAAAAATAATTGCACTAGATTCTCCTCTTGCTATGCCAAATTCCTCTCTCTCTCTCCCTCTCTCTCTCTCTCTCTCTCTCTCTCTCTCTCATAGTCTATATTAGTCTGCTCAAGTTGCCGTAACCAAATACCAAAAACAGGGTAACTTAACAGAGTTCTCACAGCTCTAGAGGCTGGAAACTCCACAATCAAGTTGATGATGAGGTAGGTTCTTTCTGCAGCCTCTTTTCTTTTCTTATAGGCAGCTGTTATCTCATAATGTGCTCACATGGCCTCTTCTTTATGTGCACAAGGAGAAAGAAAGACAGAGACAGTTATTCTTCTGGTGTCTCTCCTTACCAGGGTACTACTCCCATCATGAAGGCCCCACCCTATGGACCTCACCTAACCCTAATAACCACCCAAGGCACCCTCTCTAAATACCATCACACTGAAAGGTAGGGCTTCAATTAGGAATTTTGAACACATTGAGTCCATCACAACCCTGAATCCCCAAAATGAATAGCATTTAATACCTTGCATGACTTGAGCTCTAGAAATCATGTATTCTTCGCTAGAAAGTGTTGCCACTAGTTGTACTACTTCCTTGGGTTTACAGTTATATAATAAAAGGTTGACATTATCCACAGTTCTTTTTATATCTCATATTGTCTTCCTTCCATTTACTACTGTTTGTTGGACTTGTCACACTAACTAGCACAGATGTTTCCTTCAAATTAAACAACACCACTCCTCATTTCTAGTCACCAGCATGATCCGTCTGCTGCTATTTTTTCACAATTACCAGCACGTTCCTTGAACTAGTTCCAATGGTGCTTCAGTGGTAATTTCTACCCTGGAAAAGAGAGGCCAAATATTTGCAAAAACTCTTCATGCAGATGTATAAAAAGTCCACCTGAGGTAGAATGTGTCATTTTCCTGAGTATTATACAAATGCGTAGTACCTATGGCCATTAAAAAATAAGATATCAAAACGTTCTGATGTGAAACAAAATTGTTACAGAGATTCTATAGGATCATATTTTTATTAATATTTTAACAGAAGCTTTAAATTCCCTAAAGCAGAAAGCTAATTTTTGTTTGGTTTATTTTCAAAAAGGAAAAAAAATTCTTAACTCGTGTAGCCAGCTTAGAAGAGACAAAATGGAAGGAAAATTGGTGAAAACAGGGATGAACCGTTTGAACTAAGCAGAGGAACAAATCCTATAGTACTGCAACATAAAAAGAAAAATCCATCATTGACAAAAGAGACTGTCTGAGGACACTGGTCTCCTTTGAAAGTCTGGAGAAGCAGTTCAGAATAACAATGATGGCCATTGCAATGACTACAATTTGTGCATTATAAATGGTATGTTTTTAATAAGTTCTTACATTGATATATCTCTTTGTTAGAAAGATCCTATTTCTCCCCAGGTCATTTTTCATGTTCTTCTCCCTGAACATAGCCTACTTTTTCTAGTGAAACAGCAATGCCCATATTAATGGTGTAAAATGGATCTGAGTAAAAAACAAATTGTGTAACGTAGCTGTAATAGCTCTGTCCCTGTCAACTGAACTGCAATTGACCTTGGAGGGAAGGTTAGGTGTTACATCCCTAAGGATGCTCTATTGAGCTGGAAAAAAATGTTGACTGTGGAGGTAACAACAGACTGAGGGAGATAGAAGGAAAGACGGCTGTTTACTTTAACAATATAGATGCTGGGTAATTCACGGTTCAAATGGTAATGCCACCCTCCCAAGGTAGTCATGAGCCATGGAATAGCTTCCTCTTGACAACAAACCATTCCGATTATACAGTGAGAGTAAACCATCTTTACTTCCAAAAGCTTTGCAACTAGGAGTGACTGTGACTATCTCTTTAACATGTAACAAATGTGTGTTGTTTTTCAGAGGAGTCCCTTGTAAGTTTTATATGTTTGCTTTCTTGGAGATACCATTATCCAAATCACTCCAGGTTAAAATGAGGCAAAACATTCCAAGTAGAAGTGAAAGCAAGTGAGACACACTTGGTGTTTAGAGAGCACCCAGGCCAACAGAAGCAGAGCAAGGCAGAGGAGAATTGCTATGAAAAGCAGGCAGAGTAGCAGCAGTGGCCCAGTACACAGTCCTGGGCTTGATAGGTCATAGAACGGAGTTTAGAACTTATTTTCAGTTTCATGGGAAGGCATCAAAAATCTTAACCAAGGGAGTGATAAGACACATTTAAAAATCACTCCGGCTGCTATGCAAAGAACAGATCGTGTAAAGGCAAGAGTAGAAACAGAGAAACTATTTGCTAGATGCAGGTAAGGTCATGGTGGCTTCCAGTAGGAGGTAATGATGGAGATGGTGGGAAGTGGTTAGATTGAGTTTGTGATTTGTATGTCGATGGAAAGAAAAGGAATAGCAGATATGAAAAAGACCAAAAGCGCATAAAACAGTAAATTCTTTGTTACGCTTTCAAACATTGAAGATATGAGATTAGGAGACTCTGACTCTTTCAATCCTTTACAAATATTTGCCTCCTCTTAAAGGACTATTAAGAAAAATATCAAGAAAAGTTGTACTATTTTAAGTTTAAAGTTAGTATACTTTAGTTCCATTCTTGTAAAATTCAGAGTATTCATTTTTTCATTTATTTCACAATTACTTGCTGACCACTTACTATATGTATAGTGCCATGCTAAGTAATAGAAATTCGAAGATGGATGAAAGACAGTACAGTTCTGCAACAGTGTCAAAACCACGAAATTGTTATACAGCTCAAAATTAGAAGCACACAGGGGCGCCTGGGTGGCTCAGTCAGTTGAGCGTCCGACTTCGGCTCAGGTCACGATCTCGCAGTCTGTGAGTTCGAGCCCCACGTCGAGCTCTATGCCGACAGCTCAGAGCCTGGAGCCTGTTTCGGATTCTGTGTCTCCTTCTCTCTGACCCTTCCCCATTCATGCTCTGTCTCTCTCTGTCTCAAAAAATAAATAAAGGTTAAAATTAAAAAAAAAAAAAGGTAGAAGCACACACAAACTCTTATGTGCCACTTCATGGGAGTATCTACCACCTCCAGATCACGGTGCACCCCAAACATGTATTTTTTCCATGTGATCAATCTGTGACTAGTTCTTTAACATATAACAAATGTATAAGGGATAAAATCATGTGAACTACAGGTTTGGGTTTGGTGTGATCTCATAGTTGTATAAGAAAGAAACAGGGGAGCCTCAGGGAAGGTGTGGTCAGCTCCATTCCAGCAGTCAGGGAGGTATGTCTTTGAAGAATCCACAGTTTTTCTCACACAACTTCAGTGTTTTCTTCTTAAGACTGAGATAATAACACCTGCCCAACTACCTCACGCAGTTGTTCTATGGTACATGTCATTTCTTCTCTTTCTGTAAGACCATCCTACAGTATTCCAATTATGGAATTTACATAATGTATCTCCTCTCAGAAATCTCAATGATCATTCCTGTCATTCTTATGTTGTAGCTTGACTCTTACACTTAAAGTCTTAAAAAAAAGGATGATTAAAGTTTTAGCCTTGTGCATTTCTACATTAGCTGTCCTTGCCCACTTACATTTTTACTCCATATTTGAGTTCCAATATTATATATCTTTTGTGCCATTGGATTTCAAGTTCCTCAAGGAAGGCCTTTGATGAATTAAAATATAGCTATGGTGTCTATATCTAGAAGGCTTAACATATATTAAATAATAATCATTTCAATATCAGAATAAATTAAAGGAAAGCACAAACCATTAACATTGTACCTTAGGATAAATTCTCTATGTAAACAGAAATATTGCATTTACCTATCTCTTTATGTACATCATAATAATATTACTTTATTCTTCTCCAAAAATCAAATGTTTAGAAAATTAGTTTTTGGAGACCTCTACTTCCAGCCAAGAAGAAGCAATGCCCTGACTGAAACAATCAAAAACAAAAACAGATAAATAAAAGAAGCAAGGTTTTAAGACATAGAATGAGGATTGAAGAACTGTGATCCCTGAGAGACAGGAAACAAATGAAGAAAGCCCTACAGTTACCCAGCTTACTACTGGAAAGAGTTTCCAGGCCTGCGTACAAGAAGGGGGAGCATCAGCTGAGCCTGATGCTCTGTGAGTTGAGGAGACATGGTTGGGAGTCCAGAGAGACCAAAGAGGCTAGAGTACATAAGAAAATATCAGATAGGAGAGAGCTACATGAAGAGAGAGATCCAGAAAACTGCGGATTGAAGAGCACTTGTATGTGTGGAAACTACACAAATCCAGGGAAAGAACCATCTGAAATGATTAGAGGGAACAATGCCAGGTGTTTGCCCAGTACGGGAGTAAGGCCCATTCACAACAGCCAGACTCCAACTTCATAATGCATGGGGCATTGAGTAGAATATTCAGGAGGGTCTTGCCTCAGTGGGGAATAATTAGTCCCAGACTGATCATCACCCCAGATCCACCTAACAAATCATAAAAGCAAGATGAAAGTATCAAATTGATTCTAAGCAAATTAACTGCATTCCAGAACAAACTCAAGAAGATTTACAGAAACACAAAAATATCCAACACCAAAAACAAGATAAAATTCACAATAGATGGCATCCAACCCAATAGTATCAGTCATGCAAAGAAGCAGGAAAGTACAACCCATAATGAGGAGAATCAATTGAGTCAGAACTGACACAGATGTTAGAATTATTAGATAACAACATTGTAAAAGTTATTATAACTATATTCCATATGTTCCAAATCTAAGTGAAGACATCGAAGGTAAAAAGTAAGATCCACATCAAACTTCTAGAGAGGAAAACTACAATGATGGAGTTGAAAAATACACTGGATGGGATTAAAAGGAGATTTACATTGCACAAGAAAAGATCAGTGAACTTAAAGATATAGCAGCAGGAACTACACAGAATGAAATACAGAAAGAAAAAAAATTTTTTAATGAAAAGCAAATCAGTGACCTTGGACAATTTCAAGTAGCCTAATATACATGTAATTAGAGTCCCCAAATAATAGAATAGTAAGGGAAAAACAGAAAATATATTTGAAGAAATAATGGCCAAAATTGTCCAAATATGATGAAAACTAAACCCATAGATTCCGAACCCCGACAAACTCTTAGCATAAAAAACTTGAAAACAGGCGCACCTGGGTGGCTCAGTCAGTTAAGCAGCCAGCTTCAGCTCAGGTCATGATCTTTCAGTTTGTGAGTTCAAGCCCCGTATCGGGCTCCGAGGAGCCTGCTTCAGATTCTGTGTCTCTCTCTCTGCCCCTCTCCCGCTCATGATCTCTCAATTATAAATAAACATTAAAAAAAATTTTTTTAGGAAACTTGAAAGCAAACACAGTAAGTTACATCATAATCAAATTGCTCAAAACCAATGACAAAGAGGAAATATTTAAAGCAACTAAAAGAAAACACATTACTTACAGGGGAACAAAAATAAGGATAATAGCATATTTCTCTTCTTAGAAAGACAAAAAGAAATTAAAATGAAAAAAACACAAACTAGGAGTAATTATTTGCAAAGTCTAGATCTGATATAGAACTTATATCTATATTACATTAAAAAAACAACTCTCGGGGCGCCTGGGTGGCGCAGTCGGTTAAGCGTCCGACTTCAGCCAGGTCACGATCTCGCGGTCCGTGAGTTCGAGCCCCGCGTCAGGCTCTGGGCTGATGGCCCAGAGCCTGGAGCCTGTTTCCGATTCTGTGTCTCCCTCTCTTTCTGCCCCTCCCCCGTTCATGCTATGTCTCTCTCTGTCCCAAAAATAAATAAAAAACGTTGAAAAAAAAAAAAAAAAAAAAAAATTAAAAAAAAAAAAAAAAAAACAACTCTCCAAACCCAGTAATAAAAAAACAAACAACTCAATTTTAAAATGGTAAAATATTTTAAGACACTTCACCAAAGAAGATACATGGATAGCAAATAAGTACATGCAATGATACTCAATGTCATTAACTATAGGGAAATACAAATTAGAACTCCACTTATATACCACCACCCGCATATTAGAATGTCTAAAATTAAAAAGATTGGCCATATCAAGTCTTTGTTGGCAAGCATATAAAGGAACTGGACCTATTTCCATGCTACTAGTGGTAATATGAAATGGTACAGCCACTTTGGAGGCAGTTTGGTACTTCATTAAAAAGTTAAATATATAGGTACCACCTAGCTCAGCCATTTTATTCTTAGGTGTTTTCCCAAGGGGAAAAAAAAAAAAAAAAGGATATGTCCATACAAAGACTCGCATACAAATGTTCCTAGAAGCTTTATTTGTAATTGCAGAAACTAGAAACAACCAAATTTCCATCAACAAGTGAGTGGGTAAACAAAATTTGGTAATCCATACAATGGAATACTACTCAGGAATAAAAAAGAAACAAAATATTGACGAATGCAACGACAAAGATACTTTTAAAATAATTCTGCTGAGAGAAGACAACTAGATTACATTTATATAAATTTTAGGAAAGGCCAAATTGTCTATAGTGACAGAACACAGAACAGTGGTTATCTGGGAACTGAGATCTGGTAGGGGAGGAGGGAGGATTTCAAAGGGGCATAAGGAAACTTTGAGAGTAATGGAAATGTTCACTATCTTGATTTTATGTTGATGCTTCCACTCGTGCGTGCATATGTCAAAACTTACCAAAATATACAGTATAAATATGTGCAATTTATTGTGTTCTCTTATACCTCCAAAAAATTTTTGATACTTAAATATAAAAACAGATCAAAGAAACTAAAATTTTAAAAATGAATTTTCTTTTTCAGAGCAGTTTTAGGCCCATAGCAATATTAAGCAGAAAGTGCAGAGCTCTCTCACACACTCCCTACGCCAACACATGTATAGCCTCCCGCATTATCAACATCCCTCACCAGAATGGTACATTTGCTACAGTCAATGAACCTATACTGACTCATTATTATCATCCAACTCTATAGTTTCCATTACTGTTCACTATTGGCACTGTACATCCTATGGGTTTAGACAAATGTGTTATGACATTAAGGATCACACGGAATAGTTTCACTGCCCTAAAAATCCACCTTGAAAATGAGTTTTTTACTTAACTTCTTTTAACACTTTAATTTTTATGTGTATCTTATGTGCTAATGTTACAAACTAACATTTTAATCTTTTTTATGAACTCAACTGCCTTTTGGAAAATGAGTGAGTGATCAAAGAATATATATCTTGATACACTTGAAAAACTCATCTTTAAATGATATATGATTAAGTACATTTATGTAAAACTTTATTGCAAGAGTTCAGGAGTTCATGTTTCTTTTTAAGAATTCTGTCATTGCTCGGCTGATCTCCTGCATGCTTTAGGCTTTTTGACTCATTTTTGATGCGAAAAGATTTCATACTGAGACTCCCTGGTGGACACAATAATGAAGGTTGTTTAGTTGATATGTTTTTTTTCAAACTTTACCACCACACTGACCCCCAAGTATTAAATCTCAGCATGAAGATGTTTCTAAGTTACATTTATACAACACAGTCATCCATAACACTTCAGGGATTTTATATTATGGTGTCAAGGTTATCTTCTGTCAGCCATTGTAGTTTTTCATAATCATTGGGTTCTAACATTATGGCTACTGCTTATAAAAACAGTGTTTTAAAAGATATTTCTTATCAAGGTTATGTCCAACATGAATATATGTGCAAATTTTCCTGTGCCATTATAAAATAAAAATCCTTTATTACCTCATTTTTCCCTGACTAGTTGGATGTATACACATGACATGTTTTATAGCTCATGTAATTCTTTAAATATCACATTTACTGATTTGAGAATTTCAGAAAAAAATTTTGAAAAAAAATTCCTCTGACCTTTCCATTGTATTTGGATCAAGATATTACTAACTTGATTTAAACATTAGATTTTATCTGCTATTTACATGTGTTAAACAATGATTCTTCATAATTTCCCATCTAAGGAAAGAAATGAAGGTATTAACTAATTAACTAAGGAAAGAAACGAAGGTATTAACTATAACATGCAGCAAATTTATAAGCACAAACCATACCAAAATCAGAGGATTCTAGGCTAACACTCAAAAGTAGAAAATTACATGGTATGTGATTCATTTGATTTCTGGTTTAGAAATAAGACAATACAGGTTTTCAGGAAAACTGAAAATTGTTTTGATGTGTTTGTCTCAGTGTTCTTTCTTTTTAAAATTTTTTTAATGTTTATTTACTTTTGAGAGAGAGCACACGTGGAGGAGGAGGGGAGAGAGAGAGAGAGAGAGACAGAATTTAAAGCAGGCTCCAGGCTCTGAGCAGGCTCCAGGCTCCAGCACAGAGACTGACGCGGGGCTCAAACTCACCAACCGTGAGATCATAACCTGAGCCAAAGTTGAAGGCTTAACCGACTGAGTCACCCAGGCACCCCTGTCTCAGTGTTCTTGTTCTTACAAAGTTTTGTTATAGGTCACAAAAGGTAAATAATGCATGCCTTCTATTCTTTCTAGAGGGAAAGAGGAGCCTTTGCAAATATTGGTATGATTAAGAGTTGCAGTAGCAAGAGTATCCAGTGTTGAAGGTCATCTTAGCCACATTGTTTTATTCCTGCTTGCTATAGGATTCTGTATTTTACGCATTTAGATTTCATTCACCAAGCCAAAGAATGGATTTCCACAGGAAACTCCTATTTTGCTTTCCAATAAAACTATTTATTACTTTCCTAATACATGGGTTTAGCACATCTAAACATTTTTAAATGGGGAGTCTAAAGAATTCTGAGCTAAATTAACTACAAAGCAGCACAATGAATTAATACCACTCTTTTATCCAGACCAAATTATATATCAAATCCTTGGTGTTTTTAACCATTATGATAACATGTATTTCTTGGTGTTGGCATTCTTGGTGGTAAAAACTGAGTTCCCAAATATGGCCTGAAAGTAGGAGAGCATTAAATGGCATAAGGTAAAAAGAAAATTAGATACATTTTAAGTTATAACAAATCTAGAAGTCAAAGATCACTACTAAAATTTACCTATAAACTTGCTTACCAGGCTGGTTAAACAACAGTGATGTGTAGGACACTTTATAGGGAAAGGATACTAAGGGTTCTCAGAAGAGGCTTTCTTTGGATGCTGGCAATGTTATGATCCCTGAGAGTTGAAGGCTAGAGCAGGAAATACCTAGGAAATGGACATCTTCATAAGAAGAAGAAAACTTGGGGATTACAATTAAGGAAATAAGTTTAATGCCTGATTTTATCAACTAATGTTTAATATATGTAAGTTATGACTTCAGAGTAAGTGAGAAAAGACATAATTGAGGCCACCAGGGGCTGCTATGTACCTAGAGTCCAGGAGAGCAGAGATTAAACAACTTCTAGGATCAGAACATGAGCGTCAGGAAGATCTTTGGGTCTTTGAGAAAGCTCCGATGAAACACTTTATACATGTTCAGTCATCATAAACAGGTAGAAACTTTTGACAATATGCACATCACTCATAATAGAGAAACACAAGTGATAACTAAAATAAGACACCTTAGGTTGTATCAACTTGGAAGAAATTAAAGTTCAATGTTTTTAATGCATTGCTGATAGAATTATAAATTTCTATAGCTTCTAGGAAAAGCAATTTGGCAATATGTGTCAAAATTACAAGTGCCCATACCCTTTGACATAGAAATTCCACTTGTAATAATTTTTTCCTACACATATACTCACAAGTGTGCACAATGACCTATTCATCTGATAAATACTTGGTGAGCACCAGCTGCATTGAGTTTCCATTCTAGGCACTCAGAATAGAGCAACAAACATAGTCGAGTCTCATGAAGCTTATGTCGGTTGGGGAGATGGGCTATAAATAAATAAATACAGAATATGTCAAGCGGTGGCATGAAGAAAAAATAGGGTAAGAAGAGTAGGAAGTAATGAGGGAAGGATTCTATTTTATATGAGGGAAATAAGGAGGTGACATCTAAATAAATGAAATGAGGGAGCAAGCTATATAGATACATATGGGAAGAGTGTTCTAAATACACGTCATCATAGCATCATTTGTAAAAACTGGAAAACAACCTACATATCATCAATAGGAGCCTGATTGAATAAGTTAGATACAGATATAGCATATAACATATATGGCTTACAGTTATCTATGTATAAGCACAGAGAAGAAAATGATAAAGTGATTATTGAAGAGTACTGGGTGGCTGGGGTACTGACCTATTTTTCATTGAATCTCTGTTTAGTCCTTCAAATTTTGCACCACAGGAATGTAGTTTCAGCTTCATATATAAAACACCACAATGACATGGTTTACATTAAATAAATGTCTAAATTTGACTAAGGTAAAAATATCCATCCTGCTTAAAATATTTCTGGGAGTTATGGGAATCCCAAATGATAGTATTCTGCAACGTAAAATACCTGGAGAAATTTATACACAAATACATGTCACATGTGTTACACTAAGAGTATTTCTGGCCTTTCTGATAAAGACAGGCCCTCAGCAAAGGGAAAAAAATGTACCTTCTGAAAGAGCAATTCAAACCACACATCATCATCCGTGTCACTAAACAGGACTGAATGTCACAGATCCATAGTATGTTGTCAAATTTTTTAAGAATTTAGGGGCGCCTGGGTGGCGCAGTCGGTTAAGCGTCCGACTACAGCCAGGTCACGATCTCGTGGTCCGTGAGTTTGAGTCCCGCGTCAGGCTCTGGGCTGATGGCTCAGAGCCTGGAGCCTGCTTCCGATTCTGTGTCTCCCTCTCTCTCTGCCCCTCCCCCGTTCATGCTCTGTCTCTCTCTGTCCCAAAAATAAATAAAAAACGTTGAAAAAAAAAAGAATTCATATTAGCACTCTCTTGTATGGAAAACATTCTGTACATTTTGCCTGTTCCACATTTGAATGAAAAATGGTCATAAAGCAAAGGCAGGCCTAAAACTGAAAACAAATTCAGGCCAAAAAACTAGGACAACAAATCGGAACAAATACACCAGCAGCGAACTCGGGGTCCTCATGAAAACCAATGCTAAAATAAACTCAACACATTCAATTTCCCTGTATTTTCCTCGATTTTATGGAAGAATATGAATTCATCGGGAAGCCATAGACTTGCTACAGACGGGTAAGTTACAGAACAGAAGATAGCTTTAATTACAGGGAAAATTCCAATATTTAACTGGTAAACCTGGCTTGTGCTGACTTCCTCTTATGGACCAGACACACCACACCCTGACGGCTGTAACCACTGTCCCCAGTTGACCTAATCAGCCACTCAGGTGTGAGAATGGCAATATAAGCAGAGGCCGGGCTGGGAGAAGTACCAGCAGGCACATTAAACGGGCCGTGGCTATACACAAATGGATCTGGACGGTCTGTTCCCCAGCACCCTTCACCAGTATCTCGCTGTACCCTTCCCCCACTGCCAATAACTCCAGCTTGAAAAGACTCCGTATTGAACACCTGTGGTAGGCAGAATTTCTGGGATTCTACTCATTTTACTTAACTATTTTCAAATCTGAGGTAAAGAATTATAAAATGTACAGATGATTTTGAGGCTAGGGTGATTGTGGTTTGGGGGGAGGGGGTGAGAGGTATCCTTTTGCCAAAGTGTGTTATTGCAGTTTGGGAGAGCACTATCCCGTAAGCTATTCATTTGTGGTGGTCAACAGTGTTCAACGGTTATATTAAGTTTGGACTCAGGAGGCAAGCTCAGAATTTGCTGCCTTTACTACGTCTCTGTTTTTGTTATATACATGTTCAATTTTTCCTGGTGTTTTAGCAAGCAAAACTGTACCTTTGAGTCAATGTGAGACACACACAGAAACTACCTTTCATGTGGCATTCCCAGTAATTGACAGGAGTGGCCATTGCACTGGTCTGCTCCTCTTCTCAGAACATTCTCATCTTCCTTCAGTTACATCAAGCCGCATCAAAGTAAACCACCAAAATCAGTCTGAGATGCTTTCGAGTCCTTTCTATCTGTTTTTTCAGAGGTCAAAGTATAGTTGTATGATACTATTTTCTCTAGCCTGGTCACCACACCATATAACCAAGTGAGTGACATGTTCTGGTATAGATCTAATCCCAAATCCTTTTCATATGTCAGAGAAATCAGTGAACCATGAATGAAATGGATGGCTGTCAACTTGTACATTTAATAAACATTGCTTCATAATAACATTAGCTGATGTAACACCTGGGTGGCTCAGTCAGTTAAGCATTAGACTCTTGGTTTCGGCTCAGGTCATGATCTCACAGTTCATGAGATAGAGCCCTGCATTGGGCTCTGCGCTGATAGGGTGGAGCCTGCTTGGGATTCTCTCTCTCCCTCCCTCTCTACCCCTTCCTGCTTGCAGTCGTGCTCTCTCTCTCTCTCTCTCTCTCTCTCTCTCTTTCTCTCTCAAAATAAACTTTAACACTAGCTGAAACTGCTATAATAGTTTTATTTTGTTGTTTTACTACATAAACATATGGCAGTACAGGATTCGTTTGTGAAAAGAGAAAGGTGTAGAAGACAAAGGAACTGACAGTGATGGTGGGGAGAGTTTCCCAGAAGCAAGTAGTTGAAGATTAAAAAGGCTCCTCTCCAAAAGCATCCCTTTGCAATCCTGACAGTTTCAGTGATGATATCGACATTACGTTGAACATTTTCACCCTCAAAACTCCTTCCCAGACTGTACTGCACTGCCAGCACATCCGAACATGTGGAACCAAAGACAAGGGGAGCCCTAGTCTTGCTCATTGCTCCTGGAAATGACCCCACAGAGAACAGATCTAGCTAGGCTGTAGGAGCATCATTGCTTCTACAGAGTCTCACAAACTGTTTCAGGATTTGGAAGCTTGTGCTGTTCTGGGTCTTTTTGTTTCCTGCGCAGATGTAGGTACACATGGTAAATAACAATAATCCCCGCACTGTAAAACTGAAGTTGTAGCTTTTTTTTCAGACAGTGTTCTGTACAAATCTGTTTCCAAGGCAATTGGAGTTTTATGTCTTAAAACTCAAGAACATGTAGTAGAATCTTATTGATGGATATTTCATCTTGAGTACAAACTTCGAGTTGCTAAAAAGCAATGTAGGGTATTTATCAATAAAAGCTTATTAGATAAACTTGGAAATCTATTTGTGGTAAGATCTAAGCATGCTCTCTGTTTATATCAAAGAATTTGTAGTGGTGATACAGGAAAGGACAATTGAAGAAAAAAGGAAGTGAAACACTTAATGACAAATAACTGTGCCTACTGGTGAGATAATCAGCCAAGTAACAGAAGGGTCTACCGTGAATGTGACTGCTACGGATTAAAACACCAGATACAATAGACACGGTGGCTCTCACAAACAATTAGCTGTTAAGTGTGTGCAAAGAATGCAAGGGAAACTAAGCTCATTGGTTCCAAATATAGCACAGTAAATTTGGACCACACACACAACCTGCCTTTACCAAGCAGAAACAGCATGAGGCCATGAGCAGAGAAGAAACGTACAGGCGCCTGTCAGAACCCAGTTTACACATGCCCATCATCATTTAAAATCAATTTATTTCTCTGTGAAAAAAAAAGCTCTTCAGAATTTTTTAACACTCTGGATTCCAATTAAATGGTGGTATCCGGGGTTGTGGATTAGAGAACCAGGAGAATCTTATCCTATCAGTGTATCATTATAGGAAAAGTGTCAGCCTGCTCTTTGGGGTTATGACAACTGGTTTGTGCCAGATAAACACAAAAATAAGACTAATCAAAAATTAAATGGAAAGTACTTTACCCTTCACCTTCTCAGACAACGTTGGACTTTCAAAATCAGATTTACCTGCTTTCATTATCTCACAGAAGCCCATGACTATTTCAAGACTTTTCTGAACAAAGAAGCAAAAGAAAAGCATCTGTAGAGCAAGATGAGCCTTCTTGTGCCCCCCACACATTCTCTGGGCTTCTCACTTTCCCATCCATGAGAAGTTTTCATTGATTTGTCATTGAGTGCTCCCTGGAGTCCCATGAAAGCATGGAAAATGTGACCATATGTTTCAGCCGTGCCCTTGGTCGCGCAGCTGCTGACACCTTCATTGTCCAGCCTTCAAGATTCTTTAGTACATTTTATGTCTTAGAGACAGAAGTTATTTTAAAGTGATTGACTGAAGCAGAGCTTCTGGAATTAGAACAGGTGTGATTTGCGTACACATCTGTTTGGCCATAAAATATTGGCAAGTAAGTGGGGTATCCAGGCTCGCAGCTGCTTTCCAAAAGCTGCAGACTGCAGTTAACAGCCTTCTGAGACAGCAAGAGTAGGGGGTGAAATACTCTTTCATTGTAGACAACAAAAATTAAATTATCTGTGTTTTGCTTACAATTAATGGTATATTTCTGAATTTTTAATAGAATTAAGTCATCTAAATTCATGGTTTCTAAAGTACCCTTTTCTTTTAAAATGCCCATGTCTGTTCTCTTGTGGAACCCATAGGGAGAGATGCAAATATTTAACGAACTAAACAATTTGAATCACACGTTAATGTTCCCATTTACTCTCATCATTCCCTTAGAATAAACCTCTGAGGAATAAATACATTTCTTCTAAAGAGGGAAGAGTATCCAGAGAACACCTACATGCAAACACTTGGAACCAGTCAGGCCATTCCACTGGTATTTGTCTCTTCTGTCCTCTGTTGTAAAGATATATTTTAATAATATTGACCAATTGTGAGATGGAAGTTTCTAGGAATACTTTATTAATGTAGTCAGATAGAGCTTTAGATTTTAGGAGTAATATATTAACACACGCTCAGAGAAAATAAATTTTAGCTCTGCTTCTGTAATTCCCCTCACACATTTATACGCAAATATTTTCTCAGGCCAGGAAACAAACTACCAAAGGAAAAATCATCTTGACTTTCATACCAAGATATAAGTTCTCTCCACAAGGCCAGTATTTCCATTGAGATAGGTTGCTTATGGCAAGATTTAATATTCATTAGAAAATCGTGCCTTGGAGGTTATTTTCATCTGTTTGGCATCTCCAAGGGAACTTGACACATAAGCCAGTTGATTTTAAGTAGCTTAAGGCAAAAGAAAATTCCTGGCGATGGCTAGATTCTTCAAATGCTATTCTTTCCCCAGACCACTATAAACGTTTGTAGGCCACCTCCCTTGTGACCATCAAGACCCTAGTTGAAACTACCAGGTGTTTCACATTGTAATCCCCTAGCAGTTGTGAAACATATATAAAGAACTGAGCACAGTGTCACATGTAAGATAAGACAGTGTGGCCAGTGCCCAAACAGAACTACTGAAAACTAAGGCCCTTCAGCCATCTCCCAAGGGCAACCTACCATGGCTGCCTAAAAGGAGAGGAGACTTTCAGAACTCACAGATAAGAAGGCAAGAATATAAAGGCTGGAGAAAAGCTGATCTGCTCACATCCCCAGCAAGGGATGTGACTCACACAGGATGAGACTCAAGAACCATCTGAAGACCCAGTCAGTAACTAAGAATTTCCACGTGTGTGTTCTATTATGCTAAATACAACAGGCCCAAAGTCATCTTCCTCAGCAAAACTAAATATGGACCATATTTTTATCTGGTTCCTCCAGTTTCTTTTTCCTCATCCCTTTCAGTTATACCAATACATCTTAAATTTCCAAAACTATTCTTTCATCAAGTTATCCTGCTGTTGGACATCTTCTAAAGATTCCTGTTTCCTTCAGGGTAAAATCCATGGCATTTCTAGCTAAGATGCTCTATGATCTATCTTCACATTCCCTGTTTCTGACTTCTCCCCAAGACCTATACTACATTCTAGACTACTTATTATTGCATTCTTTTGACATCAAGTTCAGGCCCGATTCTAAGTTTTTGGTCCTGTAGTTCCTTTCACATAAAATGCCTTTCTTCTCCTTTCTAGCCAGTTCCCGCCCATCTTTTAAAAAGCAACTCTTTATCAACATAAACAAGGGAGTTTTTCTGCCCAATCCTGACTTTTAAAAAAAAATTTTAAGGGGCGCCTGGGTGGCTCAGTCAGTTAAGCAGCCGACTTCGGCTCAGGTCATGATCTCACGGTCCGTGAGTTCAAGCCTGGCGTCGGACTCTGTGCTGACAGCTCAGAGCCTGGAGCCTGTTTCAGATTCTGTGTCTCCCTCTCTCTGATCCTCCCCTGTTCATGCTCTGTCTCTCCCTGTCTCAAAAATAAATAAAACGTTAATTTTTTTTTTAAATTAAGGTTTATTTATTTATTTTGAGAGAGACAGAGACAGCATGAGTGGGGGAAAGGGCAGAAAGAGAGAGGGAGAGAGAGAATCCCAAGCAGGCTCCACACTGCCTGTGCAGAGCCCCATGCGGGGCTCAAACTCACGAAACTACCAGATCATGACCTGAGCCGAAATCAAGAGTCTGACGCTTAACTGACTGAACCCTCCAGGCACCCCGATCCTGACTTTTTTAACCTTCACCCTCACCTACCTACATGACTCATTTTGACTGTTCATATATTACCATCCATTCTTACATGTATGATTTATATTTCTAATTTTATTGGTTCTTCCTAAAGAACAGGTACTATTTCTTACATTTCTCCCTTAGCACTGAACATAGCAGGCACTTGATAAATACTTATAGGAGAACGCATGAACCAATGTGCAGTTTGATCTTACATGGAGTAAAGAACAGAGAAGAGGTCAGGAGTCTAAGCTGAGTTAGGTCTGCATGGTTCCTGTTAAACCCTAATTGCCATTGCTAAATGTCCATGTTAACTCCAAATCCTTAAATACGTTGTAAAAGCCAATCACATGTAAAATTACTTCACAGGAAAAAAATGTGAGAACAAAAGTATCACTGGAGCACCCATTTTCATCTAACATGTTTAAAACCAAACCAATTTTGTCTTGTATAAATCACAGCATTATTTCCTAATATTATATATAGGAGGGAAATATATATTAAGGAATTGCGTGTGACCAAAATAAAAACTCTGGAAGGACAGCAGATACATAATCATTTTTTTTAAAGTATTTTCATGTCAAAAATTAAAAACTCTGTTTATGGGCAACAATTTCTGGTCAAATCATCATAATATGTAAATATGAAAATAGGTCAGTGATAGCTGTAGAATATAAACTATTTTAAACGCTTCAGTCACCTGAGAAATATCAAATTGGCAAAATTGCACTTAATAAAAAATATGTGTTTACTTTGTACAAGGCCCTGTCCTGTGAATATCCTCATTTAATCTTCTCAACAAATCTATGAATTAGACACCATTATTCCCATTTTATACCTGTGCAAACTGAAGCCAGAGAGATTAAGTAACTTGCCCAAGGACGGGGGAGCGGCGGCGTTCCCAACTAGGCATGCGCTGGGCTTCTCTTCACGAGGGCTCCTCCCAGCACCAGTTAAAGGAGTCGGAGTCTGAGGAGGAGAGGGAGGAAGACGAGCCGGAGGAGGAGGAGGAGGAGCTCCGAGGGGTCTTTATCCACTTGGGCCCGCAGGTTAAGAAGTCAGTGCACCACAAGGAAATGGATTGGTCCAAACTAAAAAAACTATAATCTCTACAGCGAACAATGGGGCTTGAACTCCGAGATTAAGAGTTGCAGACTCGGGGGGCTTTTGAAGATGGTGGTGTAGGAGGACGCTGGGCTCACCGCGCGTCCTGCTCATCACTTAGATTCCACCTACACCTGCCTAAATAACCCAGAAAACCGCCAGAGGATTAGCAGAAAGGAGTCTCCGGAGCCAAGCGCAGACGAGAGGCCCACAGAAGAGGGTAGGAAGGGCGGCGAGGCGGTGCGCGCTCCACGGACGGCGGGAGGGAGCCGGGGCGGAGGGGCGGCTCGCCGGCCAAGCAGAGCCCCCGAGTCTGGCTGGCAAAAGCGGAGGGGCCGGACGGACTGTGTTCCGACAGCACGCGCGACTTAGCGTCTGGGAGGTCATAAGTTAACAGCTCTGCTCAGAAAGCGGGAAGGCTGGAGGACAAAGGGAGGGAGAGCTACTGAGCCCCCGGACGGCAGAGCTCAGCTTGGCGGGGAACAAAGGCGCTCGCCAGCGCCATCTCCCCTGCCCATCCCCCAGCCAAAATCCCAAAGAGAACCAGTTCCTGCCAGGGTACTTGCTCGCTCCGCACAAACACCCAACTCTGTGCTTCTGCGGAGCCAAACCTCCGGTAGCAGATCTGACTCCCTCCCGCTGCCACAGGGCCCCTCCTGAAGTGGATCACCTAAGGAGAAGCGAGCTAAGCCTGCCCCTCCCGCCCCCGTGCACCTTGCCTACCCACCCCAGCTAATACGCCAGATCCCCAGCACCACAAGTTGGCAGTGTGCAAGTAGCCCAGACGGGCCACGCCACCCCACAGTGAATCCCGCCCCTAGGAGAGGGGAAGAGAAGGCACACACCAGTCTGACTGTGGCCCCAGCGGTGGGCTGGGGGCAGACATCAGGTCAGAC
This sequence comes from Neofelis nebulosa, assembly GCF_028018385.1. Lineage (NCBI taxonomy): Eukaryota > Metazoa > Chordata > Mammalia > Carnivora > Felidae > Neofelis > Neofelis nebulosa. The sequence goes on along the minus strand of NC_080787.1, from coordinate 58,725,621 downwards.
TGCGGCCCCGCCCACCAACTCCAGTTATACACCACAGCACAGGGGAAGTGCCCTGCAGGTCCTCACCACTCCAGGGACTATCCAACATGACCAAACGGAAGAATTCCCCTCAGAAGAATCTCCAGGAAATAACAACAGCTAATGAACTGATCAAAAAGGATTTAAATAATATAACAGAAAGTGAATTTAGAATAATAGTCATAAAATTAATCGCTGGGCTTGAAAACAGTATACAGGACAGCAGAGAATCTCTTGCCACAGAGATCAAGGGACTAAGGAACAGTCACGAGGAGCTGAAAAACGCTTTAAACGAAATGCAAAACAAAATGGAAACCACGACGGTTCGGATTGAAGAGGCAGAGGAGAGAATAGGTGAGCTAGAAGATAAAGTTATGGAGAAAGAGGAAGCTGAGAGAAAGAGAGATAAAAAAATCCAGGAGTATGAGGGGAAAATTAGAGAACTAAGTGATACACTAAAAAGAAATAATATACGCATAATTGGTATCCCAGAGGAGGAAGAGAGAGGGAAAGGTGCTGAAGGGGTACTTGAAGAAATAATAGCTGAGAACTTCCCTGAACTGGGGAAGGAAAAAGGCATTGAAATCCAAGAGGCACAGAGAACTCCCTTCAGACGTAACTTGAATCGATCTTCTGCACGACATATCATAGTGAAACTGGCAAAATACAAGGATAAAGAGAAAATTCTGAAAGCAGCAAGGGATAAACGTGCCCTCACATATAAAGGGAGACCTATAAGACACGTGACTGATCTCTCCTTTGAAACTTGGCAGGCCAGAAAGACTTGGCACGATATCTTCAGTGTGCTAAACAGAAAAAATATGCAGCCGAGAATCCTTTATCCAGCAAGTCTGTCATTTAGAATAGAAGGAGAGATAAAGGTCTTCCCAAACAAACAAAAACTGAAGGAATTTGTCACCACGAAACCAGCCCTACAAGAGATCCTAAGGGGGATCCTGTGAGACAAAGTACCAGAGACATCGCTACAAGCATAAAACATACAGACATCACAATGACTCTAAACCCGTATCTTTCTATAATAACACTGAATGTAAATGGATTAAATGCGCCAACCAAAAGACATAGGGTATCAGAATGGATAAAAAAACAAGACCCATCTATTTGCTGTCTACAAGAGACTCATTTTAGATCTGAGGACACCTTTAGATTGAGAGTGAGGGGATGGAGAACTATTTATCATGCTACTGGAAGCCAAAAGAAAGCTGGAGTAGCCATACTTATATCAGACAAACTAGACTTTAAATTAAAGGCTGTAACAAGAGATGAAGAAGGGCATTATATAATAATTACAGGGTCTATCCATCAGGAAGAGCTAACAATTATAAATGTCTATGCGCCGAATACCGGAGCCCCCAGATATATAAAACAATTACTCATAAACATAAGCAACCTTATTGATAAGAATGTGGTTATTGCAGGGGACTTTAACACCCCACTTACAGAAATGGATAGATCATCTAGACACACAGCCAATAAAGAAACAAGGGCCCTGAATGATACATTGGATCAGATGGACTTGACAGATATATTTAGAACTCTGCATCCCAAAGCAACAGAATATACTTTCTTCTCGAGTGCACATGGAACATTCTCCAAGATATATCATATACTGGGTCACAAAACAGCCCTTCATAAGTTCACAAGAATTGAAATTATACCATGCATACTTTCAGACCACAATGCTATGAAGCTTGAAATCAACCACAGGAAAAAGTCTGGAAAACCTCCAAAAGCATGGAGGTTAAAGAACACCCTACTAACGAATGAGTGGGTCAACCAGGCAATTAGAGAAGAAATTAAAAAATATATGGAAACAAACGAAAATGAAAATACAACAATCCAAACGCTTTGGGACGCAGCGAAGGCAGTCCTGAGAGGAAAATACATTGCAATCCAGGCCTATCTCAAGAAACAAGAAAAATCCCAAATACAAAATCTAACAGCACACCTAAAGGAAATAGAAGCAGAACAGCAAAGGCAGCCTAAACCCAGCAGAAGAAGAGAAATAATAAAGATCAGAGCAAAAATAAACAATATAGAATCTAAAAAAACGGTAGAGCAGATCAACGAAACCAAGAGTTGGTTTTTTGAAAAAATAAACAAAATTGACAAACCTCTAGCCAGGCTTCTCAAAAAGAAAAGGGAGATGACCCAAATAGATAAAATCATGAATGAAAATGGAATTATTACAACCAATCCCTCAGAGATACAAACAATTATCAGGGAATACTATGAGAAATTATATGCCAACAAATTGGACAACCTGGAAGAAATGGACAAATTCCTAAACACCCACACTCTTCCAAAACTCAATCAGGAGGAAATAGAAAGCTTGAACAGACCCATAACCAGCGAAGAAATTGAATCGGTTATCAAAAATCTCCCAACAAATAAGAGTCCAGGACCAGATGGCTTCCCAGGGGAGTTCTACCAGACGTTTAAAGCAGAGATAATACCTATCCTTCTCAAGCTATTCCAAGAAATAGAAAGGGAAGGAAAACTTCCAGACTCATTCTATGAAGCCAGTATTACTTTGATTCCTAAACCAGACAGAGACCCAGTAAAAAAAGAGAACTACAGGCCAATATCCCTGATGAATATGGATGCAAAAATTCTCAATAAGATACTAGCAAATCGAATTCAACGGCATATAAAAAGAATTATTCACCATGATCAAGTGGGATTCATTCCTGGGATGCAGGGCTGGTTCAACATTCGCAAATCGATCAACGTGATACATCACATTAACAAAAAAAAAAGAGAAGAACCATATGATCCTGTCAATCGATGCAGAAAAGGCCTTTGACAAAATCCAGCACCCTTTCTTAATAAAAACCCTTGAGAAAGTTGGGATAGAAGGAACATACTTAAACATCATAAAAGCCATTTATGAAAAGCCCACAGCTAACATCATCCTCAACGGGGAAAAACTGAGAGCTTTTTCCCTGAGATCAGGAACACGACAGGGATGCCCACTCTCACCGCTGTTGTTTAACATCGTGCTGGAAGTTCTAGCATCAGCAATCAGACAACAAAAGGAAATCAAAGGCATCCAAATTGGCAAAGATGAAGTCAAGCTTTCGCTTTTTGCCGATGACATGATATTATACATGGAAAATCCGATAGACTCCACCAAAAGTCTGCTAGAACTGATACATGAATTCAGCAAAGTCTCAGGATACAAAATCAATGTACAGAAATCAGTTGCATTCTTATACACTAACAATGAAGCAACAGAAAGACAAATAAAGAAACTGATCCCATTCACAATTGCACCAAGAAGCATAAAATACCTAGGAATAAATCTAACCAAAGATGTAAAAGATCTGTATGCTGAAAACTATAGAAAGCTTATGCAGGTAATTGAAGAAGATATAAAGAAATGGAAAGACATTCTGTGCTCATGGATTGGAAGAATAAATATTGTCAAAATGTCAATACTACCCAAAGCTATCTACACATTCAATGCAATCCCAATCAAAATTGCACCAGCATTCTTCTTGAAACTAGAACAAGCAATCCTAAAATTCATATGGAACCACAAAAGGCCCCGAATAGCCAAAGTAATTTTGAAGAAGAAGACCAAAGCAGGAGGCATCACAATCCCAGACTTTAGCCTCTACTACAAAGCTGTCATCATCAAGACAGCATGGTATTGGCATAAAAACAGACACATAGACCAATGGAATAGAATAGAAACCCCAGAACTAGACCCACAAACGTATGGCCAACTCATCTTTGACAAAGCAGGAAAGAACATCCAATGGAAAAAAAACAGTCTCTTTAACAAATGGTGCTGGGAGAACTGGACAGCAACATGCAGAAGGTTGAAACTAGACCACTTTCTCACACCATTCACAAAAATAAACTCAAAATGGATAAAGGACCTGAATGTGAGACAGGAAACCATCAAAACCTTAGAGGAGAAAGCAGGAAAAGACCTCTCTGACCTCAGCCGTAGCAATCTCTTACTCGGCACATCCCCAAAGGCAAGGGAATTAAAAGCAAAAGTGAATTACTGGGACCTTATGAAGATAAAAAGCTTCTGCACAGCAAAGGAAACAACCAACAAAACTAAAAGGCAACCAATGGAATGGGAAAAGATATTTGCAAATGACATATCGGACAAAGGGCTAGTATCCAAAATCTATAAAGAGCTCATCAAACTCCACACCCGAAAAACAAATAACCCAGTGAAGAAATGGGCAGAAAACATGAATAGACACTTCTCTAAAGAAGACATCCGGATGGCCAACAGGCACATGAAAAGATGTTCAACGTCGCTCCTTATTAGGGAAATACAAATTAAAACCACACTCAGATATCACCTCACGCCAGTCAGAGTGGCCAAAATGAACAAATCAGGAGACTATAGATGCTGGAGAGGATGTGGAGAAACAGGAACCCTCTTGCACTGTTGGTGGGAATGCAAATTGGTGCAGCCGCTCTGGAAAGCAGTGTGGAGGTTCCTCAGAAAATTAAAAATAGACCTACCCTATGACCCAGCAATAGCACTGCTAGCAATTTACCCAAGGGATACAGGAGTACTGATGCATAGGGGCACTTGTACCCCAATGTTTATAGCAGCACTCTCAACAATAGCCAGATTATGGAAAGAGCCTAAATGTCCATCAACTGATGAATGGATAAAGAAATTGTGGTTTATATACACAATGGAATACTACGTGGCAATGAGAAAAAATGAAAAATGGCCTTTTGTAGCAACGTGGATGGAACTGGAGAGTGTGATGCTAAGTGAAATAAGCCAAACAGAGAAAGACAGATACCATATGGTTTCACTCTTATGTGGATCCTGAGAAACGTAACAGAAACCCATGGGGGAGGGGAAGGAAAAAAAAAAAAAAAAAAAAGAGGTTAGAGTGGGAGAGAGCCAAAGCATAAGAGACTGTTAAAAACAGAACAAACTGAGGGTTGATGGGGGGTGGGAGGGAGGGCAGGGTGGGTGATGGGTATTGAGGAGGGCACCTTTTGGGATGAGCACTGGGTGTTGTATGGAAACCAATTTGACAGTAAATTTCATATATTAAAAAAAAAATTAAAAAAAATAAAAAAATAAAAAAAAATAAAAAAGTAACTTGCCCAAAGTCACACAGCCAGTAGAGGGCAGATCAGGATAGGCATCCAGGAGTCTAACTGCACTTTGAGAACAATCCATGTGTCCATTTCCTTTATCCAGGCAGGAGGTATTAATAATGATGCCTGACATCATGATCCATGACGACCCACGGTTGAAAGATGAATCCTTACTTAGCACAGAGGAACAGAAGATTTTGTACATTTTCAAAATATTAAAATCCTGGCTAGAATCTTTTTAACACTTGTTTTATTGTTTATTTCAGCATCATTATTGCCTTATTCAACAGATCGAATGGACTTCTAATCCCTTCACCAGTTTATGAAGAACTCAGTTAAGAAACAGAAAGCATCCCTACTGATATTTTAATCCCTGCTGAAACATAAGAGAAAAATAGCAGATATAAAAAGAAGAAAAACAAAATCCTTGAAAGGTCTGTTCTCTGTGATAAAGTGTAATACAATGAGCCTCCTCAAGCCAATAGCCTGGAAAGAAAATTTCAGCTTTTCAAAGGACCATATTTGATGTTCAGTTGCCGTATAAAACTCACAGAAATGCAGTCTTATACACATTAGAGTGTGACCTTAGGGAAGCTAATTTATTTGTGGATCTGTGTCTTCATCTGTCAAGCGAAGAGACAGATGGTTTCTATTTACATCATTTATTCCTTAATGTGCTTTTATATTTATTTCTTACATTTGCGTTAATTTATAAAGAATTTGAAATAATTGCATAAGCTATAAATATTCCTACATACCTAAGTAATGATTTAGTGAGTTGATGGCGAATTTTTTCTTTTATTGCTTTATTTTTTATTTTGAAAAATTGCAAAGCTGTAAGAAATTGAAACAATAGTTCAACAAAGATTATATGTCCTTCACCTAGATCCACCAGTTGTTAAAGTCTTCTTCACACATTTTGCTTTGTCTTATTGCCCTCCTGCCCTCCAACTCTCACACACACAGACATCCAGTTCTGGACAAAACCATTAGAAAGGAAGTTACACTTTGCAACTAAACACATCCCATAGGTCTCTTAAGAACAAGAACATTCTTGGGGCACCTGAGTGGCTCAATTGGTGAAGTGTCTGACTCTTCATTTTGTCTCAGGTCATGATCTCACAGTTGATGAGTTTGAGCCCTATGTCAGGCTCTGTATTGACAGCACAGAGCCTACTTGGGATTCTGTCTCTCCCTTTCTCTGCCTCTCTCTCTCTCTCTCTCTCTCTCTCTCTCTCAAAATAAATAAACTTAAAAAAAAAGAGAAAACAAGAACATTCTGTTGCATAAATACATCAATTACATACCCAAGAAATTTAACATTGATACAATATTGTTTAATACACAGTCCCTATTCAAATGTCTCTGTCCACAAAGATGTCCTTTCTAAATGTGTTTTTAAAATTGAAGATCCAGTAAAGAATTATACACTTCATTTAGTTGTCATGACTTTTTGCTTTCCTTCAACTTAGATAGTATCCTGCTGTTGTCTTTGTTTTTCACTGCACTGACATTTTTTGAGGACTCCAGGACAATAAGTCTTAAGAAATGTCCCATAATCTGGATTTGTCTGATTGTTTCCTTGTGATATCAAGTATTTTTGATATTCAGTATGCAATAATTCATTACTATCATGATTTTTTTGATGCACATAGTGTTTCAAATTTAGCGAGTCCGGTGGTTGTTCTGTGGTCTCCAACATGTTCCCGTTACTTTCTCAGCACTTCCTTGCTTTCTGATGTTCCAGGTTTATCTTCTGCTCTCTCTCAGGGCAAGAGCTGAAATCACCCAATACACCAAAAATCCTGGTTCTGTTTCGTGGGAATGGTATTTAGAAACTAATATCTCAGTGCTTGCAAATGCCACTTGCATCCTGGCCCTTTCAGTGGACAGAACTAGGAAAGAGAATCTGTTAAAATCATAAGCTCACTAAAATAGATGATCTGTTTGGAGTTTATGATGATGCATGTTTTGAATATGAACTCTATTTTTTTCCTTTCTCAAGATTATCCTATTGTTTCAACACTTCTTTTGTACAGTAAATTAATATACAATTTTATCATATACTTATTTTCTGTATTTACTTGGGTCTCATTTCTGTACATACTTTGGTCTGGTTTTGAACTTTCTATTCTTTTCCAGTGGTCTATCTATTCATATGCCAGTATCCATATTCTTCATTCTCTTTTATGGTGATAAGAACACTTGACATGAGGTCTACTCTCTTAAATGTTTAAGTGTGCAATGCATTGTTGTTGACTATAGGTACAATGTTGCAAATCAGATGTCTAGATCTTATTCATCTTGCTTAACTAGAAGTTTATGCCTGGTAATTAGTAACTGCTCATTTCCTCCTCCTTCCAGCCCCTAGCAACCACCATTCCACTCTTCCAGCCTATGAAATTATTTTTAGATAACTCATATTTGGAGAATAATGCAGTATTTGTCTTTCTGTGACTGCATATTTCACTTAGCCTAATGTCCCTCAAGGTTCATCCATATTGTTGCATATTGCAGAATTTCTGTCTTTTTTAAGGCTGAACAATATTCCATTGTATGTATATACTATGTTTCCTTTATCCATTCATCTATCATGGGCATTTAGGTAATTTTCACATCTTGGCTATTGTGAGTAGTGTTACAATGAACACAAGACTGCTATTATCTCTTTAAGATCTGGATTTCAATTCTTTTGGATAAATACCCAGAAGGAAGATTCCCGGATCATATGGTAGTTACATTTTTTAATTTTTTGAGGAACCTCCATACATTCTCACCAACAATGTTCACATGTTCCGGTTTCTCCACATCTTTGCAAACACTTGTTGTCTTTTGGGTTTTTATGATACTAGCCATCCTGACAGGTGTGAGTCCAGTATCATATTCTTTTAATATGGAAGCTTTAAATGTTTCATTATCATTCTCTCCTGAATGATAATATAATCCTGAATGATTTTATAATCATTCTCTCCTCACTGCTCTTATTTTCTGGGATTTTGCCCCATGTGTATTTTTTCAGTATGAGTATTTTTATATGTTATTTTTAAATAATTTCAAATTTATACAAAAGTTGCTGAAATAATACAATGTCCCACATACACTATACGTACAACAAAAATTATGTGTGCTTCAAGGTAGGTGCTTCAAACCTTTCATATTCTTCAGTGACTCTGAGCTGTAAAGATTCTTCTAAATGACAGTTTACTCAGATTCTGGTTGAGTTATCAAGTCAATATCATATCCCTTGAAGTTTTTGCTGAAATTTTTAGGTGAATCTAAAAAATTATTAAAATAAAATTTTAAATTTTTAAGTGAAAATTTAAAACCAATTGAGACTATGATATATCAATATCAAAGACAATTTTTAATCATTCATAGACAACTTAAAAATTATTTCCATTTTTGTACATTGCCCTTCAACTCTTGTCCACATGCTCCTAGATTTTTTAATGTAACGTAATAAACCTCTAACTTGAGTTTTTGTTTTTGTTTTTGTTTTTATTAAGTAGGCTCCATGCCCAACATGGGGCTTGAACTCACAACCCTAAGATCAAGAGTTGCATGCTCTACTGACTGAGTCAACCAGGTGCCCTAAGTTGTTTTTCATTAATCATATCAAAATCTTTCTCCAGGTTTATGTGTAATCTACCTCATTGTCATTTTGGAAGATTGAAAAATATTTTGAATTTTGTCAACATTTATAACATTACTACTGGGCAAGTTTAGTTCCATGCTGTGTACCCACATCAGCGTCACCTCCCACACCCCCAGCAAAGGTAACTATTATTCTAAATTTGTATCTATCATCCCCATACACACCTTTCTCTCTTTCTTTTTCTTTCTTTCTTTCTTTTTGCTAAAATGTATGTATTGTTAAAGCAGTACCCGTACTATGTTGCATGTTTTTAAACTTTATAGGAATGGTATCATATTGTATGTATTCCCCTACAACTTACATTTTTCATCCAAAATTAGGTTGTAAGAATTATCTGGGTGGATATATACTGCTTTAGTTCCTTAATTTTCACTGCAATATACCATTCTGCTATTTGATTCCATCGTAATTTTTTTACACATTCTTCTGTTATTGGACATTTAGGTTGTTCTTAATTTTTACTGTTACAAATACTATCATTCTTGTAAATACATTTTCGTATGCTTGTGTGGGAGCTACTCTAAGGTATGAATGTGGCAATGGATTCCTATTCCATAGGATATTGTATCTTAAAGTTACCTAGTTATTGCCATATTATCTTCCAAAGTAGTTCCATTATATTCTCCCATGACAGGTCCTGGTATGCTAATAATAGGTGCTATGATCTGAATGTTTGTATTCCCCCCAAAATTCATAAGCTGACATCCTAACCCCCAAAGGTAATGGTATTAGTTGATGGGGACTTTGGTAGGTGCTTAAATCACAGGGGTAGAGCCCTCATGAATGGAATTAGTGCCATACAAAATAGGCTCCCAAGAGATCCCTGGCCCCAATTACTATGTGAGGATACAAGAAGTCTGCCGCCTAGAAGAGGGCACTCAAGCTGACCCTGCGGGCACCCTGGCTTCCACCCTTAACACTTCCCAGCCTCCAGAACTGTAAGCAATATATTTGGGTGTTTATAAGCCACGCAGTCTGTGATATTTTATTATGGCAGCCCAAATGGTCTAAGACAATAGGTATCTTTTGACTTGTAATTTTGCCTGACAGATATTTCATTTTGATTTTACATTGCAATTTCCTAATCACTAGTGAAGTTAAGCATTTTCTCATATATTTATTTAGCTACTTATGATTCCTCTTCTACAAATTTCATGTCCATTTCTCATTTTTCTGTTGGATTGTTTTGATCTTTTCTGATTAATATAAATATGAAGGAGTTATAATTTTTTTGATATCAGGTGGCGATTTCTAGCAAACTTTTTTTTTACACTAAATATTTTACTGTGTGCTGCTGCCAATGTATATAAAATAATTACCTTAGTGAAACAATTTTATGAAAGTTCAGAGAGGTAGATGTTCAGGACTGACAAAAGTAGACGTTTATGTAGGATAGCACGTGTTATAGGGATAAGCTTTTGTACAGGCTTCAAATTTAGCTGTCCTCTCACGAGTTCATGAAAAGTGGTTTAGGAAACCTCCAAAGATTCATTTTACTACAAAAAGGAACAGACTTTCTGGGGTCTGAAGGGATTTGTACTTAACGATACTCCAGTTAGCAGGGGGTCGTGTTGAGCGTTTTGCAGACAGAATTGTTTCAAATCTGCATTTGCCTGGACAACCTGAGGGCGTCCAGCCAGCGCTGTTGAGCTCCTGCCTTCACAGCAGCGCTGTTGCAGGAACCAGACTTGGCGCTCGTGGGAGGAGCAGGGCAGACTCCTTGGTGGGTGCGTGGATCAGTTAGGTTGTGGATCCTCTGGATCCTCGAGCTCCAGCAAACTCTTTTTTTTTTTTTTTTAATGTTTATTTATTTTTGAGACAATGCGAGAGACAGAGTGCAAGCAGCGGAGGGACAGACAGAGGGAGACACAGAATCTGAAGCAGGCTCCAGGCTCTGAGCTGTCAGCCCACAGCCCTACACGGGGCTCGAACTCACGAACTGTGAGATCATAACCTGAGCTGAAGTTGGAGGCTTAACCACCCAGGCACCCCTCCAGCAAACTCTTAATTGTTCAGAATTTATTAACAAATACCTCAATAGACATTCCTTTGAACATATTATTGTGCCTACATAAAAATATTTCTGTTGTATAAAAATAAGATGTGAATTTCTAGAAGTAAACTTGATATTTCAAGGGCTATGTGCATTTTTAGATTGCTCACCTAAAATTTCCATAAATTTACATTTCCATGAACATTGGGTGACAGTGACTGGGTTTCCATAGCCTTAAAAACACTAAATCTAATCAGTCTTTACTATTTCTTCTTCTTCTGCATTGGCTACTGATGGGCTTTGTTTGTTTTTTCCAAAGCGATATATGTGCTTTGTTTTCCTATGACTTTGAAAAGGTGGTTTTATCATTCAGTATTAATCCTTTCTGTGATATGATTCAAATACTTTCTTCCAGTCAGCTTTGTCCTTCAGCTTCATTCATAATAAACACCTTTTTCAAACAGAAGTTTCAATTTTATGTCATTTCAAATATGACATTTTTTAGCTTTATTTTTTCTCTCCCCGAAGATTATAGAAATATCACACTGTACCACACACATTGAAAGAAATTTCAGACTCTTTAGATTTTAGAAACCTGCTCAGAAATTGTTTTTGTGTGTGTGAGGCAAGTATCGTTTTTAAAAATCATTTACTCATTGTTCCAACATCATGTAATTAATTGTTCATGTTTTTCTCACTGACTTGAAATCATGTATACATATACATGTGTATCTGTGTAGGATAAAATTTTTTACTCTATTCCTTTAGTCTATTTGCTTTTTCTTAAGCCGATACCATGCTGTTTTGATTATTGTGATTTTATAATATGTTTTGCTATCTGGTGGGGTAAAACCCCAATCGAAAGAGGAACCTCCCTTCAAAACTCTCTTGGCTATTACTGTGCATATCCAGATGAATTTTGAAATCATCATTTTGTCAAGATCCTCCCAAAGGGATTTTATTTTCTCATATTCTATACAGATAAACACTTTCCTCAACCAAATTGGATGCTTAAGGGATCCTTTATGATTCAATTAGAAGTTCCGAAAATTGAGTTCTAGGGAAGAAATAAAAAGTAATAACAAAAACACCCATCAAAATCACTTTTCTTTCAAATGCTTAATAAACATGATCTCATTTCTTCCTTTTAACAACCCTGCTAGGGATGTTTTGTTAAACTCATTTTAAAAGAGAAGAAACTGAAGTTTATTTTAGGGAGCTTTATAGGCTGAGAGACTACCCAGCTGGAAACGTGAACAAGGCATTATCACTGACTCTGAAATTAGAACGCTTAACCCCTTTAGTTTCTCTTATCTCTAGAGCAGTGGTTCCCAAAGTGCTTTTCCTTGACCAGCAACAAAAGAATGCCTGGGAACTTAGAAATGCAAATTCCCTGGCACTACCCCAGACCTACTAAATCAGAAACTTTGGGGATGGAGTCTAGCAATCTGAGTTATAGAATACCTCCAGGTATTCTGAAGCAGGTAAAGTTTGAGAACCACTGATCTAGAATCTAAAGACTGAGAGTAATAAGAAGAAATATTGTGTAACAATAATTAGTCACAAGGTGTAACAAGAAATGTTGGAGGGGGTGGGGACAGAAAAGAACAGCACTCCTTGAAAGGAGCAAGAAGAAATGCTACAGACTCTTGAGTTTTTCTATTAAATGACTATTGTGTTAGTGATAACAACAATCTCTACCTGGCTCAGAGGATAAAAAGTAAAACAAAAAATGTTTAGCTAAATAGGTCCCACATACTTTTCAGATCAGAAACACTGAGAAACCATTGAACTAGACGGAGCATATAAACATCTAAGATGTATCATCCCAGCTCTGAGATCTGCAACAGAGAAATGCATGAGTGACTCTTTGCTAAGACCCAAATGCCTGTCCATATGGATTTTTATCTCCTTCAGAGGTCGGACTATAAACAGGTCTGGGAACTGAGTGCCAAAATTTTGAAAAACCCTAAGAAGAGAAAACACTGACAGATAAAAAACAATTGGGACACTGTGGAGAAAGACCAGCATAAAGCAGCGGTGTGGTTGGAAGGCTGAGGAGAAGGGCCAGTGGCTGAGGAAAGGAGCGAAGCCTACCAGAGTGGACATCGGAGAGGCTGAGCCAGCAGCACCATCTGGGGTGGTGAGGTGAGCCATATGCCCTGAGCATTTGGGGCTTTCCACAGCTGAATCTGATTTAAATGGGAGCAAAAAAATAACTTTTTCATTATTATTTTTGAATCGGATACATTTACCATTATTTGCAACAATATACAGTTTGGCCAAATTCACATTTAGTGAAATTAGTACATGGAACCAGCTGGATTTGTCCGTGCAAAGAGGACTTGGTGGGTTCAGGTGCGTAGCATCTTTGTGAGAATTACCTATTAACTCAGTGATTAAAGATAATTAGCCTTTCAAGAAGGTATCCTGTCAGGATTAGGGATAAATTCTTAGAGAAGACGCACTGTAAAAGGCACAGGCTTGGATTGAATACATTTAAAATATTCCCTGGGTCCTTTATTGGGTAGTGAGGTGCCTGCTTGGCTCAGAAAAAATTCACACAAGATTTTCAAAATCACCCTGCGAACAGGAAGACTGTTACTGTAGCATATCTTCACCACCCTCTTGGAATTTAAAGCAGTATTTTCAAGGTTTATTATTTGTATTGGTTTTAATGGGATTCTTTTATGAACCAGTTTAATGAGGAGTATTCAATTATTGCTTCCTGAAAACACTGCTGTAATATCAGACTCCGTGCTGTGAGGCCTCTCTCAGTAAAAGTGTGTGTGATCTGAATGGAAAATAAAAGAACTATGAAATAGCCATCCTTTACTATACCAAGCTTTCTGTCTGCCAATGTGAATGAATGGTGGATAGATGCAAACATCTCTTTCTAGTTTGGTAAAACCATTGCATTTAAAAAGAAAGTGTATTTAAATCTCAAAATCCACACTGTGACACTTATCACAAAAAGACTTCCTCAGAGTAAGACTTTCTCTATTTCCTTTGACAAATCAGAAAGGATTGGGCAGAGGTTTTCTAAACCTGTGGGATGATTAATTAGAGAGGGTGCCCCAGGCAAAGCTCAAGAATCCAAAAACAAACATGCACATTTAATGTGTAACGCTCAATCTGGAGTTTTATACTGGATCTAGCAACTTGGAGAATGTGCCCCAAGGCATGGCTCAGAGACTGTGCTAAAGAAATGAGTGATAGCCCTGAAAAAAGAGACCCAAATTGTTAATTCACTTTTAATCACTAATCAGAACCTTTCTGAATGCTTGATAAAACCATCATGCAACTTGAGCTGAAAATGTTGTTACTTTTATGCGTATTTAATTACAGCTATGAAAGCTCTCAAGAGCTCATACACATAGCAGATAACTTTTCATTTTTAGGAATGATGACTGGGAATTTTCAAAACCAGCTTAGGAGGTTCTAGAATAAAGCCATCATTGACATAATGGTTAGGGCAGGAAAATACATTTATCCTGACCAGATCAAGACCCTCTTCATCCTGCCCTGATTACTGATGTATCATACTCAGGCTTTGAACTTTTATGTGGATGGAAGAGAATTAATTAACTCCTTGTCACCCAAACATTTGTCACTTGATACTAGACAATTTCATATATGATGTAAAGTGTACCTCATGAAAGAATGTCATTAACTTCCACGGAGAGCTTCATTTAGCTTTTCAGTCTTAAACAGGTTAGCCTCATCCTGTGAGAGAATAATGTGAAACAGAAATTACAGAACAAAAACACTTCTTTGAACAAACACTACACAAGGATTGTCTACATCAAAATATGATGTGAATAACTTCCTGAGTTCTGAAAGGGCAATGTTCCGTGTCTCCACCAGCATCAAGAAGTAGCTTGTTGGGAGTGAAGAGAAACAGCTTGACACCATTGCACCCCCACTGTCCCTCCTCCCTGCACCTGCCACATCCCAATTCTTTGATTTTTGACAGTTGTCATTCTCTCAATCTTAGATGAGATGGCACACCAGTGCAACCTGAAAATAAATCTCCCTAGCTTTCCTACCCCTTTCCAGCTAGATTGCCACCCTCTTGCTCCACAGAATTTCTGGCTCTGGCATCATGTACATATTAAGTATAACTGATTTTTTTTTTGCTATTATTGTTATTACAATTATTATTGTAATTGTTCCAAGGTGAGGTTGAGGATTCTCAGAACTACTTCCTGTTAACAGTTCTCTCCCTCCTGCTGAGCTAGAGATTACCACCTCATTGTGCCAAACTTTTAAGTATGTGGGGATATTTTTATTAAAATATTTTTCATATTAGCTTACTGATTTGGGTTAATATGATTATATTACTTAATTGAAGGGGAGAAAAACGGAGGCAAAGATGCCATGCACTTCCCTAAAGCTAACATCAAGGTAGAATTTACACGCCCTGACTTTCTTACTAGTAGTCAAGCCAGTTATAAAACAAAAAACACTGTCACTCAAGGAAGTGTTTATCCTGGGGTAAGAAAATTGATATAAATAAACTTACCATATTAGTGCCAGAACACTGCCCTTTACCACTCATTCATCACCTATTAGATTAGATTAGCTAGAATTGAAAAACATTCACAGGAAGAGAAATGCCCATCATTAAGAATATGGCCCAATGGAACCAGCCTTTATTGAGTACACACCAGTATAAAGGTACCAAGCCCAGGGGCCCTGAAATTTTCAAAGATAAACAAAGCTTGTCCCTACCCCTGAAGACTCCAATATGCTCATGTTGTTTTTCTGTCATTGGGAACAATTCCCACTAATTATCAGCAGACTCACTGACACCAGTGCAAATACCTCTTCAGATACTGGGTTATGAGATTGTTATAATCCACTCCTCAGCCTCTGGGACACTGATCTTTATCAAATTCAAATCCTTGAAATCATCTTTTTCTAGATAGATAGATAGATAGATAGACAGACAGATAGATAAGGAATTGGCTCACATGATTATGGAAGTGGAAAAGTCCCAAGATCTGCAGTGAGCAAGGTGGATACCTAAAAGAGTCATTGGTTTAATTCCACTCCAAGTCCAGAGGCCCAAGAACCAGGAGAGCCAATGGTTCCAGTCCAAGGTCAAATCTGAAGGCAGGAAAAGACCAATGTCCCAGCTATAAGACAGGCGGAGAGAGCAAATTCTATCCTACTCCACCTTTTGTTCTATTCAGCCCTTCAATAAATTGGATGAAGGCTGCCTACATTGGGGAAAATTATCTATTTTATTAAATCTATCAATATAAATGTTCATCTTATCCAGAAACACCCTCACAGACATACTCAGAATAGTGTTTAATCAACTTTCAGTAATTCAGGAGCTAATTATTCAGGTGTTGTAACCTGATACTTAACCAAATGGTCTTTTACTAAAGATGATCAAATACAAAGTCCCTAGAAAGACACTACTCTTGTATCCTTCTTGAAAAAATTATTTGAAGACAAACAGAAGAAATAAAACTAACATCTCAAGAACGAGAAAGCTGGCATAAATGAATAAGCAGTGAACATAAAGTTCAATTAAAATGAGATATCTAAATAATTGTAAATCTGGCTATAAAACTAGAGGCAAATGTCAAAAAGAGAACGTTTCTTAGTAGAAAAAAAGTCTTAGTAACAATACAGATCTAAATTCATGATTTTATTAATAAAGACTGACAGGTAATTAGGGAAAAATAGAAATCTTCTTAAACAAAGGTTTCAAAATGAATCACTTCATTCTTGGTTTTAAAAATTATGGAAAATGTTAATGCTTCAGAAAAACTTAAAAATAATCACATACAAAATGAAAAGAAATACATAAATATTTTCCAAATTACTAAAGAAGATTGAAGGAAAATAAATATTTATTCATTTATTAGATATTCTTTTGAACAACCACGTTTTGCTGGCACTGCTCTGATTCATGGGTTTACAGTGCTTTATAATTAAGAGACAAAGTGGTGGGTAATGTCTCTTAAATTAGGTCTAAAAATATTTAGAAAAAATACTCTATTCATAAGAAATAGTCGTAAAATAAAACAAAGCCAAAAGAGAAAAAAGTTAAAGGTAAAAAAGTTAATACAAAATCTACCAGATCTTAAGGAAGGAACCAGCAGCCCTTTGGCCATCCCACTGGGTTGTAGACTTCCTGGACGCCCCCACCCAGATCATCACCTTGAACATCACTCTCATTAGTCATAACATTCTACCCCAGTAGTTGCCAAAGGTGTGGCACAGTCTCTGAGAAGTACATTTTTGTTTCTCACAGTATCAGAGGACACTATTGGCATTTACTGCGTGGGGCTGGCATAGCAAAGAAACATCCTACATTCCATACAACTTTCGAACATCCAAATAGACATTAAGGTAAGTAAAGAAACTTTTTCAAGCTTATTATTATATTTTATTCATGAAAATCATTTTTTGCAGGATTTTAATATAAATGACTTTTGTTGATCAAGGAAAGTGGTATTTCATTTTCAGAATTTTACCAAAATTTGTTCACCATGTGGGAATATCCTATCAATATCAACTCAGTTCATGGAATGTGTTACCAACCAATACTCCTGAAATCAATCTGCAATTTAACTGTAGCACTCACAGAGATTTGAAATTTCGATACAAACATATAACAACTTTGTTATACTTTCTAGGATACTTATAGCCAAGAGTTCACACATTAGAATTCTTATTAATTTACAAATGTATTTATTTCCTTTTGTTTTTCTTTTGTATTCCAGTTAGGGCATTCTATTATTATTTTTTTAAATTATGTATGTTACATGTGAACTTCATTTCAGGACAGTAAAAGGGCTAGTGCAAAATATTGCTGTGAAAGAGCTCCACATTGGCATCTCTTAAGTTATCCCAACAGACCACGCTTTTTCCCAACTCAAGAGTTTTTATACAGGTGAAGTTCATTGCTCTCTACCATTCCCTCAAATCCTAAAACACCTACTACTCTGTCCAGAGGCTAACTTATTTCTTTCCTCAGTCTTCCCATAATTGCTGAAATGAAACCTTTGCTGTGAAGTCTTTCCTGACAACCCTAGTCACTGGGTTTCCTGTGTTATCTTCCATATCTTCATATCTTCATCTTGTTCATTACTTCCCGAGCTCCTATTACCACAGGTAATGATTGTTAGGCTGCTTAATGTGCTTAATATCCACCTCCCTGACTTAAAGCACAACTAAGCCCTTTTTGTTGTTGTTCACCACTATATAGTCAGGGACTAATACAAGGCCTGAAACATGGTGAGAGCTTGATATAAATTGGCTGAAGAAATAAAAAGTGTTAGAAATTCAAGGGAAAAACTGAAAGAAAAAAACTTTCAATTTTATAGGGTGAATTTAAATACAACTTCCAATCTTAGAGAAAACCAGTGGAAGATAATAGAAAGAAAGAAAGAAAGAAAGAAAGAAAGAAAGAAAGAAAGAAAGAAAGAAAGAAAGAAAGAAAGAAAGAAAGAAAGAAAGAGAAAGAAAGAGAGAGAAAGAAAGAAAGAAACAAAAAAGAGGGAGGAAGGAAGGGAGGGAAAGAAAGGCAAAAATCTGAATAATATGATTAATATAATTGCTTCATAGAAATGCACTGAGCTTTGTGATCTATAGGAGATATCTTTTTCAGTGATCTTGAAACATTTTGAAAATAGATCATGGGATAAACCACTTAGAAAATGTCAATTATTTCCATAAAGCAGAAACTGGACTGCCCATATTGTATGGTCACAGTACAGTAAAGCCAGAAATTATTTTTCCATCCAACAAATATTCACTGTAGGCCTATTATATCTAGATTCTTGGCTAGGTATTAAAGATATAGCAGGAAACAAGCAAAATCTTTGCTTTCTTCATGCTTATCTACTGGTGGGGAAGGAGAAACAATATACAAACAAATGAGCAAAAACCAAAACAGTAATTTTTAAAATATCAAGTGATTTTCAACAGAGTATGGTTGACTGACTATGGTTGGGGTGTCTGTGTGGCTGGGTCAGTTAAGCTCCAACTCGTGATTTGGCTCAGGTCATGATTTCCTGCATGGTTCATGAGTTGGAGCCTGCTTTGTTAGCACGGAGCCTCCTTGGGATTTTTCTCTCTCCCTCTCTCTCTGCCCTTCCACTACTCATGCTTTCTCTCTCTCTCAAAATAAATAAACAATTAAAAAAAAAAAAACCTCAAGGGGCACCTGGGGGACTCAATCAGTTAAGCGTCCAACTCTGCATTTCCACTCAGGTCATGATCTTACGGTTTGTGAGACTGAGCCCTGCATAGGGCTCTGCACTGACAGTGTGCAGTCTGCTTGAGATTCTCTCTCTCTGCCCCTCCCCACCACGTTCTCTCTCTCTCTCTCTCTCTCTCTCTCTCTCTCTCAAAAATAAATAAATAAACATTAAAAATAAAACCCTTAACCACTTAGAAATTTAAAAACGATCTAACTTCTGTGTTAAAGAGGAAAACAAAGCTGCCAAAATGCTTTATGAAGTAAAACAATCAGAATATTAGAAATCAAAACTTGGGGATACTGACAATTATGCTTAAAGGACAACTGCTGGTTGTAAGTGCTTTTATTATTTTAAGAAAGAAAAGATTGGGAAAAAAATACTAAGAATTTGACTCAAACCAATAGAAGAATATGGATACATTGAATGAAAATAAAGTGAGAAGATTAAAAGTAAATGCAAATTTAATCATGCACTTGGGTGGCTCAGTCAGTTATTTGTCCAACTTCAGCTCAGGTCATGATCTCGTGGTTCTTGAGTTGGAGCCCAGCACTGGGCTCTGTGCTGACAGCTCAGAGCCTGGAGCCTGCTTCGGATTCTGTGTCTCCTCTCTCTCTGCCCCTCCCCCACTCTTGCTCTGTCTCTGTCTCTGTCTCTCTCTCTCTCAAAAATAAATAAAACACTTAAAAAATGTTAACAAAAAGTAAATGCAAATTTAAGAACTAAAAAACTTAAAAATAGTATTCTGACATGTCCATGTGACCATAAGTTTACTTCAAGGTAAATTAAGTGAATTTGGACTACTGTCACAAAAATTTTTAATAAAGTATCAGTTTGTGCACATAATTTGAAATAATATTAATCTTTCTCAAATTAAAATTTTGTGAAGGAGTATAATAATTCCAGAGCAAATTTTAACCACATTTATATTACTGCCCCATGGTATGCCATGTTGCGTTACTCACAATCCTTTGTCAGTATTAGTCTTGAGTTATGCAAGTTTTACATTATGAGAGGTTTTAAGGAATAACTGCATCTTGCAGAAAACATGAAAGCCTTATATTTATAGATGCATGCATATTATATAAGATAGAGAAAAGACCAGAAGGGAGATTCCTAAGAGTAAACAATGGTTCCCTCTGAAGAGTGCAATTGCATGGATTACTCAAAAAAAAAATTTTTTTTAATGTTTATTTTGGAGAGAGAGAGAGACAGAGTGCAAGCAAGGGAGGGGCAGAGACAGAGGGAGACACAGAATCTGAAGCAGGCTCCAGGCTTTAGCTGTCAGCACAGAGCCCCATGCAGGGCTTGAACTCAAGAACTGCAAGGTCATGACCTGAGTTGAAGTCAGACACTTAACCAACTGAGCCACCCAGGCACCCCTGGATTACTTTTTTAAATTAAAAAACAACAAGAACAAAAAGCTTTGAAACATAACTAATTATCTATCCTCAGATAACCTAGGGGATTCTTTTCCTCTTCTCTGCAGCCTTGGCTTTTGTTCTATGTCTAATTGGAAGGCAGAGGTTGTGAAGTCCCAATCATCTTACTGCAGTGACATCATAGCTCAGGGATGAAGACACAGGCTCTAGAGCCACACTGCCTGGCTTTGAATGCTGGCTCTTCCTCCCCCCTGGACTGCCTTAGGCCTCAGTTTCTTCATCTGTAAAATGAGAATAACAATGGTTTTTATCTCATGGGTTCTTATGAAGATAACCCATCTCATAGAGTTGTTATGAATATTAATTGAGGTAATATACATAAACTACTTGAAACCGTGCATGGACCATCACATAGTATGGACTATATGAGAGCAGTGTGGTTATCAGAAGGGAGGCTGGGAAGTGTGGTCTTCAGTGGGCTGACCACGGGTCCACTAACAACAAAGACCTTCTCTATTGCTTAAAAATTGCCTTTAACTGAGTATGGTTGACATACAATATTACATTAGTTTCAAGTGTACGGTATAGTAATTCCAAATTCTATTGGTTATGCAGTGCTCTGCACAAGTGTAGCTACCATCTGTCCTCACACAGTACTATTACAATATCGTTGACTATATTCCCTATGTTGCATCTTTTACCCTCATGACTTGTTCATTCCATAACTAGAAGCCTGTACCTCTCACTTCCCTTCATCCATTTTGCCCATCCCTCCCCCACACCCTGGCAACCACCAGTTTATTCTCTGTGTTTACACAAAGATCTTATATTTTAAGGGAGGAACAGGAAATTGCATATTGGTAGCAGCAATCTTGGCCTTAGTCTACAAACCGAGTAACATGTTGCTAGATAACCCAGAGTTGTTTTAACTGTAAA
The DNA here is from genome assembly GCF_028018385.1 of Neofelis nebulosa. Taxonomy (NCBI): domain Eukaryota; kingdom Metazoa; phylum Chordata; class Mammalia; order Carnivora; family Felidae; genus Neofelis; species Neofelis nebulosa. Next base: position 58,704,297 of record NC_080787.1, on the reverse strand, counting down.
GAGGGATTTTCTTCTCAAACTCGATTAATCTAGAGTTGATGTTAATATCTCATTTTTATTTTACATATGCAGAAATTGAACCTTAGGTTAAGTAATTTGCTGCAGATCACACAGCAGTAAGTAGAAGATGTGGGATTTTAACTTTCCCCTTTCTGACTTCTTGGTGATGACAGGAGAAGACACAGTCTAGAGGAGCTCTGGTGCCCATGGTAGACATCAATATTGACTAATGATATATTTTTGAGGTCATTTCTCCTATAATAATAATAAATTAGTGTTCTCTACAGAGATTTCAAGACAAAGGTATAAACAACAATGGAAATTCAGAGAATATAAACAGTATGTCCTTTGAGATTACCAAGTTGGCATCAGAAGTACATTTTTAAGTGATCATCCACTGGCAATGGAAGCCAACTCATTTGTTGAGCTGTCAAAACTTGTTTTTGTAATTGGATATCTCAGTAAATTTTTGGTTGCAAATAATAGAAACCCAGTTAATCCAGTGAGCAAAAAGGACAAAATATTATGAGAATATTGAGGTGTGCTATGGAACCAAAGGCCTGTTTTGGCATCATAAAAGACTGGGACCAGGAAGAGAAAAACCCATCAGAGACCCAGACAACTGCTCTCCAGCCTCTCTCTCACACTCTCTTACTCTCACTCTCTGCATCCATGTGGTCTCATCTCTTTATCTCTCAGATGTTGGCTTAATTTTTTTTCCTCTGGAAATCAATATGATTCAAGATGACCGCCCCATACAGGCAGCCTCTGTTTGGGAATTTGTGTCACCTCAGGCAAAACAACTGAAGAAGTTAACTAGCATTTCTGATGTCCAATTCCAAATTTCCAGTTAAAACTAAATTGACTCAGCTCAGCAGTTTACCCCTAGTCCAGTCCAGCCTGCTATGGCCAAAAGGCAAGAGTCGTGTATAAACATTGTAGGTGGGTAGTGATGGTGCCCATCAGGGGAAGAGGGGATTGAGTCAGTCAGATGCTCTAAAAATGCATCTACTAGAGTGGAATTTTTTATGAAAGACTATAAAGTTAGAGAATTGGTCAAATTTTGTTCATTTTTGTGAAGAAAATTATAAGACAGAGTTATTTCAAAACTAAAGAATGATAATTTGCCTGCAGTTCCTTTCAAAAAAAACAAAACAAAACAAAAAACCACATTATAAACTGCACACCAGGGGCTAAGAAGACTATACAGGAAAGTGTGGTGTCCATATTGATTTTTTAACATCAGCACTTCTCCTTCATTTGAGGAAAGCTGGCATGTAATTAAAGGAAAAGCCCCAAGACCATTTCCAGAGAGCTCAGGATCATCCAAAAAAAAAAAAAAAAAGGAAAATAATTCAACATCTCTTTTTCTACTCCTCGAATTTTTTTTTTCAAAGTAATCAGCTGAGTTCAGTTAGAAAACCTTTTGCAGTGTTTAGTGTCTGGAAACGGCAACAGAGAAGAGCTTTTCAAAAATAAGAGACTTCTTATAGTCTCTGAAAGGTATTTCCTACAGAATTTGTTATCAGCTTCTGTCCTGATGAATGTGAGACTGTTACCTTGACCTACTCTGGGAAGTTGTGCCATATGAGAAGACTATCATGTTTACTGTCTACATGTGTTAGTTCAGGATTAATCAGATGATCGCTGGGAATTGAAATGTAGTCCACAGCATGTGAGAAGGTTCTACCCTCATTACCCATGGATGATTTCATTCCCTAAAAGAGCTGGTACATTTTCTGAAATGAGATATAGCTTCCAACTTTTGCCTACATTTGTGAAAGCTAGAAAAACTCTTCAGTAGTTAAGCCAATATGTCATCTCTGGATGCGGGGCCAGAAAATAGTGTGAAATGATGTGACACTTTACATTAGCCTCAGCTGATGGCACTTAAAATATAAGGTGAGGGGGGAAGAATGGTAAACACTTATAGTGAACAAACTTATATAACATTTTCTTTAGACCCAATTTTGTAGTCATCACCAGGTTGTATAATTGTCAAAGAAAAGCTTTCCTATTGGAAACATTTCATGGAAAGTTCTCATGGTTACAAAGGTCTTCTTAGTAATAAGCCCTGCAGCTGGTATCCACAGGTCCTGATACCATCCTCTATGCAGTCATTATATTGAACAAGTAAGACTTTTAAGGTGCAACAGGAAATAACTCTATTCTTTCCTCCCACTACCCATTAAAGCCTACTCTGAATGGCTGCTTCTTTTCTTTCCCTACCTCTACAAACACCTGGTAAATCCTCATAACCTTTGTCTTTACATACATTATTATATAATATTGTATACATCATATTATATTATCCTTATTATATGGGTGTTTACATAAGTTAACATGTAGCAACTAATAGTAAGTTACAAATACATATTTGTATTTATAACAAATTTGTAACTTCTTGCATATAGTAAGAACAAATTTACAACTTCATTTAGAATTAAAGCTTTTCTGCTCCTCTACCTCAGCCCCCTGCTGCAGTTTGCCCTGCTTTGGGCTGGCAGCCTGCGGTGGAAAAGGAGCATGTTATAGTCATCAACTTCTCTCTTTTCTCACCTGGCACTTCTCCCAGCCACTCAGTAGGCTACCTCTGCCTCCTCCACATTATGGTAATACAATTTGGGTGCTGTGGAGCTTGGCAGATGTTTAAAGCTGGGCTTTTTTCTCACAACACACTTTGTGGATGCTTTGAAGTCCCTTCGCATTCCACCATCACAGGATCTCTCTCTGTTGTAGTTCCCTTGACACAGTGAAAGCTGTGAATTTCTATTCTCTTCTCAGCCTCTATGCCATTGAAGGACATCTGGTATCCTTCCCTTGTGACTCTCTTGGGCAAGCCCCAATATAACCCTCTTCTGATTCCTTGATATGTGACCACAGGCATCCCAGAAGAAATACTCCTACAACCTTAGGAAGACAAACACTAGATGAGAAGTTCAGTGCTCTGGTCAAATAGCATTAAAACCCCAATTTCTGAGCAGGTTACTACCACTGAAGCTACCTCTCTTCTCTCCACAGTCACAGCCAGATGCCCCTAATCTTCAGCCAAGTAGATATTTTTCAGGAATAAATAGATGGGAGAAGCATGTCTAGTTCTCCACAGGGGTCCATTGAAGCTCCTCTTCCTAGACTTGAGAAGAGAGAAAAGCACCCTCTTTACTCCTAGCCCATGTCACTAAGGGAATATAGACTCAAAACACACTGAAAGCCCTCTCCAAAAAATAATCTTAACACTCCAATTCAATCCTTCTGTGCCCTTGATAAGAAAAAGGAGCTAACAATACTTTACATGAAAAACCTGAAAGACTCCACCAAAAAGCTGCTAGAACTGATACATTAATTCAGCAAAAGTCTCAGGATGCAAAATCAATGTACAGAAATCGGATGCATTTCTATAAACCAATAATGAAGCAACAGAAAGAGAAATCAAGAAATCAATCCCATTTACAATTGCACCAAGAACTTGGGGCGAGTAGGTGGCTCAGTTGGTTAAGCATCCGACTTCAACTCAGGTCCTGATCTACTGTTCATGAGTTTCAGCCCCACATCAGACTTTGTGCTAACAGCTCAGAGCTTGGAGCCTGTTTCAGATTCTGTCTTTCCCTCTTTCTCTGCCCCTCCCCCACTCATGCTGTGTCTCTGTCTCTCAAAAATAAACATTGAAAAAAATTTTTTTTAAATTGCACCAAGAACCATAAAATACCTAGGAATAAACCTAACCAAAGACGTAAAAGATCTGTATGCTGAAAACTGTAGGAAACTTATGAAAGAAATTGAAGAAGACACAAAGAAATGGAAAAACATTCCATGTTCATGGATCGGAAGAACAAATATTGTTAAAATGTTGATATTACCCAAAGAGATCTACACAATGAATACAATCCCAATCAAAACTGCACCGGCATTCTTCTCAAAGCTAGAACAAACAATCCTAAAATTTGTATGGAACCACAAAAGACCCCAAATAGCCAAAATAATGTTGAAAAGAAAACCAAAGCAGGAAACATCACAATCCCAGACTTTAGCCTCTACTACAAAGCTGTAATCATCAAGACAGTATGGTATTGGCACAAAAACAGACACATAGACCAATGGAATAGAATAGAGAACTCAGAACTGGACCCACAAATGTATGGCCAACTAATCTTTGACAAAGCAGAAAAGAGCATCCAATGGAAAAAAGACAGTCTCTTTAGCAAGTAGTTCCGGGAAAACTGGACAGCAACAAGCAAAAGAATGAACCTGGACCACTTTCTTGCACAAAAATAAACTCAAAATGGATGAAATAACTAAATGTGAGACAGGAAACCATCAAAACCCTAGAGGAAAAAACAGGCAATAACCACTTTGACCTCAGCCAAAGCAATTTCTTATTTGACACATCTCCAAAGTCAAGGGAAATAAAAGCAAAAATGAACTATTTATTGGGACCTCATCAAGACGAAAAGCTTCTGCACTGCAAAGGAAATAATCAACAAAACTAAAAGGCAACTGATGGAATGGGAGAAGATATTTACAAATGACATATCAGACAAAGGGTTAGTATCCAAAATCTATGAAGAACTTACCAAACTCAATACCCAAAAAACAAATAATCCAGTGAAGAAAAGAGCAGAAGACATGAATAGACACTTTTCCAAACACATCCAGATGGCCAACAGACACATGAAAAGATGCTCAATATCACTCATCATCAGGGAAATACAAATCAAAACTACATCAAGATACCACCTCACATCAGTCAGAGTGGCTAAAATTAACAACTCAGGACACTACAGATGCTAGTGAAGATGTGGAGAAACGGGAACCCTCTTGCACCGTTGGTGGGAATGCAAATTGGTGCAGCTGCTCTGGAAAACAGTGTGGAGGTTCCTCAAAAAATTAAAAATAGAACTACCCTACGACCCAGCAATTGCACTACTAGGAATTTATACAAAGGATACAGGAGCGCTGATTCATTATGGAAAGAGCCCAAATGTCCCTCAGCTGATAAATGGATAAAGAAGATGTGGCTTATATATACAAAGGAATACTACTTGGCAATGAGAAAGAATGAATTCCTGCCATTTGCAACAACGTGGATGGCACTGGAGGATTTTATGCTAAGTGAAATAAGTCAGTCAGAGAAAGACAGATATCATATGTTTTCACTCATATGTGGAACTTGAGAAATTTAACAGAAGACCATGGGGGAAAGGAAAGGGAAAAAATAGTTTCAAACAGAGAGGGAGGCAAACCCTAAGAGATTCTTAAATACAGAGAACAAACCAAGGGTTGATGAGGGAGAGGAAGAGGGGAAAATTGGTGATGGGCATTTAGGAGAGCACTCGTTGGGATGAGTACTGCGTGTTGTATGTAAGCAATGAATCATGAGAATCTACCCCCAAAACGAAGAGCACTGTATACACTGTATATTAGCCAACTTGACAATAAATTCTATTTAAAAAGAAAGGAAAAAGGAACTAACAGTTGACTGGATTTTGAGCACATCCTTAGAAATCTTTCATGATGATTTAATACCTCACTCTCAAATACGGAATAGCTGGCCACTCACACTTGGGGCTGCAGCTGAAAGTAAAATTGATATAGTTTCATTTTAAATTGTGTTACCTGTAGGAACACGGGCAACATGGACAATTCTTCTTCCATAGGAAGCCTTTCAAGGGCCTTTGAAAGGACCCTCAAGGCTCTTTAGAGTTTTCAAGTACTTTACATCCATTATGGCATCTGAAATTCCTCTGTAAGGTAAGAAGGATAGATACTAAATGAGTCCCCCAAAGAGGTAGAAGTAAGCAACTTGTTTAAAGTTATGTACTAGAAAGTTCTTCTGACAACAAATTCAGTGTCCAACCATGAGCTAAAAATGTTTTGAAGCAAGTGGAATTGTCTTGTAAAGCAAGGTTAAAAGCCCAGTTATTAAAGAAGGTACTACCACCCCATCTATCAAACTATGAAGGGACATTGAAAAAAAACCTCCCAAATCTAGTGATTGTTTTTAGGATATCTAGGCCTGTATATTTTGGGAAAAGCCTTATTGGTGATATTGTCTCTGATATATTCCCCTCCTTCTGATTCCTTCTACTTCTTTTCTCCCTACTATTCCCATCCTAAACCCTCCCCAGGAAAACCATTCTAATAGGCCTGAGAAAAATGGTGGCATTGGATTAAGACAGTTCATCAAAACTTGTTGAGATAAAAGAGTATCTTCAACCCAGAAACAACTAATTGTTTGGACAGACCATCCATATTTACCTGCTAACCTCCTAATCTCACAGTCTTGTCCATGTATTAGGTTGGAAGATGTGTAGAGACTAGAGAAATGCCGCCCCCCCCCAAAAAAAAGGCCAGAGTCCATGTGATGGCTATTTATAAGAATATATTTAACTACCAAGCACTTTTTAAAGTATTACATAAACTAGATCAGAGATAAAGAAGCAGCTGCCTATGACCTTTCTCTGGCCCTTATATTTAATTTCCTTTTGTTTTTCTCTTTCAAGCTTTGCCTGTCAAGTTGCAGCATTAAAAGAGATTGAAGAAAAACAATCCTAGGAAATAATCTGGGTGCAAACAATTTTATTTGACTTAGGGATTCTTTAACACGTAAATCTTAACTCAATCAGAATATTCTAAAGACATGGTCATTGTAGCACAAGACCAAGGAGAGAAAATAAGATGGGGTCATTTTTAAATTTTGTGTGTGTACAGTAGAGAGAGTTTCTTAAGTTGTAGGAAGTGATAATTAAAATGGAATGATGTTAGTGCTTATGCATTAAATACAGAAGATATATGAAAATTTACTGCCTGGCAATGGGAGGCTGCCCACACAAATGTAAAATATGTGACCTTGGCTCTGATACTAGGCAACGAACAGAAGCTCAGAGGGCCTAGGGTGTCAACTGGTAAAGGTTTGAAGGAAGTGGGGGAGATAATACACAGTAGTGGAAATTTTGGCAATGCTGGCACCCGTGGTCATGTGGAAAACAGAAATGGCATCTGATGAAATCATGGATCTGGTAGGGAGATTACTGAACAGAAGGTTGAATGTGCCATTTTGCCTCTAGATGCCTATAATAACATACTAGAAAAGATAGGTGAACTTTTAAAAGAACTACTAAGTTTTCAAGCAGAAGTTAGAGAAAATAATCAGGAAACCAGAACTTGCTTGGTTTGAAAATAAGCATTGTTTTGGTCTCTCCTAACAAAATTTTCTCAAGGAAATAGCTTCAAGGCAGAGATCAAACCCAGGGTGCCATCAGTAAATCAAGACTCAAGGTAAAGATTTCCAGGCATTGTTGCAAGACCACTTCTTAAGACCTCAGAAATATTTAAGAATGTGCCTAGGAGAACTTCTAAGAATCTAAAGAGTATGCTTCATAGACCTTCTCAGTTAAGCATTGGGGCTTTTTAGAATCTTGAGGGCATTATCCCATAGCAACTGCACAGAAAGCTGAAGGTAAAGAAGGGCCTAAGAAAGAAATGTTGGTGTGGCTTTTGGCTTAAGAAGTTTATTTTAAATTAATACCTAAGAAACCCAAAAAGGCTATAAAAGAATTTCATTAGCTTGGACTGAAAATAATGGAAGCAGTTCAAAATGAAAAAACACCTTTGGATTCCAACCTTCTATATGTAGGAAGCAGGTTGACAAACTACTCAGCTTTAGATACGGGCTACATAGAACAGGGAGAGTAATTTTGGCAAAACCAAAATCTTAGTAGCACTAAGAGCCATGGAAAAGCCTTCCTAAGGAGCAAGACTGGGCAATAATCAAGTAACTGGGAAAATGTGGTGCTAGATTTTTAAATTGTGATGGAATAGTGACTGCTATGTACCTCCCATTCCTTTTTGAATGGTATGATCTATTGGGATTACCCTATCTCTGAGCCACCATGGTGTATAGGGGATATGTAGGGGAGCTAACATATCTCTTAAGTTCATCATGGGTCTTCAGATAGAAAGTCATTGTACTTGAGGAACTGCACTTAAGGAACCTCATCCGCACCTTGCCCCCTGATCTAGAAGATGAAATCCTGGACTTTAAGCTGAGAGAAGGGATTGGCCAGATAGTAAATATTTTAGGCTTGCAGATGATAAGGTCTCTGTCACAACTATTGAACGCTGCTGTTGTAGCATGAAAGCAGGCATAGGCAATATACAAATTAACGGGCACAGCTGTGTTCCAATAAAACTTTATTTATGAAACTATGTGGTGGGCCATAGTTTGCCAAGCCCTCATATAATGGGATGAACAGTACTTTGCAGGTGACAGGAATATAAATAATTTGTGACAAATTCTTTGACACTCCTCCCTGAGAATCTGGGCAGAGACTGTGGCTACTTAGAGAATACAGCAGAGATGACATTATGCCAGTTTCCTCACCTAAGACTGGCAGCTTCTACTTCCTATATCTGGGAATTTACTCTTGGACCCTTGAGCCACCATGTAAGAATTCCAATTACCTGCTGGACAGACATGTGGAGAGTTATATTATCTGGCAAAGGAGAAGAGTCCAGTGGAACCATCATGGTAAAAACACCAGGCATGTGAATGGAATGGACTCGAACACTCCAGATGAGCCTAATTAAGTACTACCAAGTGATCTTAGTCAACACTACATGAAGCAGAAGAATTACCTGCTAAGATCTGCCCAAATCCCTCCCCCACAAAGTGATGAGATATGATAAAGCAGTTGTTTGTTAAGCCAACTGTTTAGGTTTTTGTTGTTGTTGTGACACTGATAAAGGTAGAAAACACACACACTCATACACATACACATCAATACTAGGAACAGTTTAGGGACTATGAAGAATTTGTAGTTTGCTCTTGTTTTCATGATTTTTAAGTTTTTAAAAATAAGCCTGAAAGTTTTTCCCTTGACAAAAAAAGCAATTGAGAGGCAAATCTGGACTCAAATAAAGAGGAATGACATAGTCAAAATGACCCTTAAGAGAGAAGAATTATTTCTGCTGCTGCAAGAGAAAGGACATGCAAGAAGGCTGACACAGGAGCTTTACCAGAGCCCCGAGGAAAGTTGATTAGGATCTGGCTGTGAAAATGAAGGGAAAGAGGCAGATATTTTTAAATGTTACTCAAGAATAGATGCTTGCTCTTCTCACCTTCTGCATTTACATTCATAGAGATGTGAAAAGGTCACATGAATTGTACCCAACAGCAGTTAGACTGTATCTCCATTTTCCTGTTTCCATTCTAAATTTCAGGAAAGAAATCAGTGAATATAAGACAGGAACATTTTTACATTCCATCAGACTCATGGAGACAATATTTGTATTTTTGTTTTCAAACTGGATTCTTTTATTTTATTAGTCTTTAAAAGGCGGGAGTGTCCTAAAAAGTAGGCCATCTGCTCTTGATCTACAACAGCCCCCACCTCCACCCCCATTTAGACTTTGTTTTCAAACACAGATGCCAAACTGAAATTTTTTTTATAGACATTAAGTATTTCTGTCACATAATATCAAAGGTCACAGGCTGCCTCTTAATAGATATTTTAGGAACATTAATTGTCTCCAAAATGATTTTTTTTTTTTTTTTGGCAAGGGAGGCACACTGTTCTTTCCAGCAAAATGTCCAGGTAATCTGTACTGTACTCTAATAAGCCATCTAGGACACTTGTCAAATAAGTCATTTGCACTGAAAGGTATCTAATTTACAAGACCCCAATTTTTTAAAATGTTGCATCTCTCTTTTTTTCTAATGTGTTCTCATACTGCAACAATACAAAGAACCTGTGCAGTAGGTGGCTTTTATTGTGCCCTGGAAGTTTAAATTCCTGCTCTGATTCTCCAGAAAGAGAGAGATGAGACATCTTAATGAAGGACAACAGAACTCATAAGAGAAACTAATGAAAAGAACACGATGGTGCCCAAAGGTGCCTAATACACTGTGAATTCCATTATAAATAAAATCTGATCATTTTTAGTTTCTTATCAGATGCATTCTCTATGCTTGTCTTTCATTCCTGCTGCAGGAAATTCTTTACTGACACTGAATTGGAGAAGTGATTATTTTCCCCAACTGATGGCTTTGTGTTTCTGGAAATATGACTTTCAACATGCAAATTGGAAGCATCAAAAATCATTCTGATGCAAGACCAGAGCTTTACAACTCTTTTTACAATTCCAAAATGAGTTTGCTGCCCAAAGGAAAACATAAAACACACCAAAGCTGGAGAAAGAGTAACTGTTCTAAATAGCTTAGAAATTTCCTCCTGCCTGATGAACTGCTTTTATTAAAGAGTTTATTGTTTTTTCCCAATTTTGAATGGATGTTTCTAAAAATGAATGGAAGGTGAGAAGGCAAAAGGAAAGATGTTGACAAACTTGTAACCACAGTAGTTACCAGACTCAACCAACAGGAATGGTACAATAAACCAGGAAGGATGCCATTGACATTATACTGATAGCAAGTAATTACGTAGTGCTTACTGAGTGCCAGACACTACTGCAAACCCTTTATATAAAATAACTCATTTAATCATCACCACAAGAGTAATTCTAAAATCCATTTTACAGATGAGAAAATTGAGTCACAGAAAGGTTTAAGCTGCCCAAATAGTGGAGTCAAGATTTAAACACAGGCAGCTCTGACTCCAGATTCCAGGCTCTACCTGGTGGCAAAACCACCTAAAACATCCAACTTAGGACAACTAAAAATGTCCTGTGGGTCTGAAAGAAATTGTTTTCTCCAGACAGAGAAGGAAGAGAGAGAGAGAGAGAGAGAGAGAGAGAGAGCGAGCGCACAGACTCCATTCTTTTTTTATCTCTTCAAAAGTCTTCACAGTTTCTTATGCGTAGTGAAAGAAATGTCTCCCAGGGTAAGTTGGTGTCAGGGGAATGATAAAACCAGCAACACCGACTAAGACTCCATAAATCATCTTCCAGGAATTCCGTAAGAAAATGTGACAACCGTCTGGTTTCCAACATCCCTCCTGATGCTTTAATAGACCAAAAAGTTTAGATATATTTCTTTCAAGTTTTTATAGCAAAACTAGGTTTACAGACAATTTGTTTGGAGGAAAAAATCAAAGACGAACGTTCCTGTATTTAGGTGGTAAATGCATGTTTGGTTGATACAGGAATTGTTATCATTGAGAGTCAATGGGGAACCCATGAAAGTTATCCAGTATCCAGCAGGTCCATTGAGTTATCATATAAAAGCTATAAATCATCAGGGCAGACTAAATTGCCAAATTGTGTACTATAGTTAGGGTTTTAGTCAACATGATGAACTTAGAAAGATGTCTGCCTGAATAGATTTTGTTTTTATAGCTAAATAGAAATCATAAGTTACTTCAGAAGGAAAACATAGTTACATCTATCTATTCATGTAGCACATGTTGTTTTCAGGATTTCATTCGTTCCAGATTACTATTTTTCTGAGAAGGAGGGATATGACATCTGATAATGTCTTGTTGGAAATAATGTTTAATTCGTTTTATTTTAAAAATTCCAAAATTTTTAAAATCACTTATTCTTCTTCCAAGTCAACTTTACTGTAGAATTTACGAACTTCTTTGGATGAATAGGGGTTCTTCATTTATGCATTTTCATTGAGCATCTATTGTGTGTCAGGCACAGCTCTGGGGCCAGAGTCCAATTTCCATGTTAGAGATGGGAAGACAGAGAGCCAGAGAAAGGAAGTGCCAGCTCAAGGTGGCAGGTCCAAAACTAGCACAGACCTCTCCTCATTTTAAAGGCAAGTTTCCTCCCTCTCCGGACACTACCACACAAGAAGGATGACATTCTGCTGGGTACTGTGCAAGATATGGAGCATTCAGTAGGACCCTTTCCTCCAAAAAAATCTTGTAATGTAATTGTGGAGACAGAAGCACATTCAAAGTAAAACATAGTACAAGAGTTGAGTGCCAGGCAAGGCAATAATACAACTTTTGTTGTCTCGACAGAAGTTGACATTACTTATTCTGCTCACTCCTTCTGAAGCCCCCTCAGTCCTGCGGGGAGAAGAGAACTCATGTGTATTGAGCACTTACTCTGGGCCAGGCACCATGCTAGACGTATCACTCATAAGATTATTTGGTTCTCACAGATGCATCTAGGAAAAGAGACTCACAATAATAAGCTTCCCAAGGTCATAAGAGGTGGTAAGTATCAGAACTGGACTTGGCCCATGGTTCTCTGATATCATAGCTCAAGCTCTTTCCACCATAGGACACTTTCTCCCTTTATACCACATAGAACCCCTGGCGTTTCCCTTCCCTAGTCGCAGCAGAGGGGTGCAATGGAGGTTGCAGTGATGGCTGAGAAGTGGCAGCTGCTGTGCACTGGCTTCCCCTAGAGCCAGTGCAGTCAGGGATATCACATTAGGCATTACTGTATAGCACTATGGCAGGCACTGTTGTTCTCCACGCTGTTTGTGATCAAGACAAAAATGAATTTTTCTATTTGCAGTAATATGGATTATTTAGAAATATTCAGTGTCTTTACCTCCACTTCCAGGCAAGGGTATCCTCACTTAACTAATGTTCAGCTTGGTCACGTGACTCATGTTGGTCAATTTTTATTGTTAGTAGGTTTGTTGTTAAGAGATTTGGCACAATTAAAGATCTCAAGTGTGCTCACATGGTTGGGCATATTCTTTTTGGCTTCCATCATCACCCTGAAAAGAGTATGATCCACCAGGAGATAGGAGGACACATGGACCCCCACAGTGTGTAGTCAGAATCAAGAATAACCATGTCATTTTGAGCTACAGAGATTTGGGTGGTTTTTATGCAGCAAAGCTAACTGACTCACTATTTTAGATCAAGTCTAACCATTGAGATTGACTTCTCAAAAACTTGCCTTTAACTTCAGCCATTCTATACAACTGGATTTTTTATTGCAGGTTGACAGACTATGGTAGCTTAAGGTCTGGGACACTATTCTCAGATACTAATTTTGCAACATTTATTTAAAATAAATACAGCTAAATAGAGAGCTAGATAGATGATAGATGATATATATAGATAATAGGAATAGAGAGATAGATAATATAGAAAGAAAGAAAGAAAGAAAGAAAGAAAGAAAGAAAGAAAGAAAGAAGAAAGAAAGAAAGAAAGAAAGAAAGAAAGAAAGAAAGAAAGAAAGAAAGAAAGAAAGAAAGAAAGAAAGAAAGAAAGAAAGAAAAAGAAAGAAAGGAAGGAAGGAAGGAAGAAGGATAGGACACAATAGTGAAATTGGAGGTGAGGTGGGTTTCGTGTGCACGTTTGTATGTGTTGTGGTGTTAAGAAAAACTACAGCATCTGTACAAATAATGTCTGCTTCATTTTTGTGAATAATGTACTTTGCTTGACCATTTTAGGAACCACACCTGCTGACATTTAATATATTTATGATACTCCTATGAGGAAACGTTCAACTGACATAGAGGTTTTTTTCATCTGAAAGAGCACTTACACATCTAATGAATTTTTATTCTTTGCACTTATAGAACCCCTTCCCACGAGAGAGCTCAGGTGTTATTTTAGTTCTCTCTTGATCCTTAGATGAATTTTAAGATATAAAGTCACTTACCAGTCAATACACGATGTAGGGATACCCAGAGAACATCTGGGACAATTATTTTCCTGTTTTGCCTCATTTTATTATTCTTTGCCAATCTGATGTTGTTTCTCCAAAACAGGTAGAGAAAATTCCACTTCCCTCACATAATGGCAAATAGGATGAACCTCACAATGTATTTGCTTTCCTTTTACTGCAATTCCACTAGATTTGTCTATGTCTTCAATCCATATTACAATTTTTTTAAATTCATGAATAAGGATTTTTATCACTTAATCCCCTTTTATGGATGAAGAATTTACTTAAGTGCAGTCTATATGGAATTTTCATGATTAGAACACATTCTTGTGACTAAGAATAATTTTTAAAGAACACTTTGGGAATAACCTATTCTAATACGGCTGTGTTTTTCCCACTTGTGCAAATATTACAAGACAGTGGGAGAACAGGTGAAATAAAGGAAACAAAATTGTGACTAGGATAATAGTGACTGGGCCCTCTCAGCCTGGCTGCCAATTTCTCCTCAATGAATAGTCCCCATCTCCTTTGTCAGCTATTCCTTGCCATCCATCCTTCTGCGATTGCCAATATTTCACTTCAGGCATTCAACCTTACCAGGCAACATTTGTCAGTGTTTTAATGCTTAACGTTATACATGAACAGCTAAAAAAACCAACATTAGCCTGGTTTTTACAAAAATAACTCCTTAGCAGTTATGCTATAGGAAATATGTATTTTCTAAAAACTATAGGTGTCAAACTATACAGCAAAAAAGAAAAGAAAAAGAAATCCTTACAACATTACCTTATTTTTTACTTCCCCTCCCACAAAGCAGTATTTATCCTATATAGAATACAATGACTGATTTATCATGAAAGCATTTTCTAAAGATTTTTCTTTTTTTCTAAAGACTTTTTAAAAAGGTTTTTTAAAGATTTTTTAAAGATTCCTTAAAATGTATTTAAAAATATTTTTTTAAAAAACAGAAGCTCGGGGCGCCTGGGTGGCGCAGTCGGTTAAGCGTCCGACTTCAGCCAGGTCACGATCTCGCGGTCCGTGAGTTCGAGCCCCGCGTCAGGCTCTGGGCTGATGGCTCGGAGCCTGGAGCCTGTTTCCGATTCTGTGTCTCCCTCTCTCTCTGCCCCTCCCCCGTTCATGCTCTGTCTCTCTCTGTCCCAAAAATAAATAAAAAACGTTGAAAAAAAAAAAAAAAAAAAAAAAAAAACAGAAGCTCTATGAAAGCAGTTTGTCACTATGATGAAATGTAAAAAATGCTTGCATGTCAAAAGACTTTGGCTGCTATTATTGCTCTGCTCAAAGTTTTGATTTTTGGTAAGACACTCCTTTGCTATAGTTTTATAATATAAAGACAATACCAATTGTGTCAATATAATAGAATTGTTAGGAATATTAAATGATGGGATGACAAGATTAATCTAAATTATATTATATGAATTATGTTCAAATGGTACCAAAAGTTTTTTTAATTAGTTTAAAATAAAGATAGAGGGTCATCTTGGTGGCTCAGTTGGTTGAGCATCTGGCTCTTGATTTTGGCTCAGGTCATGATCCCAGGGACATGGGACTGAGAGCCCCACATTGTGGAGCCTGCCGAAGATTTTCTCTCTCTCTCTCTCTCTCTCTCTCTCTCTTTCTCTGTCGCTACCCCCCCTTGCTTGCTCTATCTAAAAAACTAAAGTAAAATAAAATAAGGATACAGAAAAATAATGAGAAGGAATAACAATTAAATTTAGTGATACTCAATGGTGAACTACACCATTATTTAGGCTACTTTATACCCATTTTAAGGGTGTTTTAATAAGTGAACTGAGTCTTGGTATAGTCTTAAAATTCATAGTTTGAGAAATTCTTATAAGGGACTCTGTTAGGCTAAGAAATGACCTCCCAAAAGATATTGTCAGGGAGGTTATCAGTGTGATTGCTGATTGCCTTGTGAGCTAGATCTGGGCAACTAGAGGCTCCTCACCCCCTTCTCTGTCCTTGGAATGTGCGTTCCACTTGCCTTCCAGGTTCCCAGAAGCTTCCCCAAGAACAGAGCCTTGAGATAGGAATGTGGTGTTGAAGCCATCTGGATAGTATATGTGACCTAACCCAGTTAAGGCTCTATATAAAACTTTTAAGATTTGGTAGGCAGGTACAGAGGTCTACTCATCTTGAGGCCACCCAAGAAAAGCTTCATACCTAAGCCCCCTGCTGCCTATCAATCTGGAGTGGTCTGCTGCTTTCTGTGGTGTTTCCCTCTCCCCTGTGTATGGGAGCCAATTTCAGATTATACCTGGGAAGCTCCCAAGGAGACATAAACCAACAGATATCTATGTTCTTATCCCTAGAACCTGTGAATATTACCTTCTGTAGCCAAAAATTGTCCCTTGAGGATGTGATTAGAATTCAAGATCTTGAGATGGAGAGATTAGCCTGGATTATATGAGTGGGGCCTAAATCCAATCACAAGTGTTCTTATTAGTGGAGGCAAAAGGAGATTTTACACACAGAAAAGAGGAGAAGGCAATGTGGTCATGGAGACAGAGCTGGGACTGATGCGGCTACAAGCCACAGAAGCTGGAAGTGGAAAGAAATGGAGTCTCCTTTAGAACACCCAGAGGGCACACAGCTCTGCTGACACCTTGATTTTGGCTCCGTGAAGCTGATTCCAGACTTCTGACCTCCAGGATAATGAGAACAAACTTCTGTTATTTTAAGCCACTAAATTTGTGGTGATTTGTTACAACAGGCTTAGGAAACTAATAAGGTACTTTAGCCCTACAGTTACTACATGTCCTTTTATAGGAGGCAAAACATAACTGCGTTATACAAAACTTTGCTTCATAACAGATAAGCTAGGTAAAGCAATAGGCAGATAGCAAGTGCTCATTAAGTTTAAGACTTTGTTCTTCCATTCTATTGAAAAGTATAAGAATCAGTTTCTGTCAAATGGCTATGTTTTACTGAGAATTCACTATATGCTAAGTATCGTTTTGGATTTTTTTTTGTTTTTGTTTTTGTTTTTTTAATTTTTTTTTCAACGTTTTTTATTTATTTTTGGGACAGAGAGAGACAGAGCATGAACGGGGAAGGGGCAGAGAGAGAGGGAGACACAGAATCAGAAACAGGCTCCAGGCTCCGAGCCAGCAGCCCAGAGCCTGACGCGGGGCTCGAACTCACGGACCGCGAGATCGTGACCTGGCTGAAGTCGGACGGTTAACCGACTGCGCCACCCAGGCGCCCCTCGTTTTGGATGTTTTAATGCACATTAACTTTCTTTCATCCTCAATATAACTCTCTAATCTTCTTTTGTGGATAAGGACACCAAGACACTGAGAGGTTATGTAATTTGCCCAGGTCACACAGTAATTGGCAGAACTAAACTTTAAACCAGGTAGTCTGGCCCAGAGTCCATTTTTAATCCATTATACAACACTGTGTCTCAGTATAAACAGAGCAAGACACGAATGTGATTCTCAAGAGAGTTACAGTCAAAAAGCTTGATCAAGATAAAAACAATGTAGATACTTATTAATTTATATATTATGTAATACACTCCCTTTTCTGTGAAAACACAGACAAAATTTTTTAAAAAATCCCAAACATGTAGTTACACTCCTTTTAAGAACTGATTCAGTCCAGAGCCATTACCAGTCACTGTTAAGTGCAGGGACACTTTTGGGCATATGATGTATTCTATGTCTACCCTACCTCCCCACGGAGTCAAGATGCAGAGATACTAACTAGATATCTCCAGAATCCCACCTGGTGTATTTTACAGCTCTAATTAATGGGGTCTGAAGACTGTCCCTTGACAATGTAGTCAGTATGTCTTTCACTCAACCAATCAACAGATGGTTAACGAGTGTCAGCCGTGTGAAGAGTACTCTTCGAGCAACTCCAGGTGATACAAAGGTGAACAATACACAGCTCCTGCCCTGATGGAACTAACAATGTGGTAAGAGATCCAGGTTGCCATTTTGTGTTTCCAGAGCACTTAATGACCCAGTTTGTATATCACAACCACACTTGGTTCTCACTGCTTACCATAGACATTTTATTTGGCGCTATATGAGTTATTTTCACTTGTAAGTGCTGCCAGAGGTCTTATTTCCATCATAAATAGAGTTTTTCCTTGAAACATTTAGAATGATATTTTAAGGACAGCTGTACTAAAAAGGTATGCTGGTCCTATTTTTTATTCTGCCTGCAGGCACTGAGCCATGAAAGTGACCCTGTGAAATCGAGAATGCATGTCATCCTACTCACACACCAGTCCAATCTGAGTTCAGAATTCTGTGTTCCTCCTGAAAGAGCTGGGGACATTAGAGCATCTAAAGCACAGTTTTCTCCCCCACTGTCTGTGAGTCTTCAGACCTTGAGATAATAAACATACACTTGCTGGATTTTTCCCACATAAAAGAGACAAGACTGACATCTCCATTTTTTTTTTCAAGATAGTCTGATTCCTCTTTCTCAGAGCAATGTCAGAAAACCTTGACCTGTTTTTTTGAAACAGACTGCATCAGTCAAGGTCTTGTTTCACTTAATATGTGGAAACAGCCCATCCTAACCTGGAGAGAAGAAAAATGTATTTCACCTCTCTCAGTCATCTTTGATCCAACTTCAGAAACATTACCCAAAATTTCCAAAATGTTGTTAAGAGAAATTAAGAAACTTACTGCATGCAATATTCATGAAAGTTGAAAATGTCTTCTGTAAATTATGGTTCCAATTTTCAAGATATTAAAGCATACCAATTTATGAACACCAACATAAACATTTTCTTCTCACAAATATTTCACACACACACACACAGTTTTTAATTGACATTACATTATGAACAAGTTCTAGAAGCAGCAGCCTTTCTTGGTGGACCACTGTGAATTTCTCATATTTAACTGTATCCACAGTTGCCTATTGAATGATATTTTTAGGACATTTTTATATATGTCCACAAAAATAAGTATGAAATACCAAATGCAGAACACTATGCTCACTGCCTTCAACATGTAATCGTTTATTTATAAGATGAACACACAAATAGATATAGGCCTTTTTTCAAACTCCTACCATGTCCCAGGTACTGTTTTAGGTGCTTTAAGCATTATTTCTAATTCTCCAAAATTACTGAGAGGTAGATATTATGGTCACCAGTTTACCGATGAAATTCTGAAAAGTCATATGGTCAGAATGTTGCGAGATTAGAACTCCATTCTAGGACTCCAAGCTCCTGCTGCTTCTCATTCTAGAAACCTGAGGCAGTGTGTTACAAGAAGCTAACAGGTGCTATAGTGTCTATCCTGAAGTCCTTTCAAGTACATCAGATGAAAGTCTGCAAACCCTAATGAACTTTATAAAGTGGAAGGGAAAGCGGTGGAACTACAGAGGTACAATTCATTAACATGATAGACCAGATGCTATGCATACTTTGGTAATGCTAACCTTTTCTAAAACTAGAGACAAGTTCAAAGTCATTGTATTCAATTGGCCAGAACTCTGCAAACAGCAATTGAAAAATTCATATATGTCTCCACACATGCCCATGTGTACACACACCAATATATATGCACACGTGCACACACACACACATGTACATTTACAATCCATTCTTTTCAGAACCAAATTAGTAATAGCTAGAAATAGAGATGATAGGAAATACATCAAATGGACCATAATAGCTTCTTCCCCCACCCTAGGGTGTTTATCTTGCCAGAATTTCTTGGGACCTTGAACAGAGAGGTACAGAAGTCCTAAGTTCCTAGTTTACCACAACAATCTACCCCATAAATGACACTGGCTTTTTTTCATGACCACTAGGGAACACCTAGTGACTCTTCCCATATGAAGGGTATGAAAATATGTTTATTCAAAACTCATTTGATACATTCATACAACCCCCTTCCACCTCATCTATAAATGAGATTATTTATACCAGAGGGTAAATATGAGCCTTCACTGGAGCACTAATGTATACTAGAGTGACAAGCCCAGTATCTCAGAAATAAGAGAAATAAGAGATACTCAACAAATTAAAATAAAGATATAGTACCTGCAAGTACACTACAGTTCTAAGTGATCCTCAGAATATCTACACAAATCTCAAAAGACTATTCATCCCTATGAGAAAGCAGCAGTTTATTTAAATGATTTTGGAGTTTCTAGAAAAGTCCTCCCACCCCTTACCATCTCTTCCATTACCTTTAATTTCCTCCTAAAAGCCCATCCCTTTAAATTCTAAACCCTTTCTAATCTTTAGCAGACTTCTATTAAAATGCACCTACCACTAGGACTTCTGTTGATTGATGGGTAGAGAGAATTCTTACCAGCTGGTGTTTCTATTGGGACAGCTGGCAAAGAATAACATTCTCCAGGAACAAGATGCAGGACTTCTGCCCTGAGGTGACTGTAGAGCTTGGCTTGGCATTGAGTGGCGTGGAGGGAGGGAAACAAAGACCAACCTTGCCTATTTCATAATATTGCCCAAGGCCAGGTCTGTCAAGTAATTTTATCATAAAGATATCTTGCTTGACAATTTCAAGGCCTATGACACACTGCTATGTAATATTCATATGTACTAAGTAATTTTTTTAGGATACTAGTCAATTACTTTCATTCCCTGAATGGGGTCCAAGTTGACTGAAGAAAGGACTACAATTCTCTGAAGAACACAACTCACTCCAAAGGAATTGTATTACACCTGAGTAGTGTCTGACTCAGTAATGTCTGCTTTTTACTGGTCCACTGGAAGCTAAACATTAGTCAAAATATTCTGTATATGGGTACCAAAAAGTACACATGTTCCATTACTCTATTAACAACTGTTAATTACCTACTATAAGTAGGCATTTTACCCACATGCTCTAAATCCTAACAAAGTTTGCAAGCTTAGTATTATTGTGCCCATTTTGCAAATACTGAAACTGAGGCTGTAGGAACCTAAGTCCAGATCACAAAACTGCTGGGGAATAAAACTTGAATTTGATGACAGGTCCAAGGCATGTTCCAACACACTAGATTGTCTATCTACAAAAGGGGATCAAAGAGCACAGAGACAAGATGGGCTTCAAGAAGCAATGATTAACGGTTCAAGACAACATGTACTATTGCTCTAGGAACAATACAAACAATAAGAATTCCAAAAGTTTTTGATCACTAAGAACTATAATCAGGATAAAGGATTAGAAGGACAATTTTATTAGTACCCATTAAAATGATGTTGTAGAAGTTTCTTAACCTCAAAGTTACTGACATCTTAGGTTGCATAAATCTTTGTTGGGAGGTGGTGGGTGGGGTGCTGTCCTACCTATTGTAGTATGTTTAGCAACATACCTAGCCTCTACCCACCCAAAGCTATTAGCATTCCCCATTCATGAAAATCAAAAATGTCCCCAGACGCTGACAAATGTCCCACGGGAGACAAAATCATCTAGTTGAAAACCTATTGCAGAAAAATATTTAAAGATATGCCAAGTTTTTGTAATATACTATTTTGAAATGAAAGTGGTTATAAAAGAAAGTATAATATATGATCTAATTGTATCTTTTGACAAAAAAAAAATGTATACCAAAAAAAGAACCTTAAGAACATCAAAATGTGAAAGTGGTCATCCCAGTCATAAAATGATAGATAATTTTTGTTTTTTTCTTGTGTATTTTCTAGACTTTTCACATTTACTACAATAAATATAAATTTCTTTTGTAGCATATTATGACCATCTAGGCATTCATTTATTTTAAATCTACATGGGAAACTTATCTAATTCTGGACTTAAGATATTTTAAAAAGGAAAGAAAAGTATTCCCTACTCAATTTAAATTCTAGATTTGTAAGTCTCATAGTTTTACAATCTTAATTGCTTCTGGGAACCTCTAAACTGAGAAATTACCACAAAAATCAATCCTAGCTCAGTTGAACCCATGGATCATATTGCAAAAAAAAATTATAAAACTGTTCTTGAGCAATCTTCCACATCATAGGCTTCAAGTGGGGATTTCCACCAGGAAACAAAGGCAACAAGTAAATGTCCCCTAAAATGAGTCACAATCACTTAGGGACATACACACCATTGGGAAGAGTCAATAGATAAGACAAGAGCAGCAAAACCATGAAATAACTGAAAGATGATATGAAAAAGAATGTAAAAACAGCATTTAAAAGTGATGAGATCAGCACAGGAGTTTTGAACTGCTCCATTTCTGACTTGGGCTGGCTCATCCTTCCTTAGGCAATCTGGTGGTCCCCCAATCCCAGGAAGTCACCGCATTAATGCCGAACTTAATGTAGACACCCTATCGGCACAGTGTACATTAGCCCAGAACTCCTGGGCTCAAGCAGTCCTCCTGTTTCAGCCTCCCAAGTAGCTGGGACTATAAGTACATGTCACAGCTTGATGTCTTCCAAAGAAGACACCAAGATGGCCAACAGACACATGAAAAGATGCTCAACATCACTCATCATCAGAGAAATACAAATCAAAACCACAATGAGATACCACCTCACATCCTGTCAAATGGCTGCATTTAACAACTCAGGCAACAACAGATGTTAGCAAGGGTGTGGAGAAAGGGGAACCCTTTTGCACTGCTGGTGGGAATGCAAACTGGTGCAGCCACTTTGGAAAACAGTATGGAGTTTCCTCAAAAAAATTACAAATAGAACTACCCTACGACCCAGCAATTGCCCTACTAGATATTCACCCAAAGGTCACAAAAATACTGATTCAAAGGGCCACATGCACCCTGATGTTTACAGCAGCACTATCGACAATAGCCAAATTATGGAAAGAGCCCAAATATCCATCAACTGATGAATGGTTAAAGATGTGGTGTATATGTATATATATACATACATACACACAGTGGAATACTACTCAACAATCAAAAAGAATGAAATCTTGCCATTTGCAACAACATAGATGGAACTAGAGTGTATTATGCTAAGCGAAATTAGGGAGAAAAAGACAATATCATATGATTTCACTCATGTGTGGAGTTTAAGAAACACAACAGATGAACAGAGTGGAAGGGAAGGAAAAATAAGATAAAAACAGAGAGGGAGGCAAACCATATGAGACTCTTAAATACAGAGAACAAACTCAGGGTTGATGGAGGTGGGGGGAGGGTTGGGGGAATGGGTTAAATTGGTGATGGGCATTAAATAAATCTTTGTTGGGAGGTGGTGGGTGGGTGGGTGTTCTATGTAAGTGATGAATCACTGGGTTATACTCCTGAAACCAATACTACACTGTATGTTAACTAACTTGAATTTATAAGTTTAAAAAAATAAAGTGATAAGAGAAGGATTTAATCACCTATTTTATTGTGAAAATAAATAGGTATTAATTTTATGGAAAGAAATCAAATAAAGCTTTGAGAAATGAAATCTATAGTTGAAAAGAAAATCAGAGAACTGAAAGATAGATCTGAAAAAATTACTGCAGCTCAATAATGGAAATAATAAAAGACAAATTAAAAATCATGGGGAAAAAAGAAAAGGAAATAAAAAGAAAAATCATGGAAAACCAACTAAGAAAGACCAATATATTTTACATAGGAGTTTCTAGGAGAAGAGAATTGAAAGAAGGGGAGAGAAGGCAATATTTAAGGAAATAATAGCTGAGAATGTTTTAGAATTGATTATGTCCATGAATTCTTAGCTTCAAGAAGCTCAAGATAAACAAGCTAAAAAATCCATGGATACACACATAGCAGTGAATTGACAGAACATGAGAGAGACAACAGTGAGATTGATGACTGATTTTATAAAAGCAACCGTAGAAGTTAGAAGACAATGGGGAAATAACTTCAAAATGTTAAGAAAAATAACTGTCAGCCAAGTATTTTATTTCCAGATAAATATTATGCAACAGGGAACACACACACACACACACACACACACACACACACACACAAACTGAGACAAAGACTCAGAGAATTCAGAGTTATACCATTCACTTGTACTGAAAGAACTACTAAAACATGTAGTTTAGGAAGAAGGGAACTGGAGCCAAAATGAATGAATGGGATGCAAAATGCAAAGATGAACGATAAAACTGGTAAATGTGCAGGTAAATCTAAACAGGTATTGCTCTGTAAAACAATAACAATAACTAACTCGAGGGAATACAAATAAGATGGAACTAAAATAGTGGATCATTTATCTTAAGAAAACATACACAATTATTTACACCTAAAATAATATAATGTCTGAGGTTTGCTTTAAAATATCCAATGATAGGGGCCCCTGGGTGGCTCAGTCAGTTAAGCGTCTGACTTTGGATCAGGTCATGATTTCGCAGTTTCTGAGTTAGAGCCCCATGTCAGGCTCTGTGCTAACAGCTCAAAACCTGGAACCTGCTTTGGATTCTGTGTTTCCCTCTCTCTCTGCCCCTCCCCAGCTTGCTCTCTGTCTCTATCTCAAAAAAATAAACAAAAAACAATTTAAAAAATTCAAAATATCCAATGATAGCAGTGCCTGAATGACTCAGTGGGTTAAGCGTCCGACTCTTGATTTCAGTTCAGGTCATGATCTCACAGTTCATAAGATTGAGGCCCACATCAGGCTCTGCTCTTGGCTCTACCCCACTCGTTCATTCTCTCTCTCTCTCAAAAGAAATAAACATTTAAAATAAAATAAAATAAAATAAAATAAAATATCCATTGACAGGTGGAAGGGGTGGGGAAATGAAGAGGTATGGATGAAACAGGATGGGTATATATTGACAATTATTGAAGCTGAATGAAGAGCACATGGGATTATACTTTTCTCTATGCTTTTGTGAGTATGTGGAGAATTCCATCATGAAAAGCTTAAAACAAAATACTGAAAATAAATATATATGACAGAGGGAGGATTGGAGTATAAGCACTTTCTGTTCTGGTACATTTTGGAAACAGTAGAGAAATACTGAATAGCTATAGACTTTGTTAAATCAAATAGGATATGTTACAAATGTAAGGATAATTGCTAAAAGAATAAATATTCAAATACATAACTTCCACAACACTAAAGGAAAATAAAGGAATAAAGAAAAGTCATCAATACAGTAGGAAATGGGGAAAAGAAGCAAAAGAAAAACACTATCTACAGAAGGCATAAAATAAGGTGATAGAAACAAAATAACACTAATAATTGTAAATGTAAATAGACTGACCTAGGAAAATTTTGGAAATCTAAGTCTGGATTTTTTTAAAAATCCAGCTATAGGCTGGTAACAGAGGCCAAGCAAGGTTGAAAGTATAAAGGCAAATACTTAGCAGCATTAATTTATTTTATATTAGATTTTAAGGCAAAACAAATTATTAGAGATACAAAGGGACATAACATAATAGAAAGAAGTTACTTGGGCCAAAAGCCCGAAGTCATCCTTGACATTCTGTTCTTTTGCATTACACATCCAAATATCAGAAAATTCTTTTGGCTCTATCTTCAAAAGAAGTTTCCAGAGCTGGACCACTTCTCACTACCTTCACCTCTATCATCTTGATCCAACTCATTATCTTTTTCCCTTTATTATGACAATAGCCTCCTGGTAGTCTCCTGCTTCTGCCTTTGTTCCTGTTCAGGCTGCCCTTAACACAGCAGCCAAAGAGATACGGTTAAAATAAAAGATATACCATTCCTTTACTAGAAACCTTTCAATGAATTCTCATTTCACTCAAAATAAAAATCCAAAGGCATTAACATGCCTGTCAGGGCACTGCTGAGTCTGTTTACCCTGTTATTTTTCTATGACTTGTTTCTTACTACTTTCTCTCACACTCACTGCTCTAACCACACTAACCTCTTGCTATTCCTGGGACCCTGCCATCCAGGGCATTTGCACCTGCTTTGCCTTCTGCCTGGAATCTTCTTCAGATATCTGCATGGCTTTTACCTGTTTCAACTCTTTCCTGAAATGTCACCTCCTAAGGGAAGCAGTGATCATCCTATTTAAAATTATAAGCATCATCCTCCAAAATATCTTGTTACCCTCCCTGAAACTTTTTCTCCACAGTGCAATTAATACCAAGTAACATATACAAATGCATATATTTATACCTTTACATAAGTAAACATATATGTATGCACAATATACATATATATGTAACATATGTATGTGTATAAATACATGTACATATGTATATGTATTTACACACACACATATACACACACACACATGCAAATACACATATTACCTTATATTGTTCATTGTCTTTCTCTTATCAGTAGAATGCAGGCTCCATGTAAATAGATTTTTTTTTCCTTTTGTTTACTGCTATGTCCCTACATCCACTACACAATTACACAGTGCTTTATTGAAATCTCAAATGGGAAGAGTCCATTTCTTTTTTTTTTTTAATTTTTTTTTTTCAACGTTTTTTATTTATTTTTGGGACAGAGAGAGACAGAGCATGAACGGGGGAGGGGCAGAGAGAGAGGGAGACACAGAATCGGAAACAGGGTCCAGGCTCCGAGCCATCAGCCCAGAGCCTGACGCGGGGCTCGAACTCACGGACCGCGAGATCGTGACCTGGCTGAAGTCGGACGCTTAACCGACTGCGCCACCCAGGCGCCCCGGGAAGAGTCCATTTCAAGACTTTCTTTTGTCTCATAAACTAAGGCTTGTCTCAACAGGCACATGAAAAGATGCTCAACATTGCTCCTCATCAGGGAAATACAAATCAAAAACACACTCAGATATCACCTCATGCCAGTCAGAGTGGCCAAAATGAACAAATCAGGAGACTATAGATGCTGGAGAGGATGTGGAGAAACAGGAACCCTCTTGCACTGTTGGTGGGAATGCAAATTGGTGCAGCCGCTCTGGAAAGCAGTGTGGAGGTTCCTCAGAAAATTAAAAATAGACCTACCCTATGACCCAGCAATAGCACTGCTAGGAATTTACCCAAGGGATACAGGAGTACTGATGCATAGGGGCACTTGTACCCCAATGTTTATAGCAGCACTCTCAACAATAGTCAAATTATGGAAAGAGCCTACATGTCCATCAACTGATGAATGGATAAAGAAATTGTGGTTTATATACACAATGGAGTACTATGTGGCAATAAGAAAGAATGAAATATGGCCCTTTGTAGCAACGTGGATGGAACTGGAGAGTGTGATGCTAAGTGAAATAAGCCATACAGAGAAAGACAGATACCATATGTTTTCACTCTTATGTGGATCCTGAGAAACTTAACAGAAACCCATGGGGGAGGGGAAGGAAAAAAAAAAAAGAGGTTACAGTGGGAGAGAGCCAAAGCATAAGGGACTCTTAAAAACTGAGGGTTGATGGGGGGGTGGGAGGGAGGGGAGGGTGGGTGATGGGTATCGAGGAGGGCACCTTTTGGGATGAGCACTGGGTGTTGTATGGAAACCAATTTGACAGTAAATTTCATATATTGAAAAAAAAGAATTAAAAAAGAAAAAAAACTGAGAACAAACTGAGGGTTGATGGGGGGGTGGGAGGGAGGGGAGGGTGGGTGATGGGTATTGAGGAGGGCACCTTTTGGGATGAGCACTGGGTGTTGTATGGAAACCAATTTGACAATAAATTTCATACACTGAAGAAAAAAAAACTAAAGCTTGTCTATTTGAATTATACTTTGGATCCCAACCATTTGCACCATCCTTCTATTCCATCACCCAATCTTTCTCTCTCCCTCTCTCACATCATACTTCAAAGTTTATCAAAATGCAGGGTGGGAACATGACAGTGGCACCCAGATCTTACATACTTCTCTTCACAACAAAACAGATCTTTAAAAATAAGGCACAGGGGTGCCTGAGTGGCTCAGTTGGTTAAGCGTCCGATTTCGGCTCAGGTCATGATCTCACAGCTGTTGAGTCCGAGTCTACTTCAAATTCTGTCTCCCTCTCTCTGCCCCTCCCTGGCTCATGCATTCTCTCTCTCTCTCTCTCATATATAAATAAACATTTAATTAATTAATTAATTAATTAATTTTCAAAATAAAGCACAGAATCCATTTAGGAGATTAAGGCATAACTAGCCATATCCTCACAATTTAGCAAATATCTCTATACAAGGCTTCAAGTCCAACTGTCCTCCTGAAATTCAATCTCTCAAGCTTCTATTAAAGATACACTTCACTTCCTTCTTTTGTTTGTGTTTTTATTTTTTTAAGCCCCTGTTTTCACGCGCAAGACTTTACTTCCTTCTTAACTAAAAAAAGGAGGGGGTGCCAAAAACAATACCCAGATGTTTACTGCCGTCTTCAGATACTATCTCCCAGATTCTAATTCTCTTTAGCTTAGAAATTAGTTTTCCTAAACTCAGAGTCTTCTAAGAATTGGGTTGAATGTCTGAGCTACTAGACACTAAGGAACCACAATAGCCTACTATATGGGGTGGAAAAGGGGAGAAAATTCACTGTTTGTCTAATTAGGTAATAAAAAGTCTAAATTCCAAACAAGAAAGTATGGATTAGGAAAACACTGAACAATAAATTTGAATCTGAGCAACTATAAATGACTTACTCAAGAGAAGCAAATATGTAATTAAAGTTTCATCATATTTTTATATATAACAGAAAAGTCAGCCTAGCAGTTAACACATGGGGATATGTGAGTAATGAAAAGATTAAAAATTGGCACATTTAACCTAGCTTTCTCATTACGTAAACTTAAAGAATTATTTAAAATTTGTTTACATATTGCAACCAAATTGATCATTTTAATTGAATGCCTTTTTTTTTTAAGGTGGCCAAATACTTAAATTAACTTATTGTTTGCATTTAATCGCTTAGATTTTCTTTTACTTTCTTCTTTTCAACACTAAACACTGATGGGGCACCTGGGTGGCTCAGTCAGTTGAGCTTGGGACTTTTCATTTTCGCTCAGGTCATGATCCTAGGTCATGGTATTGAGCCCTGCATTGAGCTCAGCATCGAGCTAAGCAGTCCAAGCCTGCTTAAGAATCTCTTTCTGTCCCTCTCCCCAGCTCATGCTCTCTCTCTCTCTCTCTTAAAAAACAAAACAAATTGTGGAAAAAGCCTAAATGTCCATCAACTGATGAATGGATAAAGAAATTGTGGTTTATATACACAATGGAGTACTATGTGGCAATGAGAAAGAATGAAATATGGCCCTTTGTAGCAACGTGGATGGAACTGGAGAGTGTTATGCTAAGTGAAATAAGCCATACAGAGAAAGACAGATACCATATGTTTTCACTCTTATGTGGATCCTGAGAAACTTAACAGAAGACCATGGGGGAAGGGGAAGGAAAAAAAAAAGAGGTTAGAGTGGGAGAGAGAGCCAAAGCATAAGAGACTGTTAAAAACTGAGAACAAACTGAGGGTTGATGGGGGGTGGGAGGGTGGGGAGGGTAGGTGATGGGCATTGAAGAGGGCATCTTTTGGGATGAGCACTGGGTGTTGTATGGAAACTAATTTCGCAATAAATTTCATATATTAAAAAAAATAAAAAATAAAATACCAAAGACATGAAAAAAACAACAAAAAAATGACAACAATTATAAATTGACAATTGACAGCATTGTAGATGGACAAAACATTTATCTATCTTGACCTTAGACTGATACATATGTTTGACTCATGTCTGCTAATGTTCTCCACTGACTTTCTAGATCAGTTCAGCATTTTTGGCATCTCTCCTATTATAATTTTTTTTATTACATAACTTCCAAAAAGCTTACATGTTCTAT
This sequence comes from Neofelis nebulosa, assembly GCF_028018385.1. NCBI lineage: Eukaryota > Metazoa > Chordata > Mammalia > Carnivora > Felidae > Neofelis > Neofelis nebulosa. Next base: position 58,675,099 of record NC_080787.1, on the reverse strand, counting down.
CAAATAACAACACCCTAAATAAAAACTTAATTGCATAGAAAAACAATGACGAAGCCTTCAACAATCACCTCTTAGACTTTTGTCAGAATAAAAACTTGGCCTCAAAAGTCTCTTGTACATCTTTCTGTCTAAACCTGACTAAGGCACAAATCATATATTTTTCAGTTTTTTTAAAGCAATAAACCAGCTAGAAAATTGGGAAAAAGCAAGAGTTACTATAGCAAGGCCAGAATCTGCTTTAAAAGAAAAGCTTTCTAAGCTAAGTGAAATACTAGCTATTTGTTTGTTTGCTTGTTGTTTAAATGTATGGGAAGGGACACCTGGGTGACTCAGAAGGTTAAGCATCCAATTCTTGGTTTTGGCTCAGGTCACACTCTCACGTTCGTGGGATGGAGCCCCATATTGATTCCCTGCACTGCAAGCATGGACCCTGCTTGGGATTCTCTCTATCCTGTCTCTACCCCTCCCTCGCTCACATGCACATGTGCACTCTCCCTCTCTCAAAATAAATAAATAAACATTTTTTTAAATGTTTAGGAAGGGGCACCTGGGTGGCTCAGTCAGCTGAGTGTCCACCTTTGCTCAGATCATGATCTAATGGTTCATGGGCTCGAGCCCCACATCGGGTTTGTGCTGACACATCAGAGCCTGGAGCCTGCTTCAGATTTTGTGTTTACCTCTCTGCGCCTCACCCGCTCTTGCTCTCTCTCAAAAATGAATAAACATTTTTTGCAATTTTAATAAATAAATAAATGCATGGGAAAAAGTTGTCAAGGAGTAATCACATTTTCTGTGAGTTTTAATCTGCATTTGCATTTACGAATCAATAACAGCTACTAGATATGTTTGATCATTGTGCTGGTGTGATTTCTTAAAACTCCCTTCCTAACTGCCAAAAGAATTTGTACCTGGCAACTGAGGCAGAGCAGAATACATGACTCCCAAAAATGACACTTTGGCATGTGGATTATTTTGAGTAAAGGCAATCAAGGCCTAACAGACTGAGAAAGAGGATTTTTTTTAAACCTTTCCCTTAAATACCTAAAAGAATTTAGATAGGAAACCCATACTAGGAGGAGAGCTATTATTACCAGAGACAACTTTTTACATCAGAAAGACTTCTCTGCACAGTATGGCAAACATTTGTTTACCTAACATTTGCTTTTCCTATTTTCCTGTGACTTGTCTTCCTTCACTTTGAAGTCACACACCTACCTCTTTCTCCTTAGCTCACGATGGCATATAAGCCTCAATTGCCTCATTGTCGAGAGTATCGTATCTTTGGAGTTCCCATATACACAGAATTAAATTTGTTTTTTCCTCCTGTTAATCTGTCTTACATCAACTTAATTATTAGACCGGCCAAAGAATCTAGAAGGGAAGAAGGAAAAGGCTTCCTCCCCTATACAATCTACCCTCCTTTCTCTTTTATAATGAAGCAAAAATCAATAGGCTTTCCCCCAAAGTTTTTTTTCTTTACCCTTAAACTCTCCATGCAATCCATTGAAATCCCTGTAATTCATTTCATTGTTTAAAACCATTCTCTGCTGTGATTGCTGTACACAGGAAGTAAAGAACACATTTTTAAAAATAATAGCACTTTAACCTTGAATGAAATGCTTAAAGCAGATCTCTTACTTTTTGGTATTAAGGGAAATTGGGAGGGGGCAGGGGAAGGAGAGGAATTATTTGCACAATTACTTAAATACTTGTATTTCTAAAAAATAAAATAGGGCATTTAGCTGAGACTTGTTCATACAAGTTTAATATACTTTCTATCTCTATTCCTTTGTCTCTATCTTATTTCATCTGATTTAGAATTAGGTTAAGTTATAAGAAGATCAGCAAGCATCTGACCAAGAAATTAGGCTATAAGTAGGGGAAATTTTCTCGGAGCTACATAAGTTTCTCAAAAATTTTTTTTTAATTTTTTTCAATGTTTATCTTTGAGAGACAGAGAGAGACAGAGCATGAGTGTAGGAGAGGCAGAGATAGGGAGACACAGAATCTGCAGCGGGGTCCAGGCTCTGAGCTGTCAGCACAGAGCCTGACATGGGGTTCAAATCCACAAACTATGAGATCATGACCAAAATCTATGCTTAACCGCCCCTGGGCACCCTGCTATATAATATTCTCTACAAGTTGTTGGGCAAACACGTGTAACACATGTAACAGGACAACTAAAAAAACAAGGCAGTTAATGACAGCAATCCAATGAGAAGACATATTGTATAATTAGGATTAAATGAAATTTTGTATGTAAAATACTCAGCCTTTGGTGTATAGTAAGTACTGAATAAGTAGCTTAAAAATGAAGCTCAAATTGGAGATCAGGTTTAGAGGGGTCAATTTAGGACTTAAATTTTAAAGTGCCTTGGTGGCTCAGTTGGTTAAGTGCCAAGACACTTAATTTTGGCTCAGGTCATGATTTCATGGTTCATGAGACTGAGCCCCATGTCAGGCTCTACACGGCCAGCACAAAGTCTGCTTAGGATTCTCTCTCTCCCTTTCTCTCTGCCCCTCCCCCAACTTACACATCCTCACTCTCTCTCAAAATAAATAAATATTAAAAAAAAAAAAGAAAGTCTCCTAAATCCTAAACATGGAGGCTAAAGAGATTAATTTCAGAGGGCTAGGAACTAATCTAGTTTAGACTATGTCAAGAAAAGCCGGAAATTGAAACTCTTCTGTCTCATTCTGCTCCATTCCCATTAATAAACCCCCCAAATAGATATTTTTATTGAACATATCTATACGTTGGGCACTATGCTGGGTCTTTTACATACATTGTCTCATGATTTCTTACATTCTAGGAATGTTGTGGGGATTCCCACACCAATTTTCAATATGAGGAACAACTTCAGAAGGGTTTATAAATTTTCCCAGGGCTACACAGCTAATTTTTAATAAGAACAATATTTGAGGGGTGCCTGGACAGCTCAATTAAGCGTCCCAACTTCAGCTCAGGTCATGATCTTGCAGTTTGTGGGTTTGAGCCCCGCATCAGGCTCTGTGCTGACAGCTCAGAGCCTGGAGCCTGCTTCTGATACTATGTCTCCCTCTCTCTCTGCCCCTCCCTCGCTCATGTTGTGTGTGTCTCTCTCTCTGTGTCAAAAATAAACATTTAAAAAATTTAAAAAAACAAAACAAAAAAAAAACAGGATTTGAACTCAGGTGTGCTTAACTTGAGAGCCTATGCATTTTCCCCATCACTCTGCACTGACTCCTTTTCATCTCCTGCTCCCTTCCTTCCATTCTCTCAGCCTCTGTTCAGTATTTCATTCTTTCTTGCCCAAGCGGTATTCACAGCTATTAACCTGGCTCCCTGTTAGTAGCTACAAAATGACATGGCAGTCTTGGGGGGGGGGGGAGCCACATGGCGGAACAACACGGAAGGTTTTTGTGTGTCTCACGTCCATGAAATACAGCCAGATCAACACTAAACCTTCCTGCACACCGAGAAAACTGATTGGAGGATTAACACAACAATCTGCACAACCTGAACCACAGAACTCAGCAGGTACGCAGCACAGAGAGATGAACTTGGGGAGCAAGAAGCCGAATTCTGCAGGGAGCCGCTTTTGCGGGCAGAGAAAGGATGGAGACGGCGAGGGGAGGTGGTGGGGGAGAGGGAAGAATACAGGAAAAGCACCCCTTGCCAAAAGCAGCTGGAGAGAAAGTGGATAATCAGAAACAGCCACAGGGAATAAACTAAAAAGGGAGAAAGGACAAAGGAGAGGGTTTAAATTCCATTAAGACTGTAAACAAGGGAGCACAAAGTCTGCCACTCTGCAGCTCCATACCTGGCGGGGCTCTAGTGGGAAGGGCGAATCCCCAGGAACAGAGTGGGGTCCAGGAGGTTCTCGGGCCACACAGGGAAAAGCGGTTCCACTGCTGGAAGGACATTTGGTAGAGACTGTTGAGGCCACCTGGTCCCAGCAGACCCCAGAGAATGCCCACATTTGCTGTTGCTGGAACAAGGTCATTAAGGGTGAATCCTGGTGCTAGAAGTGTGTTGTGATTTTCCATAATCCCAGAAACGCTGCTGCTATGCTATCTTGCGAACTTTTTCTGGGGCAGGCTGACACCTGGCCTCAGTCTTGGGGCTCCGGCAGCAGCAGGGTCCAGCAAGCGTTCCCGGGTGTAGCTGACATTCAGCCGTTGTTCGGCCATTGCTTGGGAAGACGCTCCCATGGAGGGGCTGAACGGGTGAAAGCCACAGTCCTTCAGAAGTAAGAGGCCGGGGTAAACAGCTGCATCTGAGACAAAACTCAGGACAGTGGTACTGCCTGGGGCCTGGTCACAGACAATAAAGAGGTAGGGAATGGAAGAAAGCTGAAGACAGAGGACGGGTGCACGATTGCTGATCTGGGAGAACAGAGTTCGTTCCCGTACTAGAGACCTGGTAACTGAGTGACACCATTTTCATCACTCTTGCGCATGCGCATATGCACCTATGCACAGCAACAATCCACCCCAGTAGGCTAGCGGCGCCATCTAGTGGAGAATGGAGCCGTTACACTGAGCCCCGCCCAACTGGGCCAACCTCGCTCTTCAGTAACACAAATCTCACCAGGCAGTGAGACTTAGTTTATGGACTATAAACCGCTTCATAGTCTGACTTCTACGGGAAAACGAAGTAATTTCAGTCCTATTTCATTCTGTTAGCAGGTCCATATATTCCATTTTCTTTTTTATCTCTTTTTCACCTCTTTTCTTTTACTTGAATACAGAAAGAGAAAAACTTTATTTTTAATTTCAATTTCTATTAAAAATATTTTTCTTTAATTTTTTACCATATTTTTTGCTTTTATGTAACTATTTTCATATTCTATTTTGCTTCCATCATTTTAGTCTACGACAGTGTATTCACTTTTTAAAATTTTCAAACAATTTCTTTTCTCCTTTTTCTTTTTCATTTCTTTTTCTTGAATACAGAAAGAGAAAAAACTCATCTTTATTTTTAATTTTTATTAAAAACATTTTTTCTTTAATTTTTTCTACTAAATTCTTTCCTTTCGTGTAAATTTTTTGAAATTCTATTTTACTCTCATCATCTCATTTTAGTCTACTTCAGTGTATCATTTTTTCAAATTCCCAAACGATTTCCTCCCCCCCTCTTTTTTTTCTCTAATCTGTCAAATGACTTTTTTTTCTCTAATCTGTCAAATCAACACCCAGACCAAAGCACACCTAGAATCTAGCATCATTTATTTGATTTTGTGTGTGTGTATGTGTGTGTAGTTTTTTAATTTTAATTTTTTAATGTTAACTTTTCCACCTCATTAATTCCTTTTCTCCCTTGAAAATGACAAAAAGAAGGCATTCACCCTAAAAGAAAGAGCACGAAAAAATGACAGCCAGGGATTTAACCAACACAGATACAAGCAAGATGTCTGAACCACAATTTAGAATCACGATAATAAGAATACTAGCTGGAGTTGAAAATAGACCAGAATCCCTTTCTGTGGAGAGAGAAGAAGTAAAAACTAGTCAGGATGAAATAAAAAATGCTATAGCTGAGCTGTAGTCATGGATGGATGCAGCAGCGGCAAGGACGGATGAGGCAGCACAGAGAATCAGTGATATAGAGGACAGACTTATAGAGAATAATGAAGCAGAAAAAAGGAGGGAGATGAAGGCAAAAGAGCACGATTTAAGAATCAGAGAAATCAGTGACTCATTAAAAAGGAACAACATCAGAATCATAGGGGTCCCAGAAGAGGAAGAGAGAGAAATAGGCGTAGAAGGGTTATGTGAGCAAATCATAGCAGAAAACTTTCCTAACCTGGGGAAAGACACAGACATCAAAATCCAGGAAGCACAGAGGACCCCATTAGATTCAACAAAAACCGACCATCAACAAAGCATATCATAGTCAAATTCACAAAATACTCAGGCAAGGAGAGAATCATGAACGCAGCAAGGGAAAAAAAAAGTCCCTAACCTACAAGGGAAGACAGATCAGGTTTGCAGCAGACCTATCCACAGAAACTTGGCAGGCCAGAAAGGAGTGGCAGGATATATCCAGTGTGCTGAATCAGAAAAATATGCAGCCAAGAATTCTTTATCCAGCAAGGCTGGCATTCAAAACAGAAGGAGAGATTAAAAGTTTCCCAGACAAACAAAAATTAAAGGAGTTTGTGACCACTAAGCCAGCCCTGCAAGAAATTTTAAGGGGGACTCTCTGAGGCGAGAAAAGATGAAAAAAAAAAATATATATATATATATATATATATATATATATATATATATATATATGGAAAGCAACAAAGATTAGAAAGGACCAGAGAACATCACCAACCTCCAACTCTACAAGCATCATAATGGCAATAAATTCATAACTTTCAATACTCACTCTAAACATCAATGGACTCAATGCTCCAATCAAAAGACATAGGGTAACAGAATGGAGAAGAAAACAAGATCCATCTATATGCTGTTGACAAGAGACCCACTTTAGACTGAAAGACACCTTCAGATTGAAAGTAAGGGGATGGAGAACCATGTATCATGCTAATGGTCAACAAAAGAAAGCCAGAGTAGCCACACTTATATCAGACAATCTAGACTTTAAAATAAAGACTCTATCAAGAGATGCAGGAGGGCCTTCTGTCACAATCAAGGGGTCTATCCACCAAGAAGACCTAACAATCGTAAACATTTATGCGCCAAATGTGAGAGCACCCAAATATATAAATCAATGAATCACAAACATAAAGAAACTCATCGATAGTAATACCATAATAGTAGGAGACTTCAACACCAGACTCACAGCAATGGACAGATCATCTAAGCAAAAAATCAACAAGGAAACAATGGCTTTGAATGACACACTGGACCAGATGGACTTAACAGATATATTCAGAACATTTCATCCTAAAGCAGCAGAATATACATTCTTCTCCAGCGCACATGGAACGTTCTCCAGAATAGACCATATGCTGGGACACAAATCAGCCCTAGCAAGTACAAAAAGATCAAGATCATACCGTGCATATTTTCAGACCACAACACTATGAAACTCGAAATCAACCACAAGAAAAAAAATTGGAAAGCTAACAAATACTTGGAGACTGAAGAACATCCTACTAAGGAATGAATGGGCTAACCAAGAAGTTAAAGAGGAAATTAAGAAGTATATGGAAGCCAATGAAAATGATAACACCACAACCCAAAACCTCTGGGACGCAGCAAAGGTGGTCATAAGAGGAAAGTATATAGCAATCCAGGCCTTCCTACAGAAGGAAGAAAGATCTCAGATACACAAACTAACCTTACACCTTAAGGAGCTGGAAAAAGAACAGCAAATAAAACCCCAAGTCAGCAGAAGACAGGAAATAATAAAGATTAGAGTGGAAATCAATGCTATCGAAACGAAAACAAAACAAAACAAAACAACAGTAGAACAGATCAATGAAACCAGAAGCTGGTTCTTTGAAAGAATGAGCAAAATTGATAAACCACTAGCCAGTTTGATCAAAAAGAAAAAGGAATTTTATTTATTTACCCAAATAAATAAAATCCAGAATGAAAGAGGAGAGATCACAAGCAACACAGCAGAAATAAAAACAATAATAAGAGAATATTATGAGCAATTATATGCCAATAAAATGGGCACTCTGGAAGAAATGGACACATTCCTAGGAACATATACACTACCCAAACTGAAACAGGAAGAAATAGAAAATTTGAACAGACCCATAAGCAGCAAGGAAATCGACTTAGTAATCAAAACTCTCCCAAAAAACAAGAGTCCAGGGCCAGATGGCTTTCCAGGGGAATTCTACCAAACATTGAAGGAAGAGTTAACACCTATTCTCTGGAAGCTGTTCCAAAAAATAGAAATGGAAGGAAAACTTCCAAACTCTTTCTATGAAGCCAGCATTACCTTGATACCAAAACCAGACAGAGACCCCACTAAAAAGGAGAACTATAGACCAATTTCCCTGATGAACATGGATGCAAAAATCCTCAGTAAGATATTAGCCAACCAGATCCAACAATACATTTAAAAAATTATTCACCATGACCAAGTGTGATTTATACCTGGGATGCAGGGCTGGTTCAATATCCGCAAAACAATTAACGCGATTCATCACATCAGTAAAAGAAAGGACAAGAGCCATATGATCCTCCCAATAGATGCAGAGAAAGCATTTGACAAGATGCACCATCCTTTCTTGATAAAAACCCTCAAGAAGGTAGGAGAGAAGGAGCATGCCTCGAGATCATAAAAGCCATATATGAACGACCCAACACTAATATCATCGTCAATGGGGAGAAACTGAGAGCTTTCCCTGCCTAAGGTCAGGAACAAGACAGGGATGTCCACTCTCGCCACTGTTATTCAACATAGTATTGGAAGTCTTAGCCTCTGCAATCAGACAACACCAAGAAATAAAAGGCATCCAAATCAGCCAAGAGGAGGTCAAGCCTTCACTCTTCACAGATGACATGATACTCTAGACGGAAAGCCCAAGATATTCCACCAAAAAACTGCTAGAGCTGATTCATGAATTCAGCAAAGTTGCAGGATATAAAATCAATGCACAGAAATCAGTTGCATTCCTGTACACCAACAATGAAGTGACAGAAAGAGAAATCAAGGAATCGATCCCATGTACAGTTGCCCCAGAACCCATAAAATACCTAGGAATAAGTCTAACCAAAGAGGTGAAAAATCTATACACTGAAAACTATAGAAAGCTTATGAAAGAAACTGAAGAAGTCACACAAAAAAATGGAAAAAGATTCCATGCTCCTGGATGGGAAGAACAAATACTGTTAAAATGTCAATACTACCCAAAGCAATCTACATATTCAATGCAATCCCTATCAAAATAACACCAGCATTCTTCACAGAGCTAGAACAAATAATCCTAAACTTTGTATAGAACCAGAAAAGACCCCAAATAGCCAAAGCAATCTTGAAGAAGAAAACCAAAGCAGCAGGCATCACAATCCCAGACTTCAAGCTATACTACAAAGCTGTAATCATCAAGACAGTATGGCACTGGCACAGGAACAGACACTCAGATCAATGGAACAGAATCGAGAACCCAGAAATGGACCCACAAATATGGCCAACTAATCTTTGACAAAGCAGGAAAGAATATCCAATGGAATAAAGACAGTCTCTTCAGCAAGTGGTGCCGGGAAAACTGGACAGCGACATGCAGAAGAATGAACCTGGACCACTTTCTTACACCAGACACAAAAATAAACTCAAAATGGATGAAAGACCTAAATGCAAGACAGCAAGCCATCAAAATCCTCGAGGAGAAAGCAGGCAAAAACCTCCTTGATCTTGGCCGCAGCAACTTCTTACTCAACACGTCTCTGGAGGCAAGGGAAACAAAAGCAAAAATGAACTACTGGGACCTCATCAAAATAAAAAGCTTCTGCACAGCGAAGGACACAATCAGCAAAACTAAAAGGCAACCTACAGAATGGGAGAAGATATTTGCAAATGACATATGAGATCAAGGGTTAGTATCCAAAATCTATAAAGAACTTATCGAACTCAACACCCAAAAAACAAATAATCCAGTGAAGAAATGGGCAAAAGACATGAAGAGGCACTTCTCCAAAGAAGACATCCAGATGGCCAACCGACACATGAAAAAATGCTCAACATCACTCGTCATCAGGGAAATACAAATCAAAACCACAGTGAGATACCACCTGACACCTGTCAGAATGGCTAACATTAACAACTCAGGCAACGACAGATGTTGGTGAGGATGCGGAGAAAGAGGATCTCTTTTGCATTGTTGGTGGCAATGCAAGCTGGTGCAGCCACTCTGGAAAACGGTATAGAGGTTCCTCAAAAAACTAAAAATAGAACTACCCTGCGAGCCAGCAACTGCACTACTAGGTATTTATCCAAGGGATACAGGTGTGCTGGTTCGAAGGGACACGTGCACCCCCATGTTTGTGGCAGCACTGTCAACAATAGCCAAAGTATGGAAAGAGCCCAAGTGTCCATTGATGGATGAATGGATAAAGAAGATGTGGTATATATATACACATATGTATATGTATATGTATATGTATGTATATGTACATATATATGTGTGTGTGTATATATATATATGTATGTGTATATATATATATATATGTATACACACACACACACACACACACACACACACGATGGAGTATTACTCGGCAATCAAAAAGAATGAAAATCTTGCCATTTACAACTACGTGGATGGAACTGGAGGGTGTTATGCTAAGTGAAATTAGTCTGTTAGAGAAAGACAAAAATCATATGCCTTCCCTCATCTGAGGACTTTAAGAGACAAAACAGATGAACATAAGGGAAGAGAAACAAAAATAATATAAAAACAGGGAGGGGGACAAAACAGAAGAGTCTCATAAATATGGAGAACAAACTGAGGGTTACTGTAGGGGTTGCAGGAGGGGATGGGCTAAATGGGGAAGGGGCACTAAGGAATCCACTCCTGAAATCATTGTTGTACTATAAACTAATTTGGATGTACATTTAAAAAAATTAAAACTAAAACAAGTTAAAAAATTCTCTTTTAGTGTTCAACCTTTATCATGGTGCTTAGCATTAAACTCTATAAATATGTTTAAAATAATTTTTAAAGTAGTATCTTGTTATACCTCTGGGAACTTGAGAAAGCTGGAAGTGGCAGGATGGAGATGGGAATGGGTGAAAGAGAGGGAATGGAAGCAAACATTGTAAAAGAAATATTTTTATTACAATTTTACATATGGGAAAACCAATACCTAGAGAGGTAAGTTACTTGCTTGTGTAAGAGGTAGGACCAAATTTCAAGGCCCCAGCAATATTTGGCTCCAACAGTCTTGTTTCTTCCTCACTATGATTCTCAGAGCCAGTCAGAATTCCTCGCCAAAGAGTATATGATTAATATGCCATATGTTCGCAGAGGACATTTTATTCAAATATATTAATTTAAATCTACAAATAACCATTGTATATTATGGAGCATAGCAAATAATTTGCCATCTTTGAAAAAGGTAAAACAGAAGAATTCAAAAAAATATTCTTGCAGCTACTTGGTTGGACTATAACTTAATTTATATCTATTTTGGTAGGAAGTATCAGGATCCACTATTCTGTGCTTTATTGCTTTCAATACAGAGAAATAAAGTGTTTTTGTGCCATGATTTTCGGGCACTGATTATGCAATTCTAAGAATTACTAATACTCTTTTAGTTCTTGGAATATGTCAAACACTATGCTTATTCTCATTTATACTTACAACATTCCTACAAAGTAGGCAATTTTATTACAATATTCTAGGAGAAGCACCTGAGTCTCAGAGAAGCTATGTAATTTTCCCCATTTTCACAGGCAAAGTGTGGATTCAGCATCAGGTCTGTTTGCTTCCAAGGACTGTTCTCTTAACCATAGTATTGTATAAGCAATGGTTTTCTTGAACTGAAACTTGCTGTATAATTCACCAGGGTGGGAATACTAGCTATAGATGGGAGTGATACTTGATTAGGCTCAAGGATAGCCTAATTCTGTATTCCAACGTGGTTAAAAACGGGGCCATCTTATATAAGTTGGATCTCTGATCTCTCTGGATAGAATTCACAATTGCTTCAGAGTGCAATTCTCAGCTCCTTTCTGATTGGCCAACTTGTTTGCAGTGAGGTATCATACCTATGTGCACATCTGTTCAGCCATCTGTAGTGTAAAATGTTGTCAATCATTCTTACCTCAGGGAAACCATGAGATTTTAGTTGTGGAAAATTACCATCCTATGGAAGGATAAAGCAGGATGCCAGTGGTAAAGATATTTTAACAACATGTCTTACTTTAGATAGATTACTGGATATATGGATTGTAGTCTTAGGATTTTAAGGTACACAAATAATCTCCCAGCCTGTAAAATCAGTTCATTTTATGCCTACTGGATCACTAGGTCATAAGTTTTCCTTCCTAGGACAGTCTGTATTACCAAGTCTTACAGTGAAGTTTCCCAGACCAAATGAAACTGAAGTGTCACTGGGCTATAATAAATTGTCCAAACCAGCTCTGTGAGATCTCTGTTTTTAGTAGTTCTGATTGTGGTACAGAATGGGAGCTGATGAAAAGGGGTATAATGAGCTGTAACATTGCTAATAATTCAGTTGTTTCCCCAACGGCCACCAGTTTAGTAAGGTGGTAAGTGTATAGTTGGTGATTTATTTTTCTCAAAAGAGCTGAAACTATTGCACATACCATCCCCATACTGCCTCTACCATTACCAAGCCAATGCACTTTGAGTAACTTTATGTTCCATATGTATCCAATCAACACAGACTGACTTTTCAGATTTATTTGAGCTCTATATCACAAATGTTGGGGGGTAAGTGTCCAAAGGGAGATTTTATTTTAACTTATAGTGATTGACTCTCAAACTTGGAGGAACTAGACAGGGTCAGGAGACCCAAGGCCACTTCTTGTTCCAGATTTTCAGTCTGAGCTCATTTGGATGTGTTTTCATTATTTTCTGCTACCTTTGTAGAATGAATTCACAGCTTGTGGTTATATAAATGGAAACTACTCTGGTGACATGATGTGACCTTCCTTCTCAAACCTGGCCCTTTTCCCAGTGTCAATGAATGGGACTGTCATCTACCCAGTGACTCATGCCAGAAACCTGGGAGCTATCCTGATACCTCTCCACCCCATGCTGTATTCAATCTATCACGAGGTCCTTCTATTTAGTTCTGAAATAGCCCCTTACGTGGCCCCCCTGGCACATTCTTGCTTCCCCGTGTCATCAGTATTCTCTACACTGTAACCAGAGTGACAGTCTCAAAGTTATCTATTCATGTATTAATTCATCTCATCAATATGTTTTTACTGCCTGCTATGTTTGTGGGATGCAGTGGGGAATAAGATAATATTCTTTCCTCACGAAAATGCAACACAATATGTGTCAGGATCCCACCTCCACCTCCCCCACTCCCCACCACTTTGTGTTAAAACACATCAATAGATTTCTAGTTGTTCTTAGATTAAAAACCAAAATATTTCCAATGACTTTCATAACTAGGTTCCCATTCCTCTAGCCTCACTTATTGTCAACATTCACTTCACTCTAAACATGCAGCTTTGTTTCTAAACATGCCATCTTCCTGGCCACTTCACAGCCTTTGCACATGGTACCTTGTGCTCAGAATACTTTCAGCCTCCACTACACATCAGCCATCCCTCATCTCTCAGCTCGAATTGTTCCTCCTTTAGGGAGTCCTTTTCATATCTGCCAGACTAGCCCACATCCTTGAATTCTATGCTTTCATGGTACCATGAAAAATTCTTTTGTGGCTGTCATCAAGGTTATTCCTCAGAGTAATTGATTAATGACTTCACCCCCACAAGTCTTTAAGCTCCATGAGTTTTTTGCTCACCAGTTGTATCCCCAGGGACCAGTGTACCATGGGTATTAAGTGCTCAAAATGATATTTTTAAAATAAATCAGTTTACACAAATGGACAAGCTGGGTCTTATCGAATAGACCTTCACTTGCTAATTCAGTCTTGGGTTGGCCACAAACACTGATGCTGTTTGAGAACACAGGCTCTTGCACTAAATATATCCAAGAAGTAATCCCATCTCCTCCCTTTATTAGAATTATTCATTCTCTTAAGGCCTCAGTTTTGGCATCAATATCAGAGAGTTGTTGTAAGGATTAAATGGAACAATGACAAAAACCTCTTGGCATAAGTGACTTGTCTGTGGCAAGTACTCAATAAGTGATAGTTAAAATAATAACAGTAAATCACTGTTGCTTAACACAGCCTCTGTCTTGTACCCATAAAGTAATAGTACTTGGCCTTTTCTATTGTCAGTGAGCTATATGTAAAGCAAGTGCTCCTTGGGTAGAAAGGCCTCAGAAATCCAGTGTCATTTCTCTTAGTATTTTAGACTCCATTTCCATTCAGGAGGATTAGCTGTTGGGAAAGAGACTGCTATTGTCTCCCAGTATTTGTTCTCTCCTATTGTAATAATAGAATGTGTAAGGATACACACTGCCCAGAAGAAAGCCTACATTTAACAGCCTTCCTTGTACTTGGGTGTGTCCATTTGACTAAGTTCTGGCTAATGGGATAATGTTTGTGGTGGTTGTGGGAATGTCCTCCAAAAGACAGCTTGCATATGCCCCTACCCTTTTTCTTATTTTTTCTTTCCTTCTACAGTTTGGTTGGAATGCTGGGGTGATGGCTGAACTTGGAGCTTCCATCTTGGACTATAAGGTAACCATGGGAATGGAGGCCATGCAAGGCAGAACTGCAAGGTAGAACCTAGATTCCCAAAGCCCTTTTAGGTAAAAAACTTGCACTATGGAGCACAGTCACCACACAACTCTGAAGTATCTCTTGTCCAACTTTGACATCAGAGAGAAACAAGCTTTGTCTTGTTCAAATCACAGTCATAAGAAGTTTTATTCACAGCCTAAGCTAAATCTTCATCAACATAGGTCTGTACTATATAAGACATAAAAGAAACAAGAATCTTCTTGTCTTTGGCCCAAGCCCTGTGAGGTATTGATTCTGACATCTGTTTTCCTCAGTGGCCCATGAGCACAATGCAGTGGTCAGGGTCCAGCTGTATGAAGGCCCAAGGAATCTTTCTATGCATTTCCATAGCCATGTCCAAGTCAGAGTCCCAGTATGCTATTTGGCTTGTTCAGCCATTCATTCAAACATCAAATATTTGTCCATTTACACTATGGAACAGGCACTGTTTTAGGTTCTTTAGGTACACCAATGAGCTAAGCACCTGAACTGATTTCTCCTATTTCTGAGGACATCCCTATTCTCAGTAGGAGAGACAATCATGTTTTTAGTTGCTATTTCAACTTTGATAACTTTTGGTTTTAGAAGGAATTCTATATTTTGTGGGGAGACTTACAGTTAACATGGGCATTTTCTTTAGCTTTCAATGTTGTTTGTGAAGATTAATGAAAAATGGCATTCTTGTGATATTTGATGGTCAGAAATTTGGTCATCATAGCTTGAGAGGAAGCTTAGGTCATAGGTCATAGATCCTTTCATCATCCCATCTGGACAGGCATTTCTTCCTCTGTCCTTGCCAGAACGTATACCAGTCACTCTGGAGTATTGGGATGGAGAAACCATGCGATTATAGCCAAAATGACAGGCCACAACTCCCAGGTGGCTCACCAAGGACATACAGGCAACATGGTTTTCCCTCCTTTGTGTTCAAGTCCTGCTCTGCTCTTAATGACTTTAGGCAGAATGTCCACAACAGAAGACCTCTGCTTCTTCTTGCTTAAACACTTCCATTCCATATCAGCCCAAAAGAGACCATGCTTATCTCAGTATCTTGGTACCCAGGGTTAATCTAAGTCACCTGGTGTCCTTTTTCATTTTAAAGGAACCAAACTTTATCTCCTCTTGATGTTTTCAATTGTTATTTATCTAGTGGCAATGACTCAAGTGTGGCTGTATAGCAGTCTCAAATATTTCTTTCTGTTTCCTTTTCTAATTCAAGCAGCTAGTGCACCTTGTTTTTCTTTGCCTCAGAGAACAAGGATTCCCATTCTGTTTTTCAAAGGCATAAACTATTGAGTAGGATACAATTGCCCAAGTGAGGAAGATTGTATGATTATTCTCTGTACTTTGATTATACCCAAGATATAGCATGACTCAGGGAGGGTGCCTTATGGAGTACCAGAGAACATGGTGCCATAGAGCCCCTAGGAGGTTGGGTTCACCCTATCCTTGAGTGGCTCAGAAGCAGTAGATCAGGGAACTTGACAGACCACATAAATAGGTGCAAGAAGTGGACTCTGTGGAGGGATGACCAATGACAACAGACCTCATCAGTGTTGGGCACCCTCTATGACTTTAGCACTGGCACAGTATTAGAAAGTGTGCATACAGGAAGCCCCGAGAATGAGCCTGGTTGAGGATGGTTTAGGATTACAGTTGAAATTAAGGTGAACTATAGAAAATCAAAGCAGGTGTTATTTATCACACACCTTTTTGTATACTGAAGTATAGTGGGTAAGAGCATAGGCTCAGAACTGGCTCTGCTGCTTACTGGCTATGTGACTTTGGACAAGTTAGTTAATAATGATGACTGTGCCTCAGTTGTCTCATCTGTACAATGGGGCAATCATAGCATGTACCTCTAACCTTTGTTGTGAAAATAAAATTATTTAATCTATATAATGCTTGCCACACAGTAAGCATTCCATGTAATGGTAGTTGTTAAGATCAGCTATTTATGGAATATATGTTTTAGTCTGTTGGTTAAATTGTTGTTTATAGGCTTTTTAATAACTAAGAGGAAAATACTTTGGAAAAGAAATGTAAAGCTATAGTATAGGAAAACATTGATCACTGAAAAGCAGTAAGAATCTAAAGTACTCATTTTTGTGGGGTGCCTGGGTAGCTCAGTTGGTTAAATGTCTCACTTTGGCTTAGGTCATGATCTCATGGTTTGTGAGTTTGTGACCCACATTGGACTCTTTACTGTCAGCGTGGAGCCTTTTCAGATCCTCTGTCTCCCTCTCTACTCCTCCCCTGCTCTTGCATGTGTGTGCTCTCTCTCAAAAATAAATAAGCATTAATAAAATTAAAAAAAAATAAAGTACTAATATTTGAAGTGATTTTTAGAAACTTGAGAAAAGATATTAAGTTCATAGCAAATGACATTTCCTGAGAAACACTTTGTTTGGTTCAGTAAGCAGGGCCTGTAGTAAATAATTTCATGTGTTCCAACATCCCTTTTGTTTAATTTATGGCCAACATTACAAAAGCTGCTCCTTCTTCCCTTGCAAACCATTTCAGGAAACACCCCACCATGATTCCCTCTTCCTTTGGCCTTGAACCCAGTGCCTCCGGTTGAGTAGTACAGAATGAATACCAATGAATCCTTGTTTCTTGACTGATTAGTCCTAAAACCTCTAATGTAGTTGGGAGAACACATCACTTATGATCTACATTTTGATCCAATGCTTCTGAAGCCTAGCTCATGACTTGTAAACCCTAGTTTCCTATTTAGATTCTTAGCCTTATGAACTAAGGGCAAAGCATTTCAAACTTTAAAGTGCACATGAACCACCTGAGTGTCTTGTTAGAATGCAGGTTCTGATCAAGTAGTACTGGGGTGGGCCCAAGATTCTGCATTTCTGACAAGCCCCCAGGTGATGCCCATGCTGCTGATTGCTTTGAACAGCTTAGGTTCTGACAGGAGAAATATACCAACAGCAGTGTTGTCAGGGACTGAGACCAGTTGCCAGGGAAATTGTTGATTCTCCTTTTCTTGGAGAAATCATGCACTGATATGAAACAAGGAGACAGGAATTTCTTAGATGCAGTTTCCTCTGGAAGCTAGATGGACTATATGACTTTTGACAGTTACCACCCTCTCTGCAGTTTCATGTGCACAGACTATTGTGTGGTATGATATTCAATTCCATAAACATCCATGTGCCCATATGACGCATGACATTCCACCAGGTTGTTGAATAAATTTTAGATCAGTAGCTATCTGGTATTCTAACACTTTTTTTTCCTTTGGCTATAGGTTCTCTTATAATATTAACTGGATAGATGGAAAGTAAAAGTCCTGTGATACTAAAAATTTTTTTGACATTACATTGTTGAGTAAAGTATGTTTTAAGTGTAAAGGACACAATGACATGTGAAAATATTGAGGCATATCTATTTGTTAGTACTGTAATTGACACAGAAACAAAATGTCCAAAGAGGAGACTCTTGAAAGTATAAAACAGAAAATGGCATAACCTATATAAGCATACTGTAGAATTCATAATTGAGCAATGTGTAGCAGCTCACCATAAGCTACCTCTCTATTCCAAAGTGGGTATCTTTATCCTTCCCTACCCTAATTTATCAAGAATTATGGGTCTGCAAAGAGCTGATACAAGAGAATCCAGCTTTCATAATTAATGAATAATATTGATGATGGAGGGATGGGTGGGATAGAAAGAGAGATACTGAAGAATGAGTACCTTTCTCTTTAGGAGTTTCAAATCAGGTTAGAGAGAACACTCACTCATATGGAACTATTAGTGAGTAATTCAGGATACTATAATATAGTGGCCCTCAAACTTTGGTTGGCATCAGAACCTTGGCAGAAATAGAAAACCCAGGCTTTACTCTACTCCAACAATCCTATGGTCTTGGTTTGATTTCCAGGTGAGATTCTGATACTCACCAGACTATGAACCACTGATATAGTAAATATTTGGTTGTGAATTTGTAAGACATTTGAGATTCCAGAGGAGAGATGGGCTGGGATACTAGGAGAAGGTTTCAAGTAGAAAGTCTGGCTTAAGAGACACTTGCAGTGAGTGTGAAGAGGCATAGAAAAGGTTTATATGAAGAGGTGTCATGAGATTACAGTTGATGGTGAGGATTAGCTAGGTGAAGAGGAAAGATGAAGTGAGAGATATCATTTAGGAGGCAGACTGGGTAAGGCATGGGAGCAAAAGAAGCCTCACTTGTTGGCGAAGGTATGAATTGACTGAAATGTCTGCAGTAAAGGGTACATATACTCAGAAGCTTGGACTTCATCCTGGATGATGTGGAGTTATTACAAACTTTTACACAGAGGAATGACACTATCCAACTTGCTCATACAAAGACTGCTAAGTCATTTTTTTCCTTTTTTTCTTTTAATTTTTTTTTATACTTTATATCCAAATTAGTTAGCTTAATAGTGCAACAATGATTTCGGGAGTGGATTTCTTAGTGCCCCTTAGCCATTTAACTGATCCCCTTCCCACAAACACTCCAGTAACCCTCAGTTTGTTCTCCATATTCATGACTCTCTTCTGTTTTGTCCCCCTCCCTATTTTTATATTATTTTTGTTTCCCTTCCCTTATGTTCATCTGTATTGTCTCTTAAAGTCCTCAGATGAGGGAGGTCATATGATTTTTGTCTTTCCCTGACAGACTAATTTCACTTAGCATAATACCCTCCAGTTCCATCCACATAGTTGCAAATGGCAAGATTTCATTCTTTTTGATTGCCGAGTAATACTCCATCGTGTGTGTGTGTGTGTGTGTGTGTGTATACATATATATATATATATATATATACACATACATATATATATATATATACACACACACATATATATGTACATATACATACATATACATATACATATACATATGTGTATATATATACCACATCTTCTTTATCCATTCATCCATCAATGGACACTTGGGCTCTTTCCATACTTAGGCTATTGTTGACAGTGCTGCCACAAACATGGGGGTGCACGTGTCCCTTCGAACCAGCACACCTGTATCCCTTGGATAAATACCTAGTAGTGCAGTTGCTGGCTCGCAGGGTAGTTCTATTTTTAGTTTTTTGAGGAACCTCCATACCGTTTTCCAGAGTGGCTGCACCAGCTTGCATTGCCACCAACAATGCAAAAGAGATCCTCTTTCTCCGCATCCTCACCAACATCTGTCGTTGCCTGAGTTGTTAATGTTAGCCATTCTGACAGGTGTCAGGTGGTATCTCACTGTGGTTTTGATTTGTATTTCCCTGATGACGAGTGATGTTGAGCATTTTTTCATGTGTCGGTTGGCCATCTGGATGTCTTCTTTGGAGAAGTGCCTCTTCATGTCTTTTGCCCATTTCTTCACTGGATTATTTGTTTTTTGGGTGTTGAGTTCGATAAGTTCTTTATAGATTTTGGATACTAACCCTTGATCTCATATGTCATTTGCAAATATCTTCTCCCATTCTGTAGGTTGCCTTTTAGTTTTGCTGATTGTGTCCTTCGCTGTGCAGAAGCTTTTTATTTTGATGAGGTCCCAGTAGTTCATTTTTGCTTTTGTTTCCCTTGCCTCCAGAGACGTGTTGAGTAAGAAGTTGCTGCGGCCAAGATCAAGGAGGTTTTTGCCTGCTTTCTCCTCGAGGATTTTGATGGCTTGCTGTCTTGCATTTAGGTCTTTCATCCATTTTGAGTTTATTTTTGTGTCTGGTGTAAGAAAGTGGTCCAGGTTCATTCTTCTGCATGTCGCTGTCCAGTTTTCCCGGCACCACTTGCTGAAGAGACTGTCTTTATTCCATTGGATATTCTTTCCTGCTTTGTCAAAGATTAGTTGGCCATATTTGTGGGTCCATTTCTGGGTTCTCGATTCTGTTCCATTGATCTGAGTGTCTGTTCCTGTGCCAGTGCCATACTGTCTTGATGATTACAGCTTTGTAGTATAGCTTGAAGTCTGGGATTGTGATGCCTGCTGCTTTGGTTTTCTTCTTCAAGATTGCTTTGGCTATTTGGGGTCTTTTCTGGTTCTATACAAAGTTTAGGATTATTTGTTCTAGCTCTGTGAAGAATGCTGGTGTTATTTTGATAGGGATTGCATTGAATATGTAGATTGCTTTGGGTAGTATTGACATTTTAACAGTATTTGTTCTTCCCATCCAGGAGCATGGAATCTTTTTCCATTTTTTTGTGTGACTTCTTCAGTTTCTTTCATAAGCTTTCTATAGTTTTCAGTGTATAGATTTTTCACCTCTTTGGTTAGACTTATTCCTAGGTATTTTATGGGTTCTGGGGCAACTGTACATGGGATCGATTCCTTGATTTCTCTTTCTGTCACTTCATTGTTGGTGTACAGGAATGCAACTGATTTCTGTGCATTGATTTTATATCCTGCAACTTTGCTGAATTCATGAATCAGCTCTAGCAGTTTTTTGGTGGAATATCTTGGGCTTTCCGTCTAGAGTATCATGTCATCTGTGAAGAGTGAAGGCTTGACCTCCTCTTGGCTGATTTGGATGCCTTTTATTTCTTGGTGTTGTCTGATTGCAGAGGCTAAGACTTCCAATACTATGTTGAATAACAGTGGCGAGAGTGGACATCCCTGTCTTGTTCCTGACCTTAGGCAGGGAAAGCTCTCAGTTTCTCCCCATTGACGATGATATTAGTGTTGGGTCGTTCATATATGGCTTTTATGATCTCGAGGCATGCTCCTTCTCTCCTACCTTCTTGAGGGTTTTTATCAAGAAAGGATGGTGCATCTTGTCAAATGCTTTCTCTGCATCTATTGGGAGGATCATATGGCTCTTGTCCTTTCTTTTACTGATGTGATGAATCGCGTTAATTGTTTTGCGGATATTGAACCAGCCCTGCATCCCAGGTATAAATCACACTTGGTCATGGTGAATAATTTTTTAAATGTATTGTTGGATCTGGTTGGCTAATATCTTACTGAGGATTTTTGCATCCATGTTCATCAGGGAAATTGGTCTATAGTTCTCCTTTTTAGTGGGGTCTCTGTCTGGTTTTGGTATCAAGGTAATGCTGGCTTCATAGAAAGAGTTTGGAAGTTTTCCTTCCATTTCTATTTTTTGGAACAGCTTCCAGAGAATAGGTGTTAACTCTTCCTTCAATGTTTGGTAGAATTCCCCTGGAAAGCCATCTGGCCCTGGACTCTTGTTTTTTGGGAGAGTTTTGATTACTAAGTCGATTTCCTTGCTGCTTATGGGTCTGTTCAAATTTTCTATTTCTTCCTGTTTCAGTTTGGGTAGTGTATATGTTCCTAGGAATGTGTCCATTTCTTCCAGAGTGCCCATTTTATTGGCATATAATTGCTCATAATATTCTCTTATTATTGTTTTTATTTCTGCTGTGTTGCTTGTGATCTCTCCTCTTTCATTCTGGATTTTATTTATTTGGGTAAATAAATAAAATTCCTTTTTCTTTTTGATCAAACTGGCTAGTGGTTTATCAATTTTGCTCATTCTTTCAAAGAACCAGCTTCTGGTTTCATTGATCTGTTCTACTGTTGTTTTGTTTTGTTTTGTTTTCGTTTCGATAGCATTGATTTCCACTCTAATCTTTATTATTTCCTGTCTTCTGCTGACTTGGGGTTTTATTTGCTGTTCTTTTTCCAGCTCCTTAAGGTGTAAGGTTAGTTTGTGTATCTGAGATCTTTCTTCCTTCTGTAGGAAGGCCTGGATTGCTATATACTTTCCTCTTATGACCACCTTTGCTGCGTCCCAGAGGTTTTGGGTTGTGGTGTTATCATTTTCATTGGCTTCCATATACTTCTTAATTTCCTCTTTAACTTCTTGGTTAGCCCATTCATTCCTTAGTAGGATGTTCTTCAGTCTCCAAGTATTTGTTAGCTTTCCAATTTTTTTTCTTGTGGTTGATTTCGAGTTTCATAGTGTTGTGGTCTGAAAATATGCACGGTATGATCTTGATCTTTTTGTACTTGCTAAGGGCTGATTTGTGTCCCAGCATATGGTCTATTCTGGAGAACGTTCCATGTGCGCTGGAGAAGAATGTATATTCTGCTGCTTTAGGATGAAATGTTCTGAATATATCTGTTAAGTCCATCTGGTCCAGTGTGTCATTCAAAGCCATTGTTTCCTTGTTGATTTTTTGCTTAGATGATCTGTCCATTGCTGTGAGTCTGGTGTTGAAGTCTCCTACTATTATGGTATTACTATCGATGAGTTTCTTTATGTTTGTGATTCATTGATTTATATATTTGGGTGCTCTCACATTTGGCGCATAAATGTTTACGATTGTTAGGTCTTCTTGGTGGATAGACCCCTTGATTGTGACAGAAGGCCCTCCTGCATCTCTTGATAGAGTCTTTATTTTAAAGTCTAGATTGTCTGATATAAGTGTGGCTACTCTGGCTTTCTTTTGTTGACCATTAGCATGATACATGGTTCTCCATCCCCTTACTTTCAATCTGAAGGTGTCTTTCAGTCTAAAGTGGGTCTCTTGTCAACAGCATATAGATGGATCTTGTTTTCTTCTCCATTCTGTTACCCTATGTCTTTTGATTGGAGCATTGAGTCCATTGATGTTTAGAGTGAGTATTGAAAGTTATGAATTTATTGCCATTATGATGCTTGTAGAGTTGGAGGTTGGTGATGTTCTCTGGTCCTTTCTAATCTTTGTTGCTTTCCATATATATATATATATATATATATATATATATATATATATTTTTTTTTTTTTTTTTTTCATCTTTTCTCGCCTCAGAGAGTCCCCCTTAAAATTTCTTGCAGGGCTGGCTTAGTGGTCACAAACTCCTTTAATTTTTGTTTGTCTGGGAAACTTTTAATCTCTCCTTCTGTTTTGAATGCCAGCCTTGCTGGATAAAGAATTCTTGGCTGCATATTTTTCTGATTCAGCACACTGGATATATCCTGCCACTCCTTTCTGGCCTGCCAAGTTTCTGTGGATAGGTCTGCTGCAAACCTGATCTGTCTTCCCTTGTAGGTTAGGGACTTTTTTTTTCCCTTGCTGCGTTCATGATTCTCTCCTTGCCTGAGTATTTTGTGAATTTGACTATGATATGCTTTGTTGATGGTCGGTTTTTGTTGAATCTAATGGGGTCCTCTGTGCTTCCTGGATTTTGATGTCTGTGTCTTTCCCCAGGTTAGGAAAGTTTTCTGCTATGATTTGCTCACATAACCCTTCTACGCCTATTTCTCTCTCTTCCTCTTCTGGGACCCCTATGATTCTGATGTTGTTCCTTTTTAATGAGTCACTGATTTCTCTGATTCTTAAATCGTGCTCTTTTGCCTTCATCTCCCTCCTTTTTTCTGCTTCATTATTCTCTATAAGTCTGTCCTCTATATCACTGATTCTCTGTGCTGCCTCATCCGTCCTTGCCGCTGCTGCATCCATCCATGACTACAGCTCAGCTATAGCATTTTTTATTTCATCCTGACTAGTTTTTACTTCTTCTCTCTCCACAGAAAGGGATTCTGGTCTATTTTCAACTCCAGCTAGTATTCTTATTATCGTGATTCTAAATTGTGGTTCAGACATCTTGCTTGTATCTGTGTTGGTTAAATCCCTGGCTGTCATTTTTTCGTGCTCTTTCTTTTAGGGTGAATGCCTTCTTTTTGTCATTTTCAAGGGAGAAAAGGAATTAATGAGGTGGAAAAGTTAACATTAAAAAATTAAAATTAAAAAACTACACACACATACACACACACAAAATCAAATAAATGATGCTAGATTCTAGGTGTGCTTTGGTCTGGGTGTTGATTTGACAGATTAGAGAAAAAAAAGTCATTTGACAGATTAGAGAAAAAAAAGAGGGGGGGAGGAAATCGTTTGGGAATTTGAAAAAATGATACACTGAAGTAGACTAAAATGAGATGATGAGAGTAAAATAGAATTTCAAAAAATTTACACGAAAGGAAAGAATTTAGTAGAAAAAATTAAAGAAAAAATGTTTTTAATAAAAATTAAAAATAAAGATGAGTTTTTTCTCTTTCTGTATTCAAGAAAAAGAAATGAAAAAGAAAAAGGAGAAAAGAAATTGTTTGAAAATTTTAAAAAGTGAATACACTGTCGTAGACTAAAATGATGGAAGCAAAATAGAATATGAAAATAGTTACATAAAAGCAAAAAATATGGTAAAAAATTAAAGAAAAATATTTTTAATAGAAATTGAAATTAAAAATAAAGTTTTTCTCTTTCTGTATTCAAGTAAAAGAAAAGAGGTGAAAAAGAGATAAAAAAGAAAATGGAATATATGGACCTGCTAACAGAATGAAATAGGACTGAAATTACTTCGTTTTCCCGTAGAAGTCAGACTATGAAGCGGTTTATAGTCCATAAACTAAGTCTCACTGCCTGGTGAGATTTGTGTTACTGAAGAGCGAGGTTGGCCCAGTTGGGCGGGGCTCAGTGTAACGGCTCCATTCTCCACTAGATGGCGCCGCTAGCCTACTGGGGTGGATTGTTGCTGTGCATAGGTGCATATGCGCATGCGCAAGAGTGATGAAAATGGTGTCACTCAGTTACCAGGTCTCTAGTACGGGAACGAACTCTGTTCTCCCAGATCAGCAATCGTGCACCCGTCCTCTGTCTTCAGCTTTCGTCCACTCTCTACCTCTTTATTGTCTGTGACCAGGCCCCAGGCAGTACCACTGTCTCGAGTTTTGTCTCAGATGCAGCTGTTTACCCCGGCCTCTTACTTCTGAAGGACTGTGGCTTTGACCCGTTTGCTCCTCTGCTGGAGGGTCTCACCAAGCAACGCCAAACAATGGCCAAATGTCAGCTACCCCCGGGAATGCTTACTGGACCCTGCTGCTGCCAGAGCCCCGAGATTGCGGCCAGGTGTCAGCCTGCCCCAGAAAAAGTTCGTGAGATAGCACAGCAGCACTGTTTCTGGGATTATGGAAAATCACAACACACATCTGGCACCAGGCTTCACCCTTAACAACCTTGTTCCAGCACCAGCAAATGTTGCCGCCTTCCAGGGTCTGCTGGGATCAGGTGGCCTCAACAGTCTCTACCAAATGTCCTTCCAGGAGTGGAACTGCTTTTCCCTGTGTGGTTCAAGAACCTCCTGGACCCCACTGTGATCCTGGGGATTCGCCCTTCCCACCAGAGCACCACCAGGTATCAAGCTGTGGAGTTGTAGCCTTTGTGCTCTCCTTGTTTACAGTCTTAATGGAGTTTAAACCCTCTCCTTTCTCCTTTCTCCCTTTTTAGTTTAGTCCCTGTGGCTGTTTCCAATTTTCCACTTTCTCTCCAGCTGCTTTTGCCAAGGGGTGCTTTTCCCATATTCTCCCTCTCCACCCCCCAGTCTCATTGGTCTCTCAGCCTGCAAAAGCGGCTCCCTGTGCACCGCCGGTTTCTCTCTCCCCAAGTTCACCTGTCCGTGATGCATACATGCTGAATTCTGTGCTTCAGGTTGTGCAGATTGTTGTGTTGATCCTCCAATCAGTTTACTAGGTGTGTAGGATGTTTCAGTGTTGGTCTGGCTGTATTTCATAGACGCGAGACACACAAAAAACTTCCATGCTATTACACCATCTTGGATCGCCCCAAAGATCATTTAATGTCAAAATTTTAAAACCAAATGTGCATGATAAGATCTGGCCTTTTCTGACTTAGCATTCAAAGTCACATAGCATCACTTTTGCCACATACTATTGGTTACAACCAAGCCACTAAGGCCAGACCAGATTCAAAGGGAGAGGACATATACCCCACTATATGATCAAAGGAAGACCCAAAATATGGACATGTTTAAAACATGTATGGGGGAAAACTACTCTTAAAAGATTTGAAAGAGAGAGAGAGAGAGAGAGAAGAGAAAGAAGATAAAAAGATGTGCAAGACTTCTACACAGAAAATTATAAAATATTATCAAGATTCATAAATTGAAGAACTCATTATTATAAAGATACTAATCCTCCTTATTTTTAAAGATTTAATAAAATCCCAATCAAAATCCCAGCAGGCAAAAATAAATCAATGTAATTGATCCTATTAACAGACTATAAGTAAAAAAACACATGATTATCTCAATAATCAGCAAAGGCATTTGATAAAATCTAACATTTATTCCTGATTTTAAAAAAACTCTCAGAAAATTAGGAATAGAAGAGAATCTCCACAACCTGATAAAAGGTTACAAAATACTTAAAGCTAATATCTTACTTAATGGTGAAAGACTAAATGTTTTCCTCCTAACATTAAGAACAAAGAAAGGATGTCCATTCTTACCTCTTTTGTTAAAAACTATAGTGAAGTGTGATGGGCATTGAGGAGGGCACTTGTTGGAAAGAGCACTGTTGTATGTAAGCCAATTTGACAATAAATTATGTTATGAAACAAACAAACTGTAGTAGAGAATCTAGCCAGTGCAATGAGGCAAGAAAAAGAAATATAAGGCATCCAGAATGTAAAGGAAGAAGTAAAACTGTATATGCAGACTACATGATTGTCTGTGTGGAAAATCTTAGGAAGCCTACAGAAAAGCTATCAGAACTAATAAATGTTGAGGAACATTATAGGGGAAAAAGGAGCAATATATAAAATGAATTATATTTCTAATATACTATCAACGAACAAGTTGAAACTGTAATGAAAATGTACCATTTATAGTAACATCAAAAATATAAAATAATTTCACAGGGGTAAACCTGTGAAGGGGTGTGCAAGACTTGTACACTGAAAATGACAAAGTATTGCTAAAATGCACTTAAGAATATATAAACAAATGGATACATATACTGTATTTATGGATTACAAGATTCATTTTTTTCAAATGTCAATTCTCCCTAAATTTATCTATAGATTCAATGTAATTATATTGAATTGTGATTCCAGAACATCTTTTTCTGGAAATTAGCAAGCTTATTCAAAAATACATGTGGAAAATGACCTGTAATAGTCTAGAAAATTTTGAAAAAGAACAAAGTTGAATGACTAATATTAAGTGACTCCAGGACTTATTAAAAAGCTACGGTAATCAAGAAATCCTGATACTGGTGTCAAGATAGACAAATTGGGTAATTACTTGTATAAAATATCAGCTTTAATCCATATTCCACACCATATACAAATATTACTTCAAATGGATAGTAGACCTAAATGTAAAACTGAAAACTGTGTAAGTTATAGAAGAAAATGCAGAAGAAAATCTTTGTGGCTTTGCATTGAACAGATATTTCTTATATATAACACTAAAAGTATGATTGATAATAAAAAAATAATAAACTTTACAAAAATTAAGAAGTTCTGTTCGTGAAAAGACATTCTTAAGAGAATAATAGGCCACAAACAAGGAAAAATAATTACAAAGCATTTATCTAGTAAGACCTTGAACCATAATATATAAAGAACACTCAAAATTCAATAAGAAAATAAACTAATAAAAACTAGACACAGAGGGAGTTCCGGAAGATGGCGGCGTAGGAGGACGCTGGGCTCACCGCGCGTCCTGCTGATCACTTAGATTCCACCTACACCTGCCTAAAGAACCCAGAAAACCGCCAGAGGATTAGCAGAACGGAGTCTCCGGAGCCAAGCGCAGACGAGAGGCCCACGGAAGAGGGTAGGAAGGGCGGCGAGGCGGTGCGCGCTCCACGGACTGGCGGGAGGGAGCCGGGGCGGAGGGGCGGCTCGCCGGCCAAGCAGAGCCCCCGAGTCGGGCTGGCAAAAGCGGAGGGGCCGGACGGACTGTGTTCCGACAGCAAGCGCGACTTAGCGTCTGGGAGGTCAGAAGTTAACAGCTCTGCTCAGAAAGCGGGAAGGCTGGAGGACAAAGGGAGGGAGAGCTGCTGAGCCCCCGGACGGCAGAGCTCAGCTTGGCGGGGAACAAAGGCGCTCGCCAGCGCCATCTCCCCCGCCCATCCCCCAGCCAAAATCCCAAAGAGAACCAGTTCCTGCCAGGGAACTTGCTCGCTCCGCGCAAACACCCAACTCTGTGCTTCTGCGGAGCCAAACCTCCGGCAGCGGATCTGACTCCCTCCCGCTGCCACAGGGCCCCTCCTGAAGTGGATCACCTAAGGAGAAGCGAGCTAAGCCTGCCCCTCCCGCCCCCGTGCACCTTGCCTACCCACCCCAGCTAATACGCCAGCTCCCCAGCACCACAAGCCTGGCAGTGTGCAAGTAGACCAGAAGGGCCACACCACCCCACAGTGAATCCCGCCCCTAGGAGAGGGGAAGAGAAGGCACACACCAGTCTGACTGTGGCCCCAGCGGTGGGCTGGGGGCAGACATCAGGTCGGACTGCGGCCCCGCCCACCAACTCCAGTTATACACCACAGCACGGGGGAAGTGCCCTGCGGGTCCTCACCACTCCAGGGACTGTCCAAAATGACCAAACGGAAGAATTCCCCTCAGAAGAATCTCCAGGAAATAACAACAGCTAATGAACTGATCAAAAAGGATTTAAATAATATAACAGAAAGTGAATTTAGAATAATAGTCATAAAATTAATCGCTGGGCTTGAAAACAGTATACAGGACAGCAGAGAATCTCTTGCTACAGAGATCAAGGGACTAAGGAACAGTCACGAGGAGCTGAAAAACGCTTTAAACGAAATGCAAAACAAAATGGAAACCACGACGGCTCGGATTGAAGAGGCAGAGGAGAGAATAGGTGAACTAGAAGATAAAGTTATGGAGAAAGAGGAAGCTGAAAGAAAGAGAGATAAAAAAATCCAGGAGTATGAGGGGAAAATTAGAGAACTAAGTGATACACTAAAAAGAAATAATATACGCATAATTGGTATCCCAGAGGAGGAAGAGAGAGGGAAAGGTGCTGAAGGGGTACTTGAAGAAATTATAGCTGAGAACTTCCCTGAACTGGGGAAGGAAAAAGGCATTGAAATCCAAGAGGCACAGAGAACTCCCTTCAGACGTAACTTGAATCGATCTTCTGCACGACATATCATAGTGAAACTGGCAAAATACAAGGATAAAGAGAAAATTCTGAAAGCAGCAAGGGATAAACGTGCCCTCACATATAAAGGGAGACCTATAAGACTCGTGACTGATCTCTCCTTTGAAACTTGGCAGGCCAGAAAGGCTTGGCACGATATCTTCAGTGTGCTAAACAGAAAAAATATGCAGCCGAGAATCCTTTATCCAGCAAGTCTGTCATTTAGAATAGAAGGAGAGATAAAGGTCTTCCCAAACAAACAAAAACTGAAGGAATTTGTCACCACGAAACCAGCCCTACAAGAGATCCTAAGGGGGATCCTGTGAGACAAAGTACCAGAGACATCACTACAAGCATAAAACATACAGACATCACAATGACTCTAAACCCGTATCTTTCTATAATAACACTGAATGTAAATGGACTAAATGCGCCAACCAAAAGACATAGGGTATCAGAATGGATAAAAAAACAAGACCCATCTATTTGCTGTCTACAAGAGACTCATTTTAGATCTGAGGACACCTTTAGATTGAGAGTGAGGGGATGGAGAACTATTTATCATGCTACTGGAAGCCAAAAGAAAGCTGGAGTAGCCATACTTATATCAGACAAACTAGACTTTAAATTAAAGGCTGTAACAAGAGATGAAGAAGGGCATTATATAATAATTACAGGGTCTATCCATCAGGAAGAGCTAACAATTATAAATGTCTATGCGCCAAATACCGGAGCCCCCAGATATATAAAACAGTTACTCATAAACATAAGCAACCTTATTGATAAGAATGTGGTCATTGCAGGGGACTTTAACACACCACTTACAGAAATGGATAGATCATCTAGACACACAGTCAATAAGGAAACAAGGGCCCTGAATGATACATTGGATCAGATGGACTTGACAGATATATTTAGAACTCTGCATCCCAAAGCAACAGAATATACTTTCTTCTCGAGTGCACATGGAACATTCTCCAAGATAGATCATATACTGGGTCACAAAACAGCCCTTCATAAGTTTACAAGAATTGAAATTATACCATGCATACTTTCAGACCACAATGCTATGAAGCTTGAAATCAACCACAGGAAAAAGTCTGGAAAACCTCCAAAAGCATGGAGGTTAAAGAACACCCTACTCACGAATGAGTGGGTCAACCAGGCAATTAGAGAAGAAATTAAAAAATATATGGAAACAAACGAAAATGAAAATACAACAATCCAAACGCTTTGGGACGCAGCGAAGGCAGTCCTGAGAGGAAAATACATTGCAATCCAGGCCTATCTCAAGAAACAAGAAAAATCCCAAATACAAAATCTAACAGCACACCTAAAGGAAATAGAAGCAGAACAGCAAAGGCAGCCTAAACCCAGCAGAAGAAGAGAAATCATAAAGATCAGAGCAGAAATAAACAATATAGAATCTAAAAAAACTGTAGAGCAGATCAACGAAACCAAGAGTTGGTTTTTTGAAAAAATAAACAAAATTGACAAACCTCTAGCCAGGCTTCTCAAAAAGAAAAGGGAGATGACCCAAATAGATAAAATCATGAATGAAAATGGAATGATTACAACCAATCCCTCAGAGATACAAACAATTATCAGGGAATACTATGAGAAATTATATGCCAACAAATTGGACAACCTGGAAGAAATGGACAAATTCCTAAACACCCACACTGTTCCAAAACTCAATCAGGAGGAAATAGAAAGCTTGAACAGACCCATAACCAGCGAAGAAATTGAATCGGTTATCAAAAATCTCCCAACAGGGGCGCCTGGGTGGCGCAGTCGGTTAAGTGTCCGACTTCAGCCAGGTCACGATCTCGCGGTCCGTGAGTTCGAGCCCCGCGTCAGGCTCTGGGCTGATGGCTCGGAGCCTGGAGCCTGTTTCCGATTCTGTGTCTCCCTCTCTCTCTGCCCCTGCCCCGTTCATGCTTTGTCTCTCTCTGTCCCAAAAATAAATAAAAAACGTTGAAAAAAAAAAAAAAAATCTCCCAACAAATAAGAGTCCAGGACCAGATGGCTTCCCAGGGGAGTTCTACCAGACGTTTAAAGCAGAGATAATACCTATCCTTCTCAAGCTATTCCAAAAAATAGAAAGGGAAGGAAAACTTCCAGACTCATTCTATGAAGCCAGTATTACTTTGATTCCTAAACCAGACAGAGACCCAGTAAAAAAAGAGAACTACAGGCCAATATCCCTGATGAATATGGATGCAA
The DNA here is from genome assembly GCF_028018385.1 of Neofelis nebulosa. Lineage (NCBI taxonomy): Eukaryota > Metazoa > Chordata > Mammalia > Carnivora > Felidae > Neofelis > Neofelis nebulosa. Next base: position 58,643,695 of record NC_080787.1, on the reverse strand, counting down.
AAATTCTCAATAAGATACTAGCAAATCGAATTCAACAGCATATAAAAAGAATTATTCACCATGATCAAGTGGGATTCATTCCTGGGATGCAGGGCTGGTTCAACATTCGCAAATCGATCAACGTGATACATCACATTAACAAAAAAAAAGAGAAGAACCATATGATCCTGTCAATCGATGCAGAAAAGGCCTTTGACAAAATCCAGCACCCTTTCTTAATAAAAACCCTTGAGAAAGTCGGGATAGAAGGAACATACTTAAAGATCATAAAAGCCATTTATGAAAAGCCCACAGCTAACATCATCCTCAATGGGGAAAAACTGAGAGCTTTTTCCCTGAGATCAGGAACACGACAGGGATGCCCACTCTCACCGCTGCTGTTTAATATAGTGCTGGAAGTTCTAGCATCAGCAATCAGACAACAAAAGGAAATCAAAGGCATCCAAATTGGCAAAGATGAAGTCAAGCTTTCGCTTTTTGCAGATGACATGATATTATACATGGAAAATCCGATAGACTCCACCAAAAGTCTGCTAGAACTGATACATGAATTCAGCAAAGTTGCCGGATACAAAATCAATGTACAGAAATCAGTTGCATTCTTATACACGAACAATGAAGCAACAGAAAGACAAATAAAGAAACTGATCCCATTCACAATTGCACCAAGAAGCATAAAATACCTAGGAATAAATCTAACCAAAGATGTCAAAGATCTGTATGCTGAAAACTATAGAAAGCTTATGCAGGTAATTGAAGAAGATATAAAGAAATGGAAAGACATTCCCTGCTCATGGATTGGAAGAATAAATATTGTCAAAATGTCAATACTACCCAAAGCTATCTACACATTCAATGCAATCCCAATCAAAATTGCACCAGCATTCTTCTTGAAACTAGAACAAGCAATCCTAAAATTCATATGGAACCACAAAAGGCCCCGAATAGCCAAAGTAATTTTGAAGAAGAAGACCAAAGCAGGAGGCATCACAATCCCAGACTTTAGCCTCTACTACAAAGCTGTCATCATCAAGACAGCATGGTATTGGCACAAACACAGACACATAGACCAATGGAATCGAATAGAAACCCCAGAACTAGACCCACAAACGTATGGCCAACTCATTTTTGACAAAGCAGGAAAGAACATCCAATGGAAAAAAGACAGTCTCTTTAACAAATGGTGCTGGGAGAACTGGACAGCAACATGCAGAAGGTTGAAACTAGACCACTTTTTCACACCATTCACAAAAATAAACTCAAAATGGATAAAGGACCTGAATGTGAGACAGGAAACCATCAAAACCTTAGAGGAGAAAGCAGGAAAAGACCTCTCTGACCTCAGCCGTAGCAATCTCTTACTCGGCACATCCCCAAAGGCAAGGGAATTAAAAGCAAAAGTGAATTACTGGGACCTTATGAAGATAAAAAGCTTCTGCACAGCAAAGGAAACAACCAACAAAACTAAAAGGCAACCAACGGAATGGGAAAAGATATTTGCAAATGACACATCGGACAAAGGGCTAGTATCCAAAATCTATAAAGAGCTCATCAAACTCCACACCCGAAAAACAAATAACCCAGTGAAGAAATGGGCAGAAAACATGAATAGACACTTCTCTAAAGAAGACATCCGGATGGCCAACAGGCACATGAAAAGATGTTCAACGTCGCTCCTCATCAGGGAAATACAAATCAAAACCACACTCAGATACCACCTCACGCCAGTCAGAGTGGCCAAAATGAAGAAATCAGGAGACTATAGATGCTGGAGAGGATGTGGAGAGACGGGAACCCTCTTGCACTGTTGGTGAGAATGCAAATTGGTGCAGCCGCTCTGGAAAGCAGTGTGGAGGTTCCTCAGAAAATTAAAAATAGACCTACCCTATGACCCAGCAATAGCACTGCTAGGAATTTATCCAAGGGATACAGGAGTACTGATGCATAGGGGCACTTGTACCCCAATGTTTATAGCAGCACTCTCAACAATCGCCAAATTATGGAAAGAGCCTAAATGTCCATCAACTGATGAATGGATAAAGAAATTGTGGTTTATATACACAATGGAATACTACGTGGCAATGAGAAAAAATGAAATATGGCCTTTTGTAGCAACGTGGATGGAACTGGAGAGTGTGATGCTAAGTGAAATAAGCCATACAGAGAAAGACAGATACCATATGGTTTCACTCTTATGTGGATCCTGAGAAACGTAACAGAAACCCATGGGGGAGGGGAAGGGAAAAAAAAAAAAAAAGAGGTTAGAGTGGGAGAGAGCCAAAGCATAAGAGACTGTTAAAAACTGAGAACAAACTGAGGGTTGATGGGGGGTGGGAGGGAGGGCAGGGTGGGTGATGGGTATTGAGGAGGGCACCTTTTGGGATGAGCACTGGGTGTTGTATGGAAACCAATTTGACAATAAATTTCATATATTAAAAAATAAATAAATAAATAAATAAATAAATAAAAAAACTAGACACAATATTTGAATATTTGAATAGACACTACAAATTAAGATATATAGATGGCAGATAAGCATATGATATCAATATATCATATTGACACAATATCAATATCATTAGTCATTAGGAAAATGCAAATTAAAATAACTTCACATTATAAGAATGGCTAAATTAAAAATACTGACCAGGGCGCCTGAGTGGCTCGGTCATTTGGGCATCCGACTTTGGCTCAGGTCATGATCTCACAGTCTGTGAGTTCAAGCCCTGCGTTGGGCTCTGTGCTGACAGCTCAGAGCCTGGAGCCTGCTTCAGATTCTGTGTCTCCCTTTCTCTCTGCCCCTCCCCTGCTCATGCTCTGTCTCTTCTCTGTCTCAAAAATGAATAAAAATATTTAAAAAAAATAAAAACAAATACTGACCAAGTTCTGGTGAGGATGTCAGCAGTTAAAATTCTCCTACATTGTTAGTGGAGATGTAAAATGGTTAACTACTTTGGAAAACAGTTTGGCAGTTTCCTAAAAAGTTCAACAAATACCTACTAATCACCTAACCTTTCTACTACCAGATATTTACTCAAGAAATAAAAGCTTATGTCCACATAAAGACTAGCCCATGAACATTCTTAGAAAATTTATTTACAATAGCCAAAAACTGGAAACAACGCAAATGTCCATCAACAGGTGAATAAACAAATCTACACAATGGAATTGTATCCAGAAATAAAAACGGATGTACTGTTGATAAACAATGATGGAATGGATGACTCTTAAAATAAATATACTGAGTAAAAGAAGTTAGACCAATAACCAGTATATACTGGGTGATTCCATTTTTTTTATATAAAATTGTAGAAAATGCAAACAAATCTATATAATATCAATGGCTGTCTATGGGTTGGGTTTCTGAGAGGGATGGGATGGAGGGATTCCCAAAGGGTACAAGGAAAGTCTGGGGGTAATGAATATGTTCATTATCTTGATTGTGGTAATAGTTTCATAGGTGTTTTCACATTTAGAACTTATAAAACTACACTTTAAATATGTGCAGTTTATTATATGTTAATTATACCTCAATAAAGCAGTTACAAAATTCCAATTTTTTTTGTAGAAAATCAAAAGTTGTTTCCAAGCCTTACATAAAAAGGGCAAAGTGTCAAGTATAGATCAGATAATTTTGAGGAACAAAATTGGAGGACATATATTATCATATATCAAGACTTATTATATAGCTCATCAATTAAGAAAGTATGATCGTGTCATAGGGATGGAAATGCAGACTAATGGAATAGATTAAGGAGTTGACCTACATAGTTATTTGATTTATGAGAAAAGTAACACTACATGCCATTGGTGAAAAACAGTCTTTTCAATAAATAGTACTACATCAATTGGATATTCATAGAGAAAAGAATAAATCTTGACTTCTAACTTCTACCACACGCTAAAAACAACTCCACGTGGCTTGTAGATCTCAATGTGAAAGACGAAACATCTAGAAAGTAACATAGAAGATATCCTCATCACCTTGAGGGCAGGCAAAAGCATTTTTTAATGTTTATTTATTTTTGAGAGCATGCGTGTGCCTGCACAAATGAGGGACAAGCACGAAGAGAGGGGGACAGAGGATCTGAAGCAAGCTCCTGCCTACAGCCGTGAACCTAGTGAGGGGCTCAAACTCAGAACTGTGACATCATGATGCCAGCCGAAGTCGGTTGCTGCAACCACTGCACCACCCAAGCACCCCAAGTTTTTTAAACAAGGCACAAAAAGCACTAACCACAAAGGAAGAGACAGATAAATTGAACTACAGTAAAATTAAAACTTCTGCTCATCAACATATGCTATTAAAACAATGAGGAGGCAACCAAAAGAATATATAATATGTATATAACATTAACATCACTTATATCCTATAAACCAATAAGAATAAGACTGTTGGGGCACCCGGGGGGCTCAGTCGGTTAAGTGTCTGACTCTGGCTCAGGTCACGATCTCGCGGTTTGTGAGTTCAGGCCCCAAGTCGGGCTCTGTGCTGACAGCTCGGAGCCTGGAGCCTGCTTTGGATTCTGTGTCTCCCTCTCTCTCTGCCCCTCCCCCACTCGCACTCTGTCTCTCAGGAAATAAATAAACACTAAAAAAAAAAGAATAAGATGGTTAATTCGCTTTCAAAAATTGGCAAAAGACAAACAGAAACTTCACAAAGAAGGGTATCTCAAAGGCCAATGACATCTGGAAAAGTGGTTAACTTCTTTAGTCAACAGGAAAATGCTGATGAAAATAAAAGTGAGATACCATAATACACCTACCATAATGGTACAGTTTTTAGTAGGTGACAATACCAAATACTGGCAAAGTTGTAGAACTGGAACTCCCACGTATTGCTGATGGGAATATAAATTGGCACAATAATTTTAGAATACTCTTTGGAAATATCTAAATTCGAACATATATATGTATTATGTAGGACCCCACAGTTTCACACCTGGTGATAAAGTCAATAGAAATATATTATTAGTGAGAATATAACTGGTACAGGCTTAAAGAGAACAATTTGGCAGGATCAAGTAAAATCCAGCAAATCTACATCACAGAAATTTTTATACAAGTACCAAAGCCCATCCGTCTATAAAGATGTTTGATATGGTAATATTTGTAATGGTAAAAATGAGAAATAACCTGGATATTATCAATTGGTAGATGGTTAATTATTTAAGGTCCATGAAAATTATTTGAGAGCTAAAAAGAATGATGTAGATCTATATGTACTGAGTGGAAAGATATCCCAGACATATTGTCAAATAAAAGATTTTGCAGAGCAATGTACATGACATGATTGTTTATTAACAGAATATACAATTTTAATTTAAAATGTTTTGGGGCGCCTGGGTGGCGCAGTCGGTTAAGCGTCCGACTTCAGCCAGGTCACGATCTCGCGGTCCGTGAGTTCGAGCCCCGCGTCGGGCTCTGGGCTGATGGCTCGGAGCCTGGAGCCTGTTTCCGATTCTGTGTCTCCCTCTCTCTCTGCCCTCCCCCGTTCATGCTCTGTCTCTCTCTGTCCCAAAAATAAATAAAAAACGTTGAAAAAAAATTTAAACAAAAATAAACAAATAAAATGTTTTAAGATTACATATATGCAAACATAGGGAAAGAGGTCCGGAAAGAGACACAGAGGGTTAACAGTGGTTCTCTTTAAAACCTAAAACTGGATGAGGGGAAGGCTGAAAAGTGATACAGGTTTTCTACTATATAATTTAAACAACAAAAATATTTTCAAGAATTGCTTGCATATTTTTTTAAAAGACTAGTTTTTCTCATCACAGGAATACCCCAAGTGAAGAAGTAGTGAAATATAATCATCATTAAAGTCAAAATGAAAGCTGCAGGCTGCATGAGAAGGAAGGGGATAAGATTGTTCATGTGAGCCGCAGAGTTCATTTTAGAGAAAACATAGCAAGAGCAATGGCTCCATCTCCCACCAAGGTGAAAAATAACTCTTTGGGGGCACCTAGGTGGCTCAGTCAACCAGTTAAGTGTCTGACTTCAGCTCAGGTCTTGATCTCACAGTTCATGAATTTGAGCCCCGCATCCAGCTCTGTGCTGACAGCTCAGAACCTGGAGCCTACTTTATATTCTGTGTCTCCCTCTCTCCCTGCCCCTCCCCCACGCGTGCGTGCGCGCTCTCTCTCTCTCTCTTAAAAATAAAGATTAAAATATTTTTTTAAGTTCTTTGTGGGGAACCAGGAACAGTCCCAGCTCTTATAGAGTCTGATCTTAATTCTTTTTTAAGAAAAATAATGTAAAATTACAGTAATGAAACTAGGAATAGGATCTTAGAAGGGCCAGTGCAAGTGAGAAGTCTTAGAGCTTAAACTTCATTAGCTTTATGACAAACTTCTATGTGTAACATAATCAAATATTACATAAATTTTGGATGCAATAATGCAAGTATTTCCAAATGGAGAAGACAGAGAGTAACATAACTGAATAATGAAGTGCTATTTGTGAGAGGACTATATGTTGCCAGGGATTTTATTTTAATTTATAGCCTAAAAAGTTGTATGTGTATTCAAACTATAAACTATTTAAAGTTCACATCCATGTCTTATGGTTAACTTCAAGAACAACAAAAAGAACATAGCTAATATTTTTTTCAACTAAAATTTTTTTCAATTGAAAATTTCTTCCTGCCTTAATAACATTTCTTGTGATAGATTCATCTTAATTTAAACCTTTAAAAATCATTTACATTCTTTGGCTACTTTATTTTAAGAGTTTAGAATATACTCATTCAGAAATGTATTATAGCCCAGCCAGGAGGCACATCAGACCTAGAAGTCTGACTCAAGATGATAGCAAAAAGTGTGAACATTTCATGAGATCAGGAATCGTGGCTTGTACATTCAGTCCCAATGTCCGCAAGTGCCTGTCAGAGGGCACAGTGAACCATGATAATAACTACCATATATTGTACTGACTACCATATATTCAGCCAGATTCTGTGATAAGTGTTTCACAGACAGTATTCTTCCCTATTATTATCCTCTTGGGAAGGACTATTATTATCCTCTTTATTAATGAGCAACATGAGGCTTGATTAGGTGACTTAACCCAAGGTCACACAATTTTGAAGTGTGATAATTCTGATAATTCTGTTTCCTGGAACACTTCAATAAATATTGGTTGTGGGCACCCTTGATTAAATGGAAGGAATAAAGGAAGGGAAAGGAAGAGTGAAGAAGGAAAAGAGGACACAGGTCGATAACAAGGGCCCATGGCATTGACCTTTAGGAAGAAAACCATTTCCCTGAGGGGAATAATGGATGAAACCAACTTAGCACTCTTATCTCAAGAAGCCTGTATGCTGAGCAGATTATCAGGACAGGCCTACCTAGCAAGGGAGCTTCCCTCTCCAGTTTATTTTGTACCACTCTACACTTTGCTCTCTCCTCTACAATCACGCTCGTTCTTCTCCTCCTGGTTTAGTGGTTGTCTGTCTACACCGGTTACCATTGAGCTGTCTGTTGTTCTGGTCATCTTCATCCCTTTGGCTCTTGTGGCATTACTACCTCCAGGTCACAGGCCCCTTTGATGAGGCTGTGAGAGACATACAGTCATTCTCCCAAGGGCTAGCCACCTCCTAGGTACACAGCCTTGGAAGCACCACAACGGTCCCCTGCAGAGATCCTCACAGAATTTTATCCTCACTTCCTAGCTGGCGTACTTTCCTTCTTCTCTTCTGGTCCTCAAGAGCCTTTCCCTTCCCAGTTCCTCTCTGAAATTGGCTCAAGCCATTCCCAAAGACCAGCCTTAGACTCCAGGCCACACCATTGAAGGCCCAGCCAAGGTCCCTAAGTTTCCAGGTCACATTGAGAGACTCTCACTGTGTGTGCGAGTGTCACACCATTTTTAAATGGATGGGAAAAGAAAACATGAGGGAAAAAAATCACAATCAACATTTCCATACATTATTCTGCCACATTTCCCTGTGTGGGGTGATACCCTGGGTGAGGAACGTAGTAAAATGATTAGGTTTGAGGCAGGAGACCACAGACTGGCTTCTGGTGTGATGAGTTATGGTACCTCTGAGATAAACAGGAGACATGAAGAAGGCAATTGGATACATAAGTCTGGAGGTTTCTGGCTAACTTTTTGTAGAGTCCCATGGAAAAGACCATTATTTTCCCACTTAACCATTTCCAATATGGACAATAATAGATTTTCTTACCATTCAATAGTTTACAGGGCAAGCCTATTTATATCTAGCATGACATTTGATTCTCTAGTTTTACCAGTATTCTGAAGACCACTTACAGTTTCATTTTAGAAAAAGACAAGAACAGAAATTCAACAAAATATTTTTTTTCTTAGGAGTAGTTAAGACCCATGAACTTATATAAAAGCACTTTGAGTTTAAAACAAATTATTGCAGGTGAAGAAAATTATGTCCTTGGAGATCAGTGACCCATTCTCAACTGACCACAATCTCCCTTCTGTTTCACCTGCTTCCTACAATACATTGTTGGACCAAAAAAAAAAAAAAAAAAAAAAAAAAAAAAAGGCTTATAAATTATTTAAGACATTCTTTTTTGTTTTTGTTTTTTGTTTTTGTTTTTTGTTTTTTTTTTTTATTTAAGACATTCTAAACAACTTTCACTCAAAAAACTGCTGAGTTAATCCCTAGGTATTACCAGCTGGTTAACCTATCCCCAATTTCCATGCTATTACCTACTGCTGAAAACACAATGTTCCAAAGACAGGGGAACCCAAAATAAGGTTTATTGTATAAAAGTTTAAGTTCTACTCATTTGAGGTGTTACAAAACTGTGCCATGGATACTCTGTGCTTGTGGTTTTCTATTACATTCACGGATTTTTTTTATTCATGTCATTTGTATCACAGTGGGATAAATTGTAAAACCAACTCACAGCTCCAGCAAAAGGAAATATAAACTGAGAAATACTATGGAGTTTATTGCATTTGAGCGAGGTATACACAAGAGCATAGTCACCTGGAAATGCCACCATGAAACGGCCACTGCCAGCCACAGAGCTTGCAGCTCTATTCAAAGATTCTTATCACATCAGGGTAGAGCAAACCCACCCTGGTGAGCCCAATCTGCCCTCCTCCATTACTGAACATGGAAGAGAAATGCTATCACAAAGAGTTCATGTCATTCAGATCTCCTTTTATTGCACAAATCTCAAAATCTGGCCCAAATCCGCCATTGTCTGGAGCCAGCAAACATTACTTCCTATCATCACTATTACAAAATTGGGTAATTTAAAAAACTGGGTGGCTTTTCATGATGTTCTAAAATCCAAAATAAATACAGAAAACACAGCTGACTATGTAATAAAGTGAGGTCCACTTCCCATTGTAGTTCTCCTCTGTAACGTTGAAGTTAGAGGTGAGATTTCAGTAAAATTCCGACATTATGGGCAGAGACCCAGACATGACCAGTTCCTGCCTTGTTCATGCACTCTCTCTGAGAAAAACTGGACTGAGGGAGTAGTTACGTGTAAAACATACAAAAGACTGAGAATCAAAGTAAAACTTAAATAAGAGCTGGGGAGACATTCAATATCCCCCAGTACCATGAGTCTTCGGGAAAAGCTACACTGGAAAACAGTTTAGGCTCCTGTTTCTCTCCACCTACCCTTCACATGTTCCTGCCATGACCTGAGATGATGGTGTCCCCAGAGTAGGGATGAATTATAGCCCTACCTGGATGCAGGGAGGAAAGACCTTCCTTCCTAACATGTAGCCCAACAAATGATCTGACCAATTTGATTAGCAAAAAAAACCCTTTCTTGGTTGTATACAGCCAGGAGGTCTGGGCTGAGGCCAGTCTGATGCAGAATAGCTCTTATTACAGTAAATAATGGCTTTTTCCAAGACAAATTGATAGTAATTTTATCAAAATATTATTAATCATCACTTACAGTCAAAATATTGCCACAAGTGTGTCTTTTTTTTTCCTTATGTGCTTACTACGTGGCATTTTAAAAGTTAGTTAATGGGAATATGATAAAATAAGATATGTGCAAGATATTCAGCTGATTGCTAGGGAGAATGTGGCAATAAATAAACACATAAGCATTCTCTTCAAAGGATTTACAACCTGGAGAAAAACACAGGATAAGCAATTTATTCAATAAGTGGGTCTAGGGGCGCCTGGGTGGCGCAGTCGGTTAAGCGTCCGACTTCAGCCAGGTCACGATCTCGCGGTCCGTGAGTTCGAGCCCCGTGTCAGGCTCTGGGCTGATGGCTCGGAGCCTGGAGCCTGTTTCCGATTCTGTGTCTCCCTCTCTCTCTGCCCCTCCCCCGTTCATGCTCTGTCTCTCTCTGTCCCAAAAATAAATAAAAAACGTTGAAAAAAAAAAATAAGTGGGTCTACACTATAGCACAGAGGAGGCTATGAGAATTCAGAATGGGAGTCTCTTTTGAACTGAAAATATCAGGAGAAACTTTGAGAAGATAGTTGGATTTGAATGATACCTGAAAATATTGGTAAATGTTTTAAAATAAATATTATATTTTTTCCATAATAAGATTAGTGCACAATTAGTAGCTTTGCTAAGGGAAAAAAGTTAATGAGGGAAAAGAAATAAATCCCACCAGATCCCAACTCTTTTTTCGTTCATTTATTTATTTATTTTGAGACAGAGAGAGAGAGAGAGTAGGAGGAGCAGACACAGAGGAAGAATCCAGATTAGGGTCTGTGCTATCAGCTCAGTGCCTGACCCAGGACTCCATCTCATGAACCATTTGATCATGACCTGAGCCAAGATCCAGAGTTGTACGCTTAACTGAGTGAGCCACCCATGTGCCATGATTTCATCCTTTTCTATTTGCATTTGTCCATTTACAGACCTTTGGTCCTCCAGTTGAGTGGCAAAGTGGCATTGGGCTCTTGCCTGGCTTCAGCAGTGATAGAGGCACCAGAAGAACCAGTGCTGAGAGGAGAAGAAAATTGAATAAGGCAGGGCTATAGGGCTAAGGATACCTTTAAGCTCTGCAAGAGAGATAATGTGACATTCTACCTCTGCCAATAGCTGTTGTGGGCAGTGACCAAAACTAAGAGTTGTGGAGCTATATAAGGCACTGAAGAGTCTCAAAAATCAACAAGAAGGAACTATGGAGAGGAAAAACCAACTAAACTGCCTTTGGTCAAGGAGTCAGAATCTTAAGTGATTAACACGTGGCTATTACCATAACTGTGGCCTTATTTTAGTAATAGGCTCTCTGACTTTCCCATTACACAGTCAATAGAGAATAAAACATAGATTGGTGGCTCTGGGAGACCCATGTGACAACAGGGGAAAATGGGCACCAGATTTTGTTCTCAACTTAATATTACCTATTCCCCCTCTCTCTACTTTTGAGGCAAAGCATCCAGCCAGGTTTTGGAATGATGGCATAAAGAAAAGTCTTATGTGATGTGGAACTTCTAGTTCTACAGTTTAGGAAACAGTAACACAGCAAACAAACCAGATTGTCTCTTCTCACATCTTTCTTGAGAGATATAACTGAGCAAAATGGTTCCCTTAATTCTGTAACTAAATACAATTAAAAAAATAAATCCAATTTTTTTTTTTTTAAACGTTTTTTATTTATTTTTGGGACAGAGAGAGACAGAGCATGAACGGGGGAGGGGCAGAGAGAGAGGGAGACACAGAATCGGAAACAGGCTCCAGGCTCCGAGCCATCAGCCCAGAGCCTGACGCGGGGCTCGAACTCACGGACCGCGAGATCGTGACCTGGCTGAAGTCGGACGCTCAACCGACTGCGCCACCCAGGCGCCCCAAATCCAATGTTTTAGTTTTAAAATTTCCCTACTTTACAAAGATATCAAAGCAGGAAGAATTTTTTAAAAGAGAATTATCCTACAGATAATTAGTAGTAGTAAAAGAAAGACAGACTTAGGTTAATAGAAACTGAATTAAGTTCTTTGTATCTCTTCCTAATAAGTCATCAATTATGGGCATATTTAATTAAGTAAATCCTCTTGTAGGATAACTGGCACTTAACGCCCCAAAACAATGCAGTGGTCAACAACAAGAAGACAAGGACAAAGTTTAAGCCTAGAATCAGTCTTTCCATCTGAAGATTCTTGTGGTTCATTAGAAATAGTGAGAATGTGGGAGAATAAGGAGTGTGAGAAACAAAAAATGTGAAATAACGTAACATGTTCTTTAATAATTACTCATGCTTTTTCAAAGAGAAGAAAACTGAGGACTCCATATTGAAAAAAAGTAAATTTGAGGTCATTATTTTTTCAATAGAAATTTCTCCCTTCATCCATCACCAAACAGCACAATGTGAAAATTTAATTGAATGTTTTCTATGCCTAGGGAGCTGTGAATAATGGCAACAAGGATGGTAAATAATAATTCAAGGTCCTTTGGAGATCTTAACTTTAAAATAAACAGTAACACTCACAATACTTCCAATTTGAAAAAAACAAATTTAAATTGTCTAGTACTTTCAGTAAACATAAGCTAACATTTTATTAGTACTGCATATGGGGGAGAGGGCTGTGAACAAGCAGAAACGATCCTTATTCTTTACATATCTCTCCTTTCTTCATTGCTCAAGGGAAAAAGAAAGCTATTATCATTAGGGTCTTATCAATGAAAGAGAGAAATGTCATGACAGTCAGGAGGATTATTCCACCAAGTCTCTGCTGGCCTTCCATCTGACAAATGGGCCCTGGCCATCCCCACTTTAAGACTTCATCCTGCCCAGGATAAGCACCAGCTATGACACAGACTTTCATGTTGGATCAGAGAAAGGATTTTAATTATATAGTGCAGTGAAAAAAAAATAACACTAGTCTAAGAGTCTGCCACTAACAGCTGTGTGACCATGGGGGACCATGTAAGGATCAGTTTCCCCATCTGTCGAATGAAGATGCTGGACTAGATCAGGGGGTGGCAAACTTTTGTGCAAAGAGCCAAATAATAAATATTTGGGGCCTTGAGGGCCACACAGGTTTTGTCTAATTACTCAATGGTGCTATTGCATCATAAAAGCAGCCACAGATATTACATAATCAAAGAAGCATGACTATGTTCCAATAAAAATTTATTTACAAAAACAAGTAGCAGGCTGGATTTGGCCCAAGGGCTATAGTTTGAGAACCCCTGGACTATACAACCTCTTTATCCCTTCAAGCTCTGCAATCTATAATTCTAAAAATGAGAGAGGCAGAATGAGATTTATCAGACAGGCTTGAGCTGTCTAAGAGCCTGCTGATAGATGCAGGAATACTTCAGGGCAATTCAGAATGCTTTGTTAGCTTCTGGAGCCTATGATCCACCCACATCTAGCAGTGCAACAAAGCAAGGAAATATCTAAAAGTTGTAAGAATTGAAAAAGAAATAATAGAAATGTCATTACTTGTGAAAGATATGATTGTGTATATTTAAATAGAGAGAAATTATCAGAATAAGTCACCCATAAGCTGATCAACTTTCTATTCATCTCACATTCGCCCATTTTCCCCCTGTCCTATACTGTATAAAAGACACCAAAATTTTGCAATCTCTTTTGCCCTCTAGCATTAAATGTGCTACTGTTTTAAGAATATAGACATCAAACATATAATTTAATCAACCTCACACAGTTTGGAAAGCAAAGCAGAAATCAAGAATGTTGAAAAGTGTTTCCTCTAACTGTACTGAGATTTAACCAGGAATATGGGCTTATAAGCCTCCAGTTGATTCCGTGGACCCAGAGGAAAACAAAACAAAAGGCAAGAACTTAGAGAGATTCAGAATACTTGAACAAGAGGGGCACAATGATAATGAAAAGGAAGATATCAAAAAAAGACTTCCAGAAAGAAACAAAAGCGAGTTAATTTTAATATCGCAAAGATATGTGGATACAAAAGGAGTATATAGGAAATGCATGTTTACATCTGGGCTTGGTTGATTAACATGGGAACAGTTTAATTTGTTATGTTCATTTGGTTTTTAACTTCTGGATAATGCTCACAATACCTCAATAATTAACAGGTAAGTAGAAAATTCAAAATATTACTTGCTCAGAACTATAAAAAAATTTCTTATCAAAGAAAAGTTAACAGAATATATATAGACATGAGCTCGTGTCGATATATATATACTCTCTCTCTCTCTCTCTCTATATATATATATATATATGCACAGTATATATATACAGTATATATACAGTAGAGAGAGAGAGAGACTGTATTCTGTTAACTTTTCTTTGATAAGAAATTTTATATATAGATATATATATATAGATATATATATATAGCTCGTGTCTATATATATACATATATATAGAGAGAGAGAGACTGTATTCTGTTAACTTTTCTTTGATAAGAAATTATATATATAGATATATAGATATATATATAGCTCGTGTCTATATATATATATAGAGAGAGAGAGACAGAGACAGAGACAAAGAGAGCAAGCTGGAGAGAGGTGGGGGGAGAATCGCAAGCAGGCTCCATGCTCAGCACAAAGCCTGACGTGGGGTTTGATCCCACAACCCTGGAATAATGACCTGAACCAAAATCAAGAGTCAGATACTCAACCAACTGAGCCACCCAGGCACCCCTACTGTCTATATTAAGTGTGTTTTCTAGCAGGCAAGTTTGGAAGTATTTGGAAAATAGATATAGGTCATTGGATAAATGCAGATTATCAATGCAGTCACATTAATGCCTTGTTAAGTATCAATGCAATCTACTGTATGGAAAAACTGTAGACTCCAATCCAGTACCACTAGTTGAATGTATTCAAATATTACAGATTATATAAATTACCTCTTTGTAAAGTAGATAACATTCTAAACACTATTGTGCCCAGCCTAATTAATGAACCAAGAAACACTGTGTCTCAGAAAGTCTCAAAAATTTCCCATTAGCTTAAAAATTCACTATAAAGTTTAAAAATAAGGGGCACCTGGGTGGCTCAGTTGGTTAAACATCCAACTTCAGCTCAGGTCATGATCTCATGGTTCATGATCTCATGGTTCCTGAGTTCGAGCCCTGCCTCAGTCTGTGTGCTTGACAACTCAGAGCCTGGAGACTGTTGCAGGTTCTGTGTCTCTCTCACTCTCTGTCTCTCCCCAGCTCGTGTTGTCTCTCTCTCTCTCAAAGATAAATAAACACTAAAATAAATAAATACATACATACATACACACACAGAGTTAGGATGAGAAAAGCATCTCTGTTGCGGAGAAGATGACATAGTACACATTTCATTCAGTGGAGGAAGTCTTACTTTACAGCTGAGTTAGAGGGTATCCTTCTGTATTCCTTGGTTTTTTTAGGCAGGGTGATTTGAATCCTGTGGCCATAACACCTACATTGGAATATAATCTGCTATAAAAGCAACATCTATAGGGGTTTTTTTTCATTAACCCAGGCTATTATTGGAGGTAGCATTTTTCACATGTAAATATTTTGTCATAATCCTTTGATGCTTCCAAGAGAACTAAAGTACATACAGGACTTTAAAATTCTACATCGCAATTTAACCTTCATCTGAAATGCCAGATTTTTTACTGCCATTTGTATTTTTAATTTGTTTCAATGTTAAATTGTATTTGGTTTTTTTTTTGAATAGATATTTACACGTGGATTAAAACTCAAATAAGGTACGTTGTGTAAAATCTTTCCCCCTCCCCCACCATGCCTCTCTTCCAGGCACCCAGTTCCCAATCCATGAGCAGTCAGTGTAACTAAGAGGAGCCATCTCAGAAATGCAGACCTCAGTCTCTCCCTTCCCACTCTGAGGTAATAATACTAGAAGGATCCCACTTGCCACTGCACAAAGATCCTTACAAACAAACCAATCCAGAGAAGTCCTCTAAGACCCTGAGTAGGTTAGGAGACACACCATCCCACAAAGGCAACCAAGGCTTAAGTGAACTGATCAGCCTCTGTGTGTTCACTGGGTCACCATGGTCATCACTGGCTGGCTTATGCAGCATCACACAAAGAAAAGGGTCTCTTCCAATTCTTGAACCCGCTTTAGGAGGCTTTCTTCATTAGCAAGGGAGCTTGCTCTTACTCCTCCTAGTGTTGTTCTGTAAGTGTTATTCTCCACACACTGCTGATTGTGAACCATTTATGAATATTCTACAAGGTTCCACAAGATCGATGTTTGCCTTATGGTTGTCCTAGGGACATATTCATGTTTGAAATTTTTACCCACTTCATGTGGTACAAATTAACAATTTTTGTGATGTAACATGAAGTCTATTTCTTACACCAGTTTTACTGACTTTTATTTTAACTAGAACTTTCCTTACTTCAGGAAGAAAGAAAAGGGTAGTAGATTAAAATGTGGGTGAAATTTGGTTGAATTTTCAATGTTCAACAGTCATTGCTAAAAGATGGTTCTCAAAACTTGAAATGCAAAGGAGATAATCCGGAGATCTCAAAGGATATGCAAGATAGGGAACTATTTCCTCTGGGCTAAGAAAAGAGGATTGAGGATGCATTTTGCATTCTTAAACATCTGCATTTTTTCCCAAATAAGTATGCAATGCTCTTTTAATATAAAATTATGACCTATTAAAGTACATAAGCGGCTATTGTTCCCATTTACAGATAACAAAACTAAAGCAATGATGGCTGAAGTGACTTTGCCAGCTGTATCTCAGAGAGTCAGTGGGGAAACGGAATTTCAAATGGGGTCCCTCCAGGTCCTAGTCTATTTTTTAGCCCACTGACTCTCCTGTCTTCTTTTATAAGAGCACTGTATCTTGAAAGCATCTCTCAGAGACACCTCTGAGGTTAATGCCTTAGAAAAACCTATCAAACATAATGACTTTGATAGAGACCATTTCACATTACTTTTACCAATCTATTTTTCTTGGTTCATGCTCTCAAAAATGTCTGACTTTTCCCAATGACACTGTTCACACTGATTCTAGTTTTTTAACAACATAGGCAAAGATTTAAGCTGACTGTCTATGAGGCAAAAAGAAAATGACAGTAGAATTCAATTCTCCAGGATAGATAGAGAATATGCAATACATCTCCATTTTAGGAACCATCAGTATTACATTACCCAGCACCCACTACAGCAGCAAAAGGGGACAATCTTGGCAGCTTCATGAGATCCTTGGAGAAATCTCCCTCCTCCTTTGCCCCAGCTCCATCCCAATTCATCCCCAGACCATTCTTTGTAGCTATTATGGTTGCCAATATAACTGGCTCCAGAGCCCTATGGTGTGGGTTTAATGGTAAAGAGAAATGCGAAATATAGAATATGGAATTTCTAAACAGTAGAGGATTCTAGTGACATCTATTTAGTCTAATCCCCTCATAGACAGGATATAAAAAAGACCAAACTTTCTAAATCATTAACAAATAATGGGCTCTACATCTTAAGGATTTGCTTCTCCATGAAGAATTAAAACCATTTGTCTAGTTTGCCTAATACCTTTTCCAGGAGAAAGGGACTGGAGTAGACCTGTGAATCCCCCTCAAGAGGGATATAGGAAAGGGAGTATGTAGGTGCCAGGTGACTCACGGCTTCTCCCTCACCCCCTTTCATTAGAGCTACTGTCTCCCCATAAATATAGGTGTTATACCTCTTCCAGGGCATGTTTTCATGAGATACAACTTATCTCTACTCCATGAAGCAAATGGCATGCTCTTAAATCCAGAGGACTGGAGTCAAATGGATTGAGCTGGGCTAGACAGGTCCAACCTTTAATCTGCCAAACTACCTGGAGCCAGGGATTTGGTCCTCAGGGACTAATCAACAAGCAATTCAGATATGATGGGTCAGAGAGTTCCATCTGGGTCCCATTCCTCAAAAAGGAGATGAAGTCAAATCAGGGAGTATATGTAACCAGGTCCAAGAATATCATAGAGGCCTAACTATGGGATAGAGCTAAGTATTGGAAGCATGAAAAGAATGGAGCACAGTGGTCAGAGATGAAAGTATAAAGCACCTATGCAATTTTAGATTGGAGAATCTACCACTTTTCTTTAATTTAGCAGTAGACAAAATACCCAGGGCTGCATCTGACTGGCTTAAAACAAAGACTGCTTTTTGTAAGAATTTCCTCTACATCTCCACCTCAAAAGCCAGTAGGGAATTGTCATATCCATGTACTATCCAAAATTGAAGTGCAATTTATTACCTATAATCTATTATATCTCTCCTTGGCATGTTTATTGGTTACACTCCTGGTTATAAGCAACAGAATTTGACACTGGCTGATAAAGCAAAAAAAAAAAAAAAAGTATAATAATCCATGGAAGTATTGGCTGGGAGACCTAAAGGCAAGGGCCAAGGATGAGCTTGGGTACAATGTCAAAAACCATGTTGCAGCTAGCCTGTTAAAGAACAACCACCACCGCTATGGTCTCACCAGAGAGTAGAGAAAACCACTGTGGTCACTGCCACCACTGCACCAGCAAGCAGGAAGCTACACTGAGACCTGTTTGTTCATATTGCTTCCTTCTGTATCAGTCTGTCATGGGTATTGCTGATAGCTGACTCCTAGGCTACAAGCTACATTTTAGCTGCAAGAGAGGTTATAAACTTATGGTTTGACTCTTTACTGAAGATGTGGGATTCAAAAATGAAAACTACTCCAAGTATAGAAAAGCTATTCAAAAGGTAATGGGAAATTTTTGACAGGGCTACCAAGATAATTCAACAGGAGAAAATACTGTTTTCAGCAAATAGTGCTGAACAACTAGATATTCACATGCAAAAGAATGAAACTGGAACTATTTCTGACACCACATACAAAAATTTACTCCAAATGGAGCATATATAAGAGCTAAAGCTTTAAAATATTTAGAAGAAAACATAAGAGTAAATCTTTGTGACCTTGAATTAAGCAAAGCCTTCTTGGATATGACACCAAAAATATAAGTGGCCAAAGCAAAACAAAACCAAAAATAGTACTTAATCCAATTAAAAACTTGTCTTTCAAATGATACCATAAAGAAAATGAAATGTATGGAACCAGAAAAGACCCCAAATAGCCAAAGCAATCTTGAAGAAGAAAACCAAAGCAGCAGGCATCACAATCCCAGACTTCAAGCTATACTACAAAGCTGTAATCATCAAGACAGTATGGCACTGGCACAGGAACAGACACTCAGATCAATGGAACAGAATCGAGAACCCAGAAATGGACCCACAAATATGGCCAACTAATCTTTGACAAAGCAGGAAAGAATATCCAATGGAATAAAGACAGTCTCTTCAGCAAGTGGTGCCGGGAAAACTGGACAGCGACATGCAGAAGAATGAACCTGGACCACTTTCTTACACCAGACACAAAAATAAACTCAAAATGGATGAAAGACCTAAATGCAAGACAGCAAGCCATCAAAATCCTCGAGGAGAAAGCAGGCAAAAACCTCCTTGATCTTGGCCGCAGCAACTTCTTACTCAACACGTCTCTGGAGGCAAGGGAAACAAAAGCAAAAATGAGCTACTGGGACCTCATCAAAATAAAAAGCTTCTGCACAGCGAAGGACACAATCAGCAAAACTAAAGACAACCTACAGAATGGGAGAAGATATTTGCAAATGACATGAGATCAAGGGTTAGTATCCAAAATCTATAAAAAACTTATCGAACTCAACACCCAAAAAACAAATAATCCAGTGCAGAAATGGGCAAAAGACATGAAGAGACACTTCTCGAAAGAAGACATCCAGATGGCCAACTGACACATGAAAAAATGCTCAACATCACTCATCATCAGGAAATACAAATCGAAACCACAGTGAGATACCACCTGACACCTGTCAGAATGGCTAACATTAACAACTCAGGCAACGACAGATGTTGGCGAGGATGCGGAGAAAGAGGATCTCATTTGCATTGGTGGGAATGCAAGCTGGTGCAGCCACTCTGGAAAACAGTATGGAGGTTCCTCAAAAAAACTAAAAATAGAACTACCCTATGACTCAGCAATTGCACTACTAGGCATTTATCCACGGGATACAGCTGTGCTGTTTCGAAGGGACACATGCACCGCCATGTTTCTAGCAGCACTATCAACAATAGCCAAAGTATGGAAAGAGCCCAAATGTCCATTGATAGATGAATGGATAAAAAAGATGTGGTATATGTATACAATGGAGCATTACTCGGCAATCAAAGAGAATGAAATCTTGCCATTTGCAACTACGTGGATGGGACTAGAGAGTATTATGCTAAGTGAAATTCGTCAGAGAAAGACAAAAATCATATGACTTCCCTCATCTGAGGACTTTAAGAGACAAAACAGATGAACATAAGGGAAGGGAAACAAAAATAATATAAAAATAGGGAGGGGGACAAAACAGAAGAGACTCATAAATATGGAGAACAAACTGAGGGTTACTGGAGGGGTTGTGGGGGGGGTGGGTTAAATGGGTAAGGGACACTAAGGAATCTACTCCTGAAATCATGTTGTACTATATGCTAATTTGGATGTCAATTTAAAAAAAATAAAAAATAAAATAAGTAAATAAATAATTAAAGAAAGAAAGAAAGAAAGAAAGAAAGAAAGAAAGAAAGGCAAGAAAAGAAAGTGAAACATAACACAGAGAAAAGGAAAAAATAATGTAAACTACAAATGTTTTAATTTCTTCCTCTTTGACTCATTTGTAAGGGAAGGATTCCTACACTAGAGTTATGGGGATGGCTGAACCTACAACACCTGACACAAAGCAGATGAGACAGGCAGCAGTTCATTAGTCACTATACTCACAGCCAATGGGACAAGGATACCACGTCATGTGGAGCCAGCCACATGGGAGTTGCACTCAGGAACAGAGTGTACAACTAGGAGCTGTGGAGGACAATTTCATAGTAGCAAGAAGGTAGGATGACCCTTGGTTCCCAAGAAAGGATGTGATTGGTTTATTTGAATAAACTCATAGGTTGGCTGAAACTTGCTATTCAAGGATCAGCAAGAATCACATCTGTTCTTTTTGATATGGGGAGTTGTTTCAGGGACGTTATATATGGGAGAAGAACGGGAAGAGGAACTGGAAGTTAGATCATCCAAATCCTTTCCAATTTTTCCAGATGTTAAGGCAGCATATGATATTGAACCTTAATTTTATGTTTTAAACCACCATAAGACAAGTCTTCTAAGGGACTCATATCCAGGATATACAAAGAACTCCTACAACTAAAGAGTAAAAATACAAATAACCCAATTTAAAAATGGATAAATGACTTCAATAGACATTTCTTCAGAGAAGAAATAAAAATGACCGACAAACACTTGAAAGGATGTTCAACATTAGTAGCCATTAGGAAAATGTAATGTGATACCATTTTATACCTAAGATGACTATGATAATAAAAGAAAATGGACAAAAACATTTGGCAAGGATATAGAGAAATTGGAGCCCTCCTACATTGCTGTGAGGAATGCAAAATGATGCAGCAGCTTTGAAAAGCAGTTTTGGCAATTCCTCAAAATGTTAAACATAGAGGTACCATATAAATCAGCAATTTCACTCCTAAATATATACCCAGGAGAAATGAAAACATATGTCCACACAAAAAGTTGTATATGAATGTTCACAGAATTATTCATAATAGCCAAAAAGTAGAAACAACTCACATGTCCATCAAAACGGTTGAATGAATAAATAAAATGTGGTGTGTTTATGCAATGGAATATTATTCAGCAATAAAAAAATGAAGCATCAATACATACTACAACATAGATAAACCTTAAAAGCATACTAACTGAAAGAAGATAGTCATAAAAGAACACCTATTGTATTATTCAATTTATAAGAAATGTCCAGAATAGGCAAATCTATAGAGACAGACAGTACATTACTGTTTGTCTATGGCTGAGGGGTTGTGCCTAAGAAGTCACTGCTAATGATTATGGGTTTCTTTTTGGAGGATGAAAAGTGTTCTAAAATAGGTAGTGATGATGGTTGTACAACTCTATGAAAGTGTTAAAAACCATGAAATTGTACCCTTTAAATGGGCAAGTTATAGTGTGTGAATTATTGAGATATAAAGCTATTATTTTTTTAAGGTATGAGTGCCTTAAATATGACCGATTCCAGAAGTTTAACTATAGTCAAATATCTACTTGAATCTTTTACTTAAAATATCTTCACAAAATTTGGAAACCCTTTATGGCTGATTGACTAATATATATTTCCTTATAAATCTCCTATAATCTTGCCAAACCTGTTGATGGCAACAATGAGAAACACAGTAGTTAAGTAGATAAGTGACAACTGCAATTTCATTTTTTAAAATATTTATTTATTTGTTTTGAGAGAGAGCACATGCGTGCGAGCTGAGAAGGAGCAGAAGGAGAGGGAGAGAGAGAATCCAAACAGGCTCTGCACTAACAGCACAGAACTTGAACTCATGAACTGCGAGATTATGACCTGAACTGAAATGAAGAGCTGGTCACTTAACCGACTGAACCACCCAGGCGCTCCTGTAATTTCATTTTAACCATCTGTGTAAATAAGGGTTAGTGAATAGGCTAAGTTTTTAGAGAAAGAAAGGTTAATAGAGACACACCAGGTGAGAAAATTGCTTCTCAAAAATGTTAGCTAACTTTTCCAAGGTCACAAAGCCAAATGATAAAGATTTTGTGTATTGTGGAAACCTAATACTCCATCCATGCTAGGAGGCTGGCTAGCCAGCCTCCATGATGGCTCCCAATGATTCTCACCTCCTGTTATTTACATTCCTATGCAGTCCTCTCTTCTCTATCCCATTGTTCATTCTCAGAGAAACTAGATGAATGTCATGATGACATTTAAGCAACTATGGAGAGGTCCATGTAAAAGGAACTAAGGTCTGCTAACAATCACATGACTGAGCTTAAAAGCTTGTCCTCCCCTACCTGAGTTTTCAGATGAGACTGCAGCCCTATTTGACAGCTCGATGCAACCTTATGAGAGACCATGAGCCAGAATCATCCAGCTATGCCTCTCTTGAATCTCTGCCTCATAGAAATAGTGTGATAATAAGTTGTTTTAAGCTACCAGGTTTGGGGGAAGTTTGTTATACAGTAATATCCACTAATACATCCTTTATGCTGTTGCCACTCTAACTACTACTTCTTATCTGAGAACCATTAAATACTTACAGTGATTTTCCAGGTTGCACAGGTTAAAATTCAAACCTTAATCTCTCTATTTGGGTAGGACTTTGATTTACATTTCTCCATTTAAGGAGAGGAAAATTAAATATTACAGTATTTGCATAATTTTTTTCAATCTCATTAGGAGATTTTGCTACTCCAATAAGAGCAAGGTATAGTATTTCAAAGTAGGATAACTTCTTAGGTATGTTGCTCCTGCTTTTGCTACCAGGGTAATTAAATCCAATCACATCATGTCCCAAAGGTTCATTGAGTCAGACTGGTACTGTGGACACTACCTCCTGCTCTCTATCTGTGTTATCTATAAACAATTTCACCCATGTTCCTAAATCCACTCTGATCAATTTCCCAAGAGTTTCCCAATGTAACAAAGGAGCCACATGGGAAAATATAGAAAAGAAATCAGCATATCTTATCCTCTACATTGTGGAAGCAAAATTCATAGTAAAATTTATTATGACTGACATCCACTGTTCCCCTGACCTCTTTTCTTCATCTAATGAAGACTCAAGCACCTGATCCTCAGTCTCCTTCTCCTCTCTAATCATGTCTCAGTGACCTCACTAGAAAATAGCAGCAATCAGACAAGATTTAGTTAACTCTCCTTCAACAAAAACTACCAACCAATCTGCATCTATATCCACAATGGAATTCTCATCCACGTTCCTCTCAATAGTCAGTATTTCGGCACCTGGGTGGCTCAGTCAGTTAAGCATCAGACTCTTGGTTTCAGCTCAGGTCATGATCTCACAGTTCACGAGTTTGAGCCCCACATCAGGCTCTGCACTGACAGTGCAGAGCTGCTTGGGATTCTCTGTCTCCATTTTTGCCCCTTCCCAGCTTGCTCTCTCTCTCTCTCTCTCTCAAAAACTAAATAAACATAAATATAAAAAAATAGTTAATATCTCCAAATGTGCTTTGTACTTCTTCTCTTCTTAAATACTCAAAAATTTTACATCCAATATTTTCCAACCTCTCTTTCCTGGATTACCAATTTCTGCCTCTCTTTGTATGCACCCAGAAATTTATCAATATTCCTTAATACCACTTCTCTAAAAATATTCTCTCTTAATCCCATATACCCAGTTGGCTGCTAGCCCATTTCTCTGATCTCCTTCCTGGGCAAAATGTCTCAAAGCAGATTGGATTCTTGGTTTCTCTGTCCTACCATCTTTCATTTTTTACTTAACCCATTCTAGGTTGAGATTTGATACCATCATTCCACCGATACTACTTTTATCAATTGGTACTAAATACCACATGTTTTGCCACTTCCAGTGGACATTTTTCTATCCTCATTTTACTTACTCTCACATTTAATCCGGTAATCACTCTCTCCTAATTAACATACTCTCTTCTTTTGGTTCCTAGAATTCTGCAATATCACACTCTTCCTCCTACCTCTCTGGCTACTTCCACTCAGGCTTCTTTCCTGATTCCTCCTCTTTTGCCTGCCTTCCAAATGTTGCCACTTCACAGGGCTCAGTCCAAAGACATCTCCTCTCTCTCCTGCAAGTTGCTCATCTACTTCCAACACATGAAAGTCCATATAAACGCCAAGAATCCCACATTTATGCTTTCAGATTCATATATCCAACTTCTTCTTGAGATCTCTAGTTGCTATTCACACATATTAAACTTAATATGTCTAAAACAGAATTTTTCATTCTCAAATAAATTATTCTCCCAAGCATTCCCATCCACCTACATACTCAAGCCTGAAACTAAGTGGAGTATTATATATAATTTTTCCTTCTCCTTTTACCTTTACCTATATTCAATCCAACAGCAAATTTTCTGGAGACCATCTCCAAAATGTGTCTTGAATCTATGTACTTGATGTTGTATGCCACCAGCATTGTACTATATAATACATCATACACCTATAATACTGCCAGGGATCCCCTTTTCGGTCTTTTAAGAGGAAACTTGTAGAGTAGAAAGAGCATAATGGTATATTAATTATCTATTGCTACATAAAAAATTTCCCCAATTTCATTTTTGCTAAACTGAGCCCTCACCTTTGTCCCATCTACCGGGTTTTTTACCTGATTAATTTCTTATGATTTTATATATTTTAGATTAAATATCATCTAATTTCCTGACCATATTCCCTCTTATTCTCTTTTTGTAAGTTCTTTATAATTTATAATTATAAATGTATTTACTTGTCAATTGTATCTCTACCCCTACTAGACTCTAAACTCTACAAGCAAACAATGCTTTTTTATTCTTCATCCAAAACCTACTGTCTAGGTCAGTACTCTGAAAGTAATAAGCTCTCATTAGTATTTGTTCAATAATAATGACCGTGCTATAGGAGATTCATAAAATCAAAGAATATTCAGTTTAAGAACAACAAATCAAAAGACCTTTATAAGTAAACTGGGCATTCTTTTGCAAAAGGCCATCAGTATGCCTTGCATTTGCATTTAAGAAGTTCGTTACATACAAAAATGCAAAATTACTGCATTCCCATTTCTGCCATCCACATATTTGTGTATGTTTGTATGAGGTTGTGTTTATTTCTTAAATATCCTTTTCTACTCTTTTAATTACTATTTTTAGCACCTTCTGATTCAGATTGAACAAGATCTGTCCCCCAAAAATGCTCTTGATTCTTATTAGAGTATTTGACCTTAAAAGGCCTCCTATCAGAAGCCTAAAAATGTCAGCATTTCCCCAGATGCAGAGGCTTGTCTCATTCCTTTAACCACTAAACTAAATGATAAATCAAAGATATTCTAAGGGGGGGGGGGGCGGGAAACTATCAAAAGTCTTACTTGTAAAGCAGAATTGAAGTTGAAAAGAAAGTAAGAATGAGACACACTATATGGGCATCAGCAGCCACAGGGGAACACTGCCAAAAAGTCAGGAATAACTTCTCAAGGGTAACCATTTTCAATCTATTTTATTTCTTTTTATTACTCTTCCCAGGTAACAGAAAACTTCAACTGATATGAAACCTTTTAACAAATGTGGCTTGTAATATGGTCTATTTATATTCTTATTTTATTTGATTCAATTATTCTCCAGTAATGCTCCTGGTATTAAAAGTCTTTTTGATGATTGTTCTGTTTTCCATTTCCAAAGTCATTAACCTCCATTCCCTACCTGAGGTGAAGGGAATGCTCTGTGAGTGACAGCCTTGTTTACAGAGAGCAGGAAAGGACTTGGCAGCTGTTCCAAAGTGTCAAATGAGATAGCCTGAAGAATGCTATAGAAAAATGTCACCAAATTGGGAAGCGACGTCACACTAACTAGACTGGCTCCTTGTCCACTAATAGAATTCTCTGACGTGTACCTCTTGAGAGAGAAAGATTTTGCTAGGAGGGAGGAGTGCTGGGTAATTTTTTGTACCTTTCATATGACTTGCACAATCTTCCAACTATCAAAAGCATAAAGATTACCTTAAAAATGCAAATAATGAGAAGAAACAAACTAACAAAGACTATATTAATTTGAATTAAAAAAAACAGTGCCTTTTTTAAATGATTTCATTTTTAACATCTCAGAGTGCCTCTAATATGCCAAATTTTAACACAAAATTGATGCTCTTTAACTATTTCAAAAGGTATATCCAAAAGTATGCCAAAGTGTTAATTTGAACTATGTCATTACTTAAAAAGCACATAATCAGGTATTAATTGGGCAAAGCCTTCTAATATATTTAAGTTTTCTATTCTCTATTCTCTTGTGACATTTAGTCTTTTAGTAAATGCAATTTTTCATTCAATAGACATTTCTTAAACCTCTAGTATGTGCAGGCACAATTCCAGGCACTTAAAATCAAATACAATTAAGAAATCAGTTTCTAAATTGTACCAGTCATATCTGGGACACATCCAATAGTTCATACTCTCATAGAAAAGAGAGAAAAGAGAATAAATAAATAAATCAGAACATTCACAAAGTTATATTCTTTTTTTCCCTGTGCTTTCTCTGGGCCAAAGTCTCTCCCCTGAATCCTAATCATTCTTTCTAATCCACAGATCTCCCATCTTCACCTCAAAATCAGGTCATTCAAGACAGATTTTGCCCTTGTGTCCAACTCCAGCTTGGTTCCAATCCCCAAATCCCTAATTGTCAAAATAATAACCAACAATGAGCACGTACTATGTATAAAGCACTGCATCAGTGTGGTACACTGATTATCTGACTTAACCTTCAAATTATTCCTATGAATTAGGTCATATTGTTAGTCTACTTTATAATTAAGGAAGCCAAGAATTGGAATACTAAGTAACATGCTCAAATAACTAGAAAGTAGTAGGTGTAGGCTGGTTTTGAAAATCAATGCTACACTGTCCAAAAGTTAACATGTGGCCATTGAGCATTTGAAATTTGGCTAATGCAATGAAGAAATTAAAGTTTTTATATAATTTTTATTTATTTTATTTTATAAGTTAATTAAATTTAAGGGCCAATACTTAATTCAGTTATTGGATATGTGAACATAATTTTTCAAATGTAAATTTCATGAAATTTAAATATAGATCAAGTATTTCTCTTTTTTTTTAAGATTTTATTTTTAAGTAATCTCTACATCCAATGTCGGGCTTAAATTTACAACCCTGAGATCAAGAGTCTCATGCTCCACCAACTGAGCCAGCCAGGCACCCCATAGGTCAAGTATTTCTAATTAAAATTTAGCTTCCAAATTTACTAATTTGGAGTATATCAGTATAAAATATACATCAGATTCTGAAGACCTAGTATGAAAAAAATGTAAAATATTTCATTGATACTTTTTTATATTGACTACATGTTGTAATGATATTTTGGATATACAGCAATTCCCCCCTTGTCCATGGGGGCTATATTCCAAGACTCCTAATGGATCCCTAAAACCACAAATAGTCCCAAGTCTTATATATATTGTTTTTTCCTGTATATACATAATTATGATAAAGTTTAATTTACAAATTAGGCACAGTAATATATTAACATTAATAACTAATAGTAGAACAATTGTAACAATATACTATAATAAAAGTTATATGAATGTGGTCTATCAAACTATCATATTGTACTGTACTCACCTTCTTCTCTGTTGATGTGAGATGATAAAACTCTTATGTGATGAGATGAAGTAAGGTGAACAACATAGGCATTGTGATAGCATTAGGCTGCTATTGACTTTCTGAGGATTCAAAAAAAGGAAGATCATCTGCTTCCAAACTATGGTTGACTGCAGGGAACTGAAACCACAGAAAGTGAAATCATGGATAAGGGAGGTCTACAGCATTGGGTTCACCAAAAAAATATATATTATTATGATTAATTTTACCTGTTTCTATTCACTTTTTCAATGTGACTATTACAGATTTTTTAATTGGCTCGCATTATATTTCTATTGCACAGCACTGGTCTATAGCCTATTCTCCTAACCACTACACTATCTCAGCTGTCAGGAAAGTTTTTGTTTGTTTGTTTGTTTGTTTGTTTTAAATATCTATTTATTTGGGGGAAAGTGCAAGCGGGGGAGGGGCAGAGAGAAGGGAACTGAAGGTCCAAAGTGGCCCTGCACTGACAGTGCTTGACAGCAGCCAGCCCAGTGTGGGGTCTCAAACTCACGAAACACAAGATCAGATCTGAGCCGAAGTCTAACACTCAACTTACTGAGCCATGCAGGTGAGGCCCCTCTCAGGAAGGTTTTAATTCCATGCTTATGTGGTAACAAAGAGCCATTAATCATATTGGCTGCTGTTCCTGTCTCTCCCCCTCCGATTTGCTGTTTGAGTGTCCCTGTCATTTCCCCCTACTATAAGCCATTTGTCTTGGGATATCTTATCCCCTTCACTCTGTAGCCTCCTCTCAATTATTCTTTAAGAATTAACTCAAGTCCCACCATTAAAGAATGGCTTTTCTTGTTATTTATTCCAAAATATTTTTCATTCTTTCACTTCAACATTAAAATATGGAAATCATCAAACTAGACATTCAAGCCTAGTATTCTGCTACAAAGCATGGCTCTAAGCTACATGTTGTAAGAATGGGGGGAGAATTCATATATTTGTAATCATATTCCAGCTCCTTTTTCTAGTCTGTATCCCTGCCATTCATAAATTCATTCAAATAATTCTTGAATTCATTCACAACTGCCACTGCAAGTTCCACACTTATTTCATGAATACTACTTTTATTTGCCTAAATTACCTCATTCAAGTTTTAAAGAAGGCCGTGGTGTTCCTTCACAATTATGAAGATTATGTGTTATCTTATCCACTGTTTAATTTATAAATTTTAGTCATGTCTTATTTCAGTTTTAAATTCCTCAATTTAAGTTCCTAATCATTCTTTATATGGCAGTTACTATCACCAAGAGCAAAAAATATTATCTTTGATCATTGCATCTTAATCTACAGTCTTTCTTGACATACATAAGAATTGACCATGGTCTTTAAGATTCCAGCTGAAAATAATATGAGAGGGTAATAGAATATTTTCTGTTTGGTGTCTAATTTCCTTTATAAAAATTATTTTAAGTACTTTAATATTTAGCCATACATTGATCTGATGGCATCAGGAAACATTCTATAACAATTCTTTGCATTTGAGTAATAACCACAACCTTTTTTTAATACACAGAGAAGGTATATAACTATTTTATAATTCTGCTTTTGGTATTCACATTAATTTGCACTTCTCTGCTTATCCATACTGATGCATAAATCTTTATTCCTGTCTCTCCCTATCTTCTTGGTGTCACAGAATTAAGTCTTGGGAGATAATATCACTCTTAGATGATTCACAACCTATGTTTTCCTCTTCATCATTTAGATCATTGATTCTCAAACTTCAGAATGCATAAGAATCCTAAGATTTTTACAGAAGCTAAAGATGAAAATGAAGAAAGTAAAAACATGCTAAAGCCTTTGTCTTACTCATTAATTCTGGGCATCCACTCAAAAAACATAACTTTA
The DNA here is from genome assembly GCF_028018385.1 of Neofelis nebulosa. Lineage (NCBI taxonomy): Eukaryota > Metazoa > Chordata > Mammalia > Carnivora > Felidae > Neofelis > Neofelis nebulosa. The sequence goes on along the minus strand of NC_080787.1, from coordinate 58,613,696 downwards.
AAAATGTGAAAGAGCTTATCTGTAAGATTTCTGTTTCTGGCAACATGGTAGATTAAATATTTAAAACATTCTTGATAGAAAGCACACATAAATGCTGCATAACATATAACAAATATTCTTATAATTACCTATCTGGTATTATAAGAAAGAAAAACAAGAAAATTCTCAGGCACCAACTCAAAGAGAATTAGAAACTAAGAATTCATATCCATAGCCAGCCCCTACATTGGTTTGGGAGTTAAAATAGTGCTTCATGGTCTAGGAAAAGCCAAGATAAGAAAGTGAAGTTTCCTTAGGCCTACAATATTTGGGGATTGTCTGGAAGAACAAGCAAATCCTAAATCTAGGCCATCCAGGATTTCTACAAAGTTTTGGTAAAATGGGCTTATATTCTAAAAGGAAATATTATAGAAACAAAAAGAGTCAAAGGAAGTGACAAATAGTGAATTAGACACTACAATTTTAGCTAATGAAGAAATTATAACTATAATTATTAAAATAATAAACTAAGGAGATAACATAAAAAGAAAATTGGATACAACTGAAGCAAGAATTAATGAACTAGAAGATAGGTCTGAAGAGTCCAGCAAAAAGCAAAGTGGTGTATAAAATGAGAAATTTAAATTACATTTAACAGTTCTTCCAAAAGGAGAAAATAAAGGAGGAGAGGTAATATATGTAGAAATAATAGTTAAAAAATTTTTCAGAATTGTTGAAAAATACAAACCCAAACATACAGACAGAGCAACATCTATAATGCTATCTATAAAAATTAGAAAACAACAATAGTAAACAAAAAGCATAAAGAGATCTTAAAGCTCCATAAAGAAAAGACAGTTGGCCTTTAAAGGATTAATAACTAAGCTGACAATAGACTTTTAAATAAGCAATGTGGAAGCCATAAGACATTAAAATATTTCCAAAATACTGGGGAAAAATAAGTATCATCTAGAATTCTATACAAAACAACAATTCCTTTAAAAAAGATGAAGCAAAATTTTTTTCATATAAAAACTGAAAAAAGTGACCACCAGAAGACTTTCTTAACAAACTTCTGTAGGAAATAATTCATAAAATAAAAGGGGAAAAAAAGCTTGAGAAGCAAAAACATTTTTTGAGCAAAAATGAGCAAAGATATTGGTGATATAATAGTAAATCTAAAATATATCTGTATAAAATAGTAACAATACCTAATTTTTAGTGTTTAACAATCTCTAAACAAGACTGGCCTAAAATATCAGGCAAAAATTAGATGTAAGATGCAAGACTATGATTGGAATTAAAGCACTCTAAGGCCCTTCTATCATTCAGGGAGAGGTGAAGATATCAATTAACTTAAGTATATATGTAGTAATTTCAAACATAATTACTAGAGAATGGAAATTATGTATGACTTCCAAAGCCAATGGAAGGAGAAAAATGGAATTTTTTTTTAAAACTGTTATATCAAACTAAAAACTTATGCACAGTAAAGGAAACAATCAACAAAGTAAAAAGACAGCCTACCAAAAGTATTTCCAACCATTATCTGATAAGGGGTTAATATCCAAAGTATACAGGAAATTCATACAACTCAATAGCAAGAAAACAAATAACATGATCAAAAAGTGAACAAGGATTAGTTATTTCCCAAAGGAAGACATACAATAGCCAACAGGTATATGTAAAATGCTCAACACAGCTAATCAGGGAAATGTAAATCAAAACCACAACGTGATATCACTTCGTATCTGCTAGAATGACTATTATCTAAAAGACGAAAGATAACAAATGTTGGCAAGAATATGGAAAAAAGGGAACCCTCATACTCTTGGTGGGAATGTAAATTGGTACAGCCACTATGGAAAATAATATGGAGCTTCCTCAAAAATTTAAAAATAAACTACTGTAGGATCCAGTAATACCCCTTCTGGGTATATAAACAAAGGAAATAAAATCAAGATATCAAAGAGATATCAGCACTCCCATGTTCATTGTAGCATTATTCATAATAGTCAAGATATGGAACCAACCTGTGTCCGTTGACAGAAAAATAGACAAAGAAAATGTATATTCACATATATGTGTATATATACACACACATATATATACACACACATACACACACACACACACACACACATATATACACACACACACACACACACACACACACACAATGGAATATTATTTAGCCTCAAAAAAAGGACATCTTGCCATTTACAACAGTATGGATGAACCTGGACATCATTATGTTAAGTGAAATAAGTCAGACAGAGAAAGACAAAAATTGTATGATCTCACTAATATGTGGAATCTAAAAAAGGGACTCATAGAAGCAGAGAATGCAATGGTGTTTTCCAGGGGCTAAAGGGAGAAGGAAATAGAGAGATATTTGTCAAATTTACAAATTTTCAGCTATGCAGGATGAATAAGTTCTGGAGGCTTACTGTACAGCATGATGACTATAGTAATTATACACTACTGTATAATTGAAATTTGAGAGAAGTGGATAGATCTTAAATATCCTCACTACAAAATAAATATGTGAGGTGATGGTTGTGACAATTAGCTTAATTGTAGTGATCATTTCATAACCATACTGTGATTATATTTGATAAATAGATAAAAACATCACCTTGTACAACATAAACATATGCAATTTCATTTATCAATTATACCTTAAAATCTGGAAAAATATATTAATTAATTTTAATTTTAATATTGTAATAAATTTATAAGATAGAAAATCTGAATGGAAGAAAAGACACAGAAAAAGCAGTGCCCCATGAAATAACTAAATAAGATAGTAGAAATAAATCCAAAATATTTGAAATGACAATAAAATAAATGGACTAAACTTAAAACAGTGAAAATAACATAGTCATTTTCAAATTGATGTTTTTAAAAAAAAATTCAGTTCTATGAAACTTACAAAAGACAATGTTAAAATGCAGATGACAGAGAAAGTTAGAGTGTTAAACCATACAAAATTATCCAGGTAACACTAAACAAATGAAAACCAGTGTAACTCTATTAATATAAGAAAAAAAAACTTTAAATTGGTAGCTCTTTTAAACCTAGTTCACATTAAAATAATTTGGGGAATTTTTTCAAATTATCAATGCCTCATCTACACCAATTAACTCAGAATTTCTAGAGGTTGGTCTTGCGCATGTATGTTTTAATTTTTTCCTAGGTGATTATGATGCAGAATCAGATTAATAACTTCTATTTTAAAGCAAAACGATGTTTAGGAATGAAGAAATACACCATGTTAATAAACATCTTTAACAAGGAAGAAATAAAAATCCTAAATCAGTATGCATATAATGATATAACTTCAACATATCAGTAAAGCAAAAATTGACACATTTGGAAGAATATTCATAGTGTAATTTTCTGATACTTTTCTTAATAAAAGAGAAGTCAAGTAAAGCAAAGAAAACAGTAGAGATAAGTAACATTCTTAACAAATTTGAAGTACAGATATACCTAGATGCTGATACTCAATAATTAGCAACTACACAAAGAAAGTATACATGGAATATTTACAACATTTTATTATATAATAGGCTTTAATCAAGTCTCAACAAAACAGATAAAAACTTTCTACCATATAGATATCCTCATCAAAATAAAATTAAATTGGAAGTAAAGAACAAAAAAAATTTGAAACCATATATTTAGTAATTTTAAAACCCACTTTTATGTAATTTGATAGTTAAACAAGGTATAATGGAAATTAAATAATAGTAGAACTAAATCATATGGAAAATGTTACATATCCAAACTTGAAAAGTGCTGCTCAAATAGTTCTTAGAGGGGAATTTCTAAACTTAAGTGCTTATATTTTAAAAAGAATGTTTAAAACACACTGAAATAAGAATTCATTCCTAGTTTTTTTAAAATAAAATAATACATCATACGTTGCATTGTACTAAGGGTATGATATAAAATAATAATAATAATAATAATATCTAATTTGTAGAGTTTTAAAATAAGATAGACCTACAATATTGGACAGAAATTAAAAACAAGATGCAATAGGCAAGAGGAAGTAATTAAAAGCATAAAACTGTCAAAGAAAGAGATAAAACTATTTCTTTTTGTAGATGACATAATTGTATATCTGAAAAACCCAAGAGAATCAATAGAAAAACCGTTACAAACAATAAGAGATTTTAGCAATGAAACTCAAATATTAATATGCAGAAATTAATAGCTTTCTATATACAAACAATAACCAGTTAGAAGATACAATGAGAGAGAAGACTCAATTTACAGAGACAACAGTAAAGAAAATACTTGGTTATAAGGTTAACAGGAGATATGTAAACTTATAGGAGGAAAATTTCCTATTATTTGCGAAATATAAAACAGTATACTTTGAACAAATGAAAAGACAGACATTTTAGGAAAGGAAGACTGAACATCCTAAAGATATCAATTCCCCCTAAATTAATTTAAAAATTTGTTTCAATCCCCCAAAATGCCAGGAAGTTTTTCCCCAGATACAGATAAATTTGTTATAAAATTGAGACCGAAAAATAAACCAGCAGGATGGCAAAGTTCTGGAGATCCGTTGCTCTACAATGTGAATATACTTACCACTACTATAGTGTACACTTAAAAATGATTAAGACCGTACATTTTATACATCTTTTATCACAGTTAAAAAAAAAAACAGGAATATAAAACAACTTCTCCATACTGATCACCTCTCAAGCATTCTTATATAACATTATAGATAATCCCTCTATTCTTAAAGAATATCTACCTGGGGAACCAGAAATACTGATTCCACTGAGCTTCAGTATATTCCCTCAAGTGTGATACTCCTGTGCTTAGTCTAATGCCAGGCATGTAGTGAGTGATCAATAAATATAGATCATAAGTAACCTACAACTTTCTCTGTAAATATATTGAGTTATCAATAAATCTATGTGCATTTCCAAAAAATATGAAAAAGGAAAAATCACTAAGTCTAAAAAAGAAGAAAAAATGAGGGAGGCTAATTCAAATAGATATTAAAATATTGTTATATGACCTATATTTAAAATTGTGTGGCATCCAGAAAAACAACATATAGTATCAGGAAAAAAAAAAAAAGAAACAAAACAGACTGTCCAGAAATAGACCCAAGTGTATTTGTAAGTTTATTGTGTGATAAAGATGGCTATCTCAAAGCAAAATGGGGGCAGATACAAAAATATTAATAAGTGGTATTGAGAAAACTGAATAGTCATTTAGAAGAATATATCATTAGATTTATACTTCACAACATACACCAGTATAAACTCCAAATGAATTAGATATTTAAATGTAGACAGTTGGATGATATAGATAGATACATACATAGATACATAGAAGAAAGAAAAGAAAAGAAAAGAAAAGAAAAGAAAGAAAGAAAGAAAGAAAGAAAGAAAGAAAGAAAGAAAGAAAGAAAGAAAAAAGAAAAGAAAAGATGGAGAAAAGGGAGGGAGGGAATGAAGGAAGAAAGGAAAGAAGGAAGGAAGAAAGTAAGGAAGGGAGAGAGAAGAAAATGACAGACGAAAGATGTGAGCCAATTCCTCTATTGCCTGGGATAGGGGAAGAAGTTCCTAACCATGATTCAATGTCCAGAAGCAATATAATAAAATGGAAAATTTTAAAAATTAAAAATAAACAGAATTTGTAAGGCAAAAACAGTAACAGTATGTGGAAAATCAAAAGATAAATGACAATGATAAACCAGGAAAAAAAATCTCAATTTATATCATAGCAGATCTGACCTCTCATATATAAAGAGTTTTTAAAAATTCAATCTTGCCTAATAGGCTTAGACTTCAGCCTATTAAGATAAAACCAAAGCAAAGTTTCTTTCCATGGCCCAATATTTATTGGTTCTAGATAAAACTTTTCCAGTCTTTTCTACAATAAAAGTACTTCTTTTTGATCAAGCCTATGTTAGGTAAATTCAATTCTCTATTACAAACTATATAAGAAGAGTTGTCCTAAAAACAGGAATATTTGAGTCATTTCATTTCTAATAAAATCTCAAACAATATGGTGTTGTCTATATTCTAATTTCATCATTAATAGCACCCTTGCTTGCTTTCAAAATTCTCCTACTTTGAATGATAAATTATGTTTACCTTGTCTGTAGACCAAATGACGACCAGTTTTCATCAGAGTGTCACAGAAGGAATTTCATCCACATTAGCTGGCATTCATCAACTAGCAGATTCATATGGACCTAACCATCTCCCCTGTGCTGTTGTACCATGAACTATTCCAGTTCTAGTAATTAGAACTAAGGCTAAATTCAATTAATTCTCTAAGTTTGAGCTGTTATGTTTGACTCTCTTAAAATTATATCATATAACAGGAGTATTAGGAAGGCTTGCTGACAAAATGAAAATAAGAGTAGGTATTAACCATGCCAGTAAACTTCCTTCATACTTGTTATTCATATCCCAAGCCTGGGCTCCTCCTGACCTACCATTTTTCTCAATAAGCACTCATGGACCTCTTACACATATGAATTTCTGATCAGGTAGTCTCCCACCGATGCAATCCGGATGCTTCTTGCTGAAAATATGATTTCTTACAACCTTCAGCTTCACTTCTATCTACCTCTGCCTACCCTCAGTAGTTACTGACATATGTTTTTCACTTTTCCTGGTTAAAAACCCTATCCTTCACAATTTGCATTCTGGCCTAAACACTGAGAGTATCAATAGCATAAGATAATATCCACTGTTAGAAAAAGTAGGAGACAGGTCCCTGGGTGGCTCAGTTTGTTAAGCCTCTAACTTTAGCTCAGGTCATTATCTCATTTGTTGGATGAGCCCTGAGTCAAGATCTGTGCTACAGCTTGGAGCCTGGAGCCTGCTTCTGATTCTGCCTCTCTCTTGGTGCCTCCCCTGCTCTCTCTCTCTCTCTCTCTCTCTCAAAAATAAATAAACATGAAAAGAAAAGAAAGAAGGAAGGAAGGAAGGAAGGAAGGAAGGAAGGAAGGAAGGAAGGAAGGAAGGAAGGAAGGAAGGGAGAAAACACAATAGATTTACAATGGTTTAGCCCAAATCACTGAAATGGAAACACCTAATAAAAGTGAAAAAGAGGGGCACCTGGGTGGCTCAGTAGGTTAGTGGGACTCTTGATTTTCGCTCAGGTGATGATCTCACAGTTCATGAGATTGAGCCCAGTGTCAGAATCTTGGGATTCCCTCTCTCCCTTTCTCCCTGCCCCTCCCCCCTTCTCTCTCTCTTTCTCAAAATAAATAAACTTTAAAATTATTAATAAAAAAATGAAAAGTATATTTAGCTAACACCCTATGTGTGCTGAGAATAGGTAATAGTGACTTTCTCACTCAAAAAGGACTTCTTGAAGGAAACTAAATACAAACAGGCATAGCTCCCACAGTCCCTGCAGAGCCAACTCTGTGGCAATGGTTTGGTCATGTTTCTTCCAATAGATCTACTAATAAAATCTCCTAAATGAAATTCGTTTCTTTCAAATAACCAATGAATTTACAATGATTATTTCTACATGGCCATTCACCATAAACAAGCTAGACCTTTATCTCATGGCCTCACTGAAATATAGCAGGCATGTTTCTTTGTGGAAATATACCAGAGTGGTGTGATACATCCACTGACCTTTCCAAATAATCTTGCTTTGTGAACAAAAGGAAATGTTAATTTCCTCGAGAGTAAAAGCTGATGCAGTTGTCAAAGATAAAGCAAAAAGGACACAAAAGCAGCAAACTTCAAATGTGCTCTGGATACTGAAATAATGACAGCAAAGGAGATCAGTGACCTCGAGAATGACAACGAACTAAAGTGGGATTTAGAGGTCCCTAAGTATAATGTATTCATCGACACTTTTATTTCGAATGGACAAGCAATGGAGCAGAATTAATGCCCTGTGGAACTCATGGCTGTGCATCGAAATCCACCAAGTTACCAAGACTTATGGGCTTTCCAAACAACCCAGGTGAAGGTGGCACTCTTTACAGGGTGCCTGACCAGCAGAATACAGATTTGATTCTCTGACCCCTGAGAAAAATACAAAGCAGTCACTTTGAGCTAAGACTCCAAATTACAGCTGTGGTTCAGCTTGGATTTTTTTTTTTAATGAAACTTGCTGACTAAGGCCATAATATTTGATTTATCTTTTCCTTTTAATGGTGTTGATCAGAATAGAATTGGTCTCTCGTTACCACTCTGAATACATTGGGCTTTGCTGGATACCTAGCTGGGTACATCTATTCTAACCTCATTGTGGCTATCAGGAAATGAATTTCCTAATTAATAGCAGAAACCAAAGAACAAACAGAAAGAGTAAATGCAAAAGGATAATATTCTTTAGGAATGCTGTCAAACTGTATTTCGGACAGCTCCCCCTTGGCCAAATAACACACAAAACAAAGCACACAGGGGCTGTCAGCCATGAAGAGGCAGAGAAAAGAAAAGAACAGCAGATTGAATATAGAAATAATTTGTCATCTCAAAAGACTTCCAAAGTGCAATAAAAGACTGTTTGGAATCTAATTGAAATGATTCTGGGAATGAAATGACATCAGCGCTCACTGAAGGCACATTACGAAAATATAGTTGCTTGAGTGAAAAACTAACGGAGCCCTCAGTTTGGCCTAATGGTGCATGGGAAAAGTTACCTCCCAAGGTCACTCCCTTCAGTGCCACCACAAATCAATATGTTGGAACCCACTGAAGACACTAGGCAAACATCTTGATCGTGTATGTCAGTGAGAACCCTCTAACCCCAAATAGAAGTATTTATGATAAGAACAAAAAAATAAATACAAAGCAGAGTTTTGCCAAACTCTCCACAAGAATTCTGTTTTAGGCTCTCCCAAGGATAAATAGTGTTGCTCCTTCCCCTACAGAAATGTAAAGCACACTGATATCCCCTTGGATACGGAAGGCAAAGTCTGAATCCTGCATTTCTTTTTTTTTTTTTTTTTTTTAATTTTTATTTTTTAATATATGAAATTTACTGTCAAATTGGTTTCCATACAACACCCAGTGCTCATCCCAAAAGGTGCCCTCCTCAATACCCATCACCCACCCTGCCCTCCCTCCCACCCCCCATCAACCCTCAGTTTGTTCTCAGTTTTTAACAGTCTCTTATGCTTTGGCTCTCTCCCACTCTAACCTCTTTTTTTTTTTTCCCCTTCCCCTCCCCCATGGGTTTCTGTTACGTTTCTCAGGATCCACATAAGAGTGAAACCATATGGTATCTGTCTTTCTCTGTATGGCTTATTTCACTTAGCATCAAACTCTCCAGTTCCATCCACGTTGCTACAAAAGGCCATATTTCATTCTTTCTCATTGCCACGTAGTATTCCATTGTGTATATAAACCACAATTTCTTTATCCATTCATCAGTTGATGGACATTTAGGCTCTTTCCATAATTTGGCGATTGTTGAGAGTGCTGCTATAAACATTGGGGTACAAGTGCCCCTATGCATCAGTACTCCTGTATCCCTTGGATAAATTCCTAGCAGTGCTATTGCTGGGTCATAGGGTAGGTCTATTTTTAATTTTCTGAGGAACCTCCACACTGCTTTCCAGAGCGGCTGCACCAATTTGCATTCCCACCAACAGTGCAAGAGGGTTCCCGTTTCTCCACATCCTCTCCAGCATCTATAGTCTCCTGATTTCTTCATTTTGGCCACTCTGACTGGTGTGAGGTGGTATCTGAGTGTGGTTTTGATTTGTATTTCCCTGATGAGGAGCGACGTTGAACATCTTTTCATGTGCCTGTTGGCCATCCGGATGTCTTCTTTAGAGAAGTGTCTATTCATGTTTTCTGCCCATTTCTTCACTGGGTTATTTGTTTTTCGGGTGTGGAGTTTGATGAGCTCTTTATAGATTTTGGATACTAGCCCTTTGTCCGATGTGTCATTTGCAAATATCTTTTCCCATTCCGTTGGTTGCCTTTTAGTTTTGTTGGTTGTTTCCTTTGCTGTGCAGAAGCTTTTTATCTTCATAAGGTCCCAGTAATTCACTTTTGCTTTTAATTCCCTTGCCTTTGGGGATGTGCCGAGTAAGAGATTGCTACGGCTGAGGTCAGAGAGGTCTTTTCCTGCTTTCTCCTCTAAGGTTTTGATGGTTTCCTGTCTCACATTCAGGTCCTTTATCCATTTTGAGTTTATTTTTGTGAATGGTGTGAGAAAGTGGTCTAGTTTCAACCTTCTGCATGTTGCTGTCCAGTTCTCCCAGCACCATTTGTTAAAGAGACTGTCTTTTTTCCATTGGATGTTCTTTCCTGCTTTGTCAAAAATGAGTTGGCCATACGTTTGTGGGTCTAGTTCTGGGGTTTCTATTCGATTCCATTGGTCTATGTGTCTGTGTTTGTGCCAATACCATGCTGTCTTGATGATGACAGCTTTGTAGTAGAGGCTAAAGTCTGGGATTGTGATGCCTCCTGCTTTGGTCTTCTTCTTCAAAATTACTTTGGCTATTCGGGGCCTTTTGTGGTTCCATATGAATTTTAGGATTGCTTGTTCTAGTTTCAAGAAGAATGCTGGTGCAATTTTGATTGGGATTGCATTGAATGTGTAGATAGCTTTGGGTAGTATTGACATTTTGACAATATTTATTCTTCCAATCCATGAGCACAGAATGTCTTTCCATTTCTTTATATCTTCTTCAATTACCTGCATAAGCTTTCTATAGTTTTCAGCATACAGATCTTTGACATCTTTGGTTAGATTTATTCCTAGGTATTTTATGCTTCTTGGTGCAATTGTGAATGGGATCAGTTTCTTTATTTGTCTTTCTGTTGCTTCATTGTTCGTGTATAAGAATGCAACTGATTTCTGTACATTGATTTTGTATCCGGCAACTTTGCTGAATTCATGTATCAGTTCTAGCAGACTTTTGGTGGAGTCTATCGGATTTTCCATGTATAATATCATGTCATCTGCAAAAAGCGAAAGCTTGACTTCATCTTTGCCAATTTGGATGCCTTTGATTTCCTTTTGTTGTCTGATTGCTGATGCTAGAACTTCCAGCACTATATTAAACAGCAGCGGGGAGAGTGGGCATCCCTGTCGTGTTCCTGATCTCAGGGAAAAAGCTCTCAGTTTTTCCCCATTGAGGATGATGTTAGCTGTGGGCTTTTCATAAATGGCTTTAATGATCTTTAAGTATGTTCCTTCTATCCCGACTTTCTCAAGGGTTTTTATTAAGAAAGGGTGCTGGATTTTGTCAAAGGCCTTTTCTGCATCGATTGACAGGATCATATGGTTCTTCTCTTTTTTTTTGTTAATGTGATGTATCACGTTGATCGATTTGCGAATGTTGAACCAGCCCTGCATCCCAGGAATGAATCCCACTTGATCATGGTGAATAATTCTTTTTATATGCTGTTGAATTCGATTTGCTAGTATCTTATTGAGAATTTTTGCATCCATATTCATCAGGGATATTGGCCTGTAGTTCTCTTTTTTTACTGGGTCTCTGTCTGGTTTAGGAATCAAAGTAATACTGGCTTCATAGAATGAGTCTGGAAGTTTTCCTTCCCTTTCTATTTCTTGGAATAGCTTGAGAAGGATAGGTATTATCTCTGCTTTAAACGTCTGGTAGAACTCCCCTGGGAAGCCATCTGGTCCTGGACTCTTATTTGTTGGGAGATTTTTGATAACCGATTCAATTTCTTCGCTGGTTATGGGTCTGTTCAAGCTTTCTATTTCCTCCTGATTGAGTTTTGGAAGAGTGTGGGTGTTTAGGAATTTGTCCATTTCTTCCAGGTTGTCCAATTTGTTGGCATATAATTTCTCATAGTATTCCCTGATAATTGTTTGTATCTCTGAGGGATTGGTTGTAATAATTCCATTTTCATTCATGATTTTATCTATTTGGGTCATCTCCCTTTTCTTTTTGAGAAGCCTGGCTAGAGGTTTGTCAATTTTGTTTATTTTTTCAAAAAACCAACTCTTGGTTTCGTTGATCTGCTCTACAGTTTTTTTAGATTCTATATTGTTTATTTCTGCTCTGATCTTTATGATTTCTCTTCTTCTGCTGGGTTTAGGCTGCCTTTGCTGTTCTGCTTCTATTTCCTTTAGGTGTGCTGTTAGATTTTGTATTTGGGATTTTTCTTGTTTCTTGAGATAGGCCTGGATTGCAATGTATTTTCCTCTCAGGACTGCCTTCGCTGCGTCCCAAAGCGTTTGGATTGTTGTATTTTCATTTTCGTTTGTTTCCATGTATTTTTTAATTTCTTCTCTAATTGCCTGGTTGACCCACTCATTCGTTAGTAGGGTGTTCTTTAACCTCCATGCTTTTGGAGGTTTTCCAGACTTTTTCCTGTGGTTGATTTCAAGCTTCATAGCATTGTGGTCTGAAAGTATGCATGGTATAATTTCAATTCTTGTAAACTTATGAAGGGCTGTTTTGTGACCCAGTATATGATCTATCTTGGAGAATGTTCCATGTGCACTCGAGAAGAAAGTATATTCTGTTGCTTTGGGATGCAGAGTTCTAAATATATCTGTCAAGTCCATCTGATCCAATGTATCATTCAGGGCCCTTGTTTCTTTATTGACTGTGTGTCTAGATGATCTATCCATTTCTGTAAGTGGTGTGTTAAAGTCCCCTGCAATGACCACATTCTTATCAATAAGGTTGCTTATGTTTATGAGTAACTGTTTTATATATCTGGGGGCTCCGGTATTTGGCGCATAGACATTTATAATTGTTAGCTCTTCCTGATGGATAGACCCTGTAATTATTATATAATGCCCTTCTTCATCTCTTGTTACAGCCTTTAATTTAAAGTCTAGTTTGTCTGATATAAGTATGGCTACTCCAGCTTTCTTTTGGCTTCCAGTAGCATGATAAATAGTTCTCCATCCCCTCACTCTCAATCTAAAGGTGTCCTCAGATCTAAAATGAGTCTCTTGTAGACAGCAAATAGTTGGGTCTTGTTTTTTTATCCATTCTGATACCCTATGTCTTTTGGTTGGCGCATTTAATCCATTTACATTCAGTGTTATTATAGAAAGATACGGGTTTAGAGTCATTGTGATGTCTGTATGTTTTATGCTTGTAGTGATGTCTCTGGTACTTTGTCTCACAGGATCCCCCTTAGGATCTCTTGTAGGGCTGGTTTCGTGGTGACAAATTCCTTCAGTTTTTGTTTGTTTGGGAAGACCTTTATCTCTCCTTCTATTCTAAATGACAGACTTGCTGGATAAAGGATTCTCGGCTGCATATTTTTTCTGTTTAGCACACTGAAGATATCGTGCCAAGCCTTTCTGGCCTGCCAAGTTTCAAAGGAGAGATCAGTCACGAGTCTTATAGGTCTCCCTTTATATGTGAGGGCACGTTTATCCCTTGCTGCTTTCAGAATTTTCTCTTTATCCTTGTATTTTGCCAGTTTCACTATGATATGTCGTGCAGAAGATCGATTCAAGTTACGTCTGAAGGGAGTTCTCTGTGCCTCTTGGATTTCAATGCCTTTTTCCTTCCCCAGTTCAGGGAAGTTCTCAGCTATAATTTCTTCAAGTACCCCTTCAGCACCTTTCCCTCTCTCTTCCTCCTCTGGGATACCAATTATGCGTATATTATTTCTTTTTAGTGTATCACTTAGTTCTCTAATTTTCCCCTCATACTCCTGGATTTTTTTATCTCTCTTTCTTTCAGCTTCCTCTTTCTCCATAACTTTATCTTCTAGTTCACCTATTCTCTCCTCTGTCTCTTCAAGCCGAGCCGTCGTGGTTTCCATTTTGTTTTGCATTTCGTTTAAAGCGTTTTTCAGCTCCTCGTGACTGTTCCTTAGTCCCTTGATCTCTGTAGCAAGAGATTCTCTGCTGTCCTGTATACTGTTTTCAAGCCCAGCGATTAATTTTATGACTATTATTCTAAATTCACTTTCTGTTATATTATTTAAATCCTTTTTGATCAGTTCATTAGCTGTTGTTATTTCCTGGAGATTCTTCTGAGGGGAATTCTTCCGTTTGGTCATTTTGGACAGTCCCTGGAGTGGTGAGGACCCGCAGGGCACTTCCCCCGTGCTGTGGTGTATAACTGGAGTTGGTGGGCGGGGCCGCAGTCCGACCTGATGTCTGCCCCCAGCCCACCGCTGGGGCCACAGTCAGACTGGTGTGTGCCTTCTCTTCCCCTCTCCTAGGGGCGGGATTCACTGTGGGGTGGTGTGGCCCGTCTGGTCTACTTGCACACTGCCAGGCTTGTGGTGCTGGGGAGCTGGCGTATTAGCTGGGGTGGGTAGGCAAGGTGCACGGGGGCGGGAGGGGCAGGCTTAGCTCGCTTCTCCTTAGGTGATCCACTTCAGGAGGGGCCCTGTGGCAGCGGGAGGGAGTCAGATCCGCTGCCGGAGGTTTGGCTCCGCAGAAGCACAAAGTTGGGTGTTTGCGCGGAGCGAGCAAGTTCCCTGGCAGGAACTGGTTCTCTTTGGGATTTTGGCTGGGGGATGGGCGGGGGAGATGGCGCTGGCGAGCGCCTTTGTTCCCCGCCAAGCTGAGCTCTGCAGTCCGGGGGCTCAGCAGCTCTCCCTCCCTTTGTCCTCCAGCCTTCCCGCTTTCTGAGCAGAGCTGTTAACTTCTGACCTCCCAGACGCTAAGTCGCGCTTGCTGTCGGAACACAGTCCGTCCGGCCCCTCCGCTTTTGCCAGCCCGACTCGGGGGCTCTGCTTGGCCGGCGAGCCGCCCCTCCGCCCCGGCTCCCTCCCGCCAGTCCGTGGAGCGCGCACCGCCTCGCCGCCCTTCCTACCCTCTTCCGTGGGCCTCTCGTCTGCGCTTGGCTCCGGAGACTCCGTTCTGCTAATCCTCTGGCGGTTTTCTGGGTTCTTTAGGCAGGTGTAGGTGGAATCTAAGTGATTAGCAGGACGCGCGGTGAGCCCAGCGTCCTTCTACGCCGCCATCTTCCGGAACTCCTGAATCCTGCATTTCTTTAAAGTAATTCTGTTTCATTCAACCAATATTAACTGAACATCACTAGGTACTAAACAGACTCAGTACTTACATGGGGGACCCTGCAAGCCACAACACTTATTTACATGAGTCACTGCCTAGTGGGGAATGAATTATAATAGTACGATGTGATTATGTGAAAAACATATATAGTCCAGAATGATTTGCTCCATCTGAGGAATTCACACATAGGGAGATGCCTAAGTGTGATGCTAAAGGTGAATATGAGTCCACCATCCAGATAGGGCATTGAAGAATGAAGTACCTGGAGGGAGCATCCAGAACTGCTATTGCCAAGAAACACAGAAAGGCATGACACAGCAAGAGCCAAGTTGCTGTCCGCCTGTGGGTGCCCTTCTAAGTGTAGACCCTTAGCATTAACAGAGACTTGTCAGTAAAATCTTCCCATGAAAGAGTTGTCGGTTTTCTTTTTCTCCAATTCCTCTCTTCACGTTTTCCCTTGAACTACTCCAAACAAGCATTTGACTCCATCACTTTGCTAAAATAGCTTTTGCCAAGGTCACCAATAATCTTTATGCTGCTGAATCCAAAGTCAGTTTTCAATCCTTAGAAATTTGATATACCAACATTTAATAGACTGTATCACATCCTCCTTCTGGACATACTATCTTCCTCTGGCTTCTTGGACACCAGTCTCTTGACTCCCACCACCCCCAGCTTTATCTCCTTTGCAGATTCCCCCTCGTGCCCTTGCATTCTAAATATTGAACAGCCTTAGGGTTCAGCCCTCAGACCTCTTCTTTCTCTATTCATACTAACTTCCTAAGCTATCTCCCACCTAGTCCCACACTTTTAAAAAGCATCTATATGCTGGTGACCCACATTTATACCTCTGTCCTAGACAGTTCACAACTGTGAACTCCAAGTATATAGATCTCACTGCCTACTAAATATTTACATTGAAGTTCTGATAGGAATCTCGGCATCACAACATCTCAGAAGAAACTTCTTACTCCTTCCCCCAACTTATTCCTGCTATAATCTTTTCCATCTCACTTAATAGTATCTCCATTTTTCCATTGTTTGTGGCAGAAATCTTGGTGTTTCCCATGACTTTTCTCTTTCTCTTACATCCCACATTCAATCCAACACCAAATCAATTTCAGAATATATCCAGAATCTCATCCCTTCTCGGCACTTCTACTGCCAAAATCCTGGTCCAGGCCAATCACCCTTCATTAGGAATATTGTAATAGCCTCCACAGTGGGTCCCCCTGTTTCTGTTCTCATAATAAGAATGATTGTTCAAAAACTTAAATCAGATCATGGCATTTCTTGGCTCAAATCCATCCAATAACTCCTACCAAAGTCAGAGTAAAACCAACAGTTCCCTCCCAGCACTGCTACCTGACCACATTTTTGCCCACTCTCTGCTTGTTTAGTCTCAGTCACACTGGCCTGCTTTCTAGTCCTCAAACATTCAGAGCAGTGTCCCACTCCAGAGCTTTGTACTTACTCTTCCCTCTGCTTCTAAAGCTTTACCCTCATGTTATCACATGGTTCACTTTCTCACTTTCTTTAGTATCTGTTTAAATATCCCCTTTGCAGCAAGGTCTACCATGACCATTTTCTATAAAAGAGTAACTCTTCTCCATTACTCCAGCATTCTCTATTTCCCTCCCCCTGCTTTTTCTAGGTTGTATCTATTACCGCCTGATGTAGTCTATGTTTTTAAATGTATTTCTTTCTTTCTCTATCTAATCCCCGCCAAAATATAAGTTCTGTGAGGGCCAAGGCTTTGTCTCTTATGTTTACTGGTGTATCCTCCAGCTCCCAGAATGGTGCCAGCTGTGTAGTAGGCACCTAATAAAAACTTATTGACTTAGGGGCACCTGGGTGGGTCAGGCGGTTAAGCATCTGGTTCTTGATCTTGGCTCAGGCTCATGGTTCATGGGATCAACAAGCCCCTCATTGGGCTCTGTGCTGCAGTATGGAACCTGCTTGGAATTCTCTCTCTCCCTCTCTCTGCCCCTTCCTGTGCATGCATACATGCACGAGGGCACACGCGTGCACGTGCTCTCTCTCTCTCTCTCTGCTCTCTCTCAAAATAAATAAACTTTAAAAAATAATAAATATATATATATACACAAAAGATAAACTTATTGGCATACTATGTGAATGAACAGAAATGGTTCCTAATACCTGAGAACTCATATGAGAGCTTCTTCTTTAGAATACCATCAGTGTCAGTTCCTCCAGAAAGAAGGAACTAGAGACTGACATCAGAACCACATAATTCCTAAATTCCCATCTTGCTTAAACAAAACACACACACACACACACACACACACACACACACACACACACAGTAGATACTGAAATTCTCAGAATTAAATACAGATGTAATCATTTATAGGGTCCTCTTATAAACTTTATAAAGTTGCTAGTTTAAAAACATCATCTTGGGGCTCCTGGGTGGCTTAGTTGGTTAAGCATCTGGCTCTTGATTTTGGCTCAGGTCATGATCTCAAGGTTCATGGGATTGAGTCCCAGGTTGGGCTCTGTGCTGACAGAGCCAAGCCTGTTTGGGATTCTCTTTCTCCCTCTCTGCCCCTACCCCACATGCACGTGCTCACACTCTCTCCCTCTCTTTCTCAAAAATAAACACTTAAAAACATCATGTTAAGTATACTTTGTTATATTTTGTACTTGAACCAGATTCATACTTGGACTTTACCTGACTAGTAGGGCCAAGGGTGCATTGCCTTTGGCAAAATTTTATACTAACTGTTTTGAAGAATTTTTAAAGAAAAATTGTTACTAAAGTTTAGATATACATATCCTTCTACTGGGAATTCTGCACCTAGGGAAACCCTCTGTATGTAAACAAGGAGATATGCATGCAAAATGTTTATTGCAGTATTAGTTGTAATAGGGGGAAATTAGAAACAACCTAAATATCCACCAATCAAAGAATGGATAAATAAACAGTGGTATGTTCATAGAGCAGAATACAAAGTAGCCCTTCAGAATTAGAGCCTCATCTAATAACTTGGATAAATTTCAAAAGCATTGTCAAGCAAATAAACAAGTTGCATGATATATACCAAATAATACCACTTACATAAAGCTTACAAGTGTACAGCACAATACTATAGAAAATTTATGGAGACATAAAATAATAAATGCCAAATTCAGCAGGATGATTGCCTTTGTGAGGGATCAAGAGATGGGGATGAAAAGGGTCTTAACTGTATCAGCCATGACTTATTTTTTTTAACAAAAAATATATAGCTGAAGGAAATGTGTTAGGGTTATAAGATTTGACAAAAACTGTTGATGTTTTTGGTATTTCTCTCTGCTTTCCTGTGCGTTTGAAATATCTCATAAAAGAAAATATTCTGTTCCCCAGTGTGGGGAAAACCAGAAAAATAGTGCTCTTAACACAGTGCAATATTAATGAAGCTTGATTATATTTATAAGGGCATGCCAAGTGGAGAAAACTGTATTTGCATAATTGCTTATTTTGGTAACACTAGTAGTCAGTTAAATCATGAAGGACTTTAAAAGTCAAGGTGAGCTGTTGGAATTTCATCCTGTTGGCAATGGAAGGTCGTTGCATTTTAAGCAAGGGAGTAACTTGATATGATTTATATTTTAGAGAGATCACTCTTGGGGAGCAATTTGGGAAGTACAATGGAGGACTAAAGTGAATGGAAGTAGTAAGACCAGTTTGGAGGCTTTTATAATGATCCAGGCAAAAGATAATGATGTCCTGGACTAAGTTAGTGACATGGGGATGGAGAAAAGCAGAGGAAAGTAAACGTATTTGGGACATAAAATCAACAGGACTCTTATGTGCGAAGTGCAAAAGGAAATCCAGGGTGCCTTTCAATTTTCTAGCTTGTTGGAATGAGTGCATAATGATTGCAACCACTAGGATAGGAAATTAGGGGGAAGTGCAGACTTGGGAGTGACAGGGGAGACAAAGAGCTAACATATATTGATTCCAGCCATCTGTGAGAGGATATCCAGGAAGCAGATGAATTAATAGGTCTGTAGCTCTGAGAAAAAATTTGTAGCTAAAGATAAATATTTGGTGTTTATCCACATATAGTTGGCAATTAAAATCATGGAAGTGAGTGAGATCTGCCTGAAGAGCATGGAGACAGGAGATTAAGAGAGAAGAGAACCAAGGGTTAGAACTCTAGGATCACCACATTGAATGGGGGAGACACAAGAGAGGTACCCATGAAAAAGGCTGAACAGAAGTAGGTGGAGATACTGAGGAAGAATCCAGAGATCATGGAAGGCAACTTCAGACCATTAAGCCTGAGGTTGGTCAGAACAAACCCTCCACTCTCCCCTGCATTGAAATGATTAAGAACTGCCTCTTCTTCCTCCTAAAGATTAATTTCTCCCCCTGGGCTTCAGATGACTTCAAAAATGGATATGTAAACCCTTGAAGGACATTAGGTATGTTGTTTGGAAAAATCTTAAGCGACCAATGTCAGATCTTCAAATTTCATATGACCCCTCCTAAAACTGACCTACCATAGAATATTGGATCCAGGCATTAGAAAAATGCTCTCTCACCTTCCCTTCAACAATCGCCTTCCATTTAACAATCGCTTTCTTTTCCCTTCACAAAAGAAAGGCATTCTCCTCATCCATTCTTTTTTTCTCCATATTTTTTTAAATTTAAATCCAAGATAGTTAACATCTAGTGTAATAATGTTTTCTGGAGTAGAATTTAGTGATTCATCACTTACATATAACACCCAGAGCTCATCCCAACAAGTGTCCTTCTTAATGCCTATCACCCATTTAGCCCATCCCATAATGCAACACCCCTCCAACAACCCTCAGTTTGTTCTCTGTATTTAAGAGTCTCTTATGGTTTGCCTCCATCTCTGTTTTTATCTTATTTTTCCTTCCTTTCCCCTATGTTCATCTGTTTTTTTTCTTAAATTCCACCTATGTGTGAAATCATATGATATCTTTCTCTGACTTATTTCGCTTAGCATAATACCCTCTAGTTCAATCCACATTGTTGCAAATGGCAAATTTTCATTATTTTGATTGCTGAGTAGTATTCCGTTGTATATATACCACATCTTCTTTATCCATTTGTCAGTTGATGGAGATTTGGGCTCTTTCCACAACTTGGCTATTGTTGATAGTGCTGCTATAAACATCGGGGTGCATGTGTCCTATTGAATCAGCATTTTTGTATCCTTTGGAAAAATACCTAGTAGTACAATTGCTGGGTCATAGGGTAGATCTATTTTTAATTTTTTGAGAGACCTCCATACTGTTTTCCAGGGTGGCTGTGCTAGTTTGCACTCCCACCAGCAGTGCAAGAGGGTTCCTCTTTCTTTGCATCCTTGCCAACGTCTATTTTTGCCTGAGTTGTTAATTTTAGCCATTCTGACAGGTTTGAGGTGGTATCTCATTGTGGTTTTCATGTATTTCCCTAATGATTAGTGATGTTGGGCATCTTTTCCTATGTCTGTTAGACATCTGGATATCTTCTTTGGAATAGTATCTATTCATGTCTTCTGCCCATTTCTTCACTGGATTATTTGTTTTTTGGGTGTTGACTTTGATAAGTTCTTTATAGATTTTGGATACTAACCCTTTGTCTGATATGTCATTTGCAAATATCTCCTCCCAATATGTCAGTTGCCTTTTAGTTTGGCTGATTGTTTCCTTCCCCATGCAGAAGCTTTTTATCTTGATGAGGTCCCAGTAGTTCATTTTTGCTTTTGTTTCCCTTGCCTCCTGAGACATGTCAAGTAAGAAGTTGCTGCAGCTGAGATCAAAGAGGTTGTTGCCTGTTTTCTCTAGGATTTTGGTGGTTTCCTGTATTACGTGTAGGTCTTTCATCCATTTTGAGTTTATGGTGTGTATGGTGTAAGAAGTGGTGTGTGTGTGTGTGTGTGTGTGTGTGTGTGTGTGTGTGGTGTAAGAAAGTAGCCCAGGTTTATTCTTCTGCATTTCATAGTCCAGTTTTCCCAACACCATTTGCTGAAATGACTGTCTTTTTTTCATTGGATATTCCTTCCTGCTTTGTAAAGATTAGGTGGCCATACATTTGTGAGTCCATTTCTGGGTTCTCTAATCTGTTCCATTGATCTATGAATCGTTTGTTTTGTGCCTTGATGACTGTCTTGATGATTACAGCATTGTAGTACAGGTTGGAGTCCGGACTTGTGGTGTCTCCACCTCTGGTTTTCTTTTTCAACATTACTTTGGCTATTTGGTCTTTTCTGGTTCCATACGGATTTTAGAATTGTTTGTTCTAGCTCTGTGAAGAATGCTGGTGTTGTTTTGATAGGGATTGCGTTGAATGTGTAGATCGCTTTGTGTAGTATAGACATCTTAACAGTATTTGTTCTTCCAATTCATGAGCATGGCATGTTTTTCCATTTCTTTGTGTCTTCTTCATTTTCTTTCATAAGCTTTTTATAGTTTTCAGTGTATAGATCTTTTACCTATTTGATTAGATTTATTCCTAGGTATTTTATGGTCTTCAGTGCAATTGTAAGTTGGGATCAATTCCTTGATTTCTGTTTCTGCTGCTTCATTATTGATGTATAGAAATGCAACTGATTTCTGTACATTGATTTTATATCCTGCAACTTTGCTCAATTTATGTATCATTTTTAGCATTTTTTTGGTGGAGTCTTGGGGGTTTCCACATAGAGTATCATGTCATCTGCGAAGAGTGAAAATTTGACTTCCTCCTTGCTGATTTGGATGCCTTTTATTTCTTTTTGTTGTCTTTTTGTTGTCTGATTGCTGAGGCTAGGACTTCCAACACTATATTGAATAACAGGAATGGACATCCTGTCATGTTTCTCACCTTACGTGGAAAGCTCTCAGTTTCTTCCCATTGAGGATGATATTAGCTGTGGGTCTTTCATATATGGCCTTTAAGATATTGAGATATGTTCCTTCTATCCCTACTTCCTTGAGTGTTTTTATCAAGAAAGGATGCTGTATTTTGTCTCTTCACCCAGTCTTAATTATACTTGGATACATTTCACTGAGGTATTAAAAACTTCTAAAGGGCCAAAGAAATGATACCAAATTTTAGTCTCAGCAAAGGCTTCTTGAATCAATTAAGCACCTGAAACACATTGTGGGCCTTGTGTCTTTCCCTATCTTATATATTTCTGTTAGGAGTTCAGCATGGCTATAGAATCCTTTTTTAACCACCTTTTGTGACTTCTTCCATCCTCTCCATCTTCCCTCTTATTCTCATGTCCACTTCCAAACTGACTTTGACCAGCTTCTTGAAGATATAACCTACAAGTTCCTGGCCTCAACTTATCTGGTGCTGTGGGAGGGCGGAATCTCACACAGGTGCAATCCCACATCTTGAGGAAATTAACTCTCTGCGGGGTAATCCTGGAGTTATGATGCAGGTAGGTAAAGGTTTCCCCTTTTATTCAGAGAGAGGAGCCTCATTTATTAGGCTCCTCAGGTGATCCTGTGGTATCCAGAAGCCAATCTTCCATACCAATGGCCAATCAGATAAAGCTTCCTTTATTGGCTCTCCTCTTCTTCCTTTACTTGCCTGTCTCACTGCTCCCTGTATGGTAAGCCTTTGTCTCAGGCTCCGCTTTTTGGGGAATTCCATGCTAAGGGAGTTGGGATGCCCTGAATTCAGATATTTTGTAAGATGGGACAGAAGGAGCGATGACAATTGCATTTAACAACTTCCCTTCTTCAATTCCTTGGACTACTGCCAAAAGATACATCACCTTAGGAGAATGCTAAGAGAGAAGACAGAACAGGAAAAATACCAAAGGCAGCAGTGTCTTATTTTACCCAGGTGACAAACTCAAGGCAAGGCTCTGTGGATTATCTATCTGTCCTAGAATCAGAATACTTGAGATATGTGGGAGGTATGCCAGGAAATCCAGCTGACCATGAGGCACACCTTCTCTGCATTTTTTTAAATAAAAAGCATTTGATGAGAACTCATTTCAGCTTTGTCTTGACCTAGGGCTCATATACAAGTTTTCATGATCTCAAGGAGGATCATGAAAAGTGCCTCCACAAGTCAGTGTTACAGCTTCATATAAAAAGAACATACGTGAAGGTAAGTTAGCATTTTATATCTTGAACATTTATTCAGATGTGTAGGAGAAGCAATTTTGTTAACTTGTACTAAAATGTTATTGATGGGCACCTGAATGGCTCAGTCAGTTAAATGCCAGACTCTTGATTTCCACTCCGGTCATGATCTCACGGTTAGTGAGTTCAAGCCCCGGGTTCTTTCGCACCATCTCTCTCTGCTCCTCCCACATGCACACATGTGTACTTGCTTTACCCCCTCTCTCTCCGCCCCCCCAAAAAATAAATAAAATAAAATGTTATTGAATCCACTTTCTTTTTAGAAGCAAGTCTCCTGTTTGCTGCCCCTGGTAAATCACTTCTCTGTTCAATTTTTCATTCCTATTATGTGTGTATTAATGTTAGATTAACATAATAGAAACATTTGTTGATCTTACTGTAAATAATGTTAAAAATTGTTAATTTACTGCTTGTAAGTCCCACATTTACTAATGGGCTGATATGTTCCTTTTTTCCTGTTATGAATTTCCATAAAGCAGGTTAATCTGCACCTTTAAAGCAGAACATTTTCTTGTGTCTAGAAATAGAACACAATTTTCACGAATTGATCTAGGAAATTAATATTAATTTATCTCTCTCAGAGGCAGAAATGCTGTTTAATTGCCTCAAATGTACAACGATAAATATCTTCAATGATAAAATGAAATTGCTAATCTATATATAATACTCAAGTGTGTGACTCTGTCTGACCTCCACATTTTTTTTTAAATGTTCATTTATTTTGAAAGAGAGAGAGAGTGTGAGCAGAGGAGGGGCAGAGAAAGAGGGACAGAATCCCAAGCAGGCTCTACACTGTCATCACAGAGCCCCACATGGGGCTCGATCTCACAAACCTTGAGATCATGACCTGACCTGAAATCAAGAGTCAGACACTTAACTGACCTAGCCACCCAGGCACCCCTGACCTCCGCATATTTTTTAAGACAGTTTAAGATAACATGGAAAATTAAAACTTAGATAAATATAAAGATCTCCATTAATATCCAACAGGAAAAATTCTAAAATGCACAGTTTCCAATTTTTTGGGATTGGTTTTTGCTCAACTGTCATGTAATCTTCACAATGAGTCTCTAAATGAAAGGATGGCAGGTATATATTTTTTTTAAACGTTTTATTTATTTTTGAGACAGGGAGAGATAGAGCATGAACAGGGGAGGGTCAGAGAGAGGGAGACACAGAATCTGAAACAGGCTCCAGGCTCTGAGCTGTCAGCACAGAGCCCAGCGCGGGGCTCGAACTCATGAACTGTGAGATCGTGACCTGAGCCGCTTAACCGACTGAGCTACCCAGGTGCCCCTGGCAGGTATAATTAAGAGGTATTTGATAAGGCTTGATAAAGCCTTCTAATTGTATTTCCCAGGAAATGAAAAAGTTAATACTTCTAAGACCTAGGTAAAAAAATACTTGGGAAGTCAGCACTTTTCTATATTTGCCTTCAACAAAATTAAAAATAGATATAACAGCAGTCTGTAGCTAAACTTTTAAATATAAGTCTTGACATATTATTGTGAATTTGAGTATATAACTTGGAAGAATTGCTAAGAATTGAGTGATATTATAAAAATTATTCAATTTCCTTCCATTTACTGTGTAAATAATTCTCATTTAACATAGATAAAAATGGGGATTTAGTTGATGCTGAATCCTGTCTCATTCTAGCAATGTCATATTTACCTATGGATACATGACCTAATTAGAAAAAAACTTTCTCAAAAAGCAATGCAGTTCCCAAAAAAAATTACTTTCTAGATTTAATAATTATCATTATATATAACAAATTCATTTTATAATCATGTATTAAAAATAAGTATAACTTACATTAAGACATACTGCCTTATCTTTGAGAAAAACACGAAAATTTCCATTTATATACATGTTTTCTTACAGGGAATTTTGATAGAATGATACATAAGATTATTAAGCATAAAATTATATTACATTAGGATACAATTCTGCGGGGTAAAAGGAATGAAAATACTTCAAGGAGAAAAGGTAATGATGGAAATTTTTCATTGGTTAAAGAAGAGTTCATATACATATTTTTAAAAAATAGATGATGGTGAATATCAAATCATTGTGAAATTTAGATTTCCTTGTTTACATTTTAGAGAGTGATGTCACAGTTTCGTCTTTTAAATGAGACATTTACATGCAGCAGAAATTACATCCTTTTCAACTATTTAAACTTAGGATGAAGAATTTTAGATATTTGCATGAAAATATGTAAGGGGGTACATAGTTTTTAAAAATTTATTTAGAAGTTATGTGGGCAAAAATATTTGAAAACCACTGTATTAGTTTCCTTTTGCTTCTGTGACAATCACAAACTTGATGACTTAAAACAATACACATTTATTCTACACAGTTCTGTAGATCAGAAGTCTGATATGAGTCTGTCTGGGTTTAAAGCAAGATGTTGGCAGAGCTGTATTCCTTCAGTGGGGAATCTAGGGGAAAACCCATTTCCTAGTTTTTCTAGCCCCAATTCCTTAACTCCCGACCCTGTTTCTCCATCTGAAAAGCCTGTAATGTTAGACCGAGTCCCTCTCACACCGCCGTCTATGTCTCTTCTGCCTCCCTCTTCCATGTACAAGGATGCTTGTGATTACATTGGGCCCACCTAATCAAACATAGTCTTTCCATCTCAAGGTCAGTAGATTCGCAAACTCTAATCTCAACTGCAACCCACATTTGCTCCTGCCATAACATAACCTAACATGTTCTTCAGGTCAAAGATTAGGACATGGACATCCTTGTGGGGCCATTATTCTGCCTACCACAACCATCTCTTTCTTCATTTCCTGGTTATTCACCTTGTGCCCCAGTGGTTGCACATAAATGAATTAATAAAAATAATTTAACAGACTTCTCTCCAGTTTAAACTCCCCACGTCGAATGCCCCAGATGCCACCCTTTTTCTCTCTCCCCTTCACAGCCAAATATCTTGAAATAGCTATTGTGACCCTCAAATCACAACCTGGCTTTCATCTATGAAAATGATCCTCCCCCAGTGGCAAACAATGGAGTATGTCATTACATCCAAAGGTCATGTGACACAATTTTGATCAGTTTCTCCATCCTGAAACTCCTGATTCGCTTGGTTTTTTGGCCCCACAGTCCTGGCTTTCTTCCTATGTCTGTGTTAGGTACTGCCAGTCTTCTTTGTGGAATCCTCTCCTCATGCCTAGTCCATACATTTTGCTGTTCATTAGGGTCCTGTCCTAACCCGTATCATAATTCTGCACACTCTCTAGGCAGTCACATAGCTTGATAAGCCAACTACAGGTAAATTGCTCCCAAATTCTTATCTCCAGTCAGACCTGTCTCCTGAGCTTCAGAAATACATATTCTACTGTTTATTAAATGTCTCCATATGATGTTTGACAGGTACCTCAATTTTAACATACTGAAATCTGAATTTGTCATTTGCTACTACATGTCAACCTACTTTAACTCTTATATTCTCTATCTCAATAAATGCCACACCAATTCCCTGGTTGAACAAGACAGAACCCTAAGTGTCATAATCTCCACTCTCATGAATCATCAAGTTCTGTCAGTTCTACCTCCTAAATATATCTTGAATCCTCCATACAGCCACTTCTCAAGTTTATTTCTTGCTCAGATTTCACCATTATTTCTTGCTTGGATTACTGGTCTTCCTGCTTCCAACTTTGACACCCCCTTTGTTTTCCCCATACTGGACGCCCACAGTAGCCAAAATGATTTTTCTAGAAGACAAATAGCATCATATCATTTCCCAATTAAATCACTTCAATGGCTCCCCACTGCCAGTAGGATCAAGACCCTAGCCTGATCTCTTACTCCAAATATGCTAAACTTTTTTCACTTCCTTGAACTTGTCATCTTGCTTCTCTTATCCAGACCATCTTACATGCTGTTACCCCTGCCAGACATGAGCTCCCACACTCCTTGCCTCCCTGTTTAACTCTTACTTAATCTTGACCAGGAATGCATTTCATTTTCTGAAATTGGAGAGGGAAAGGAATGGATGGGTAGGAGAATAAATTATCTTGGAGTTTGGAAGTAAGGAATTGGAATGCATACCTGATGCACTTCTTAGTGAAGTGGTAAACGCATTTCCTTGGAGTGCAATAAGTAAAAGTAGGTAGAGAATACAGAGGCAGGTGAAGTTTTCCTGATGTCATCCTTTATGGGAAATAGGAAAGAGGATGAGCCAAAGACAAGTAAAAGGATTGTCAAATGGAACCCAGTAATGATCCATCTGTAGCTTTCAGTCTGTTTGCTTGAATGGATTTTTCCAGCAATGCTAAATCAAGCCTGTCCTTCTAAACCCCATCTACCTGATGTTCAAATAAAATAACCAGATTGTTGACAATTCAGACCTCTTTTTAATATCTTCACAATTCTTCACATGTTCTGTTTTCATTTTTGCTGAAAATAATAATTTGATCATTATAATCAAAACATGTTTTGATATATGTATATACTGTGAAAAAATTACCACAGTAAATTTAGTTACCATCCAGTACCTCACATAGTTAAAATCTTTTTCTGGTGGGGACTGACAACTTTTAAGATTTGCTCCAGTATTGTTCACTATAGTCACCATGCTTTACTTCATATCCCTAGGGCTTATTTGTCTTGTAACTGGAGGCTTGTCCCTTCTCACAACCTTCACCCATTTTGCTCACTTCCTACACCCTCCCTCTGGCAAAAACCCATCTGTTCTCCATATCTTTTAGTTCAGTGTTTTTTGATTCCAAATATAAGTAAGGTCATACAGTATTTATCTTTCTCTGTATGACTTATTTTATTTAGTGTAACACCCTCGAGTTCCATCAGTGTTGTTGCAAATGTCAAATTTTCTTTCTTTATGTCCAAATAATATTCCATTGTAGATATAGCCCACATCTTTCTCCATTCATCTGTTGATAGACATGTAGATTGTTTTCATGTCTTGGCTATTCTGAATAATGCTGCAATGAATATGGGAGTGCAGATATGTTTTCAAGATATTGATTTCTTTCCTTCAGATAAATACCCAGAAGTGGAATTGCTGGTATGGTATTTCTATTTTTAATTTTTACTTCAGTTTGAGAAACCTCCATACTGTCTTCCACAGTGGCCATACCAATTTACATTCCCACCATCAGTGCAGGGGGTTTCCTTTTTCTCCATATCCTCACCAACAATTATTATTTTTTTTTATTTGAGAGAGAGAGAGTGTGGCAGGGTGCAAGTGGGGCAGAGGGAGAGAGACAGAATCTTAAGCAGGCTCCATGCAGAGCTTGACGTGAGGCTCAACTCCATGACTCTGGGATCATGACCTGAGCTGAAATCAAGAGTTCAACCTTCAACCAGCTGAGCCACCCACGTGTCCCAACAATTATTATTTCTTGTCTTTTTTATAGTAGCTACTTTCTAATAGATCTGAGGCAAAATTCATTGTGTTTATTTTATTGAGATATAATTGACATATGACATTATATTTTCAGGCATACAACATAATGATTCAATATTTGTATAATTTGCAAAATGATCACCACAACAAGTCTAGTTAACATCTATTACCACACACAATTACAAATTTTTGCTTCTTGTGATAAGAACTTTTGAGATGTTCTCTCTCGGCAACTTTTAAATATACATTGCAGGATTATTAACTATAGTCACCATGCTGTACGTTGCATTCCCATGACTTATTTATTTCATAACTAGAAGTTTGTAACTTTGACCATCTTCACCATTTTGCCCATTCCCCACCCCCATCTGGCAATAACCAATCTGTTCTCCATATCTATGAGTTTGGGAGGAGGTTGGGGGTTAGATTCTACATATAAGTGAGATCATGTGGTATTTGTCTTTCTCTGTCTGACTTATTTCACTTAGCATTTTATTGCAGTTTTGATTTGCATTTCCCTGATATTGTTGATCACCTTTTTAATGTACCTGTTGTCCATTTTTATGTCTTCTCTGGAAGAAGGTCAACTCAGATCCTCTGCCCATTGTTTGTTTGTTTTTGTATTGAAATATGCTTGACACACAAGGTTATATTAGTTTCAGGTTTACAACATATTTATTCAACAATTCTATACATTATTCAATGCTCACCATGATAAATGTAGCCATTTTCTGTCACCATACATTATTACAATATTATTGACCATATTCCCTATGCTGTACTTTTCATCTCCAACTTATTTATTTTATAACTGGAAGTTTGTACCTCTTTATTCTCTTTATCTATTTTGCCTATCCTCCCACCCACCGCCCTCTGGCAATCACCAATTTGTTCTCTGTATTTGACTTCTGTTTTTTTGTTTGCTTGTTTTACTTTTTATTTTCCACATATAAGTAAAAGCATAGGTTAGTTATCTTTCTTTCTGACTTGTTTGAATTAGCATAATAACCTCTATTCCATCCATGTGGTTCCAAATGGCAAAATCTCATTTTTTTATGTGGCTGAATAATATTCCATGATAGATGGATAGATGGATAGATAATCACATCATCTTTTTCCATTCATCTATCAATGGACAGTTGAGTTGCTTCCATAGTTTGGCTATTGTAAATAATGCTGTAATAAACATAGGGGTAAATGTATCTTTTCCAGTTAGTATTTTGTTTTGGGGGAGTAAATATCCAGTAATAGAGTTTCTGGATCATATGGCATTTTCATTTTTACTTTTTTGAGGAATCTCCATACTATTTTCACAGTGATTGCACCAATTTACATTCCCATCAACAGTGCACAAGGGTTCTTTTTTATCCACATCATTCCAACACTTGTTATTTCTTGTCTTTTCAATATTAGCTATTCTGACAGATGTGAGGTGATATCCCATTGTAGTTTTTATTTGCATTTCCCTGGTGATGCTGAGCATCTTTTCATATGTCTTTTGGCCACCTATATGTATTCTTTGCAGAAATGTGTTTCAGGTCCTGTGCCCATTTTTAATTGGATTATCTGTTTTTCTGGTGTTGAGTTATGTAAGTTTTTCATATATTTTGGATATTAAACCCTTATCAGATACATCATTTACAAGTATCTTCTCCCATTAACTAGGCTACCTTTTCATTTTGTTGATGGTTTCCTTTGCTGTGCAAAAGGTTTTTATTATCTAAAAACTATCCCATTATTTTTTTTTTAAATAGTGCTTTATTTTTTATTATTTTTTTTTAATATATGAAATTTACTGTCAAATTGGTTTCCATACAACACCCAGTGCTCATCCCAAAAGGTGCCCTCCTCATTACCCATCACCCACCCTGCCCATTATTTTATTTTTATGTCTGTTTACCTTGCCTCAGGAGACTTATCCATAAATTTGTTGCTAAAATGATGTCCAAGAGATTACGGTCTGCTTTCTTTTAGGATCTTTACAGCTTTAGGTCTTATATTTAGGTCTGTAATCCATTTTTAATTTATTTTTATGCATGGTGTAAAAAAATGATCCAGTTTCATTCTTTTGTATCTGGCTGTCCAGTATTCCCAGAACCATCTGTTCAAAATATTGTCTTTCCCCATTGTATATTCTTGCCTCCTTTGTTGTAGAGTAATTGACCACATAGGTGTGGGTTTATTTCTGGGCTCTGTATTCTGTTCTGTTGGTCTATGTATCTGTTTTTGTGCCAGTACCATATTGGTACTTTATGCACCAAACCATATATATAGTTTGATTACTATAGCTTTGTAGTATATCTTGAAATCTCAGTTTGTGATACCTCGAGTATTTTTCTTCTTTCTTAAGACTGCTTTGGTTATTTGAGGTCTTTTGCGGTTCCATACAAGTTGTAGGACTATTCTAGTTCTATGGGGCGGGGAGAATGCTGTTGGCATTTTGATAGGGCTTTCATTGAATCTGTAGATTGAATCTGTAGTATGAAAATTTAAGAATATTAATTGCTCTAATCCATGAGTATGGTATATCTTTCCTTTGTGTCATCAATCAATATCTTACTGTTTTTAGAGGATAGGTCTATTACCTTCTTGGGTAAATTTATTCCTATGTATTTTATCCTTTTAGGTAAAATTGTAAATAGGATTTTTATTAATTTCTCTCTCCAATACTTTTTATTTTATTAGTATATAGAAATGCAGCAAGTTTCTCCATATTACTCTTCTATCCTGTGACTTTACTGAATTAATTTTTCATTTTAGTTGTTTTTTGGTGTTTTGGTTTTAGGGTTTTCTATATATAGTATCACCCCATCTTCAAATAGTGACCATTTTACTTCTTCATTACCAATGTGGATACCTTTTTTTTCGTTATTATTGTTGTTGTTGTTTTACTTTAAGTAGGCTCCATGCCCAATGTGGGGCTTCAACTTACAACCCAGAGATCAAGAGTCACGCACACTACCAACTGAGCCAGTCAGGTGCCCCTGATTCCAGTCTTCTTAAATTTGAGACTTTTTCTATGGCCTGACATATGGTATATCCTGGAGAACATTCCATGTGCTCTTGGAAAAATGTATATTGTTTTGAATGGAAGGTTCTCTGTATATCTCTGAGGTCCATCTGGTCTAATGTGTTGTTCAAAACCACTGTTTCTTTATTGATTTTCTGTCCCAGTGATCTATCCATTGCAGTAAGTGGGGTATAAAAGTCCCCTACTATTATTGTTTTGCTGTACATTTTTTCATTTATATCCATTAATATTTGCTTTGTATATTTAGGTGCTCCTATGTTGGGTGCATAGATATTTACAATTGTTATATCCTCTTGTAAAATTGATTACTGCATCATTATGTAGTGACCTTCGAATACGTTCATCCATCCCTTCACTTTGTCTCTATGTGTCTTTAAATCTGAAATGAGTCTCTTTAGACAGCATATAGATGATGGGTCTAGTTTTTTTTAATCCATTTAGTCACTCTATATATTCTGATTGGAGCATTTAGTCCATTTACATTTAAAATAAGTAATAGGTATGTACTTACTGCTATTTTGTTCATTGTTTTCTGGTTCGTTTTGTAGTTCTTTTCTGTTCCTTCTTTTCCTCTCTTCCTTTTGGGGATGGCTTTATTCAAGGGTATGCTTGAATTGCTTCCTCTTTGTTTTTTATATATCTATTATAGGTTTTTGACTTCTCATTATGCTTGGGTTCATATATAACTTCTTATATGTATAGCAGTCTATATTGAGTTGATGATGATTTAAGTTCAAACGCACTCTAGAAGCACTAAATTTTTACTTCCCTCTCCAATTTTTATGTGTATAAGGTCATATTTTTTACACTTTTATACTGTGTATCCTTTGGATAATTTTTATAGGTAGTTATTTTACTACTTTTGTGTTTTAACCTCCATACTGGCTTTATAAGTAATTAATCTACTACTGCCTTTATTATATGTTTGCTTTTACCTGTGAAATTTTTTTCATAAGTTTCTTCTAGGGTATGACCTTTTTCTTTTTCCACTGAAAGAATTCTCTTTAACATTCTTGTAAGAGTGGTTTAGTGGTAATAAACTCTTTTAAACTTTGTTGGGAAACTCTTTATCTCTTTTTTTCTGAATCATAACATTTCTGGGTAAAGTATTCTTGATCGTAGGTTTCTTTTCCTTCCATTGCTTTGAATTTGTCATGCCACTGCCCTTTGGCATGGAAAGTTTCAGCTGAAAAATCACCTGATCAACTTATGTAGTTCCCCTTGTCTGTAACTGTTTTTTCTTACCTCTGTTAAAATTATTTTCTTATCATTACTTTTGGACATTTTAATTAACATGTGTCTTGGTGTGAGTCTCCTTGGTTTTATCTTATTAGAGGCTCTCTCTGATTCCTGGGCCTGGATGTCTGTTTTCTTCCCCTGGATTAGGAAGGATTTCAGTTATCATTTCTTTAATAAATTTTGTGCCCCCTCTCTCTTCTTTTATGGGGATCCCTATAATGTGAATGTTATTGTGCTTAATGATATCAGAATTCCCTTAGCCTATTTTCCTTTTTCATTCTTTTTCTTTTCACTGTTCAGCTTGGATGCTTTCCATTATCCTTTCTTCCAGATTGCTGATTCAGTCTTCTGCGTCCTCTAACCTGCTGTTTATATTCTCTACTGTATTTTTTTATTTCTATTATTGAATTCTTCAGCTTTGACTCGTTCTTTTTTATATCTTTTATCTTTCTATTGAAGTTCTCACTGAGTTCATCCACTCTTTCCTCAAGTTCACTGAGTATCTTTATGACCATTACTTTGAATTCTCAAATCAGCATTATCTTTGTTTCATTTAGCTCTTTTACTATGATTTGTCCTGTTCTTTAATTTGGGACATACTCTTCTGTCTCCTCATTCTGCCTAACTCTCTGTGTTTCCATGTATTCATAGGTCAGCTATATCTCCTGGTCTTGAAAGTAGTGGCATTGTATGGAAGTACTGTGGTGCTCTATGGTGCAGTCCCCCCTGGTCACCAGAAACAAGCACTTTAGGGGGTGTCCCCTGTATGGGCTGCAAGCATCCTCCTGCTATGGGTGAGCTAGACTGCCTTTAGTCCAGCCAGCTGCAGTGACCTGCTTGGCCTCCTGTGGGCATCTAGTGAGGGTTTGCTCCTGTCACTGTTGAGAGGCTGGTCTGTGGCAGTCATGGACTCATTAGTGGTTGAGGCCAGCAGTCAGCCTTGCTGTCTGCAATCAGCCTCTCTGCCACAGTCATACCAAAGTACAGAGTTTTCTCCCTGTGTAGCCAGCTAAGACACATGCCTACAGGAACTTTAGGCATGCTGATGTGTGTGCTTTTCCCTCCTCCCCCTCCCACAGGGCAGGAGCTATTTAGGAATGGCATCATCTCCAGCAGGGGTTGCCACCCAGGTTTGGTGGGGCAGGAGCTATTTTGGAGTGGCATCTACTGAGGCAGTCAGGTTGGATGTGGGAGGTTCACAGGGGAATGCCAGGACAGGGCACATGGTGCTAGCAAGACAGATGGAGAACCTTAGTGCTCACTCTCACAAGCACCCAGCTAGGGTGGGAGAGGGGAAGACAAATGGCATCCACCAGCACTCTTATTCCCAGGGAAATCTGCAATTCCCCGCCACTCCAGCACATGCTGTAAGATTAGTCAATATACCTCCTTCATGTAGGGGCACCTCGGTGGCTCAGTCAGTTGAGTATCTGACTTCGGCTCAGGTCATGATCTCACCTTGGTGGGTTTGAGCCTCACATCGGGCTCTGTGCTGACAGCTCAGAGACTGGAGCCTGCTTTGGATTCTGTGTCTCCCTCTCTCTCTGCCTCTCCCCCATGTGTGCTCTGTCTCTCTCTGTCAAAAATGAAAATAAATATTAAAAAAATGTTTTAAATATATCTCTTTCATGTATACCCCAGGCACTTTTTAGGCTGTTATTTCAATGCTGTGTCTTGGGCCAAGTTATTTAGTTTGCTGGCTCTTTAGGGTGGGGACTTAGTTTCTTACTGCCTTCCAGCTTTCCCAGAGTTAATCCCATTGATTTTTTAAATCTCCCAGAGTTAAACCCCACTGATTTTTAAAGCTCCTGGCATTAAGTCCATCTGGTTTTCAAAGCCAGATATTTTGGGGACTCAGTTTCCCAGTGCAGTTCCCCAGTGCCTGTAGCAACTGGTGTGGGGGCTGATCTGGCTTCCCTGTGTTTGTGATAGCCTGGGATTTGGTTCCCAACCAGGTATCCACTCCTCCTACCCTTTTTGGTGTGACTTTCTCTACATGATCAAAAATGGATTCTGCCAGTCTCTGGATCATTGTCAGAGTTCACTACATAGATGCGTATCCATGGGACAAGGTGAGCTCAGGATCGTCCTACTCTGCCATCTTCCTCAAACCCTTACTTGTTTTATTCTATTGACTTGTATGCATTCTTGATACATTTTGGATATTAACCCCTTATCAGATATCAGAAGCTTTTTAGTTTGATGTAGTCCCACTTGTTTATTTTTACAGTTGTTGCCCTTGTTTTTGGTGTCAAATCCAATTCATACCCAATTAGTCAAGCGTAAGTGAGAATCTGGACTTAAAATTGGCATCTGAAGTCAGGGGGCAGGGGGGTTGTCTTGTGGAACTGAGCCTATAACCTATGGGATTTGATGCCATCACAAAGTGAATACTGTCAGAATGGAGTTCAATTGTAGGGCACCCAGCTGGTGTCACAGAAACACTTCATATAGGAAACCCCCACACACATTTGGTAACCAGAAGTGTTCTGAGTATGGTAGTAGTGTGAGAAGTAAAGAGACACATAGGAGAGAAAGACTGGATATTTTTTCCAAAAACAACCATACCGTTTTGATTATTATAGCTTTATAACATAATTGGAAATCAGGAAGTATGACACCTCCAGATTTTTTCTTTCTCAAGATTACTTTGGCTATGGTGTGGTTCCATACAAATTTTTGGATTTTTTTCTGTGAAAAATGCCATTGAAATATTGATAATGCCATTGAAATTTTGATAAGGAATGCATTGAACCTGTACATTGCTTTTTGTGCTACGGACATTTAACAATATGAATTCTTCCAATCCATGAGCAAGGTATATCTTTCCATTTATGTGTGTGTTCTTTAAGTTTTTCATCAATGTCCAATAGTTTTCAGTGTACAGGTCTTTGACCTCCTTCGTTAAATTTGTTCCTAGGTATTTTGTTCTTTTTGATTCAGTTATAAAAGGAATTGTTTTCTTAATTTCTCTTTCTGCTATCCCATTTTTAGCATATAGAAACACAACTCATTGGGGCGTCTCAGTTGGTTAAGTGTTTGACTTTGGCTCAGGTCATGATCTCACAGTTCGTGAGTCCAAGCTCCACATCGGACTGTATGCTGACAGCTCACAGCCTGGAGCCTGCTTCAGATTCTGTGTCTCCTTCTCTCTCTGGCTCTTTACCACTCGTGCTCTATCTCTCTCCCTCAACAATAAATACTAAAAAAAATTAAAGAAACACAAATGATTTTTGTATACTGATTTCATCTCCTGCAACTATAATGCATTTGTCTCTTAGTTCTAACAATTTTTTGATAGTCTTTAAGGTTTTCTATATGTAATATCAATGCATCTGAAATAGTTTTACTTTTTCTGTTCCAGTTTGAATGTCTTTTAGTTTTCTTGCCAAATTTATCCAGCTAGAACATTTTGTAATATGTTGAGTAAAAGTGGTAAAATGGGTATACTTTTTTAAATTATTTTTTAAAATTATTCTTTAATTACAGCATGATTAACATTTGTTGTATTAGTTTCAGTGTACAATATAGTGATTCAACAATTCTATACAAAATTCAGTGCTTATTATAATTGCACTCTTAATCCACTTCACCTATTTTACCCATCCACCTACCATCTCACCCCTGGCAATCACCAGGTTTTTTTCTGTATTTAACAGTCTACTTTTGTCCATCTCTTTTTTTTTTTATGTTTTTTCTTTTTTTTTTCTGTATGTTTTGTTTCTTAAATTCCACATATGGGTGAAATCATATGGTATTTGTCTTTCTCTACACTTCACTCAGCATTATATCTTCTAGATCCATTCATGTTGTTGCAAATGGCAAGATTTCATTCTTTTCATGGCTTAATAATATTCCATTGTGTATATATACCACATCTTCTTTATCCATTTGTCTATCAATGGACACATCTATCAGTGGGTTCTTCTATATTTTGGCCACTGTAAATAATGCTGAAATAAACATAGGGGATATATATCTTTTCCAATTACTGTTTCTGCATTCCTTGGGTGAATGCCCAGTAGTGAAAACACTGGATCATTTGGTAATTATATTTTTAATTTTTTGATGTACCACTGTACTATTTTCCACAAAGGCTGCACCAGTTTGCATTCCCACTAATTGTACATAAGAATTCCTTTTTCTTCATATCCTCACCACTATTTTTTGTGTTTTTTATTTTACTGTTTTTTGTGTTTTTTAACACAGGTGTGAGGTGATATTTCATTGTGGTTTTGATTTGCATTTCCCTGATGAGTGAGTGATCTTGAGCATCTTTTCATATGTCTATTGGCTATATGTATGTCTTCTTTAGAGAAATATCTCTTCATATCTTCTTCCCATGCTTAATTGGATTACTTGTTTATTGGTGTTGTATGAGTTCTTTATATATTTTGGATACTAACCTTTATTGAATTAATTGAACATATTTGCAAATATCTTCTCCCATTCAGTAGGCTGTCTTTTGTTGTGTTGATTGTTCCCTTAGCTGTGCAAAAGTTTTTATTTTGGTGTAGTCTCAATAGTTTATTTTTGCTTGTGTCTCCCTTGCCTTAGGAGACAAAACTAGAAAATTTTGCTATGACCAATGTCAGAGAAATTCGTGCCTGTGCTCTCTTATAGGATTTTTATGGTTTTAGGTTTTAGGTTTGAATTTATTTTTGTGTATGATGTATGATAGTAGTCTAGTTTCATTCTTTTTGCATATGGCTGTTCAGTTTTTCGAGCACCATTTATTTCAGAAACTGACTTTTCTCAATTATATATTCTTGTCTCATTTGTCATAGATTAATTGACCATATGCACATGGTTTTATTTCTGGGATCTGTATTCTGGTCCATTGATCTATGTGTTCATTTTTGTGCCAGTACCATACTGTTTTGATTACTATAGTATTGTTTGATTACATACTGTTTGATTACATTGGAGTAGATCTTGAAATTGTGATATTTCCAGTTTTGTTCTTCCTTTTCAAGATTGCTTCGGTTAGTCAGAGTATTTGGGGGTTCGATACAAACAGTGGAATTATGTATTCTAGTTCTGTGAAAAATGCTGTTGGTATTTTGAGAAGGATTGCATTAAATCAGTAGATTGTTTTGGATAGTATGGACATTTTAACAATATTTGTTTCCCATTCCATCAACATGATGGCATATCTTGCCACTTGTTTGTGTCAGGTATTCCACCTAATTGTTTATTTATAGGTATTTTATTATTTTTAGTACAATTGTAAATAGAATTATTTTCTTAATTTCTATTTATATTACTTCATTATTAGTGTATAGAATTACAAAGGACTTCTGTATATTAATTTTGTATCCTGCAACCTTACTGAATTCATTTATCAGTTCCAGTAGTTTTTTGGTAGATTCTATAGATTTTCTACTAATGGTATTATGTCATCTGCAACAGTAAAAGTTTTACTTCTTAATTACCAGTTTGGATGCCTTTTATTTCTTTTCTTGTCTGATTGCTGTTACTAGGTTTCTAAGTACTGTCTTAAATAAAAGTGGTGAGAGTGGACATCCTTGTCTTATTCCTGATCTTAAAGGAAAAACTCTCATATTTTCACCATTGAGTCTGATGTAGGCTGTGAGTTTTTCAGATATGGCCTTTGCTATGTTGAGATATGTTCCCTCTAAACCTACTTTGTTGAGGGTTTGTACCATGAATGGATGGTGTACTTTGTCAAATGCTTTTACTACACCTATTGAAATGATTATATGTTTTTTAGTCTATCTTTTATTTATGTGATGTATCACGTTGATTCATTTGCAAATATTGAACCACCCTTGCATTCCAGGAATAAATCCTACTTGATCATGGTGAATGATTTTTTAATGTATTGTTGGATTTGGTTTGCTAATATTTTGGTGATTATTTTTGCACTTATGCTCATCAGAGATATTGGACTGTGGTCCTCTTATTTGTATTCTCATTATCTGCTGTTGGTATCAGAGTAGTGTGGTCTCAGAGAATGAACTTGGAAGCCTTAATTCCTCTTCTGTTTTCTGGAAATTTTTGAAAACAGTATTAACTCTTAAATCCTTGGTAGAATTTGCCTGTGAATCTATCTGGTCTTAGATTCATTTTTATTGGGAGGTTTTTACTATTATTATTATCAATATTATTATTATTACTATTATTATTAGTTCAATTTCATTGCTGGTAATTGATCTGTTCAAATTCTCTATTATTCAATTTTGTGAGGCTATATGTTTCTAGGATTTTATCCATTTCTTCTAGGTTGGGCAATTTGTTGGCATATAATTTTTCCATGATATTCTCTTATAATCCTTTCTATTTCTGTAGTATTGGTTGTTATTTCTCCTCTTTCGGTTCCAATGTATTTGAGTCCTCTCTCTTTTTTGTTTTTCTTTTAAGCTTGCTTATTTATTTATTTATTTATTTTCAAATCAATGTTTTTATTTTTTTCTTGTTTTGCTTTTTTTTTTTTTACATGTAATTTATTGTCAAATTGGTTTCCATACAACATCCAGTGCTCATCCCAACAGGTGCCCTCCTCAATGCCCATCACCCACTTTCCCCTCTCTCCCACCTCACATCAACCCTCAGTTTGTTCTCAGTATTTAAGAGTCTCTTATGGTTTGCCTCCTTCCCTCTCTGTAACTTTTTTTTTCCTCCTTCCCCTCCCCCATGGTCTTCTGTTGAGTTTCTCAGGATCCACATATGAGTGAAAACATATGGCATCTGTCTTTCTTTGCCTGACTTATATCACTTAGCATAATACTCTCCAGTTCCATCCACATTCCATCCATACATGGCCAGATTTCATCCTTTCTCATTGCCAAGTAGTATTCCGTTGTGTATATAAACCACATCTTCTTTATCCATTCATCAATTGATGGACACTTAGGCTCTATCCATAATTTGGCTAATATGGCTGAGATTAGTAAATAAATCTCTTCCCTGTATACCTTTTTCAAACGACTGCTTCTATAGTGTATCTCAGCAGGGTTGCTTGTTTGGTGTCTCTTTAAGGGTAGTGAATCAGTGTCCTCTCACCCTCCAGCTCTCTCAGAGCTGAGTCTTTGATTTTTAAAACTCATGAAATAGGGGCGCCTGGGTGGCGCAGTCGGTTAAGCGTCCGACTTCAGCCAGGTCACGATCTCGCGGTCCGTGAGTTCGAGCCCCGCGTCAGGCTCTGGGCTGATGGCTCGGAGACTGGAGCCTGTTTCCGATTCTGTGTCTCCCTCTCTCTCTGCCCCTCCCCCGTTCATGCTCTGTCTCTCTCTGTCCCAAAAATAAATTAAAAACGTTGAAAAAAAAATTTAAAAAAAAAATAAAACTCATGAAGTTAAGCCCTCTGGTTTTCAAAGCCAAACATTATGGGGATTCATCTTCTCAGTGTGAGTCCGATGTGTTTGGGGTGCCTGGTGTAGGGACTACTTATCTCCCTTTTCCATTCTTGCAATGTCCCTCCCTCCTACATGTCAATGGTTCTC
Source organism: Neofelis nebulosa (assembly GCF_028018385.1). NCBI lineage: Eukaryota > Metazoa > Chordata > Mammalia > Carnivora > Felidae > Neofelis > Neofelis nebulosa. The sequence continues at coordinate 58,573,540 of NC_080787.1, read as the reverse complement.
AACTGTATCTCTATCCTTCCTACAATTTTTTATATGGTCTCTTCTCTACCATTTGCTGTGAAGAGTCTGGTATGCCAGGGTTTGTTTTATTGTTTACTGGGTTTTTTACACTGACATGGGTGTTATCTAGGTATATCCATTGGAAGGTTAGCTTAGGATCCCCTAACAACCATATCTAATCCAGAACTGCTGAGATGTGAATCCTTGTGTCTTATTCCTCATTTTAAGAGAAAACAATTTAAGATTTTCACCATTGAGTATTATGTTAAAAATGGACTTGTCATAAAATGGCCTTTATTATGTTGAGTTACATTCCCTCTATACCCATTTCATTGAGAGTTTTTATCATAAATGGATGTTGAATTTTGTCAAATGCCTTTTCTCCATCTATTGAGATGTTCGTATGATTTTTATCCTTCATTTTGTTAATGTGTCATATCAGTATATCATATTGTTGTGCGGATGTTGAACCATCCTCATGTCCCTGGAATAAATTTTTGTTGATCAGGTTGAATATCTTTTTAATGTATTGCTGAACTCAGTTTGTTAACATTTTAATTGAGGATTTTTATTTACATCTACGTTCATCAGGGATATTGGACTATAATTTTCTTTTCCGTGGCATCCTTACTTTGGGTATCCAGATAATTCCAGCCTTGTAAAATGAATTTGGAAGTGTTTCCTCCTCATATTTTTTGGAAGAGTTTGAGAATAATTTTTATTAATTCTTATTTGAATGTTTGGTAGAATTTATCAATGAAGTTGTCTTGTCCTGGACTTAGTTTGTTGGGAGATTTTTGACCCTTACTGGTTACTGTTCTGCTCAAAATTTCTATTTCTTAATGATTCAGTCTTAGTAGGTTGTGTGTATCTTAGAATTTATCCATTTCTTCTAAATTATCCAATTTGTTGGCCTATCATTATGCACAGAGGTTTCTCTTGGTCCATTGTATTTCTGTTGTATTAATCTTAATATCTCTTTCATTTCTAATTTTGAGTCCTCTCTCTTTTTTTATAAGGTGAGTCTAGCTAAAGGTTTGTCAGTTTTATCTTTTTGAGAAACAAGTTCTTATTTTCATCGATCTTTTATTTTGTCTTTTTAGTCTCTATTTCATTTATTTCTACTTTTTTCTTTACGTTATTGCTTCTACCAAATTGGGACTCATTATATTTTTGGAGTTGTTTGGGGTTTAAAGTTGGATTGTTTATGGGCGCCTGGGTGGCGCAGTCGGTTAAGCGTCCGACTTCAGCCAGGTCACGATCTCGCGGTCCGTGAGTTCGAGCCCCGCGTCAGGCTCTGGGCTGATGGCTCGGAGCCTGGAGCCTGTTTCCGATTCTGTGTCTCCCTCTCTCTGCCCCTCCCCCGTTCATGCTCTGTCTCTCTCTGTCCCAAAAATAAATAAAAAACGTTGAAAAAAAAAATCTTTAAAAAAAAAAATAAAAAAAATAAAAAAAAAATAAAAAAATAAAAAATAAAGTTGGATTGTTTATTTGAGATTCATCTTATTTTTGATGTAGGCACTTATTTCCATGAACTTCCCTCTTAGAACTGCTTTTGTCATATGTCCTAGCATGTGTTTTTATTTTCATTTGTCTTCAGGTTTTTTTATTTCTCTTTTGATCTCTTCTCTGACCCATTTGTTTTTCAGTAGCAAGTTGTTTAATCTCCATATTTTTCCAGGTTTCTTTTTGTAATTGACTTCTAGTTTTATATCATTGTGGTTGGAAAAGATGTTTGATCTGATTTCAATATTTTTATATTTATTAAGTCTTATTGTATGATCTAGCATATGCCCTATCCTGGATTATGTTTCATGTGTGCTTGAGAAGAATGTGTATTCTGCTGTTGGATAAAATGTTCTGTTTATGTCTGTTAAGTCCATCTTGTCTAATGTATCATTTAAGGCCAATGTTTTCTTATAGATTTTCTGTCTAAATGTAGACAAAAAGATCCATCCATTTTTGAAAGTGGGGTCTGTAAGCCCCCTACTATTATTGTATTGCTGTCTATTAATATTAATCTGGTCTGTTAGTATTTATATATTTAGGTGCTTCTATTTTGGGGTGCATAAATATTTACAATTATTTGTCTTGCTGAATTGACCTTGTTATTATGTAGTGTCCTTCTTTGTATTAGTCTTTTTTTAAGTTTTTAATGTTTTATTTTATTTTTGAAAGAGAGACAGGGTGCAAATGGGGAGGGGAAGAAAGAGAGAGAGAGAGGGAGACAGTATCTGAAGCAGGCTCCAGGCTCTGAGTTGTCAGCACAGAGCCTGACGCAGGGTTCGAACCCACAAACCATGAGATCATGTCCTGAGCCAAAGTCAAACCCTTAACCAACTGAGCCACCCAGTTGCCCCTGTTTTGTTTTGGTCTTTAGCTTAAAGTCTAATTTGTCTGATATAAATATAGGTACTCCAGCTTTCATTTGGTTTCTATATACATGAAATATCTTTTACCTCTCTTCACTTTAAACCTGTGTGTTTTCTAATATCTGAAGTCAGTCTCTGGCAGACAGCTTATAGATGGGGATTTTTTTTCCCATAAACTCAGTCTTTTGATTGAATAATTTATTCCATTTGCATTTAAAGTATTTATTGATAGGGATGGGCTTATTGCCATGTTGTTCATTGTTTTCTAGCTACTTAGTAGTTCCTTTTCTCTTGTTCTGTTCCTTTATGATTTGATGATTTTCTGTAGTCAAATGCTTAGAGCCTTCTTTTCATCTTTTATATATCTCAATAAGTTTTTGTTTACCATGAGGTTTACATAAAACAACTTAAACACTCTATTTAAGTTGCTAATGACCTACATTTGAACACATTCTAAAGCTCTGCATTTTATTACCCCCAAATTTCATGTTTTTGACATAACAATTAAACATCTTTCTTGTATATCTCTTAACAAATTATTAGTTATCTTTACTACTTTTGTTTTCTACGATTCATACCAGCTTTATAAGTGATTAACTCACCACCTTTACAAGATTATTCTGAATTTTTACTAGATATTTATATTTGCCTGTGAGATTTATACTTTCATACATTTTTTATTACTAATTAGCACACTTTCTTGTCAGTTTTTAAAAGTTCCTTTTACATCATTTGGAAGGCTGATGTAGTGGCGATGAACTCCTTTAGCTTTTGCCTGTCTGGAAAACTATTGTCCTTATTCTAAAGGACAGTTTTGCTGGGTATAAAATTCCTGGTTGGCAGTTTTTTCTTTCAGCACTTTGAAAATATCATACCACTCCCTCCTGGCCTGCAAAATTTCTGATAAAAATATGCTTATAGTTTTATGGGGGTTGTCTGGTATATAAAAATCTGTGTTTCTCTTGTTACTTTTCAGATTCTCTCCTTTGACAATTAAACAAATTGACAAATTAACATTTGACAATTAAATTATGTACTCTGTGTGGGCTTTTTGAATTCATTTTGTTTAGAACACTTTGGACTTCCCAGATCTAGATGTCTGTTCTTTTCCCAGGTTAGGGAAGTTTTCAGCCAGTATTTATTCAATTAACTTTTCTTCCCCTTTCTCTCTCTCCTCTTCTTCTGGGACACCTATAAAATAAATATTGAAATACCTAATGTTTTCCCATAAGACCCTTAATATGTCTTCACTCTTTTCATTTCTTTTTCTTTTGCTCCTTTTATTGAATGAACTCCTCTGCTGTGTCTTTGTGTTTGCTGATTTTTTTCTTTTGCTTTATCTAGTCTGTTGTTGAAACTATTAAACTTTTCAGTTCAGTTATTGCATTCTTCAACTCTGTGATTTCTGTTCAGTACTTATATTTTTTATCTATGTTAAAATTCTCACTTTATTCATTCACTGTTCTCCAGACCTCAGTAAATATCTTTGTGACCATTATTTTAAACTCTTTATCAGGTAAAACACATCTCCTTTTTATGAAGGTCTTTTTCTGAGGTTTTATCTTGTTTTTATTTTGAAACATATCCCTCTGTTTCTTCATTTTCTTTGATTCTCTATGTTGGTTTCTATGCATTACATAAAACATCCACCTCTCCCAGTCTTGACACAGTAACATTACGTAAAGAATGAATCTTAACATTCAACTCTGCCCTAGTTCCTGGTCATGTCTCAAAACTTTGTGATTATACAAGCTGCTTCTTTATTGTTAATGGTTCCCAGTAGTTGAGGAAGTGTTAAAACCTGTCAGTGTCCCAAAAGAGAGGCTCTCATTTAGCACCTAGATACAGGCTGATTGGAGTCTGGATTCTCAGGCAGGAGCTTTTCAAGGTTGGTATGCTTCTTTCAGGGATGACTTGAAGATGGGTGTTTGTGCCTGTTCCTTCTTCATTTATCCCTGGCTTGAAAGAAGTTAAGAATGACTTACTTGTTTGCTATTATCTCATTGAACCTAAGATCCCCAGCCCTTGGGCCACGAGAGTCAAGCTATCAAGGGATGTATCCTCTGGGCAGCATCCATAAAAGCCTGGATATCAGATATGTACAAAACTCCTTTTGCAGAGACATTAGTGACCTGGTGGGGGGATGGGGGACTAGGCAGAAAGAGATTATAAACATAGTGCCCACTGACCTGCCTGATCTCTGGGGAGGATTTCAGTCAGCCCCTAAATGTGTGTTAAATTAGAAGTATATCCCTCAGGGGGCACCTGGGTGACTCAGTCGGTTAAGCGTCCAACTTCAGCTCAGGTCATGAACTTGCGGTTTTTGAGTTTGAGCCCCACGTGGGGCTCTGTGCTGACAGCTCAGAGCCTGAAGCCTGCTTCGGTTCTGTGTCTCCCTCTCTCTCTGCCCCTCTCCTACTCACGATCTATCTCTCTCTGTCTCGCAAAAATAAACGTTAAAAAAAAATTTTAAAAAGAAGTGTATCCCTCAGGCCACAAGTTTTAAGATCTACAAATATGCCTCTTTTATGGAAAGACTGAGAGTTTGTCTGTTGTCTTTGTGTTGTGCCTGGTGGGATAACTGTTTAAGAACTGTTTCTCTGTTACAGTCCTATGGAACTCATGAATGTAAGCCCTTGGCCACCAGAGCCAGTTGATCAAGGAATGTGTTCCCTGGGTGGCAGCCACAAAAGCTGGGGAGTCAGACATGTACACAAGTGCCTTTCCAAGAGATACCAGAAATCTGGGGCAAGGCAAAAGGAGAGTACAAAGATGGCACCCACTGGCCCCCCAGTCTCTGGAGAGTATTGCAATCAACTCCTAGATCTATGTTAAATTAGGAGACTGCCACTCAGACCAGAACTTTTAAGATAAGCAAATAGGCCTCTTTTGTGGAAAGATTTTCAGTCTGCTGTCTTTCAGACTGCATTTCAGTCTGTTGCCTCTTCCCTAAGCCTGAGTCAATAGTCACAGCAACTCTTCACAAGGCTGTTAAGAACTGTATTTTGGTTTGTGATAATCTTGTGGGTCTTGTGAATAGATAAGCCCTACTGACTTTCAGAGCTAAATGCTTCAGGGGCCCACCTCTCAGGTAGAAGTCTTAAAAGTTTGGGCCCCAGATGTAGGTCCAAACACTTCCCTTCTCAGGGACAAGCTGAGAGCCATGCATTCCCTACCAATTGTATGTTGTCACACCATGGGATGGGTTTACAGTGAGATTGTGTCTCAGCCCCTCTTACCTATTTCAATGTGGATTTTTTTTTTTTTACCTATCTGCCTGATGTGTAGGAATTACTCAGCTAGTTTCTGCATTTATTTCATAGGAAATTATTCCATATGTTTCTATAGATTTGGTATGTGTCTATAAGGAAGTAAGTTTAGGATGTCACCATCTTGAACCAATCTCTCCTGATCTCTGGAATTAAAATTTTTTTTACCATTCCCATGTGTGTTCTTTTATAGGGCTATTATTAAACCTTTAAAGAGCATTTCAGTATGACATTTCTAATTTCTATAAATATTTATCAAATTTGTAATTCTGTGTAAATTATGGGACTATTTTATATCTTTATAGTTGACTTTTTTTCTATTTTTCTTTTGAACCCTTTAAATAACTATTAGCCAGTTTGTACATAGTAGCTATGTTTAATCATAATTATTATATATTTTGCACCATTTATCTTATCATTAAAACAAATTAAGTTATGAAACTCTTTGGACACCAGAATATACATTCCCAAGGCAGAGAAGCTAGGATCACAGCAGGTGTTATACATGTTTTCACCACCTGAGGTGTGCTGTGGGGATTTCCCTATGGCAGAGACCAAAGGGCAAGCTTCTCACTGAAGGCTTTTATAAAATGCTAACAAATAACCACTGGGTATATTTACAAGAAATGTGAGAGAGCATGACTGGTGCTGTCATGCACAAATTGATGGGCACCAAAATCCCATGCACTCAAAATAACAGTTAAATGAGGTTTGCTTAGTTTTTATTTCCTATTTACCTACAAGGAGAAACAATCAAACAGCTGTAGTGAAAACTTAGGATTTTTCTTACTAGATTCCATCACTTGAAATAATCACAGAATTTTTCCCTGGAAATGTCTTTAGAGCTCATCTAGATCAACAACACCTCCTCCTGGGTTTTATTTCATACTCCATTTACCCATTTGCTGGCATGGACAATGCTTCTTTTTAAAAATATTGGCACATATAAATATTTGTGCATGAATACCCAGTGTGAAAGTTACACAGGTTGTGCTTATTATAGATTATGTGATTTCCTTTGCATCTTTCCTCCTTAAAGCTATAATGCAATGACCTTTCCTGAGTAAACATTAGAAAAAGCACATTAAATACTTGATTTTGTGATGCCTAAATGTTAGGGGAACAAGGAGTAGTTTGGAATGCAGAAAAGGCAAAACCATAGCAGACACATATGTGAATCTGAGGGCCAAAGGAGGTGTAGGACAAAGACTCTGGTTGTCCCCAAGCACTCACTTGAACTAAGTAGGTGATCAGAGTGGCTCACCAAGTAGAGGTAGGAAATGAGTCAGGCTACAGTAATTAAGACCCTCAGTTTGGAAAAATACATCTTAGTCAATTTTCCTTCTGTGTCCAATTATTTGCATTTGAAGTAAGAGAGATTTAATGTGTCCATCCCCTTTTCTTGCCACCCCTATGCTTATTGAGCAGCAAAGAAAGTATAGGGCTGGATATAAAGAGCAGTGAATAACCTGGTATTGGGAAGTGGGAAGGTATTTCAGGTTCCAATTTTAGTTCTGATACTAGCTTGTTGTGTTACCTGGAGCTTTGCTCAAACTTTTCTAACCTCAATTTCCCCATTTGATTAGTTGACATTCAACTGGTGATTTCTATAAGATCCCTTCCAGCTCTAACATCCCATGATTACAGGTGTTGATCATCTCTTGACCAGAGACTTGCCTTAACATAAACTGCCTTGCATGGGCTCTGTGAAACTTGATCCCAATGAGCCTCTGAGTGTGGTAGAAGGACCTTATGAGAACCCTGTATCTTTTATAAAGCCATCACCTAAAACAAGATTCACACAAACTCAGTTTTAGAAGTTTCATCTCCCACAAGGCTTAACGGCATGCCTATAAACTGCAAACATGAAATACAATTCATTCACTCATTAAGTACAAATGCCAAGATTACCCTCAGGAAACCACATATAACTTTTATTCTGTGAGTACTGGAGAGACAATGTGCACAGAGGGCTAAGAATGCCAGATGGAATCATGAACCATTTGCAAGGAGGGAGAGATGATCCAGAGAAGGCTACATGAGCATTGTAAGCATTTGTGAAGGATATCAGAAGGCTCCACAGCCTTTGCAAGGGTTAGAGAAGCATGAGCATTTGTAAGATAGTAATGGCAGAGAACATTTCAGGCTGAAGGAACAATTTGGATAAAGGCAGAGTGAAGGCCATTGCTGTTTCAAGAAATGCTTAAAAATGAACTGAAGCTAAAATGTAGGGGCATAGGATAATAGTGACCAGGAAGAAAAGGTGTGAACAAGGCTGAGACCAAATTGTAAATGTTCTGATATGCCTGACAAAGGAATTTGGAATTACTCATGTGGGCAACAGCTGGGGTTGAGATGTTTGCAAGCATGTGCTAGACACAGATTTGTGTCTAGGAGGAAAATGTGCTGATAGCAGCAAGGAGGATCAAAGAGACTAAGAAAAGACTAGTGGAAGGGAAACCAGAGAGGGGGCTACTGCAGAGAAGATATCTAGCTCATCCTGGCTGGCACCACTTGCCATTTGTAGGGCGGAGTCTGAATTATATTAGAATATCCATTCTGGTCTGATCAGGAGTATAAACAGAGATATAGAAAGAATTACCAGGAATCATAATGGGAATAACACATGTCGCTAGACAAATAGTGGCAGTCTTTTATAAAATTTTTAATTCCAGTGTAATTAATGTATAGTGTTCTATTAGTTTCAGGTGTATAATATGGCGATTTAACAATTCCATACAAAACTCAGTGCTTATCATGGTAGGTGCACTCTTAATCTTCACCGATTTCACCCTTCCAGCCACCCATCTCTCTTCTGGTAATCACCAGTTTGTTCTCTATGTATAAGAGTCTGTGGTTTTGGTTTTTTTTTTTTTTATTTGGAGAGAGAGAGAGAGTAGGGCAGAGGGAGAGAGAGAGAATTCCACGACCCTAGGATCATGGCTTGAACCGAAATCAAGAGTTGGACACCCAACTGACTGGACCACCCAGGTGCCCCAGAGCTGGTTTTTTGTCTCTGTTTTATTTATTTCTTTGTCTTATTTCTTAAATTCTACATGTGGATGAAATCATATGGTATTTGTCTTTCTGTGACTGATTTCACTCAACATTATAGACTCTAGGTTTATCCATGTTGTTGCAAATACCAAGATTTCATTCCTTTTTATGGCTAAGTAATATTCCATTGTTTATATATACACCACATCTTCTGTATCCATTAATCTATTTATGGACAATGCTTCAATATTTTCACTATCATAAATAATTATGCAATAATCATAGGGGTGCATATATCTTTTTAATGTAGTGTTTTTATTTTCTTTGGGTGAATACTAGTAGTGAAATTACTGGATCATATAGTAGTTCTATTTTTAATTTCTTGAGAAACCTCCATACTGTTTTTCACAGGGGCTGCACCAGTTTGCATATCCACCAATAGTGCATGAAGGTTCCCTTTTCTCTACATCTTTTCCAACGCTTGTTATTTCTTGAGTTTTTAACTTTAGTCATTCTGACAGGTGTAAGGTAATATCTCATTGCGATTTTGATTTGCTTTTCTCTGATGATAAGTGACGTTAAGTATCTTTTCATGTATCTGTTAACAATCTATATGTCTATTTTGGAGAAATGTCTGTTCATATTTTCTGACCATTTGTTAATTGGATTATTTTGGGGGTGGAGTTTGGTTTGAGTTGTAGAAGTTCGTCATATATTTTGGATACTAACCCCTTATTGGATGTATCATTTACAAATATCTTGTCCCATTCAGTAGTTGTCTTTTTGTTTTGTTGATTTTTTTTTCCTTAGGTGTGCAGAAGCTTTTTATTTTGATGTAGTCCTAAAAGTTTATTTTGACTTTTGTTTCCCTTGCCTTAGGAAACATATCTAGAAAAATATTCCTTCAGCCAATGTCAAAGAAATTACTGCCTGTGCTCTCTTGGAGCATTGTTACAGTTTCAGGTCTCACATTTATGACTTTAATCCATTTTGAGTTTATTTTTGTGAATGGTGTAAGAAAGTGGTTCAGTTTCATTCTTTTGCATGTAGCTGTCCAGTTTTCTCAACACAGTTCATTGAAGAGACTTTTTTTCCCATTGCATGGTTCTTGCTTTGTTATAGATTAATTGACCATATAGGTGTGGGTTTAATTCTGGTTTAAGTCTCTGTATTCTGTTCCATTGATCTGTGTGTCTATTTTTGTGCCAGTATGCCAGTTCCATACTGTTTTGATTACTACAGCTTTGTAGTACATCTTGAAATCTGGGATTGTGATACTTCCCGTTTTGTTCTTCTTTTTTAATATTGCTTTGCCTATTTGGGATCTTTTGTGGCTCCATACAAATTGTAGGATTATTTTTTCTAGTTCTGTTAAAAAAAATTAAAAAGAAAGTTGGTATTTTGATGGGGATTGCACTATATCTGTAGATTTCTTTGTGTAGTAGGGACATTGTAACAATATTTGTTCTCCCAGTCCATCAGTATGGAATATCTTTCCATTTGTTTATGTCATCTTTGATTTCTTTCGTCAATACTTTTCAGAGTACAGGTATTTCACCTCCTTAGATAAGTTTATTCCTAGGTATTTTAATATTTTGGGTACAATTGTAAATGAGATTGTTTCCTTAATTTCTCTTTCTGCCACTTGATTAGTGTATAGAAATGCAATGGATTTCTTTATATTGATTGGGTATTCTGAGATTTTACTGAATTTACTACTTCTAGTAGTTTTTTGGTGGAGTCTTTAGGGTTTTCTATATACAGTATCATGTCATCTGCAAATAGTGAGAGTTTTACTTCTGCCTGACCAATTTGGATGCCTATTATTTCTTTTTGTTGTCTGATTTCTGTCACTAGGACTTCCAGTACTATGTTGAATAAAAATGGTGAGAATGGGGGGAAAAAACAATAGTTATGGAGGTTTCTCAAAAAATTGCCCTATGACCCAGCAACTCAATACTAGGCATTTATCCAAAGGATACAAAAATGCAGATTTAAAGGGACACATGCACCCCAATCTTTATAGCAGTGTTATCAACAATAGCCAAATTATGGAGAGAGCCAAATGTCCATCAACTGATGAATGGATAAAGAAGATGTGGTTTATATATACAATGCAATACTACTTGAAAATGAGAAAGAATAAAATTTATTACTGGGTTTTTATTTGTGGTTACCATTATTTTTATATATAACATCTTATACATATAACAGTCTATATTAAGTTGACAGTTGCTTAAGTTTGAGCCTATTCTAAAAGCACTAAAATTGTACTCCTATTCCACCCTCCTAAGGTTTTCAGTATATAACAGCATAGTGTACATCTTTTTATTTTGTAAATCTTTTGATTTTTATAGATATACTTAATTTCACTGCTTTTGCACTTCCTGCTTTTCTTACTCCTGCTTATGGTGTTTTCTTTCTACTCAAAGAATCCCCTGTAACATTTCTTATAAGGCTGGTTTAGTGGTGATGAGTTCCTTTAACTTTTGTCTGGGTAACTCTATCTCTCTTTCTGAAGAGATAGCCTTGCTGTATAGAGTACCCTTGGTTGCAGGGTTGTTGTTTTTTTTTTTCTTTCAGCACTCTGAATGAATCATGCCACTCCTTTCCAGCCTGTAATATTTCTGCCAAAAATCCAGCTAGTAACCTTATGGGGTTTCCCTTGTACGGAACTGTTATTCCTTTCTGTTGCTGCTTTTAAAATTCTCTCTTTGTCACTACTTTTTGCTAGTTTAATTACTATGTGCCTTGGTGTAGACCTCCTTGGGTTGATTTTGTTGGGAGGACTCTGTGCCTCCTAGATCTGGATGTGTTTCCTTCCCCAGAGTCAAGAAGTTTTCAGCTATTATTTCTTCAAATAAATTTTCTGCCCCCTTTTGTCTCACTTTGCCTTCTGGGATCCCTATAATGTGAATGTTACTATACCTGGTAGTGTCACTGGTTCCCTATGTCTATTTTCTTTCTCTTTTTTTTTTTTTAAGATTTTTTAAGTAGGTTCCATGCACAACATGGAGCCCAAAGTAGGACTCAAACTCACAACCCTGAGATCAATACCTGAGCTGAGATCTGAGTTGGATGTTAACTAACTGAGCCACCCAGGTACCTCTCATTTTTTATTATGATTTTTTTCTTTCTGCTGTTCAGCTTGATTGCTTTCCATTACTCTGTCCTCCAGGTGTTACAACCCCACTGCTGTCACTGAGCTATGTTTGCCTTCAGTTCAGCTGTCTACAGTTTGCCTCTTGTGGGTAGGGTTTGGTCCACATGTTGTTAATGGGCCAGTCTAGGGCCACCTTGGTCTTAAGTTGGGTCAGACTAGATGTTTTCTAGAGCTGCTGTCACACCAAAATGCAAGGCCCTTTCCTGTGTTGTCCCTAAGAGGCTTTCATTGGTGGGTGGGGCTTGTAGTCAGACCAGCTGTCTGCACCTAGCCCTGCTGTGTGTGCTTATATTCTCCTCTCATCTCCTCTCTAAAGGGACAGGAGTCACTTTAGAGTGGGACTAGCCTCTGTTGGTGCTGCTTACACAATGTCATGCTTCTGGCACTGCTTTGGATGGACTTCAATGTAGGACAGGTTGGAGAGGGGTGGATCACAGAAAAGCATAGGTGTGGGGCATGCTGTTAGCAAGCTAAAAGGAGAGTCTTCACACTACACTGGTTCCCACAGATGTCAGTGTATCTGTGGCAGGGGGCAGGGAAGAGAAATGGCACCCACCAGATCTTTTGTTCTTGTAGAAATCTCCTAAAGATCCCTACCCCTTCAGCACACATTCTGAGATTAGTAAAATAAATCTTCCTATTTACCTCAGGCATTTTTCAAACTGCTGCTTCTGTGCTACATCTCAGTGGGGCTGTTTGTTGTACTGTCTCTTTAAGGGAGGAACTCAGTTTCCTATATCACCCTCTGGCTCTCCCACAGCCAAGCTGCTGTTTTTTAAAGTTCCAAGTGTTAAGCCCCACTGACTGCAAAAACTTGCAAAATTAAGCCCCTCTGGTTTTCTTTTTTTTTTTTTTTAATTTTTTTTTTAACATTTATTTATTTTTGAGACAGAGAGAGGCAGAGCATGAACGGGGGAGGGTCAGAGAGAGAGGGAGACACAGAATCGGAAGCAGGCTCCAGGCTCTGGGCCATCATCAGCCCAGAGCCCCACGCGGGGCTCGAACTCAGGGACCGTGAGATCGTGACCTGAGCCGAAGTCGGACGCTCAACCGACTGAGCCACCCAGGTGCCCCAAGCCCCTCTGGTTTTCAAAGCCAAATATTTTGGGGATTTGTCTTCCCAGTGCAGGCCCCCATGCCTGGGGTTCCCAGCGTGAGGTCTGCTCCTCTCCTTTCTCCCATTTTGCAGTAACCCTCCCTCCTGTGGACAATCTCATAGGTCAGCTTGGTTCCTGACTGCATCTCTGCCCCTCTTCCTATCTTCAATATGACCTCTTCTCTATGTTAATCTTAGTCTGTTCTGCCAGTCTTTAAGCCATTTTCTTTCTTTTTAAAAATTTTTTTAGGTTTATTTACTTAAAAGACAGAGAGAGAGAGAATGAGCATGGGAGAGACAGAGAGAGAATCCCAAGCAGGCTCAGTGCTGTCAGCACAGAGCCCAATGCGGGCCTCAAACTCAAAAACCATGAGATCATGTCCTGAGCCAAAATTAAGAGCCAGACACTTAACCAACTGAGCTACCCCGGTGCCCTTGAATCTTTGGGTCATTTTCTGAGTTATTTACACTAAGATGGTTGTTCTCTATGTGTTTCCATGGCACAAGGTGAGTTTAGCTGACAGTCTTACTACATGAATAAAACCATCAAATCTCTTATTATATAATTTGTTACACAAATTCATTCCATAATTCTTAATACATAATTTATTACAGAAGTTAGTAGTATGCTACTATCTGTGTTATAATCCACATCCTTAAGGAGGTCTTCCAGAATGAATGTCCATTTCACCATCATCATTCTCTTTCCTCTAATGCTGGCCTTGTCTGAACTGTAGAATTTTGGGTATTGATACTTGCCTTGTTAGAAATAAAACAGATATTTCCAAGCTTTATTTTGTTTTTATTTTATAAGGAATAACCAAGATAACTAATTTTATAGAATCACATAGGTATACAGAAAACTCAGGTCTTGGGTAAATATGAAAAATATTTTAAGATTTCCAGATTTCCAGTTTCTTCCTACTAAATTCCACTTCTTATTTATTTATTTATTTATTTTAGATAGAGTGAACAAGCTGGGGAGAGGCAGTGGCAGTGGGAGAGGGAGAGAAAATCTTAAGCAGGTTCCACACTCAGTATGGAACCCAAGGTGGGGCTTGATCCCACAACCCTGAGATCATGACCTGAGTCAAAATCAAGAGCCAGATGCTCAACCTACTGAGCCACCCAGGTGCCCCATCTACTTCTTATTATTAACAATAATTTAAAAGCTGATAGTGTTATTGCTGTCGTGCTGAGAGAATACATTTGAAATACCAAAAATAAGGGTACTTTTCTGTTTCTACAGCTGCCCAAACTCTCCCAGCACCCCTTGCCTCAGGATCTCACAATGCTTTACAAAAGTAAAATTCACTAAGGCTTCCCTTGTAAAGTGGGAAGCATTATTATTCTCATTTCTCACACTGACAAGACAAAATAGAGAGATGTCTTTCAGTTTCCTGCCCAAAGTCAAATCTAGTGGCAAAACTAGAAACAACTCAGTTATCAGCCATCAACTATTATCAAGCAGCTGTGCACTTTCAAGTAAAGCTGAAGTAACTTACCTATAACTAGAGTAAATTGCATTTCAAAATAGAAATAAGAACGTGGGCTACTGCTAGCTCTTACACATTACCTGTATCTTCTCCACTGAGCACCAACTGACCTTCCCCAGAAGGATGCAATCTGATTACTACCTAAATAGACTGATATAACACATTCCAGATCACATCAGCCCTACAAATGGTGACTAAAAGAGTCAAATCCATAAATAAACCATGCCTACCCTGGAGACACAGGTGAGATGAGGAGGGAGAGGACTTTTAAAGAATGAACACTAGAAAGAGAAAGTAAAAGAACTAAAATAAAGTTATAAATATATGTATGTGAATACAACATATAAATGTATGACATGATATATAAACATGATATATATTATATACAATAAATGTGAAATGTGTAACATGTATTGTTTTATATACATATTGTATATAACATATATTATATATTTACATGTTTTATATATTATATACTGTTATATATAATATGTCCATGTTATATTTATATAAATACATATTTTATGTTTGTATGTATATATGTATGTATGTATATATATACATACATATATATGTGTATATATGTATATGTACGTGTGTGTGTGTGTGTATATATATATATATATATATATATATATATATGAGATACAAGACACAAGATATGATGGCTGTGTATCAGCCCATTGAAAATCTAGCATGGAATTCAATAATGCACCTCATGATATTTAATATGGAAAAGATTTAATGCCATAGTAGTGGACTGACTTTCTATTAGAAAAACTATATATATTTTTAAAGATGATTTTAATTATATACTTATGAAATCTGTGCTTTAATTTATATTTCTATAATAAAAGAAATGTCATGTTAAAAACATACATTTTCAGGCAATAAAGAAGTACATTTTGGAGAGAAAAGCTAATTACTTCAAATTAAGCAAACATCTTCTTACAATAAGAAATCTAAGGGGAGCCTGGGTGGCTCAGTCGGTTAAGTGACCGACTTCACCTCAGGTCATGATCTCATGGTTCATGAGTTCGAGCCCCGTTTCAGACTCTGTGCTGACAGCTCAGAGCTTGGAGACTGCTTCAGATCTGTGTCTTCCTCTCTCTCTCTTTGCTCCTCTGCTGTTCACACTCTATCTCCTTCTCTCTCTCTCTCTTTCTCTTTATCTCTCTCTCTCTCAAAAGTAAACATTAAAAAAATTTTTTAAGAAATCTAAGATGATAAAATACGCTTAAGAAGCAATAGTCTGTACATTAAATTGATGTACTATGATAGCTACAATATTACTAAACCATATATGCCATAGTTGAAAAAAAAACATGGTTTAGAATTTTAGTTACTTAACCACAAGTTTTTTTTATACCAGAGAATTAAGTAGGAAGATAAATAATGACAAATTATTATAGGGACCAATAGAGATTTGACAAAAAAAGTTTAAGTAAAATTGTCATATATAGATATACATATATATATCTGGTCTTTACAAAATAGTTTCATGGACTGATAGGTTTTGAATAAAGAGAATATCTAACTTCTTGAATATATACATTTATACCATTTATTAGTAACAATAAAATTGTATTCATTACTATGTGTAGAATGACCTTAGCCATCTAAAGTTCTTCTGAATAATGTCCTACAAAAGGATGCTAGAAAATAAGTGGTTGAGTTTGGAAATTTTCTAGTCTTGTCATATTTGAACTTAATTCTTCTCATGAGTTTATTTTCTAAAGTGGTGTTAGTGCAACATGCATCTTTTTTTTTTTAATATTTATTTCTGAGAGAGAGAAAGCACAACAGGAACGGGGGGTTGCAGAGAGAGAAGGAGACAGAGGATCCAAAGCCAGCTCAGTGCTGACAGCAGGGAGCCTGATGCAGAGCTCAAACTCACAAACCATGAGATCATGACCTGAGCTGAAGTCAGATGTTTAATTGACTGAGTCACCCAGTCTGCATCGATGCAGAAAAAGCATTTGACAAAATTCAGCATCCTTTCTTGATAAAACCCTGGAGAAAGTTGGGATAAAAGGAACATACTTAAACTTCACAAACACCATTTATGAAAAGCCCACAGCTAATATCCTCAATGAGGGAAAACTGAGAGCCTTCCCCCTGAGATCAGGAACACGACAGGGATGTCCACTCTCACCACTGTTGTTTAACATAGTGTTAGAAGTTCTAGCATCAGCCATCAGACAACAAAAGGAAATCAAAGGCATCAAAATTAGCAAAGATGAAGTCAAGCTTTCACTTTTTACAGATGACATGATACTATACATGGAAAACCCGACAGACTCTACCAAAAGTCTGCTAGAATTTATACGTGAATTTAGCAAGTCACAGGATACAAAATTTATATACAGAAATCAGTTGCATTTTTATACACCAATAATGAAGCAACAGAAAGACAAATAATGAAATTGATCCCATTCACAGTTGCACCAAGAATCATAAAATACATAGGAATAAACCTAACCAAAGATATAAAAGATCTATATGTTGAAAACTATAGAAAGCTTATGAAGGAAATTGAAGATACAAAGAAATGGAAAAACATTCCGTGCTCATGGATTGGAAGAAAGAATATTGTTAAAATGTCAATACTACCCAAAGCTATCAACATATTCAATGCAATCCCAATCAAAATTGCACCCGCATTCTTCTCGAAGCTAGAACAAGCAATCCTAAAATTTGTGTGGAACCACAAAAGACCCCGAATAGCCAGAGTAACATTAAAAAAAAAACCAAAGAAGGAGGCATCACAATCCCAGACTTTGGCTTCTACTACAAAGCTGTAATCAAGATAGCATGGTATTGGCACAAAAACAGGCACATAGACCAATGGAATAGAATAGAGACTTCAGAATTGGACCCACAAAAGTATGGCCAACTAATCTTTAACAAAGCAAGAAAGAATATCCAATGGAAAAAAGACAGTTTCTTTAACAAATGGTGCTGGGAGAACTGGACAGCAACATGCAGAAGAATGAAACTAGACCACTTTCTTACACCATTCACAAAAATAAACTTAAAATGGATAAAGGACCTGAATGTGAGACAGGAAACCATCAAAACCCTAAAGGAGAAAGCAGGAAAAAACCTCTCTGACCTCAGCCACAGCAATTTCTTACTTGACACATCTCCAAAAGCAAGGGAAATTAAAAGCAAAAATGAACTATTGGGACCTCATGAAGATAAAAAGCTTCTGCACTGCAAAGGAGACAGTCAACAAAACTAAAAGGCAACCTTTGGAATGGGAGAAGATATTTGCAAATGACATATCGGATGAAGGGTAAGTATCCAAAATCTGTAAAGAACTTACCTAAGTCACATCCAAAAAACAAATAACTCAGTGAAGAAATGGGCAGCAAACATGAATAGACACTTCTTTAAAGAAGACATCCAGATGGCCAACAGGCACATGAAAAGATGCTCAACATCACTCCTCATCAGGGAAATACAAATCAAAACCACACTGAGACACCACCTCATGAATGTCAGAGTGGCTATAGATGCTGGAGAGGATGTGGAGAAACAGAAACCCTCTTGCACTCTTGGTGGGAATGCAAACTGGTGCAGCCACTCTGGAAAACAGTGTGGAGGTTCCTCAAAAAATTAAAAATAGATCTACCCTATGGCCCAGAAATAACGCTGCTAGAAATCTACCCAAGAGATAAAGGAGTGCTGATGCATAGGGGCACCTGTACCCTAATGTTTATAGCAGCACTTTCAACAATAGCCAAATTATGGAAAGAGCCTAAATGTCCATCAACTGATGAATGGATAAAGGAGATGTGGTTTATATATACAATGGAATACTACTTGGCAATGAGAAAGAATGAAATCTGGCCATGTGTAGCAACGTGGATGGAACTGGAGAGTATTACGCTAAGTGAAATAAGTCAGGCAGAGAAAGACAGATACCATATGTTTTCACTCATATGTGGATCCTGAGAAACTCAACAGAAGACCAGGGGTAGGGGAAGGGGGTAAAAAAAGTTACAGAGAGGAGAGGAGGAAAACCATAAGAGACTCTTAAATACTGAGAACAAACTGAGGGTTGATGGGAGGTGGGAAAGAGGGGAAAGTGGGTGATGGGCATTGAGGAAGGCACCTGTTGGGATGAGCACTGGGTGTTGTGTGGAAACCAATTTGACAATAAATTATATATTTAAAAAAATATTGATTGATTGATTGATTGATTTTGATGGGGGGGCGGGGGAGAGAAGGGAGAGCATCCCAAGCAGGCTCTGAGCTGTCAGCACAGAGCCCAACACAGGGCTCAATCTCCCAAACTGTGAGATCATGACCTGATCTGAGATCAAGAGTCAGACTCTTAACTGACTGAGCCACCCAGGTGTCCTGAGTGCAACATGCATCTTAATTAACACTGTACCTGGCATTTCATCATGATCAATCAGTATTCTTTGAAGGGATAAACTCTTCCTAAACATAGTTGGAGCTTTTTACTTCTCATGTCCCACTCTCAGCCCAATAAATGAGAACACAGGATCCTGGGAGGACACTGTCTGTTAACTCCTCTCAGACAACAGTGAGGCCCAACCATCTGTAAGTAAGCTGCCCAGCTGATACTGGCACTTGGTAAGCCTGGGTTTAGTAATCATTGCTTTTCTACCCACCTACTCCACAAAGCTACTCAAAGAATATAGGGACACAGAGCCTTCAGTTTGCAATTCATTTTGTACCACATTGCTCTTTGCAGATTCTTTCTCACAGTATAGAAGGCAGATGAGCAGGTCAGCAGGAAAATTTCCCCTGTCATCATAGCTTTCATAATTATGTCAGTGACTTAATTGTGCAAATCCGTTTGGACACAAATGTTAACTATTCCTAAACTCTAGTGTATCATAGATCATATATTTTAGTCAAGGTTTCCCAGAAGTAGATCCCAAAAGGATTTGAAGGTAGGCAGTTTATATTTGAGATGATCGCAAGAAATACCAGTAGGAGAGTGAGACAGGAAAGGGAAAGATGCCACTAGAAGATGTGTTGATAAGCCAGTTACTACTGGAGGCAATTAGGACTTAGTCCTGCTAAAGACCTCTAAAATATGGCTGAGAATAGGCTACACAGGCTACAGAGTTGTCCCCTACTCAGGAAGGAAGTTAGGAAAGCTATCTTCCAACTCATGTCCATCATTGGCTGAGATGATTCCTGGGATGTTCATTCTGCTGGTACATTCAGCCTGCTTTATAAGTGTCCAAGCTTCCTCCTGAGGCCAGAGAAGTGCCTTGAGAGAGTCACAGGTGCTTGTTGCAAGACTATCTAATACAAGGTCTTACACAGCATTGCAGTTTGAATCTATCTGGTTATTTACAAAACCCAGGTCCATCCTTTTCTGTGATGGATATCTTCCATTCCCTTTATGTCTATTAATATTTACTTTATATATTTAGGTGTTCCTATATTGGGTATCCAAAATCCATAAAGAACATAGAAAAACTCAATACCCAAAAACCAAATATTCCAATTAAAAAGTGGACAGAAGACATGAATAGACATGTCTCCAAAGAAGACATCCAGATGGCCAACAGACACATGAAAAGATGTTTATCATCACTCATCACAAATCAAAACCACAATGAGATATCACCTCACATCTGTCAGAATGGCTAAAATCAACAACACAAGAAACAACACTTGTTGGTGAGGATGTAGAGACAAAGAAACCCTCTTGCACTGGTGGGAATGCAAACTGGTGCACCCACTGTGGAAAACAGTATGGAGGTTCCTCAAAAAGTTACAAATAGAACTACCCTACAATCTAGGAATGACACTACAAATACAAAAACACTAATCCAAAGGAACATATATATCCCAATGTTTATAGCAGCATTATTTACAATAGCCAAGATATGGAAGCAGCTCAAGTTCCCATCAATAGATGAATGGATAAAGATATGAAATATATATACAATAATATTATTTAGCCATTAAAAATAAAATCTTGCCATATGCAACAACATGGTTGGAACTAGAGAGTATAATGCTAAGCAAATTAAGTCATATGATACTTAGAAATGAAACAAATGAGCAAAGGAAAAAAGGCAAAACAAGGAACAGACTCTTAACTAGAGAGGACAAGCTAATGGTTACCAGAGGGGAGGTGGATGGGCGGATGGGTTAAATAGATGATGGCGATTAAAAAGTACACTTGTCTTGATGAGCACCAGATGATAAATGGAATTGCTGAATCACTATATTATACATCTGAAACTAATATAACACTAAATGTTACTATACTGGAGTTAAAAACTTAAAAATTGGAACTGCCATACAATTTAGCAATTGCACTTCTGAATATTTATCAGTCGTAAATGAAATGCTAATTTGAGAAGACACATACACCCTTATGTTTAGTGCAGCATTGTTTGCAATAGCCAAGATATGGAAACAACCTAATTGTCCATTGACAGTGAATGGAGAAAGAGGATGTGCTATATGTACACAATGGAATATTACTCAGCCCCAAAAAAAGGAATGAGATCTTGCCATTTGTAACAACATGAATGGACTCAGAGAATATAATGCTAAGTTAAATAAATCAAAGAAAAACAAATACATGATTTTATTCACATGTGTAATCTAATAAAACAAACAGTCTCATAAATACAGAGAAGAAACTGATGGTTGGCAAGAGGTGGACAGTATAGGGAATATAGTAATATTGTAATAACTTTATATGATAACTAGTCATATGGTTGTGATCATTTTATAATAATGTTGTAAACCTGAAACTAATAAATATTGTATTTATTAGGTTGGTAGGTGGCAATTATTTTTTAGTTTTTAATGTTTATTTTTGAGGGCAACAGAGACAGTATATGAGCAGGGGAGGGACAGAGGGAGACACAGAATCTGAAGCAGGCTCCAGGCTCCGAGCTGTCAACACAGAGCCCGAGGCGGGGCTCAAACTCACAAGCTGTGAGATCATGACCTGAGCCAAAGTTGGTCCCCCAACTGACTAAGCCACCCAGGTGCCCCAATAGGTGGCAATTTTAATAAAACAAAGATAATTTATATACAAGGCATGTCTTAGGCAGCAGCAAGACAAATGGATCTTTGCACCCACCCACCAAAACTTAAAAGTTTATAAAGAGCCCTTAACTGGGTTTAGTCATATATAACATGCAGGTGTTCTCAACACCACATTATTATCTCGAGGCTATGTCCTTGAAACAGCCTCTGGGAGGGGAAAAGGCAAGTGGGACTCAGATTCCAAGAACAGGGGAGAACATGAGGAGCTTCTGAGTGCCTGGGTCCAGCTCACAGGTCAACTTTTTGATGATGTTCCCCCAAAAAAACGTGGATTCATTTTTTGCTGTGAGAATTCAGTACGATGATGTATGTAAAGGAATTTACACATAATCTGGAACATGGTTAAGTGCCTATTCAGTCATTCAAAAAATACATATTAAAAATCTTCCATGTACTTATACAGCTCAATACACAAAAACACAAATAATCCAATTTATAAATGGTCAGAAAACATAAACAGACATTTCTCCAAAGAAGACATATAGATTGTTAACAAACACATGAAAAGATGCTCAACATCACTCATCAGGGAAATGCAAATCAAAACCACATGAGATATCACCTCATACCCATCAGAGTGGCCAAAAGAGTGTGGAATTTCCTCCAAAGTTAAAAATAGAACTACCATATAATCCAGTAATTCCGTTACTGGGCATTTACCCAAAGAAAGTGAAAACACTAAATGAAAAAGATATATTCACCCTTATGTTTATTGCAGCATTATTTACAATAGCCAAATTATGGAAGCAGCCCAAGTGTCCATCGATAGATAAATGGATAAAGAAGAGGTGGTAAATATATACAATGGAATATTACTCAGCCATAAAAAAGAATGAAATCTTGCCATTTGCAACAACATGGATGGATCTAGAGAATGTAGTGCTAAATGAAATAAGACGAATATCATATGATTTCACTCATATGTGCAACTTAATAAACAAGACAAACAAAGGGTGGGGGAAAGAGAGACAAACCAAGAAACAGACTCTAAACTATACAGAAAAGATGGTTACCAGAATGGAGATGGCTGGGTGGATGAATGGATGAAATAGGTGAAGGGGTTAAGAGTACACTTATCTTGATGAATACTGAGTAATACATAAAATTGTTGAATCACTATATTTTACTAGTGTGAAACTAACACTGTATGTGAACTGTACTGGAATTAAAATTTTTTTAAACTTTCATGTACTAAGTACCAAACTAGATGCTGGGTTTACAGCAGTGAACATTCCCTATTCTTAGATCCTAAAAGTGAAAAAATTATATATATCAGGTGGTAGTAGGTGTTAGAATAAAGGATGAAGATATTCTAGATAGGAAATGATGGTAGAGCAGAGATATTTTACAGGGTGGTCAGGCCATTTTGATAAATTCGAGCAGATAACTGATCTGAAGGAATAAACTATGGGATATCTGAGGAAAGCCTATTTGAGGCAGAGAGAAGAGCAAATGCAAAGAGGGGAGGTGCTTATTATAGTCCAGAAATACTGAAGAAACCTTGCAACCACAGCAAACTGAGCAAAGAGGGGAGTACAGAGATAAGACCAGAGAGGTGACAGAGACCTAGACCTGATAGACTACTGTAGGGACTTCCAATTTGACTCTGTGCAAGTCAAGCAGCCATCTATGGGTTCTGAGCAGACAGACATGATCAGACGGCATTGCTCTGGCTGTTCTGTTCAGAATAGACTGAAGAAGGGAAGAGCAGAAACTGGGATACCAGCTGAAAGGCTATTGCAATGATCTACATAAGAAATGATGGTACTAGGGCAGTAGCCATGGAGATGGTGAGAAGTGACAAGATTCTGGATATATTTTGAAGCTGTTGAGATTGTTAGTTCGGATACAGAATATGAGAAAAAGAAGCATAAGAATGAGTCTAAGTCATTTAGCCTGAGTGACTAGAAGGAGGCAGTTGCCATAACTAGCTGGGGACTGTTGAAGTGAAGCAGATTTGGAGGGTAGTGGTTACAGTTGAGAGCTCAGTTTTAGGCAAACATAAGATGTGGAGAGGTGTTAAGAGAGCTGAAGTGAGTAGTATAAGTTGAGTCCCACAAGAATATATAGTTTATATATGATAGTTAGAGCTTTGGAACTAGATGATACAACCACTTTAATGATACAGATAGTCCATTAATAAGAGCACCCAGTGTCATGCAATAAATAAACATATGCCTTACAGGAAGTTTCCAGAGTAGAATGATGTTCTTGGTCCCTTTTGTGAAAGAAAGAACCTAATTCAACTTGTAAATGCAACAGAAAATGGAGCCACATAAAACATTTGTTGAAATTTGGCCAGAGCATTAATTTTAAATTGTGGTGGCCTGAGGACTTTAATTACTTCAATTGATAGGATATTGGTTTCCAGATCACTGGAACTGAGTTTATGTATCTTAAAAACACCAGGGTTGTGTTAGGGAAGGCAACTTTTCTGGGTTAGACTTTTGACAAAATTTCTTTACATAAGTATTCTGAAAGTTTAATAATAATGCCTCTAGAAATTTACTGGCTAGACTTAAGGAAAGCAAACATAACATGCTGTTTTACAATGATTTTACAAGAACTTGAAATATTATCTTATAGCTCAGAGACAAGCAAGCTTTTTCATTAAAGGCCAAATAGTAAATATTTTTTCCAGTTTTATTGACAAGTAATAGACATACATCACTGTATACGTTTAAGGTGTACAAGATGATACTTTAATTTACATATATTGTGAAGCGGTTACTATAATAGGTTTAATTAACATCTATCATGTAGATACTTTTTTTCTTGTTTTTTAAAATTGGGTCTTTGTGATGAGAACTCTTAGGATCTACTTTCTTAACAACCATCCTGTATATCGCAAGCAGTATTACCTATACCTAATGTTATATATTACATTCCTAATACTGTACTTGTAACTGGAAGTTTGTACATTTTGACTACTTTCCTCCAGTTCCCCCTCCCTACAATCCGTGCCTCTGGTAACCACAAATACGATCTCTTTTTCTATGAGTTTGGGGGAGTGTTTTTCAAAGAGTAAATATTTTAAGCCTTGCAGATCAAATGATCTCTGTTTACACTACTCAACCCTGCAGTTCTAGTGTGAGCAGCCATACACAATATGCAAATGAAGGAGCATGGTTGTGTTCCAATAAAACTTTATTTATAAAAATATGCAGTAAGAATTTGGCCAGGTGGCCATAGTCTGCTTCTCCCCATCCCCACACCCTGCAAAAGCTTGGAAAACAGCTATATAAATTTTGCTCAGCTTCCCGTTCATAAACAAATAAAAATATATTGTCTTTTCTCAAGCTGTCATTAAATGTTTAACAAATTTAGAAATAAGTTATACCAGTTAAATATTTTTGCAACAATTCAGACAATACTTCATAAGACCTTGGAACTGGGTAGGAACAGTAGGGGTGACAGAAAATGGTCACATTCTGAATATATTTGATGATAGAAGCAACAGGATGTGCAGAATGATTGGATGTAGAATGTGAGAGGAAGAAAGGAGTTGAATATGGCTTCATGGATTTTGGTTCAGCCAATATGGCAGCTATTATTATTATGTTTATATAATTATAGTCTATATCTTACTTCCTTAACCTGGCTTCTGTAAGCACAAAATTAAAAATGTGTTCTATGTATATGAGATACTTGCCATCTTACTGAAAAAAGAATATTCCAAGAAAATTGTATTTTAGGAATCTTATCATATTATTTATCAAGGATATACTTCATAAGGATCATACAATAGCAGCATAATCATTATCCCAAAGCCAGCTTCCAGTTCAGATTTTCTTTATTTATCCTATAGAGCCTCACTGGCTGCCAGAGATACAGCCCTGATGAGAATCTTTGCCACAGTATGAGTTGCCTTGTGTACAACCACTTCCTGTGAGTTCATCAACAGTCCACAGCACTAGTACATTCACTTGGCAAAGTGACTCATAATCATTTGCATTTTGCTTTGACATACTGATCATTAACATAAGCCTACTCCTGCATGACTTTCCTAAGGACATATGAAGATGTTCATGGATAGTTGAGCTGTAAATTTCATAAAGAATTTAAATTATTAAAAGTTAAACTTTGGGGTCTTGTGCTTCTTGGTTTAACTATGAAAAACAACTGGACAAGTGAACCCCATTAAAGAGCTCCATTTTAGTCTCCTGGAGAAGGGGGCCCAAAGAGTCAGATAGGGAGTTATTTACTGTGGTGTAACTTGCAGTAAGGCATCCTTAAGGTCTTGGGAAACTTTGAAAATACAACTGAATAGGAGTCATTCATTCATTTACTTATTCATTCAGCAAGTATTCCTTTAGGACCTACCAATTGCAGGAAATATTCTAAATGCTGTGCACATGGAAATAAACAAGGTGGACTAATTTCCTGCCATTAAAAAACTCATATCCATGAATATCTTAGGTGAGGGTAACCAGACAATAAGCATGTAATCAAACAAATAATTTGAGATATAGATAAGTGCTATGAAGAACATAACATAGAGCAGTGGGAGAGAGAATGCCCTAAGAACAAGGGCATTGTACATAAGTCATTTTTTGGGAAATGATACTTGAGATGAGTCCTAAATGATGCTAGCTGCAGGAAGATTGAGTGGAAGAGTATGGCAGGCAAAAGAAGAGCAAATTCAAAATTCTGACTGTGGAATTGATCTTCATGTATGTGAGGACACTAAGCATCCTTTTAACCCTTAGGCATTTGGTGATTCAAAACAACCAGTCAAAAGAGAGGTTGGGTATATTTTTTGGCTATCTCATGATACAGAAATTGGAGCTCAAAGCTAAAGTGACTACTTGCCCAGTTTTCCTGGAACTGAGGGGTTTCCCAGGATGCAAGCAAGACATCTAATAATAAAACTGGGAAAGTCCCAGACAATTGTCCCAGACTAGAAGTTAGTCAACCTTTCAAGGCCCAGCAAGATAAAAGGGCCCTATTAAACACCCCGTACTTTTCATTTTGAAAGACTCCTTAAAAGCTATACCTTTGAGTAAAATAAGCCAGGATAAGGCCATTCCTCACAAAGCCTAAAACCCAGCCTTTTTTTTCACCCTAGTTTCTCTTATGTGTTACTACATATTTTTTCAAATTGATTGAGGTATAATTGACAAATAAAACTGTGATATATTTAAATGTACATTGTGGTAATTTGATACATGTTTATATCCCCCCCATCTAGTTAATTAACACATCCATTACTATACAACACACACGTCTGTGTAATGTGAAAACTTTTAAGTTCCACTCTCTTAGTAGATTTCACTTATATAATACAGTGTTATCAACTACAGTCACCATGTTTTACATTACATCCCAAACCTTATTCATCTTATAACTGAAAGTATATGCTTTTACCAACCTCTTCTCATTTCCCCCAGCCCCAGGCAACCACTTTTCTACTCTGTTTCAATGACTTTTTTTTCTTTATAATTCTAATGTCCTAATATGTCATTGTATATGTATATATCTTCTTTACCCATTCATCTGTTGATGGACACTTGGGTTGCTTCTATATTTTGGCTATTGTGAGTAATGTTGGAATGAGCATGAGAGTACACATCTCTTCAATATCTTGTTCTTATTTCCTTCTATATATACACAAAAGCGGTATTGCTGGATCATATGGTAGTTCCATTTATATTTCTGAGGAACCTCCATACGTTTTTCATAGTCACTGCACCAATTTACATTTCCACCAACATTGCACAAGGATTCCCTATTCTCCACATCCTTGGATCATCTTTATTTTTGATGGTAGCCATTCTAATATGTGGGAAGTGATATCTCATTGTGGTTTTATTAATATTTTTCTGGTTATTAGTGATGTTGAGCACCTTCTCATGTACCTTTTGGCCATATGAATGTCTTCCTTGGAAAAATGTTTATTTAGTTCCTCAGTCCATTTTCTTTTACTTTTTCCAATACTGGCTATTTTTAAATATTGGGAACCTTTATATTTAAAGAATTCAATATCTGTTTCAAATGAGAACTCTGGTACTGAGATCTGAATAAGTTGTCTCAGGAAAATTGTTGGTAAACACTAAAAATAGCATTATTGGTGGGGCACTTGGGTGGCTCAGTTGGTTGGGCATCCAACTTCAGTTCAGGTCATGATCTCACAGTTTGTGGGGTTTGAGCCCCGCATCAGGCTCTGTGCTGACAGCTCAGAACCTGAACCCTGTTTCAGATTCTGTGTCTCCCTATCTCTCTCTGTCTCTCACCTACTTGCACTCTGTCTTTCTCTCTCAGAAATAAATAAAATATTTTAAATGAAGTTCCCAAAGGTTTTGTTAAAAAAAAATAACATTATTGGTTTGCAAAAGTCACCAACATATTATGATGGTTTTGGTAAAGTGAGGCACAATATGTGGGAAAAAAGAAAATTTAAAAAAAGCTTTCATCAGCAGCAATGTTGAAAACCATAAAATCAGTAATTAGATTTAGAGGAAAAGCCAGTTGCGGGGAGAGGGGGAGGGAACTACACTGATGCAATCAACTAATCTAGAGCTAGTTAAAACTATAGCTTAGCTTGAATGCCAATTGATATCTATTGCTGATACAGACTGAAGGAATAAAAATCAACCATAACTCAGGACCAAGATGACAGAGTAGGAAAGCCGTGAGCTCACCTCCTCCCACAACACACCAAAACTACAACTGCATATAGAGCAACTCTGAGAATGACCTAAAAACCAGCAGAACACCTCTTCCATTAACTAAAAATA
The DNA here is from genome assembly GCF_028018385.1 of Neofelis nebulosa. Classification (NCBI taxonomy): domain Eukaryota; kingdom Metazoa; phylum Chordata; class Mammalia; order Carnivora; family Felidae; genus Neofelis; species Neofelis nebulosa. The sequence goes on along the minus strand of NC_080787.1, from coordinate 58,545,345 downwards.
TAAGAAAAAGCCACCTCAAGTATGCAGAAGGGGTAAAGATATGACCTCAGGATACACAGTCCCAGCACAGAGACCAACAGTGGGAGCAATATCACAAACACAGAGGTCCTTCCTGAGGAGTAACAGCATTCAAGCCCGACACTGGGCACACACACGACATACACACCCAGGGAACTAGTACTGGGGAAACAAGCCTATATACTATCTGCCTTTGAAAATCAGGAGGAAACCAAGGAAACCAAGGACTCCACTCTTAAAGGGCCCATGCACAAACTCACTTGCTCCAAGACCCAGCAGAGGGAAAGCAGTTTAGAAGTTCTTGGGCCTTATGTAAAGATTTATTGACGAATTTAGGGTATACAACGTAGGGGCATGGATCTGGAGAAACTTTCTCCAGGAATGGAGCACTTGCAGGCATCATTATTCTTACCCTCCTCTACCTTGCTGGTCCAGTGCCAGCAAGTGCCATTTCTGAAACTCTCCATCCATCTTTCTAGTACTGCTTACCTAGACTTGGTTTTCTCCTATGGACCTGCCCCAGCAGGAGCCTCTCCAAAGTGGCTCTTATAGTGAATCACTTGGCTAGAACCAGCTCTTCCCCAAAGTGACTTCCATACTGTCACACTCAGCAGATAGACTCAGCTGGGATCAATGCCCCACCAAAGCAACTCCTGTTCCACAATACCTAACAGGTGGCCTTGAATGTCACCAGTGTCTCCCTAGAATCTTTTGCCCTAGTGGGACCAGCAGCAATTGCCACCAGCTTAGCCGGTTCCAGCCCCACCCATGAGCAACACTTAAATCACAGTCATAATAGAATGGTTCACACAATACATACAAAGGACATCCCTGGAGTCCCTGGCTCTGGTGACTAGGTAGGAGTACACTTGTGGAACACACAGGACACTTTCTACATATGGCCACTCTTTCAAACCTGGGAGACAGCTATCAGTTTAATATATGAAAACAGAGAGTCAGGCAAAATGAGAAAACAGAGAAATATGTTTAAAAAATCATTAAAAAGTTCTTTTTTAAAATGGAGATAAGTAATCTACCTGTAAGGAATTCAAAGTAATGAGGGTGCCTGGGTGGCTCAGTCAGTTAAGCGACCTATTTCAGCTCAGATCATGATCTCACAGTTCATGAGTTTGACCCCCACCTCAGGCTCTGTGATGACAGCTCAGAGTCTGGAGCCTTCTTCAGATTCTGTCTCTCTATTTCTGCCCCTCCCCTGCTTTCTCTCTCTCTCTCTCTCTCTCTCTCTCTCTCTCAAAAATAAGTAAGCATTAAAAAAAAAAAGGAGTTCAAAGTAATGCTCATAAAGATGTTCACCCAAATCAAGGGAAGAATGAAGAAAAACAGAACTTGAACAAAGAGATAGAAGACATAAAAAATAATCAGAGCTAAAGAATACAATAACTGAAATGAAGAAGGTAGCAGAAGGAAGCTGTGGCTGATTAGATGATGCAGAAACATAGATCAGTGATCTGGAAGACAGGATAGTGGAAATCAACCAAGTTAAACAACAACAAACAACAACAGCAAACAGAATTTTTAAAAATTTTAGGGGACTTCAGGAACAATATTGAGCATATTAACATTTGCATTTTAGGGGGCCCAGGAAAAGCAAGACAGACAGAAAACTTCTCTGAAGAAATAACAGCTGAAAACTTCCCTAACCTGAAGAAGGAAACAGATACCCAGATCTAGAAAGAACAGAGAGCCCCAAATGGGATGAATCCAAACAGATCTATGCCAAGACACATAATAATTTAAATGCCAAAAATTAAAGATAGAGACTCTTAAAAGCATCAAGATATGGAGTGGCTCAGTCAGTTGAGTGTCTGACTTTGTTCCAGGTCATGATCTCTCAGTCTGTGAGTTAAAGCCCCATGTTGGGCTCTGTGCTGACAGTTCAGAGCCTGGAGCCTGCTTCAGATTCTGTCTCCCTCCTCTCCCTCTCTCTGTCCATCCCCTGCTGGTGCTCTATCTCTCTCAAAAATAAATAAACATTAAAATTTTTTAAATTTTTTAAAAAAAATTTTTAAAAGCAGCAAGATAAATGAAAATAGCTATGTACAAGCTAATACCCATAAGATTATTAGCTGATGAATAGCTGATGAATGACTATTTAGATGAATTTTTGCAGGCCACAATGAAGTGGTATGATATACTTAAGATGCTAAAAGGAAAAACCCTACAACCAAGAATATTATATCTGGCAAGGTTAATATTAAGAATTCAAAAAGAGATTAAGAATTTTCTAGACAAAAATTTTAACAAAAGTTAAAAGGCTTTATTGCCACTGAAGTGGGCTTACAGGAAATATTGCAGGGACTTCTTTAAGCAAAAAAGAAAAGGTCATAACTAGAACTAAGAAAAGTATGAAAGAAGAAAGGTGGCAAAAGCAAACAGACAGTAAATGTAGTGGATCAATCACTGATACAGCTAGTATAAAGGTTGAATGACAAAAGTAGCAAAATAAACTATATCTACAATAATTAGTTAAGGCATACACAACATAAAAAGAAACAAAAATATGACAATAAAAACCTAAAATATGGGAGAGGGGAGACTAAAAATATAGAGATTTTAGCATGTGTTCAAATATAAGCAACCAGAAGTTGAAATGGGCTTCTAGGTACATAGGATGTTATATATGAGCCTCATGGTAACCACAAAACAAAACCTATAATAGATACACAAAAAATCAAAAGAAAGGAATCCAAACATAACACTAAAGAAATCCATCAAATCATACAAGAAGAAAGCAAGAGAAGAAAGAACAGAGAACAACAAAAGCAACCAGAAAACAATTAACAGTGGGAAAATTACATAAAGTATCAATGATTACTTTAAATATAAATGGACTAAATACCCCAATCAAAGGACACAAGGTTGTGAATGGATAAAAAAATAAAAAAATAAAAAGACTTAACTATATGCTACCTAAAGAGACTCACTTCTGACTTAAAGATACATACAGATGGAGAGAAGAGATGAAAAAAGATATTCCAGAAAATGAAAACAAAAAGAAAGCAGGGTTACACTTTAGAGATTTTATCAAGAGACAGGGAAGGGCGTTAAATAGTGGTAACACCTATAAATATCTATGCTTCCCTTTCTCTCTCCCAGCCATTTTGGCGTTTGCTTCTGGTTGGGTCCGCCCCGCACCTAAGGCAGGAAGATGGTGGCCGCAAAGAAGACAAAAAAGTCGCTGGAGTCCATCAAATCTAGGCTCCAACTCCTTATGAAAAGTGGGAAGTACGTGTTGGGGTACAAGCAGACTCTGAAAATGATCAGACATGGCAAAGCGAAACTGGTCATCCTTGCCAACAACTGCCCAGCCTTGAGGAAATCTGAAATAGAATACTATGCCATGTTGGCCAAAACTGGTGTCCATCACTACAGCGGCAATAATATTGAATTGGGCACAGCGTGTGGGAAATACTACAGAGTGTGCACACTGGCTATTATTGACCCAGGTGATTCTGATATCATTGGAAGCATGCCAGAACAGACTGGTGAAAAGTAAATCACGTAAAATTTTTCATTAATAAAATTGGCTAGAGCTTGTTTTAAAATAAATAAATAAATAAATAAATAAATAAATAAATGTCTATGCTTCCAAAATAGGTATGCTTAAATATATAAAGCAAATAGTAACAGATATGTAGGGAAAAAATTGACAGTAAGGCAATAATAGTAGGGATCTTTAGCCCTCCACTTACATCAATGAATATATTTCTCAGACAGAAAATCAGTAAAGAAACAGTGGCCTTAAATGATACATTATACCAGATTGACTTCAAAGATGGTACAAAACTTCACAGCCAAAAGCAACAGAATACACTTTTTTTTGTCAATTGCACATGGATCAACTCCAGGATAGATCACATGTTACATCACAAAGAAAGTCTCAATAACTTTAAGAAGATTGAATCATATCAAGCATCTTTTCCAACCACAAAGTATGAAACTAGAAATCAATTTCAAGAAAAAACTGGGAAAAACAAACACATAGAGGCTAAATAGGATGCTACTCAGCAGCTAATGGGTCAACACGAAAATCAAAGAGGCAATCAAAAAATACCTGGAGACAATTGAAAATAGAAACACAACATTCAAAAATCTATGAGATGCAGCAAAAGCAGTTCTAAGAAGGAAGTTTATAATGATAAAACTTTACTTCAAGAAACAAGAAATATCTCAAATAAACAATCTAAACTTACAGCTAAAGGAACTGGAAAAAAAGAACAAACAAATCCTAACATTAGTAGAAGGAAGGAAGTAATAAAAATCACAGTAGAAATAAATAAGAAAAAAACAAAATAATAGAACAGTTCAATGACACTAAGGGCTGGTTCCTTGAAAAGATAAATAAAATTAATAAGCCTTCAGGCAGCCAGACTCATCAAGAAAAAAGGATACTAGGCCCAAATATATAAAATAAAAAATGAAACAGAAGTTACACCAAACCCACAGAAATACAGAGATTAGAAGAGATTGCTACAAACATTTATAGGCCAACAATTTGAATGACCTAGAAGCAATGGGTAAATTCCTAGAAACATAATCTTTCAAGTCTTGAATTAGCAAAATCTGGATAGACTGATATTTAGTGATGAAATTGTATTGGTAATCAAAAAACTGCCAATAAACAAAAGTCCAGTTAACACAGCTTCACATGTGAATTCCACCATTTAATGAGTAGTTAATACCTGTCCTTTTCAAACTGTTCCCAAAAACTGATGAGAAAAGAACATTTGTAAATTCATTCTGAGGCCAACATTACCCTGGTAACAAAACCAAACTTACTACCAAAAAACATAACTATAGGCCAATATCCGTGATGAACATATATGCAAAGATCCTTAAAATATTGTAGCAAACTAAATTCAACAATACATTAAAATGATCATACACTCTGATCAAATGTAATTTATCCCAGGGATGGAATAATGGTTTGCTTTACACAAATCAAAGTGATACATCACATTAACAAAATGAGGGATAAAAATTATATAATAATCTCAATAGACATAGTAAAAACATTTGATAAAATTCAACATACATTTATGATAAAAATTCTCGGGGCACCTGGGTTGTTCAGTCGGTTAAGGGTCTGACTTCAGCTCAGGTCATGATCTCACAGTTTGTGAGTTTGAGCCCTGCATTGGGCTCTCTGTTTTCAGCACAGAGCCCACTTCGGATCCCCATCCCCCTCCCTCTCTGCCCCTCCCTGTTCGCGCTCTCTAAAAAGTGATAAACACTAAAAACTCAACAAAGTGGGTTTGGAGACAACATACCTCAACATATTAAACAGTGTGGTAAAGCAACAGCTAACAGAATACTCAATGAAAAGCTTTTCTCAAAAGCTTTTGGCTTTTCATCTAAGATCTAAAACAAAACAAGAATGTTGGCTCTCATCGCATTTATTCAACATAATATTGAAATTGTAGCCACAACAATGAGACAAGAAATAGAAATAAACGCATCCATTGGTAACAAGTAAAACTGTCACTGTATGCAGATGACATGATACTGTAAATTTAAAAAAAACCTAAAAACCACCACAAGACTAGAAGTAATAAATGAATTTAAGAAAGTTGCAGAATAAAAATTAATATACAGAAATCAGATAAATTTCTACACAGTAATAACAAACTACCAGAAAAAGAAATTAAGAAAACATTCCTACTTAAAATTGCATCATAAAGAATAAAATACCTAGGAATCAATTTAACCAAGGAGGTGAAAGACCAGTACTCTGAAAACTGTAAGACACTGATGAAAGAAATTGAAGATGACACAAATAAATGGAAAGATATTTTATGCTCATAAGTTGAAAAAATTCATATTGCTAAAATGTAATTAGTACCCAAAGCAATCTATAAATTCAATACAATCCCTATCAAAATACCAAAGGCATTTTTTACAGAATTAGAACAAATAAAGCTGAACGTATCATTCTCCATGACCTCAAGCTATACTATAAAGCTATAGTAATCAAAACAGTAGGGTAGAGAACAAAAACAGATACATAGACCAATGGAACAAAACAGAGAGTTCAGAAATAAACCCACATTTATGTGGTCAATTAATCTAAGACAAAGGAGGTAAGATATACAATGGGAAAAGGACAGTCTTCAAAAAATGGTGCTGGGGAAACTGGACAGCTAGAGGAAAAAGAATAAAACTGAACCAGTTTCTTACACCATATACAAAAATAAACTCAAAATGCATTGAAGACCTAAATGTAAGACCTGAAACCATAAAACACCTGAAAGAAAACATAGGCATTAAACTCTTAGACATTAGTCTTAGCAGCATTTGTTTGGATCTCTCTCCTCACGGAAGGGAAACAAAAGTAAAAATAACAAATGGGATTACATCAAACTAAGAAGTTTTTGTACAGTAAAGGAAACCATCAACAAAACAAAAAGTCAACCTACTGAATGAGAAAAGAAATTTACAAATGATATATCTGTAAGGTGTTAATATCCAAAATATATAAAGCATTCATACAAGTCAACACCAAAAAACAAGTAATCCAATTAAAAATGAGCAGGAGACCTGAATGAATATTTTTTCCAAAGAGAGCAGATGGGCAATATCACTAATTATCAGGGAAATGCAAATTTTAAAAAACACAGTTAGATATCACTTCACACAAGTCAAATGGCTATTGTCAAAAAGACAAGAAATAACAAGTATTGGCAAAGATGTGAAGAAAAAGGAACCATTGTGCTCTACTGGTGGGAATGTAAATTGATGTAACCACCATGGAAAAAGAGTATGGAGTTTCTTCAAAAAATTAAAAATAGGGGCGCCTGGGTGGCTCAGTTGGTTAAGGGTCTGACACTTGGTTTCATGATCTCAGGTAGTGATCTCAAGCCCCATATTAGGCTCTATGCCGACAGTGCAAAGCCTGCTTAGGATTTTCTCTCTCCCTCCCTCTCTGCCCCTCCCCCACTCTCTCTGTCTCTCTCTCAAAAATAAATAAACTTAAAAAAAATTTTTTTAAGCAAAAATAAAGCTACCATATGGTCCAGCAATCTCACTTCTGGGTAATTACCTAAAGAATACAAAAACATAAATATGAAGCTATATGCACCCCTGTGTTCATATAAATATTCTTTATAATAGCCAAGATATAGAAGCAAACTAATTTTGCTTAAATAGGTTGCTTTGCATTGATAGTTGGATAAAGATGTGGTGTATATGTACAATGGAATATTACTCAACCATAAAAAAGAATGAAATCTTGCCATCATGACAACATGGATGGACCTAGAGGGTATTATGCTAAGTGAAATAAATCAGAGAAAGACAAATACCACATGATTTTGCATGATACATACATATGATTATATGTATAATCTAAAAAAAAAAAAAAAATATATATATATATATATATATATATATACAAAAAATATAAAACAGAAACAGATTCACAACAATAGAGAGCAAACTGCTGGTTGCCAGAGAGGGACTGAGGGGAATGGACAAAATAAGTGAAGGAAATTAAAAGGTACCATCTTCTAGTATAAAATAAGTCCTGGCATGTAAAGTACAGCATAGGGAATTATAGTCAATAATGTAATAACTTTGGTAACAAATGGCAACTAAATTTTTCATGGTGATCATTTCATAAATTATATAAATTTTGAATCACCATGTTGTACGTCTAAAACTAATATAATATTGTATGTCAAGTATACTTCAGTTAAAAATAAAAATCAGGGGCTCCTAAGTGGCTCTGACCTCAGTTCAGGTTACGATCTTGTGGTTCATTGGTTTGAGCCCTGCATAGGTATTTGCACTGGTGGTGAGGAGCCTGCTTGGGATTCTCTCTCTCTCTCTCTCTCTCTCTCTCTCTCTCCCCCCCCCCAAAATAAATAAATAAGCTTTAAAATAATAATAACATAAAATCATAATAATTAAGGAAATATAACATCAAAGCTCCATAAAAGAAAAAAATAAAACAACAATAGATAATAATAAAGATACCCATTGTAGTTTGCAACTGGATTTTTTTAATAATCATTTTCCAAACATACCATGCAGGAGTTTATCAAAGTCTTGTGGTTTCATTGTGCAGATATTTCACTTGGACAAATTTATTCCTAAGTATTTTATTATTTTTTATGCTACTGTGAATGGGATAGTTTTCTATTTAATTTTCTGATGTTTTGTTGTTTGTGTATAAAAACACCACTGATTTATTATGTTGATTTTATATCCTGCAACTTTACTGAATTCGTTGAACAGTGTTTTGGTTGAGTAAATAGAATATTCTATAAGATCATATCATCTGTACATAGTGACAATTTTACTTCTTTCTGATTTGGATGCCTTTCATTTATTTATTTTGCCTGATTGCTCTAGCTAGCACTTCCAATACTATGTTTAATAAAAGTGATGGCAAAAAAATAAATAAATAAAAATAAAAAAATAAAAAAAATAAAAGTGATGGCAGAGGGCATCCCTGTCTCTACCTGATCTTAGAGGAAAAGTTTATAATTTTTCACCACTGAGTATGATAATGGTTGTGGCTTGTCATATATGGCCTTTATTGGTTGAGGTATGTTCTTTCTATACACAATTTGTTGAGGGTTTTTAATCATGAAAGGATACTGAATTTTGTCAAGTGTCTTTTCTGCTGCATCTATTTAGATGATTATATGATTTTTGGTTCATTCTATTAATGTGGTGTATCTCATTTACTGAGATATTGAACTATCCTTGCAAACCAAGGATAAATTCCACTTGATCATGATGTATGATCCTTACAATGTGTTGGTGTTAATCCCCAACACCTATTTAACCCATCTTCCCACCTACCTCCTCTCTGGTAACTATCAGTTTGCTCTCTATAGTTAAAAGTTTGTTTCTTGGTTTTCCTCTTTTTTTTCCGTTTGCTCATTTGTTTTATTTCTTAAATTCCACAGATGAATGAAATCATATGGTATTTGTCTTTCTCTGACTGACTTATTTCCCTTAGCATTATACTCTCTAGTTCCATCCATATTGTTGCAAATGGCAACATTCCATTCTTTTTTATGGCTGAGTAGTATTCCACTGTATACATATACCGCCTTTTCTTTATCCATTCATCAATCATTGGACATTTGGACTGTTTCCCTAATTTGGCTATTGTTGATAATGCTGCTATAAACATTGGGGGTGCACATATCCCTTTGAATTAGCATTTTTTATTCTTTGGGTAAACACCTAGTAGTGCCATTGCTAGATAATAGAGTAGTTCTATTTTTAACTTTTTGAGGAAGCTCCATACTGTTTTCCACACCAGTTTGCATTCCCACCCACAGTGCAAGAGAGTTCCCCTTTCTCCACACCCTTGTCAATACTTGTTGTTTCTTGTGTTGTTGATTTTAGCCATTTTGTCAGGTATGAAGTGGTATCTCACTGTAGTTTTGATTTGTATTTCCTTAATGATCAGTGATGTTGAGCATGTTTTCATGCATCTGTTGGTCATCTGTCTTCTTTTAAAAAATGTCTATTAATGTCTTTTGCCCATTTTTTAATTGAATTATTCATTTTGGGGATGTTGGGTTTTATAAATTCTTTATATATTTTGGATACTAACCCTTTACCAGATATATCATTTACAAACATCTACCCCCATTCCATAGGTTACCTTTTAGTTTTATTCATTGTTTCCTTTGCTACACAGAAGCTTTTTCTTTTGATGTAGTACCAATAGTTCATTTTTGCTTTTGTTTCCTTGCCTAAGGAGGCTATCTAGAAAGAAATTGCTACAGTTGATATCAAAGAAGTTACTGCCTGTGTTCTTTTCTAGGATTTTTATGGTTTCCTGTCTCACATTTAGGTCTTTAATCCATTCTGAATTTATTTTTGTGTTTGGTGTAAAAAAGTGGTCCAGTTTCATTCTTTTGCATATTGCTGTCCAGTTTTTGCAACACCATTTATTGAAAAGACTGTCTTTTTCCCATTGCATATTCTTTCCTGCTCTGTTGAAGATTAAGCAGCCATATAGTTGCAGGTTCATTTCTGGGTTTTCTATTCTGTTCCATTGACTATTTTTGTGCCAGTACCATATTGGTTCAATCACTACAGCTTCTAACATAACTTGAAGTCTGGAATTGTGATGCCTCCAGCTTTGCTTTTCTTTTTCAAGATTGCTTTGCCTATTTGGGATATTTTGTTGTTCCGTGCAAATTTTAGGATTCTTCTAGCTCTATGAAAAATGCTGGCAGTATTTTGATAGGGATTGCATTAAACGTGTAGATTGCTTTGGGTAGTATAGACATTTTAACAATATTTGTTCTTCCATCCTTGAGCATGGAATGTCTTTCCATTTCTTTGTGTCATCTTCAATTTCTTTCCTCGGGGTTTTATAGTTTTCATAGTAAAGATCTTTCACCTCTTCGGTTAGGTTTATTCCTAGGTATCTTATGGTTTTTGATGCAATTGTAAATGTGATTGTTTCCATGATTTCTCTTTCTGCTGCTTCATTATTGGTATATAGAAATGCAACAGATTTGTGTACATTGGTTTTGTATCTTACAACTGTACCAAATTTGTTTATCAGTTTCAGCAAGTTTTTGGTGGAGTCTTTTGGGTTTTCTATAGAGTATCATGTCATCTGCAAATAGTGAAAGTTTGACTTCTTCCTTGCTGATTTGGATGCTTTTTCTTTCTTTTTGTTGTCTGATTGCTGTGGCTAGGACTCTAAGTATTTTGTTAAATAACAGGGGTGAGAGTGAACATCCTTGTCTTGTTCTTGACTATAGAGGAAAAGTTCTCAGTTTTTCCCCATTGAGTATAATATTAGCTGTGGGTTTTTCATATATGGCCTTTGTTATGTTGAGGTATGTTCACCCTAACCCTACTTTGTTGTTTTATATCATGATTGTTGTACTTTCTCAAATGCTTTTTCTGCATATGTTGAAATGATCATATGGTTCTTATTATTTCTTTTATTAATGTGGTATAATTGATAATAATTCACTGATTGATTTGTGAATATTGAGCACTTGCAACCCAAGAATAAATCCCACTTGATTGCAGTGAATGATTTTTTAATGTATTAATGAATTCAGTTTGCTCGTATTTTATTGAAAATTTTTGCATCCATGTTAATCAGAGATATCGGGCTATAGTTCCCGTTTTTAGCGGAGACTTTATCTGGTTTTGGGATCAGGGTAATTCTCCTCAAAGAATGAGTTTGAAAGTTTTCCTTCTTTTTCTATTTTTTGGAATAGTTTGAGAAGAATAGGTATTAACTCTTCTTTAAACATTTGGTAGAAATCACCTCTGAAGCCATCTGGTCTTGGACTTTTGTTTGTTCAGTTTTTTGATTATTGACTCAGTTTCTTTGCGGGTGATCAGTTTTGGTAGTTTATATGCTTCTAGGCATTTATCCATTTCTTCCAGGTTGTCCAACTTATTGGCATATAGTTTCTCATAATTCTCATAATTGTTTGTGTTTCTGTGGTGTTGTTTTTATTTCTCCTCTCATTCTTGGTTTCATTTATTTGGGTCCTTTCTCTTTTATTTTTGATAAGACTGGCTGGAGGCTTATTAATTTTATTAATTTTTCAAATTCTTTCAAAGAACCAGCTCCTGGTTTCATTGATCTGTTCTATTGTTTTTGTTTTTTGGTTTTTGTTTTGTTTTGTTTTAGTTTCTGTATCATTTATTTCTGCTCTAGTCTTTATTATTTCCTTCCTTCTGCTGGCTTTAGGCTTTGTTTTTCTTTTTCTATTAGATGTAAGGTTATGTTGTTGTTTAGTTGAGATTTTTCTTGCTTCTTGATGTAGGTCTATATTGCTATATACTTCCCTCTTAGGACTGCTTTTGCTGTATCCCAAAAGTTTAGACCATTGTATTTTCATTTTCCTTTGATTCCGTGTATTTTTTAATTTCTTCTTTGATTTCCTGGTAGAACCATTCATTGTTTAGTAGCGTGTTGTTTAACCTCCACGTATTTGTGGTCTTTCCAAATTTTTCTTCTGGTTGATTTCCAATTTCATGGCATTGTGACCAGAAAAGTTGCATGGTATGATTTCAATCATTTTGTATTTGTTGAGGGCTGTTTTGTGACCTACTATGTGATCTATTCTAAAGAATGTCCCATGTGCACTTGAAAAGAATATGTATTCTTGGGGTACCTGGGTGGCTCAGTCGGTTAAGTACCCAGCTTGGGTTCAGGTCATAATCTCACGGTTCCTGAGTTTGAGCCCCACATCAGGCTCTCTGATGTCAGCCCCGAGCCTGCTTCATATCCTCTGTCCCCCTTTCTGTCTGCTCCTCCCTCACTCTCTCCCTCTCTCTCAAAAGTAAATAAACATTTTTTAAAAATGTGTGTTCTGCTGTTTTAGGATGGAATGTTCTGAATGTATCTTTTAAGTCCATCTGGTCTAGTGTGTCATTCAAAGCCATCGTCTCTGTTGATTTTCTATTTAAATGATCTGCCCACTTACATAAGTGGGACATTAAGGTCCCCTACTGTTATTGTATTATTATTGATTAGTTCCTTTATGATTGCTATTCGTTGTTTTATATATTTGGATGCTCCTATGTTGAATGAATAAATATTTACAATTGTTATATCTCCTTGTTGGATTGTCGCCTGAATGATTATATAATGCCCTTCTTTGTCTCTTTACAGTCTTTCTTTTAAAGTCTAGTTAGTCTGATATAAGTATTGCTATACCGACTTTCTTTTGACATCAATTTAAATAATAGATGTTTCTCCACCCCTTCACTTTCGATATACAGGTATCTTTAGGTCAAAACGAGTCTTATGCAGGCAGCATATAGATGAGTCTTATTTTTTTTATCCATTCTTATATGCTATGTATTTTGATTGGAATGTTTAGTCCATTTATATTCAATGTAATTATTGATAGATATGTATTTATTGCCATTTTATTACTTGTTTTGTCATTGTTTCTGGAGATTTTCTCTACTCCTTTCTTGTCTTTGTCACTTTCACTCTTTCCTTTGCATTCAAAAAATCTTTAATATTTCTTACAGGGATGGTTTAATGGTCACAAACTCATTTAGTTTTTGTTTGTCTGGGAAACTCTTTACCTCTCCTATTCTGAATGATAACCTTGCTGGATAGAGTGTTCTTGGCTGCAGATCTTTCCCATTCAGCATTTTTAATATATCATGCTACTCCCTTCTGGCTTGCCAAGTTTCTGTTGAGAAATTTCCATCTAGGCTTATGGGTGTTTCCTTATAATTTAAGGACTTCTTTTGTCTTGACGCTTTTAAGGCTGTTTCTTTATTACTATATTTTGCAAAATTAATGACAATATGTCTTGGTGTTGTCTTGTTTTTGTTTATTTTTATGGGAGTTCTCTGTGCCTCCTGGATCTGGATATGTTTCCTTCCCCAGATTAGGGAAGTTTTCTGCTACGATTTCTTGAAATAAATTTTCTGCCCCCTTTTCTGTCTTCTTCTTCTTCTGGGACTCCTATAATTACAAATGTTATTACAATTGTTGGAGTCACTGAGTTCCCTAAGTCTATTCTCATGTTGCATAATTCTTTTTCTCTTTTGTTCAGCTTCATTATTTTCCATTATTTTGTCTTCTAGGTTACTAACTCCTTCTTCTGCTTTTTCCAGCCTGTTGTTCATTGCATCAAGCCTGTTTCCAATCTTATTTATTACATTCTTCATCTCTGATTGATTTCTTTTTTAAAAGAACTATTGCTCTGGTAAGGGTCTCACTGATGTCTTTTTTTCTCAAGCCCAGTGAGTTTCCTTATTATTGCTGCTTTAAATTCTCCACCAGCCATGTTACTTATATCTGTTTCACTAGATCTCTGGCCATGGCCTTATCTTGTTCTTTCATTGGAGATAAGTTCCTCCATCTTGGCATTTTGTCTAAGTCTATGCCTACTTCTCTGTGTTCTAAAAACCAGTCATGTTCCCTGCTCCTGAAAGCAATAGCCTTTTAAAGAAGTCTTGTAGTGCCCAATGCCTGGTGCTTCAGTGAGTGTCTCTGTTGTGTGCTGCCTGCTCTCTACTATTGTGTTTTGGCTGCTCTATCCTTCAGACCAGTTGTCTGAAGAGGCTCTCCTTCCCTGTTGTGGGCCGTGTTGGTCCCTGGCCTGAATGTGGTGTTTTAACTAGGTATGCTTTGGTCTGATTGTGAAATGAGACTTGACACCAACTCCACCAGAACTGAGATCCTGCAGAACTCTCTGATGATGAGATATGATGTGAGCAGGGGGTTGTGCTGATATTCTGGTGGAGGGGCTGACCGTGCTGGTACTGAGGCAAGCTTGACTGAGAAGGGCAGTGCCACTAGAGCACTGAGTGGGGTGTGGGACTTGGTGTAAGCAAGTTGGGCAGCCATTGTAGGCACTGCACTGCTTCCCACAGGTTTATGCTATTTATGTTAAGGGGTGGAAGAGGGAAATGGCACCAGCCAGCTTCTTTATTCCCAGAGAGATATCTCTGTGAATGCTGCCTCTCAGGAAAGCACTCCTATAATAGTGAATAATCTCCTTTCTGTGTGCCCCAGGCATTTTTCAGATTGCTGTTTCCACATTGTCTGCCCCTGGATTTTTTGCCTGCCTTCTCTCCAGGAGCAGGGAAGTCTATCCCAGCCAAGTCTACTGACCTTTAAACCTCAAGGCTTTAAGCTCCACTGGTTGCAAGAACTCACAGTATTCAGCCCCTCTCATTTTCCAAGCCAATGGCTTTGGGAAAACATTCTCCTTTGTATTTCCCTGTGTGCTCCTCTCACTTTCTTGACCTTCTCCTCAACTATGACTCCTTCCCCTCTGTAGCACCCACAATTCGTTTATCCCCTAAACCATATCTTCACACTTCCTACCTATAGCCTTTTCTCTCCCTCTAGTTGTGGAGTTTGTTCTGTCAGTCCTCAAGCCAATTTCTGGAGTAATTAGGATGACTTGATAGTTATCTAGTTTTGTTCATGGGAGGAGACAAACCTACGGTCCTCCTACTCTGCTACCATATTCTAAAAATTCTCTTAGCTCCCACTTTAAAGAACTGAAAACCCCAGGACTGTTTTGATTGAAGGTGTAGTTTCAATACACTCTCACAAAGGAAGTAAATTCACGATACTTCTTATTTACAAATCCCAGAAGTGGAATAGGGGTATGATGAGCTGGGAGAAGGCCTCCATCCCAGGCCACGAGCAAGCAAGAGCTAGGGGGCAGAATAGCAAGTAGCTACTACTTATAACATGGTGGGGTGGTAGTCACTAAATTTTTGCAGGTTCAGCTTTAAGTGGTTATTTTGAAATGTGCCCTAGGAAAAGCAAAGTAGGGATTTGTGGTGGGAATCCTAAGCTTGAGTTCTTATCTAAATGTCTAGACACTGGGTATGAATAGGGCTTTCACACTGTAAATGCCTAAATAGCCACTCAAAATAATTCTGTTTTCTCATCACAATTGACCTCATAATACATAGGCATTAGTCTTTAGGGAAAATCACAAGTACTGTCTGGATGGTAGAGATATTAAAAGCCACTGGCAGGGCTTTAGGCACCCAGCACATGAAACATTTGAGCAAAATAAAAATGCCAATCAATAATAGCAATAGACTAATGGTAGTCTGAAATATTGTCTGTAACTATAGATATTGTAACACATTGGGCGTAACAGCCCAATGTGTTCAGTCAGGATGGCTGACAAGTTGGCATTTGCCTTAATTTGGTTTTATCTTTTTTTTTTAAAGTAGGCTCTATGCCCAATGTGGGGCTTGAACTCATGACCCCAAGATCAAGAGTCATATGTTCTACCAACTGAAATAACCAGGTAGCCCTAGTGTTTTTCTTTTTAATTAAAGTATACAAATACAATATTATATTAGTTTCAGGTGTACAACATAGCAATTTGACAATTCTATACATTACTCAGTGCTTACCACAGTAAGTATAGACCTTATACTGTTGTTACATGTGTATGGTGGGGGCACCTCACGCAGTTCCCATGAGAAATAATTGCAGACCTACTCCCAACATAATGGAGATGAATATTGCATACTTTTGACAGGAGGGAGCAGAAAGACAGATGGATTGGGAGTTGGTGATTCGTAAAGGTAGTCCCAGGAAGAATAAAATGTGGTTGGTATGAACAGACAGGAATCTCCAGGGGACATCAAGGAGGCAAATGCATTGGAGATTAAAGGAAGAAGTACACATATAGAGAACTACATAAGTGTGAAGGCCCCAGGACACTAGATTCATAGTGGACACCAACTTTGATTAGGAAATCCAAAGTAAGTTGGAATTCTGGGTGCCTGGGCCTCAAGGTCCAAGACCATGTGGATTGTGCTCCTTGGGATGAGGTGTAGGTCATATTCATCCATGTGATGTTGGTACCTGTACAGATATGGATAATTATAAAGAGCATGGGAGGGGGAAGGGGGCTCCTGCCAGGCACCACTTACTATATTGCAAAGTATCCTACGTGAGAGCAGTTGAGTACCATAGAGAGCAGTCAGGCAAGGTGCAGGCCATGTGAGTGCCTTCTGTTGGGAAAACAGGGGCAGGGTAAATAAATCATTCAGATAGGCCACTAACTTGGGGAAAAGTCTTTGTTGAGCCCAGTAACATGTCCGGCCATTACAATGACCAAAAAAATGAGCTTCAGTTTCTGGCCATTGTATAAAAATATTAAGACTGCTAGAGGGTTCAAATGGGAGGATTTTAGAGCCCAGCAGCTTGCCTGACTGCTCTCTATGGTACTCAACTGCTCTCACATAGGATACTTTGCAATATAGTAAGTGGTGCCTGGCAGGAGGAGCCTCCTTCCCCCTCCCATGTTCTTTGTAATCATCCATATCTGCACCGGTACCAACACCACATGGATGAACATGACCTACACCTCATCCCAAGGAGCACAATCCACATGGTCTTGGGCCTTGAGGCCCAGTCACCCAGAATTCCAACTTACTTTGGATTTCCAGTTTCTGACCTTTGTATAAAAATATTAAGACTATTAGAGATTAGAGGGTTCAAATGGGAGGATTTTAGAGCGCTGTATGGTGATGGTGGGAAAGGGTCCCCTCAGGATGGTATAGGGTAGTGACACTGTTGTGGTGGTAGCAGTATCTGCCACCAGAGAAGGGTTCCCCTAACAAATTAAATTCACTCATCCGCAGTAGGGCACATAATATGGACCAATCTAATGGGTGTGATGAAGGCAAGCAATTGAATAAAGTGTTTGAGGATGCCTCTGTACGATTATGAAACTCAACACATACCTTGGCCTTCCAAAGCTTAAAGGCCCTGCAAAGAGCAACCTGGCAATCATTGTACTATTATCTTACTCTCAAGCAGCAAGCATTGTAGTTAGCAAGGGTGCCTTGGGGTAGATGCATAGTTAACTCTGCAAATCTGCAAAACACCATTCAAGGGGGTCATCAGTAGGACATTTCGGTAAACAAGTGTTCAATTCAGCAACCAAGTACCAGGGAGTGCTCACCATCATCAGCCACCATGTCTTCCTCAGCATTATCACTTGATATAGTGGAAGGCTATGGAGGCAGTATTCAAAATAAAGTTGTATCCCATGTTGTCATGAAGTGAGGCATCATCATCTCGAATTATGTCCCACAGTGCTGGCATTGTCATTTCTTGAATTGTCATGTCCTGCACCATCGTGAGTTGGGGTACAATCATCTCCAGTGCTGTTGCCTGTAAAGGAGGTATCCCAGATGAGCTTGTTGGCTTCCCAGGGAGCCACCCAAGAGGGGAATTGAGGACCCAAGATGTCTGCCAGAGTCACATAGATTTGGGATGCCCTGATTAAGATTTGTTTGCACCACTGGAAGAATGTACTGATGTCACAAATTCTTAGTAAATTTGGGAGGTCTTCAGGGGTACAGCTCATAAATGATTGGGCAGGGCTCTCCTCCAGGGCATAGGTGGTCTCCATCCATAAATAGAAAAGGTTGGAGGCATATGGATAGCCTTGGTTTAAAGAAATTTGGTTATATGCTCCTGAAAATCTTATGTTTAGCCTTATATTACCAGAGATGGGTCTGAACTGCACAAGCCTGTCACTCATTAGGGTCAAAATTAGGGCAGTGATGGCCAATGCCCAGAGGTCATAATGTTGGTGTTTGGGCAGGGAGGATGGCCTGTAAGCATTTGTGCCAATGATCTTATTTAAGATAGAAGGCTTGAATTACCCAGCTAGTATCCATACCTGATGGCATTTCAGGCTCAGCCCTCCTAAGGCTGACTTCCAACACATACCACCCCCTGATTCTGGGATACAATTGTGGATGAGTGCTATGTGGTTCCAGCAAGTTTCTTGTATTACCTTTCAAGGGTCAAGGAGAAGGCCCATGACCCACATAGCACAGAAGTTACAGAGTAAAACCAACAGTAGAAAGCATTTGCATTTTGTAGTTTTGCATCTACCTGTGGACTGCCCCATGTATATTTATTATAGAGCCACCATGACTCAGCAGCTCACTGGTGGCCTCCTCCAAAGTTGGGCAGGGCCAAGTATTGTAATCTTATTTCCATGATGTCATCTTCTAATGTTTCAGGTGTCAACCAACCTGGTTGTGTCCCCACACCTTTTAGAGATCCACCCTGTTCCTTTGATGGGTCTGGGTGCAATTATTTCCACTTCTTTTATTTTTTAATGTTTATGTATTATTTTGAGAGAGAAAGAGAGAGAGAGAGAGAGAGAGAGAGTGTGTGTGAGAGAGAGAGAGAGAGAGAGAGCAGAGGAGGGGCAGAGAAAGAGGGAGACACAGAATCCAAAGCAGGCTCCAGATTCTGAGCTGTCAGCACAGAACCGGACACCAGCACAGATCATGACCTGAGCTGAAGTCAAATGCTTAACTGACTGAGCCACCCAAGTGCCTCTTTTCCACTTCTTGTGGAGAAGTATAATTAGGATAAATGAGCCATCCACTAAAGCCACTATACATTAGAATTCAACTGGAATTTTCATATCAAGTGGGCAAGTGTGGTCCACCAACAGCATAGTGGGTCTGTATTTCTCTAGTGGGCCAGGACTATCTATGACCAGGAGGTCATGTTCAACCACAAGTCCCTAATCAAGTTGCCAACAAATATTGGAAGGCAAGATGAGTGACATTTTCAATCTGTAAGGGGACTCAAAATTGTTGGGAAAAATGTAAATAATATTGTCCCACAAGATGAAGACATCAAATTCCCCCATGATAACAATTATAAGCAGTATGATTGGTGAGTTGTAGTTGTAGCAATATGGTCTAGAGTTTAAAGTGGTAAGTGCCTATGGCAGCAAGGAAGTCCATTTAGGAGTCCATTTACCACTCTGTAACTTAAGGAGCAAGAATCTTAGGGGCACCTGGGTGGCTCAGCCGGTTAAGCACTGACTCTCGATTTTGGCTCAGGTCATGATCTCACAGTTCATGGGATTGAGTCCCACGTCGGGCTCTGTGCTGACAGCACAGAACCTGCTTGGGATTCTTTCACTCCCTCTTTGCCCCTCCCCAGCTCAGAAGCACCCCCTCTTACTCTGTCTCCCAAAATAAACTTCGGAAAAAAAAGAAGAAGAAGAAGAATTTTAAACTACCATGGCTTTCAATAATGCCAGAGGGCTGTTTCTGGTATGGGAGATAAAAGTACCTTTGAATTCCTGGAGGAGAACCTGGTGCTGTGCTATATTGGTAATAAAATGAGATCTTGATCTGAGTCATTGCCAAGAGGGCCAAATGGGGGCAGGATATTTTTAGAAAAGAAAAGATTACCTGTTCCACAGAGGTGTTCTTTTAGGTGTAGTAGGTCAGTAAAAGAATCCATATATGTAATGGCAAAGCAGACAGTGCCCATGGAAGGAGGAAGTGGCCATATGAAGTTAGCCTACCAACAGCTAAAAGGACAAGGGTGGTCCCCTCACAGAACTGAGGCATGATGGGACAGTTTCCAATGTTTAGTTTGGGAGCATAAGTTGCATTTTAAAACCATGCATTTTGCAAGGGTGTATAAGCAGACTGTCCCTGTGGTAGGCCCAGGCCAATGTGGTAACAACTTTTCCATAACCTGAAGAGAAATGGGAGTATTTGGCCTGGAAATAAGGAGTATGGAAGTGATGAGTAAGAAAGGCCAGAATGGTGGTGGAATCAAGGATTGATTGAGAAGGGAGAGGCTGTGATTTTGTGGTACTGGATGGAGCTGATGTAATTGGTGATTGAAAGTGCCAAATGGGTGATGACATGGATTTGGATAAGGGCATCCACCTTGCAGTTAAAGACAGACTCTGGTGTAGGCAGTGTTTTTATGTGGTGAAACAAGGATAACCTTAATTGTGACTGGTGCCTGGGCAATGTGTGTCCAAATTGAGACACCCCAAATGAGATGGCCTTGAATGTGAAAGTTGTCCTGCTGCCGTTGTCCCAACCAAACTTCTAACCTATTAGCAACCACTCCTGAATCGTAAAAATATGGACAAGAGGCTTGCCATGGACAATGGTGTGCACAATCATTTGTACCACCATAAGCTCAGCAAACTGCGCTTACCCTGACTTGCTGTCTTTGATAAGCCTGGCACTGCTGCTGGCAGGATGGTACACTGCCCTCCACCAGATGGTGGCACTACTATCCGTAAAGTACACAGACCCCTTTCCTCACTCCATCAACTCATCCCAGGGGCTACCCCAGGTTCCTAGACACTTAGGCAATTCCTTGAGGCCTCTGGGCAGAGACTGGAGGAGTAAGGAAACCACATCTTCCTGTAATTTGGAAAAACCTACCACATCAGGTTTAGCCCATTCCTGAAGATACCATTTCCATTTTAACGAGGTCATGGCTGTGCCAAGTCACTGTTAAGAGGCATTCCTTATCCATGACATAATAGGAATATGCGTACACAGGAGAACAAGCTCCATTCCCACGGGGATTTCTGTTTCTAACCAAGCCCAATAAATGGCTAGAATTTGACGTTCTAAGGGGGGTGTAACAGGGGTTACGGAGAGAAGCCATCTGCCCAGATGCCCATAAACAACCAAAAGAAGCCATGTTTAGTCCATAGGCTCCCAAATTGTCCATGGTGGTCAGTGCCTCATCCCAGAAGAAGGAGCCAGGAAAACCGGGAGGAGGACTTGACGAATTGATCTTTGTGGCAACTGCAAAGCTTGTTGTTGAAATTCTGCCCCCCCCCACACACACACAAAATGTGGAGAGTTTGTGCATGACTACATAAATAGGTTTAGGAATGATGGGTCAGTATGGTATGTGTCCCTGCCAAAATGTGAAGAGGCTTTAAGACATGTTGAACTTGCAATAGCATGGTAGGAGACTGAATGGTTAACAACTGATGTAAAAGCAAGCAGAATTTCTCAGCCTTTAGAGGACTAATTAATACCCAAAAATTTAACAGTTGTGGATGACCCTTAAATTTTATGGGGGCAGTAGCCCAACCTCTGTATTGCAGATGGGTCACCAGCTGTATTAGGGCCTCGCACACCATATCCTCCAAGGGGCCCTGGATTAGAATGTCATCAATATAGTGTCAAAGAGCACAAGGGGACACTGTAAGGGCATCCAGGTCTTGCCAGCAAAGACTGTGGGCAGGAGTCCAGCCATTGAGTTAACCCAGAACCAGCCAGGTAAGGGTATATGGAATGTCTTCAAAAGTGAAAGCAAACTGTGGCTGGGACCTGTCAGGTGACTGAAACTGAATAGAATGTTTTAGCTAGAGTAATCACAGCAAAATAGTCCCATGGAGCCCTTTGGATGTCCTCAATTAACTGGACAGTATTGGGAATGGGATTCTTAATAGGGGGCACCAGAGCATTTACATTTCCATAGTGAACTCTAAGGCACCACTCATGAGTAGTGGACTTTAATACTAGACATATGGGGAAGATGAAAGAAATGATGTGTTTAATGACTCCATTTAATAAATCTTGAATTTTGAGTGGCCATCTCTCAGTCCCCAATGTAAGTGCTATGGGATGGTATTTACCATCTTAATTGAAGGCAACAGTCTAATGGGCTCCTAATGTGTAGCTCCCACCAGAAAGTTCAGGAATTTGGATTTGTTCTAAATGGCATGGCTTTGAGTCAAAGCATCAATACATAAAAAAAAAAAGGAAAGGGTAGGGTCAAAAAGGCTACCACCACTAAAAGATTTTAAATAAAAAATTGTTCAGGGGCACATACATGAGTGGCTTAGTTGATTGAGTAGCCGACTCTTGCTTTTGGCTCAGATCATGATCCCAGGGTTGTGAGATCAAGTCTCGAGTTAGGCTCTGCATTGAGCATGGAGCCTGCTTGAGGTTCTCTCTCCCTCCCTCTCTCTCTCTCTCTCTCTCTCTCTATCTCTAATAAAAATTAAAGAAAAAAGAAAAGATTGTCCAAATAGTGACATCCAATGAAAGTTGAGTGCCTTTTATTACCTTACCTGTTATGCCTTGTAATTTAAAGGGCACCACTCACTTATGTTTGGAGGAGGTCCTGGGAAGCACTGTAATTTGGGCTTCCATGTCAATGAGAGCTGTAAAATCTTTGTTATGTGTGTCTGAATAGATAATTAAAGAAGCATATGAGCAGTTATCCCCTACAGGAAGGACATGCTCTGGGGACCTGCTGGTCCCAAAAGCAGGGGCCTTGGTGGCTACTACTCTGAAAGATCAGGGTATTGAATCCTGGATCCCACTGCAGGGACTTGGGACTGGGGCATTTGAAAGGTGATGGCATATGCCTGCAGAGTGGGACAGGAGGTCTTTTGAAGAGCCTGAGGTGCCCAAGCAAAGGTTTCTAACTTATGTTTGGGCTTTCAGAAATTAAGTCACTGGAAACCCCTGTTCTCCAGAGCTGCCAGTACAGGGAAGCCTATTGATCATCTCATGAGAGAAAGGGCTTGTTCAAGGTGCCATCCCTTGGTGAGGACCAATAAGGGGCCTGAGAACTCCTATATGTCCTAGAGTCCCTCCATTGATGAGCTCTCATATGTCCTAGAGTCCCTCCATTGATTCTTGGCTGAGGGACAGCATGGCTCATTTGCCTTCATCAGCAAACAAGATTGGGCTGTAGGAAAATTCTCTTTTTCGTGTCTAACTACAGCATTGATGTAATCTAATGCCTCTTGTATATATCTGACATTCCAATGAATTATAATGGCCTTATAATTATGGAGAATGCCCATTAAAAGGAACTCCTTAGATTCTGGCCCCAAGGGCACCTACTCTGAGTTAAAAAGGTCAGGGGGTCTGTGAGAGCATGATGCTCAACAAAAATATATAGCCACTGAACCATCTCTTTTTAATATAAGAGTAGATAGGCTTCATCTAGGATTTTGAACTCACCGTGAGCCTTAGCTCTAATCACCATAATGGATGGATGGGTTTGGTGCCAAGCCATAAAAGCCCAGGTCAGGAGCGCCTGGATGGCTCAGTCGGTTAAACAGCTGACTTCAGCTCAGGTCATGATCCTATGGTTTGTGGATTCAAGCCCCGCATCAGGCTCTGTGCTGGCACCTCGGAGCCTGGAGTCTGCTTCAGATTCTGTGTTTCCTTCTTTCTCTGCCCCTCTCCTGCTTGTGTTCTGTCTCTCTCTCTCTCTCAAAAACAAATAAACATTAAAAATTTAAAAAAAAAAAAAAAAAAAAAAAAAAGCTCAGGTCAGGAAAGCCAGACCTTCTTCCTCCTTATTCCTGTTGGCTTTGGAGGTTTGTAGGGATCTCTTTCTCAGAGTCCATTTCCTTTTTTATTTTGTCTGTATCTCCTGTTCTGGTGGCTCCATGCATTCAGGAGCACCCTCACTATAGCAACAAGTTCAGGGGCTCCTCTCAGGAACCTAATAAAATGGGCCATCAGTATCTTGGAGTTTTTAACAAACTATAAATTTTGAGTCTTAGGCCAAATTGTTCAGCTGGCATATCTCAGCCACTGTGGGCAACATTAGAGTCAGTTCCAAAGACCCATAAAAGCCAATCCAGGAGAGTCATACCATCATCTTTGTTCTTTGGGGTCCTTTGTGGTTCCATACAAGTTTGGAGATTATTTTTTCTAGTTCTGTGAAAATGTCTTTGCAATTTTAATAGAGATTGCACCGAATATGTAGATCACTTTGACAGTTTAACAATATTGATTTCTCTAATCCATGAGCACAGATTATCTTTCCATTTTTTTGAGTCATCTTCAGTTTCTCTCATCAATGTCTTACAGCTTTCAGTATATAGGACTTGTACCTCCTTAGTTAAATTGATTCCCATGTATTTTATTCTCTTTGATGCAATTGTAACTGGGATTGTTTTTTAATATTTCTTTCTGATAGTTCATTATTAGTGTAATTTTCCTTTCTGATAGTTCATTATTAGTGTATGGAAGCACAGAAGGTTCTGTGTATTGATTTTGTGTTCTGCAACTTTATTGAATGTTTTAGTTCTATCAGTTTTTGATGGAGTCTTTAGGGTTTTCTATATATAATACCATATTGTCTGAAAACAGTGGCAGTTTTATTACTTTTTTCTGGTTTGAATGTCTTATATGTTTTTCTTGCCTAATTTTTTTGGCTAGAACTTCTAGAACTATGTTGAATAAAAGTGGTGAGAGTGAGCATCTTTGTCTACTTCCTGATTTTTAGGAAAAAAGCTTTCAGCTTTTCACCATTAAATGTGATATTAGATGTGGGCTTGTCATATATGGCATTTATTGTGTTGAAATATGTTCCTTCTTTGCCCACTTTGTTGAGAGTCTTTATCACAAATGAGTGTTGAATTTTGTCATCTGCTTTTTCTGAATCTATTGAGGTGATCATAAGATTTTTTATCCTTGATTTTGTTGTGGTGGTATATCAAATGATTGATTAGCAGATGTTGAACCATCCTTCCATCCCTGGAATAAATCCTTTGATCATCATGCATGATCCTTTTAATATAATGTTGAATTCGGTTTGCTAATCTTTTCTTGAGGATTTTTACATCTATGTTCATCATAGATATTGGCCTATAATTTTCTTTTCTTGTGGCATCCTTGTCTGGGTTGGTATCAGGGTAATGCTCACTTTATAAAATGAGTTTGGAAGTATTCTGTCTTATTTTTAGAATATTTGAAAAAAATGGTAGTAATTCATCTTTAAATATTTGGTGAAATTCCCAGTGAAGCCATCTGATGCTGGACTTCTGTTCATTGGGAGGTTTTGGTTACTGATTCGATTTCCTTACTATTAATTGGTCTGTTCAGATTTTCTATTTCTTCCTGATCCAGTCTAGATAGGTTGTAAATTTCAATGGATTTATCTATTTCTTTTAAGTTGTTCAACTTTTTGGTGAATAACTGTTCACAGTAGTCTCTTATGATCCTTGTTATTTCTCTGATACCATTTGTAACATCTCCCTTTTTTCCTGATTTTATTTATTTGAGGTTTCTCCTGGTTTTTTTTTGTAAGTCTACTTTAAGGTTTGTCAATTTTGTTTTGTTTGTTTTTTCAGACGCTAGCTCTTAGTTTATTACATCATTTATATTGCCATTTTAGTCTCTATTTCATTTATTTTTGCTCTGATATTTGTTATTTCCTTCCTTCTACTTTCTTGGGTTTCTTCTAGTTCATTGAGGTATGTAGGTATTTTTTTGAGTTTTTCCTGTTTCTTAGTGTGGCATGTATCTCTGTGATCTTCCCTCTTAGAACTGCTTTCATTACATCTCATAAGTGTTGGTATGTTGTATTTCTGTTCCATTACTCTCAAGATTTTTTTAAATTTCTCTCATGATTTCTTCTTTGACTCACTGGTTGTTCAGTAACACATTTAATCTCCATATATTTGTGAATTTTCCAGTTAACGTATTGTAATTGATCTCTAGTTCCATGCCATTGTGATCAGAAAAGATGGTTAATATGATTTAAGTTTTCTAAATGTATTTAGACTTGTTTTGTGGCCTAACATATGATCTATCCTGGAAAATGTTTCATGCATGCTTGATAAGAACTGTATTTTGTTGTTTACAATAGAATGTTCTATAAATATCTGTTAAGTCCATCTGCTCTAATATCATGTAAGACCAATGTTTTCTTATTTGTTTTCTATCTAGACTATCCATTGATGAAAGTGGGTATTAAAGTCATCTATTGTTATTGTGTTTCTCTCTATTTCTCCTTTTAGGTCTGTTAATATTTGCTTTATACGTTTAGATACTTCTATTTTGGCTGCAAAAATATTTAAAACTGTGAAACTCTTTTTGGATTGACCCCTTCATATATTTATTTTCTTTGTCTCTTTCTACAGTCTTTGTCTGTTTACATTTGCATTTACATTTACAGGAATTTTTGACAGGGGAGCCTGGGTTACTCTGTTTGTGAAGTGCCAGAATTCAGCTCAGGTCATGATCTCCTGGTTCGTGAGTTCAATCCCCACATTGGGCTCTCTGCTGTCAGTGTGGAGCCTGCTTCAGATCCTGTTTCTTCCTCTCTCTACCCCTCCCCCACTCATGCATTTGCTCTCTCTCAAAAATAAATAAACATTTTAAAAAAATTTTAAGACACTATTGAGAAATATGGAATTATCACCATTTTGTTAATTTTTTTCTGGCTGTTTTGTAGTTCTTCTGTTCCTTTATTCTTTTGATTTCTTCCTTTGTGATTTGATGATTTTCTATAGTGGTATGCCTAGATACTTTATTTTACCTTTTGTGTATCTTTTTTATTTTTATTTTTTTGTATATAATTTATTGTCAAGTTACGTAACTACAGTATATATAGTGTGCTCTTGGTTTGGGAGGTTGATTCCCATGATTCATCACTTACATACAACACCCAATGCTCATCCCAACAAGTGCCCTTCTCAGTGCCCATCACCCATTTCTCCCCTTGCCGACCCCCATCCCCATCAACCCTCGGTTTGTTCTCTGTATTTAAGAGTCTCTTATGGTTTACCTCCCCCTCTATTTGAAACTATTTTTTCCCCTTCCCTTTCCCCATGGTCTTCTGTTAAGTTTCTCAAGTTCCACATGTGAGTGAAAACATATATCTGTCTTTCTCTGACTGACTTATTTCACTTAGCATAATACTCTCCAGTTCTATCCACGTTGCTACAAATGGCCAGATTTCATTCTTTCTCATCACCAAGTAGTATTCCATTGTATATATGAACCACATCTTCTTTATCCATTCATCAGTTGATGGACATTTGGGCTCTTTCCATAATTTGGCTATTGTTGAAAGCATGGCTATAAACATTGGGGTACATGTGCCCCTATGAATCAGCACTTCTGTATCCTTTGGGTAAATTCCTAGTAGTGCTATTGCTGGGTTGTAGGGTAGTTCTATTTTTAATTTTTTGAGGAACCTCCACACTGTTTTCCAGAGCAGCTGCACCAGTTTGCATTCCCACTAACAGTGCAGGAGGGTTCCTGGTTTTCCACATCCTTGCCAACATCTGTTGTTCCTGAGTTGTTAATTTTAGCAACTCTGACTGGTGTGAGGTGGTATCTCATTGTGATTTTGATTTGTATTTCCCTGATGATGAGTGATGTTGAGCATCTTTTCATGTGCCTGTTGGCCATCTGGATGTCTTCTTTGGAAAAGTATCTATTCGTGTCTTCTACCCATTTCTTCACTGGATTATTTGTTTTTTGGGTGTTGAGTTTGGTATGTTCTTTATAGATTTTGGATACCTTTCGTGTATCTTGATAGGGTTTCATTTTGTGTCTATCATGAGCCTTCAATCAAGCAATTTATATTTATCCCAGTCTGTTTTAAGTTGATAACAACTTAAGTTTGAATGTATTCTAAAGCTTTACATCTTACTCCTCCCCTAAGTTTTGTTTCTCGTGTCACAAACATCTTCTTATGTGGGGAATAAAAATGGTGAAAGTCAGCATCCTTGTCTTGTCCCTGATCCTAGAGGAAAAGCTTTTAACTTTTCACCATTGAGTATGATGGTAACTATAGGCCTGCCATCACAGCCTTTATTATGTCGAAGTATGTTCCCTCTAGATCCACATCTTTTTATATTGTATATTCCTTGACAAATTTTCATTTGCTTCCATATATTTTGCTAAAGGCAAAAGGCAATATTAGCTTGACATTAGTCCAACCTCCAGAATCCTGTAAGTCTCCCTTGAATGTATGAAAATCCCTTTGGAAACTTCCTTTATCTCTATCCACCCCAAGATATATGTTTTCAATCATCCTTCAAGCATATGGCCCACTGATAAACATCTGAAGGGTCTCATGACTAAGGTTTTACTAAGACAGTGTTAAATGACATTTTCCTAACAACAACTAGCACCTCAAGGTCCTGGAAACCTTCCTTCCGAATTCCTTAGAGACTTTTGATATCCCTGACCCCCTTCCCCAACTTGAAAATATGTAATCAGCCACTCCTCACAATCCCCATGCAGCTCTTTCTGCCCATGGATCCTGTCCCTGTGTTTAAATAAAATCACCCTTTTTGCACCTAAGACATCTCAAGAATTCTTTCTTGACTGTTTGCTTCTGAACCCCAACATTTCACATCATTTTGATGCCCAGTGTGGGACCTGAGTCTTTTCATCTGGACACTGAGACTCATTCAAACTTGGTGAGTACTTTGTCTTCTCTACTATTATTTCAGGGCTTTTTAAGGACTATGGTCTTATTGGAACACTTTCACGTCAATTGTTCAGGCCACACTCTGCCCATGGCTACTCTACAGGACGGAAAATGCCTGCCTTTTGGCTGAAAGTTAGTACCATGGCTGGAATGGTAATAAGATCTAGAAACGTGATGTCCTCTCTTTATTCCTGTCCTTATACAAAGATGTTTGTCTTGGGCATGGGACAGTCACCTAAGTCACTAGGATGGCTACTAATAATCTTTTTTTTTTCATTTTTTTAATGTATATTTTTGAGAGAGACAGAGACAGAATTCGAGTGGATCAGGAGCAGAGAGAGAGGGAGACACAGAATCCGAAGCAGGCTCCAGGCTCTGAGCTGTCAGCACGGAGCCCGACGCAGGGCTCAGACTCACAAGCTGTGAGATCATGACCTGAGCCGAAGTCAGACGCTCATCTGACTGAGCCACCCAGGCACCCCAGGATGGCTATCAATCTTAAGACTCTCTTGTGAGGTTTCCTCCTCATTGGTCTGATGTGACCCCCTCCACATCTCTGGTCCAGCCATTTCTGGTCATGAGATGTCCACTCAGAGTCAGCCAAAACCAGCACCTGATTGAATTAAAACCCAACCAGGCACCATTTCCTAGTGAAGTTGGCTTTAAAGACTACATGTCTTGGAATGTTACTTAGATTGTGATGGATTTTTATCTTTACTGTTTTCCATCAATTTCCCCTGCTAACTACTTAAATTACAAAATCAGGTAATTTTCCCTTGTAAAACTTTTCTAGTATTTTCTATGGATTAAAAATGGCAGATCCTTCATGGCACAGCATAGTATTTTGGTCCATTCACTGACACCCATTTGTAGCCTAGGATGCATTGCAGAAGTTGGGGAATGCTGGCACTCCCTCCTACAGGACCTTGACAGCAAACAGAGTGATGATCAATAGCGATTTCTTTGAAGGGACACCTTGGGTCACTTTGACACCAGGAACCTTTGATATATCCTGAATGTGGGAAGCCACCCAGAGGTGGGGAGGGTGGATTTTCTTGGTCAAGGACCTTCTCTAGCCATCTTCTTCAGTTTCCAAGGACTCTCCCTTGGGATTCCTTTTAACCCACTGGAAACAATATCGATTACAACGTTTAAGAAAAGACTGATCTCTTCTGTAACAGTGAATGACCTCAATTTGATCTATCAGTTTGATCTCTTTTGTAGGAAACATGGCAAATTGACAGAGGTACCTAGGTCCAGACCTTCATGGCTCTAAATCAGGACCCAAACCTAAAGTCCTCTTACAGAATGAGTTTGGTCAGTAACCAGACTGATAAACTCCCTCCTGATGTTTTGGATGATAATTGTCTAAATAGGCTTCCTAAATCCAGGTTGCTGGAGGAAACACAAGCCATCCCTAATGAAGGGAGCATTGACCATCTCTCACTGTTATTCCTCCTAATAGATGTAGGGGCTTCTCCCCCATTCATTTCCCAGGTTAATGGCTCTGATAATTGGAGCCAACTGTCTCTGGTTAGTTTATCTTGGGATGAGGACTTTAAGGAAAATTCCCAAGCAATTGCCAAAACTTCCTTTGTTTCAGGGATATTCCCTGACTTCTGTATCTGACATGGACTGCCTATATTTTCACTTGTTGGCAGGAGAAAAACATGGCATCTGTTCATCTGTCCAAACTGATGAATTTTAGAACCAGGAGTCCTCTTTCTCTGCCCTCTGACAGCACTTTCCCTTATTTTTCCTTCCCCCACCCCCCACTTCTATTTCTGTACCACCTTGCGTGTGGCCTGCATAACTGGCTCCTATTCCACCCTCAGTACCTCCAGCACCATTGGTTCCTCCTTCTACCCTTGCTGTCAAGGAGCAAAGAGCACCCTCTTGGACTTATATCACCCACTTCAGATTTCCCCACCAGTGCCCACAGGTAGAAACTGACAATGGGAAACAAATTGACTGACTTTTAAGCAGACCCAGATGGAACAAAATTCAGTATTTAAACTAATTCAAGTTTTTTGGTTTAATTAATATTGACATATCTAGAGTTATCCACATTAAATATGAAATTTTATTCTAACGAAGTGTACTGCAGGTCAAATAAGCTCGTGTTATTTGTGTTGCAATTTGTTAGCAAAAAGAGGACTTAAAATGATAGTTAATTTTGTCTGTCTCAAAGTTTTCATGGATAATTGTTAAGATAGTCTTTCTTCAGTAACCTGAAATTTTAAATCAGTGCTGAAGCACTGATTACTGAACATAGGTTTATTCTTTTGACTTCTCATTGCAGAGAAACTAAGAATATTTGAGTTTGTTGGAAAATGTGATTTGTGCTTAAATGTATTCATAAATTTGCCATCTAAAGAATTCTGGTGCAACAGATTACAATTAGTTACTACTTAGTTTTCACTGGAGGCTAAGATTTCTGAGAGTTAAAATTCTGTTAAATGTAATTAAGATCAATGGAAATTAGGGAAGAAACTCTGTATGTAGGAAAGCAGGAGATGTGTAAGAAAGATGTAAGGAATGGGAACACATTTTTGTTGAAGGAAAAAGAAAGTAATTTGTCCTAGAATGAGACTGGTTATTTCAAAAGAAAATGCTTAGGACAAAATGTAAATGCAAAGGAACGTTGTAGAAAGTTTGTGAAGAGGAATCTTTGAAAAAGGAATTTTATGCATGGTTAGGATAAACTTAGGTTGAAATAAGTGGATTTTAAAAGTACACTGGTATAAAATTGAAATTCTGCTTTCTCTCTGTTAAAAAGACAAAGTTTTCTTGGCTTGTTGGTCTGCTCTTGATAAGAAAATGTAAACAAAGTTGTTTTCTCTTTCCTTTGCCTCTGCAGAAAAACCAGTTTCTATTTTTGTCTTTATCAGGTCTTTGATGAGCTGTAATCCTATTTAGGCATGTGCTTTAAAACTTTCTAAGGTTTCAACAAACTTCTCTAAGATTTAAAATTATGACTGAAGTCTCCAACTAATTAGACTTGTTAATTTGGTATGTTATGTTCTGGTACAAGGTCATCACTCAATATTCTAATTATTGACATTTTCTGTGTCACAGAAATAACTGGATCTCCTTGTCAGATTCTCAGATCATTAACAGTGCCCATTTCTGAGCTTTTTGTCATTTGTAATTATTCTTATTCTTTTATGAAACATGTTTCATTTTCAAGGAGATTCAAAAAGGGCTTTTGACAAATATAGGTATTCAATATCTTTAAGATCATAGAACTGAAATGGGAAAGAATTTCCAGAACTGAAAAATCTACATTCAAACTAAATAAGAATTAGTAACACGGGACTAAATGAACTGAAAAAGATGATTATAGTTTTTGGGACTCTTGTTTAAAACATTGCTGGTTCTCTAATGTTTGCTCTTCCATATTAAGAAAACTTTCTCTTAAGATATCTATGACTGGGGCCCCTGGGTGGCTCAGTCAGCTGAGCATCCAAATCTTGATTTCAGCTCAGGTCATGATCTCAGGGTAGTGAAATTGAGCCCCGTGTTGGGATCCATGCTGAGTGGAACCTGCTTAAAATTCTCTTTCTTCCTCTCTCTTTCTGCCCCTCCCCTGTGTGCATGCTCTCTCTATATATGTAAACAATTTTTTTAATTAAAACAATAAAAAAGACATCCCATGAATTATAAAAATATGATCAAGTATTCATTTGTGAACAAATTGAAGCATTTAACTTTTCTCTCTACCTGACCCTCTAAAATTCAGAAGTCTCAGTGAGTATTCTTTCATTCATGGTAATCATAGTTATTTACATATGTTCAATAAGAATCTGTTCTCCTTGTAACAGGACACCATTGGAAATATTGGTTATTTTACCAAGACTTTGACTGGAATATCATATTTGAGAGACACGGATAGAGTCACATATGATTAGGCAGCTTTACGGAACTGAGATTGACTTTAGAAACAGAGAGTCAATAAAGCCCCTTGGAAATGTTAACCTGATACCTTGCTTACAGAGTTCCCATAAGCCTTACCAGTAAAGAATGTCACTACCTGGCAGGTGCAGGTACATCAGGATATTTTGGGTACCTCGAGAAGAGGAATTTGCCCAAATCTACAGGTGTTGCAGGCATGTCTGATGGCAAGTACTTGGGCTGGCTTCTGGCCTAGAAAGGCTACTAAAAGTTCAATCCAGATTCCTATTGAAAAGTTGCAGCAAAGCAGACATTAAAAAATCTATATGGTCAATCACTATTCTTGCTGAGCTTACATAAATAACTAGGCCAAGTTTTTTTAAATTGGACTTGTTTTGCAAATGAATTAACCTTGATTTGGTTATCTCCAGAAATGAGACTAATTATAGAGAGAAACTTATGTTTCAATAACACACCTTTGTGAATATTAATTTCTGTTCTGATTGTCTTTGAATGTTATTTGCCTAAGCTAGGCAACTTGAGCCAAACTTCAGAGAAATTGCCACAATAGCTCATGTATAGACAATCTTCATGTTTGTTATTCTGGGAGGATAACAGGATCCCATAGGTATATACTTTTTTATTTGAACAGCTGGAAAAATGAGATTGATTCCCCAACAGTTGTACAATTCATCTATCACCTTGACCAATTCTGTGTGGCTGAAATGACAAAATCACTCCTTAAAAGCTAGAGTGCACCCCACTCCATGGGATTAACTATGAACTTGTAGAATGATGGATAACCCCAATTTCCTTGTGATTGGACCAGATAATGAACTTAGGGATGCCCATATTCCCAGAAAAGTCTTCTCCCATTTGCCAGTGATTCCTCATAATTAAGATGTTGGTAAGGCTAACCATCAAAAAAAAAGAGGGCTTCTTGATAGTTTTATCACTTAGCCATATTTGTCCTAGGAGCTGCTTCGACTGCTATCAAATTGCAAATAGAAGCTTTAGCCAAGCATACAGCAGCCTTTTTAAGTAAACCCAACTTCTCAGTATATACTGGATGGAATATATCAAATCTGGGATAGATATTTATGGCTTACACCCACAACTGGACAGTTAAGTCAGAAAGCAATTCTATGCTAGAAACAAAAAAACCGTACTTACAATACATGGACAAACCGCACATGGCAGTTAGGATAGCTATCATTAGAAGTATGCTGACAAATCATTGCTCTCCAGGCCACTGATTGATTTGCTACTGACTGAACAAGAAGGCCTACACTCAGATGGCTGGTTCTTAATGGGACCCAATGGCTATGTGGCTCTAACTTGTGGCCATGGCTTTCTCCAGGCTGTATACTCCTCTGTACTCTGGATTCTGCCTGGATGCATGGACACATCATTAAAACCATTACTAACACAGCCAACCTTCCAAATTTAAAACAATAGTGGACACATTCTGTTTTTCATTGGTATGACCCCCTCACATCTATCTTTATTCCCTCTTTAGGACTGGAGGATTTGGTTTGGCACATGAAACTCTCAATAAGTACACAGTCAAAGCCCTAAGTGACACTGAAAATAGCATTTCACTATCAAATATTGAAGTAAAACAAATGTGTTTTACTTCAGTTTTACAAAATAGAATAGCATTAGATGTTTTAGCTGCTGCACAAGGTAGCCCTTGTGCTTTCATAAATGCAGAATGCTGTGAGGGCACCTGGGTGGCTCAATTGGTTGAGTATCTGACTTCGGCTCAGGTCATGATCTTGCAGTTCTTGAGTTCAAGCCCCACACCAGGCTTTCTGCTTTCAGCACATAGCCTGCTTTGGATCCTCTGTCCCCTGTCTCTGCCCTGTCCCCACTTGTGCTCATTCTTTCTCCCTCTCTCTCAAAAATAAACAAAAACATTTTTTTTTAAAGCAGAATGTTGTGTATACTTTCCAGATTACCATATTTCTGGATTTCTAATGGACATAAACACTCAAATTGGTGCTTTAACTGATCCCTCTATTTCCTTTAATGATTGGTTAAACTTCTGGACTAGAGGAGGATTTTTGTCAACTATCAAAGGACCCTTATTCAGGCTTCTTTTTTTGTTATTTTGATTTTGTTTTGCTATTTTCTCCCATATCTCTTCACCTGGTGCTGAGACTCCTTCGCTACCATAACTTCAAGCCAACAGATAATCCTTTCTACTCAGGGAGATCCATACATGTGGTTTTCCTTGGATTCAGCTGTCTCTGCCTTTCATAACTCCTATATACATAAGTCCTCAACTGAACAATATTGACCCATAGTTTGGGATATCTCTATGCTCTGATTCAGCAGGAAGAAGTTACAGAAGTCAAGACCTTCCACCATCAGCAGCCTTAAAGATTTAAGGGTCAAAATTGTTTGGGGGGAAAGATATGATGAATAAAGGCAAAAGAAAAAAATTAAACTTCCTTATAACTTACAGCCCAATTACAAGCACTTGTGACAGGCAGAGTGACCTTCCTCCAGGAACTCAACTGCCTCAATGTTAATACTTTGCTAAAGGCAAAAAGGCAACCCTAGCTTGACATTAGTCCAACCTCCAGGATCCTGTAAGTCTCCTTGAATGTATGAAAATCCTTTGGAAACTTCTTTATCTCTACCAGCCTCCAAGATGTATGTTTGCAATCATCCTCCAAACAGTTGGCCCACTGATACACATCTGAAGGGTCTCATGACTAAGGTTTTACTAAGACAGTGTTAAATGACATTTTCCTAACAACAGCTAGTGCCTCAAGGTCCTGGAAACCTTGCTTCCAAATTCCTTAGAGACTTTCGCTGTCCCTAACCCCCTCCTTGAAAGTACATAATCAGCTGCTTCTCACAATCCCAGTGAAGCTCTTTCTGCCCATGGGTCGTGTCCTTGTGCTTTAATAAAACCACCCTTTTGCACCCAAATCGTCTCAAGAATTCTATCTTGACTGTTTGCTACTGAACCCTAACATTTCATATCATTGTGGACCTAGTCCCATTGACTTTTAGGACTGGGTGTTTTGAGGGCCTGTCCCTCAAGTGGAAGTCTTTTTTTTTTTTTAACATTTATTTATTTTTGAGACAGAGAGAGACAGAGCATGAACGGGGGAGGGTCAGAGAGAGGGAGACACAGAATCTGAAACAGACTCCAGGCTCTGAGCTTTCAGCACAGAGCCCGACGCGGGGCTCGAACCCACGGACTGTGAGATCATGACCTGAGCCGAAGTCGGCCGCTTAACCGACTGAGCCACACAGGCACCCCTCAAGTGGAAGTCTTAATAGCTGTAAATACCCAAGGATTTCAACTGGGAATCCTGAAAGGCTATAGGAGGATGTGTAAAGTAAAAAATAGAAAAGCTGTTACAAAGACCAAAATCATGCCTTCAATCACCTCAATTCCTGGATTAGGATATACTGGATATACCCCTACTGAGTTACCTGACAGAACCAAATGTAAATCATTTCTGAAGGAAGATCAATTATCTCTGCAGTTTTTCCTGTACTATTCTGACATTGAATAAAAAGTATGACACAAACTTGAAGACCATCAAAAACCAAGGAAAAATCAAACAATAGCTATAGACCACAGGCAATGACAGATATTGGAATTAAACAGAGTCTTTAAAATAACTATGAAAGGTTTTTTTTGAAAGTTAAATTTTTAAATTGGTAATTAGATGGAAAATCTTAATAGAGAACTTGAATTCATGTTTATGTCTTCCAAGACTATTTCCTATACGAACATCCTTGAAAATATAGATCTTATAAATTTGTAGAAATGTCATTGAGAATTGTCCCTGACAAAAATATCCACACTAAAAAACGGAGAGTAAAACGATAATCTCAGAAGTAGAAGAGAGAAAAGATGATGAAGCAATATTTGAAAGACAATGGCTGAAAATATTTCTATAACTGAGGACAGTGTTTCATATTCCAGAAGCTCCACACACCTGCAACAGAATTACAAAAGAAAACTACTCTATGTATAAAATGATCAAACTGTTGGAAATTAAAGAAAAAGATAAAAGCTTAAATGCAGGAGGAAACAAAAGATACCTCCCTCGGAAGATGGCAAAGTAAGAGTATCTCAAGCTCACTTCAATCCATGAACCTAGATAATAATCACATCACTGCAACGAACCCAGAAAATGACTTGAAGCCTGGCAGACCAGACTCTTCAATCACACAGAGGAAGCCACATCAAAAATGGGGGGCACCTGGGCGGCTCAGTCAGTTAAGCATCTGACTTCAGCTCAGGTGATGATCTCGTGGTTTGTGGGTTTGAGCCCCACATAGGGCTCTGTGCTGACAGCTCAGAGCCTGGGGCCTGCTTGGGATTCTGTGTCTCCCTCTCTCTCTTCCTCCTCCCCCATTTGCACTCTTTCTCTGAAAAATAAACATAAAAAAATGATAGGAAGGTTGGAGACCCAGTTGGGAACAAAACTCCCAATGAGACTAACCACAAATAGGAGGAACACCACCAGCACACAGAGAAGAGAGGAACAGACCCCACTCCAGGCATCCCAGACACAGGGGACCTGCACTCAGAAGATGATTCTCCACGGCACTTGGCTTTGAAATTCAGCAGGGCTTTAGTTCACAAGTTTTTACAACCAGCAGTGCTTAACTCAAAAATCGGAGGACTCAGCTCTGGGAGAGCCAGAGAGTGATAGAAAAATTTAAGAGTTCCCACTCTTAAAGTGATAGCCTTACAAACAACCTGCCTACATACAGCATAGAAGCAGCAGTCTGAAAAGCCCTGCAGTATATATATGAAGATTTATTTACTAATCTCAGAATGGTGCTGGAGGGGCAGGAATGTTTAGGAGAATTCTCCAAGGAAAAGGAGCTGCTGGGTACCATTTATCTCCCACCCCCACCCCAATCCAGCCTAAATATCTGGACAACTGCAGGAACCAGTGCAAACACTTACCACATAGCTTGCTAACATCATATGCCCTGCCCCCATGTTCTCCTGTGGACTTGCCTCATCCAACCGTCTCCACCCGGCAAAAGTCCCTTCATATTGGTGCATGGTGCATCTCATTTTACAAGCAGCCCTGAAAGTGACCAGCACCACTCCAAAGTGAGTCTTGTCCTAGGGAGAGGGAAACATAACCACACATACCAGTTCAACTGCAGCCCCAACAGTGGTCTGGGAACTGAAATCTGATCTGACTGCTGGCCTTGCCCACCAACAAAAACTCACAGGGGCAGCACAAGGAGACAGCCCTGCATTTCAGGATCACTGCAATCCCAGCAGACAAACTAGGAAAATAATGCCTGCTCTGACTTCAGGCTCTGTCCACCAACTAAAAGCTCTCAGGGGACAAGGCAAGGACAGTACCCTGGAGTTTGGTGTAACTTCATCCCTGGCAAATGAGCTGAGGGCAGACATCTGGTCTGACCCAACTGGCAACCCCAGACTGGACATGTAACAGCATGGGGACCAAACTTACCCACAAAAGGCAAAGGGGCCATTGCAGCCAAATGAACTGAAGGCAAATGCACACAACCACAGTAGTACAGTGCACACAAACAGGTACACCTCTGAAGTGCATGGTCCTGTTGAACAGGGGACATTACATTACAGGTCTTTACAGGACTTCTTCATAAGACCACTACTTTCAAGATCAGAAGTATATAAGTGGCTTTCCTAATACATAGAAACAAACAGAGACAGAATTAAGAGGCAGAGGAATATTTCCCAAATGAAAGAACATGATGAAATCACAGCAAAAAGGCTAAATGGAGTGGAGATAAACAAATGCCTGATAGAGGATTCAAAGTAATTGTCACAAAGATACTTGCTGGATTTGAGAAAACAGTGGAGGATCTCAGTGAGAACTTCAACAAAGAGAAAAATGTAAAAAAGAACCAATCATGGATGGTTCATTTCAGCTAACCTCAATAACTGCAATTAAAAATACATTATAAGGAATAAATAGTAGAAAAGAGAAAGCAGAAAAACAGATCAGTGAGCTGGAAGACAGAGAAATAGAAAGCAACCAAGCTTAACAGCCAAAAGACCAAAAACAAAAGAATAAAAAATAAGAATAGGTTAAGGAAAATCAGAGACATCATCAAGCATAATAATATTCACATTGTAGGGATCCAAGAAGGAGAGAATAAAGAAGGCATAAAAATTATTAGAAGAAATAATAGCTGAAAACTTCCCTAAACTTGGGAAATCCAGATCCAGGAGGCACAATGAACCCCTAACAAAATCAACTCATGGAATCTACAGCAAGACACATAGTAATTAAAAAGGCAAAAAATAGTGATAAAGAGAATTTTAAAAGGCACAAGAGAAAAAAAAATACAATTACATACAAGGGAAACCCCATAAGGCAAATATTAGGTAACTGAACCAGCAGTATATAAATAAAACAACATGAACCTAATAACATCATGAACCTAATAAAAGGTTAATTTAACATGAAATAAATCAGT
Source organism: Neofelis nebulosa (assembly GCF_028018385.1). Lineage (NCBI taxonomy): Eukaryota > Metazoa > Chordata > Mammalia > Carnivora > Felidae > Neofelis > Neofelis nebulosa. The sequence continues at coordinate 58,506,461 of NC_080787.1, read as the reverse complement.
GTTGAATACAAAACTAATATATCAAAAAATACCTTATATTTCCATATACTAGCAATATTTACAAAATTAAGTTTAAGAGTGGGACACTAAAAAAATAATAAATAAAAAATTTTTTTAAATTAATTTTAAAAATTATAACATTTATAATAACATCAAGGAAAATATTAAATTCCCAGATAGAAATCTAACTAAAGATGAACAAGACTTCTACACTAAAAGCCACAAAATATTAAGAGAAATTTAAAATGACATAGATAAATGAAGACTGAATAGTATAAAGATATCAATTCTTCTAAAACTGATCTATAGATTCAGTACAAATTCAATAAATTTCCTAGATTTTGCATGGGTGTGTGTGTGTGTGTGTGTGTGTACAAAGTTAACAAATTAACTTTTAAATTGAAATAAAAATTCAAAGAGACAAAAATAGCTAAGATAGTCTTGAAAAAAACAAGTGATTAGAAATTATGCTGCTGGAAATTAACTGGTTGCCATGACTTACTATAAAATTATAGAAATTAAGAGAGCTTGATACTGACAAATAGCTAAACAAATAAATAGACCAATGGGTTAGAATAGAGTGTCTGTAATCATACCTACATGTAAATGAACACTTAGGACAAAAGTGACATTGAAGATTTGAAGGAAAGGAATTGGGCCAAATGTATATCCAAATGGAAAAAATATAAATGTTGACCTCTACTTCATATCATATTCAAAAATCAATTCCAGGTAGATTGTAGATTTAAGTATGATCTGTAAAATGATGTCTGTTCTCTTATGTGTTTTATTTTGGGATATTTTCTCCATTACATCTTTCTTCTCTAAATGAAAGACTTTGAAGGTGAACAACCATACCATGGGGTCTTGTCCAAGTACTCTTATTTATTTCTAACAAACTTGTTTAAGAGAGAGCTGGTGGAGACATTAGAGAACACATGGGAAGAACTAGTAAACTTCCTTCAAAACTTAAAGAATAGAAATACCTCCTTCTGAAAAAGAAAAGAGTCATTGCAAAATATTTGTTCTTATGTTTTGTTCGTTTAAATAATTCTTATATTAAAATAACATATTTAAATTCATATATATGAATACACTTTCTGCTGTTTTCGTTATGAAATAATCCAGTTGTTCCAGCAGCAATAGATTAGAAAACTATTATTTCCTTCCACCATTAAATAACATTGTCTTCTTTGTCCAGAATTATTTGATTATAAATATGCAGGTCTATTTCTAAACTCTCTGTTTCTTTTATCTATATGTTTGTCCTTACACCAACACCACAGTGTCTTGATTACTGTAGTTTTTATAGTGAGTCTTGAAATCAGTTAAGGAAGCCTTCCAAATTCATTCAAAATTATTTTGGCTCTTCTGGGTCTTTTGTTTTTTCATATAGATTTAGTATCACCTTGTTAATTTATACAAAAACAAAACAAAACACTTGCAAGTATTTAGATTGGGATTACATGGAAACTACAGATTGATTTGGGGAGAATTGAAATCTAAACAATATTAAGACGTCTAATTCATGAAAATAGTATATCTCTCCATTTATTTAGGTTTTTTAAGATTGCTTTCAGCTATGTTTTGTATCAGTGTGTAAGTCTCACACATATTAAATTTATTTCTAGGTATTTCATATTTTGAGCACTTAGGGTAAATGATATTTTTTTAATTTTCAATTTTTCTTTTTTTATTGAGATATAACTGACATGTAACATTATATTAGTTTCAGGAACACAACATAATGATTCAATATTTATATATAATGTGAAATAATCACAAGTATAGTTAAATCCATCACCATATATAGTTATAAATTTTTTCTTGTGATGAGAACTTTTAAGATCTACCTTTTCAACAATTTTCAAATATATAATACAGTATGATTAACTACAGTCACCATGTACATTATATCCTCATGACATTTATTTTATGTCAAGTTTGTGCCTTTTGATCTCTTTCATCCTTTTTGTCCACTCCTTTTCCCCCACTTTTGTCTATCACCCATCTGGTCTCTGTATCTATGATTGATTCTTTGGTTAGTTGTTTTTGTTTTTGTTTAGATTCTACATATGAGTAAGATCATATAGTATTTGTCTCTCTGTGTCTGACTTATTTAACTTAGCATAATTCCCTCAATATTCATCAATGTTACAAATGGCAAAGTTTTATTCTTTTTTAGGGATGAAAAATATCCCATTTTTTTCCCATTCATCTGTCAATGGACACTTAAATTGTTTCCATATCTTGGCTATTATAATAATGTTTCAAGGAACATGATGGAACATATATCTTTTTGAGTTGTGTTATTTTCTTTAGATAAATAGAAGTGAAATTGCTGAATCATAATTGTAGTTCTATTTTTAATTTCTTTAAATTTTTTTACTATTTATTTTTGAGAGAGAAACAGAGCTTGAGTGAGGGAGGGGCAGGGAGAGAGGGAGAAAGAATATGAAGCAGGCTCCAGGCTCTGAGCTGTCAGCACAGAGCCCAACATAGGGCTTGACCCAACTAACTGTGAGATCATGACCTGATCCAAAGTTGAACACTTAACCACCTGAGCCACCCAGGCACCCCCATGTTAAATTTTTTAAGGAACCAACATGATGTTTTCCATTGCAGCTGCAACAATTTACATTCCCAACAATAATACACAAATTTTCCCTTTTCCCCACATCCTTGCCAACACTTATTTCTTATCCTTTTGATATTAGCATTATAACAGGCATAAAGTGATATCTCATTGTGTTTGTAATTTGCATTTCCATGATTAGTGATGTTGAACACCTTTTCATATACCTGTTGGTCATCTGTGTGTCTTTGGAAAATGTCCATTCAGATCTTCTGCCTATTTTTTAATTGGATTGTTACTTAGTTTTATGAGTTTGTTATATATATATATATATATATATATATATATATATATATATATAATATCACAAAGCTATGGTGATAATGCTAGCTTTATAAAATTAATATATATATATATATATATATATATATGTGTGTGTGTGTGTGTATAATGTCTATCCTTATACCAATACCATAATGTCTTGAATACTGATAGAATGTATATATAACCACATATCAGTTAAATGATTTGCAAATATTTTCTCCCATTTGGTAGGTTGCCTTTTCATTTTGTTGATTTTTTTTTGCAAAAGATTTTTAGTTTGATAGAATTCCATTTGTTTACCCTTTGCTTTTGTTGTCTTGGTTTTTAGTGTCAAATCCAAAAATTATCACCAGGACCAATGTCCTTATCACCTATGTTTTCTTCTATGAGTTTTATGGTTTCCAGTATTATATTCAAGTCTTTAATCTATTTTGAGTTTTATGTATGGTGTTATATAGTGGTCCAGTTTCAGTCCTTTGTGTGTGACTGTCCAGTTTTCCCAACTCCATCTATTGAAAAGACTGTTATTACCCATCATATACTTGGCTTCTTTTGGTCATAAGTTAATTGACCATATAAGCATGGGTTTACTTCTGGGCTCCCTATTATCTTCTTTTGATCTGTGTGCCTGTTTTTATGTCAGAACCATACTGTTTTGATTACCATAGCTTTGTGATATAGTTTAAAATAAAAAAAGCATGATGCATCCAGCTTTGTTCTTTCTCAAGATTACTTTAGCTAATTGGAGTCTTTTGTCATTCCATAAAAATTTTATGGTTGTCTATTTCTTTAAAAATGCCATTGGAATTTTGATAGAGATTCCATTGAATCTATAAATCCATTTGAGTAGTCATGGACAATTTTAAAATATGGATTCTTCCAATCCATGAGTATTGAATATCTTTGCATTTATTTGTGTCTGCTTGATTTATTTCACCAGTGTCATAATTTTTCAAGTATGGGTCATTCACTTCCTTGGTTAAATTGATTCCTACATATTTTATCCTTTTTGATGCAATTATAAATGGAATTGTTATCTTAATTTCTTTGGACCGCTTCATTATTACTGTATAGAGGCACAACATATTTTTGCATATTGATTTTGTATCCTGCAACTTTTCTGAATTTGTTTATTAGTTCTAATAGTTTTTTGGTGAGATCTTTAAGGAGTTGTATATAAAATATCATATGCACAAATAATGGCAGTTTTATATCTTCCTTTCTGATTTGGATATCTTTTATATCTTTTTCTTGACTAATTGCTCTGGCTAGGACTTCTAAAACTGTGGGGAATAAAAGTGGTGAGCGTCAGCATCCTTGTCTCATCCCTGATCCTAGAGGAAAAGCTTTTAGCTTTTCACCATTGAGCATGATGTTAACTATGGGCCTGCCATCATGGCCTTTATTATGTTGAAGTATGTTCCCTCTAGATGCACTTTGTTGAAAATCTTTATCATAAATGAATGTTGAATTTTGTCAGATGATGATTTTTCTGCACTTATTGAAATTCCCATATGATTTTTCTTATCTTCATTTTCTTAATATGGTGCATCACATTTATTGACTTGCAGATGTATCCTGCATGGGAGTGGCATGGCACTTGTTCCCTGAAATAAATCCCATTTGATCATGGTACATGATCTTTTTAATATATTGTGAAAGTTTGTCAGCTAATAATTTATTGAGGATAATTGCATCTGTGTTCATCAGGGATATTGGTCTATAATTTTATTTTCTTATAGTGTCCTTGTCTGGTCTTGGTATCAGGATAATGCTGGCTTTATAAAATGAATTTGGAAGTGTATTCATCTCTTCTACTTTTTGGACCAGTTTGAGAGGAGGTAGTATTAATTCTTCTTTAAATGTTTGGTAAAATGTACCAGCGAAACCATCTGGTCCCGGACTTTTGTTTGTTGGGGAGGTTTTTGATACCAATTCAATCTCCTTACAAATAATCAGTGTATTCAGATTTTCTACTTGTTCCTGATTCATTCTTGTGAGGTTGTAAATTTCTAGAAATTTATTTATTTTTTTATGTTGTGAAATTTGTTGGTGTATCGTTGTTTATACTTCTTTCCATTTATGTGATTTCACTTGGAATTTCTGGCTTTATTTCTTTCATTTCTGGCTTTATTCATTTGAGTCTTTTCTCTTTTTTCTTTGTGAGTCTAGCTGAAGTTTTGAGAATATTTATCTTTTCAAAGAACCACCTCTTAGTTTCATTAATCTTTTCTATTGTCTTTCTAGTCTTTATTTTATTTATTTCTGCTCTTTTATAATTTCCTTCTTTCTACCAACTGTGTGCTTTGTTCTTTTTCTAGCTCCTTGAGGTGCAAAGTTAGGTTGTTGGACATTTTTCTTGTTTTATACTATAAGCTTTAAACTTTTTGTAATATTTATTTATTTTTGAGAGAGAAAAAGAGACAGAGACAGAGAGAGAGCATGAGTGAGGAAGGGACAGACAATCTGAAGCAGACTCCAAGCTCTGAGCTGTCAGCACAGAGCCTGATGTGTGGCTTGAATTCATGAGCCATGAGATCATGACCTGAGCCGAAGTTGAACACCTAACCAACTGAACCAATCAGGCGCCCCTATAATGTAGGCTTTTTACTGCTATGCAATTTCTTCTTAGAACTGCTCTTGTTGCATCCTGTAAGCTTTTGTACATTTTATTTCCATTTTCACTTGTCTCAAAGTATTTATTGATTTCTCTTTTGGTTTCTTCTTTGACCCATTCGTTGTTCAGTAGCATGTTGTTTAATCTCCACCTATTTGTGAGTTTTCATTTTTGTTCTTATACTTGAATTCTAATTTTTACTGTTGTGGTTCAAATGTTCTGTAAACATCTGTTAAGTCCTTCTTAATGTGTCATTTAAGTCCAATGTTTCCTTATTCGTTCTCTGTCTGTGGATGTGAGTATTAAAGTCCCCTATTATTATTGTATTGTTATCTGTTTCTCCTCTTAGGTCTGTTTCTCCTCTTAGGTCTGTATTGTTATCTGTTTCTCCTCTTAGGTATGCAAATATTAACAAACAGAACTTTTTTTCTTATTACAGTCTTTGGCTTAAAATCTAATTTTTCTGATATAAATATAACTACTCCAGCTTTAGTTTGGTTTAAGATGCATGGAATATCTTTTTCCATCTCTTTATTTTTTTGTCTGTGTTTGTCCTTACATCTGAGGTGAGTCTCTTAGAGGAAGCATATAGATGTATCTTGATTTTTTAATCCATTCAGCTGCCCTACATCTTTTGATTATAGAATTTAGCCCATTTATATTTAAATAATTATTGGTAGGTATGTATTTATTGCCATTTTTTAAGTTTATTTATTTCTTTTGAGAGAGAGAGAGAGAGAGAGAGCACACATGAATGAGGAGGGGCAGAAAGAGAGGGAGAGAGAGAATCCCAAGCAAGCTCCACACTGTCAGTGCAGAGCCCAATATGGAGCTCAGTCTCATGAACTATGAGATCATGACTTGAGCCAAAATCAAGAGTCAGATGGTTAATCAACTGAGCCACCCAGATGCCCCTATTTCTTGCCATTTTGTTATTTTTTTTCTCTATTCCTTTCTTCTTCTCTTGCTACTGATTCCTTAGTGATTTGATAATTTTATGTAGCTATATGCTTAGATTCCTACTCTTTCTCTTTTGTATATAGGTTTTTGGAGTTTTTTTGTTTTGGGGGGTTTTTTTATTTGTTTTTTTGCTCTGTGGTTACAATGAGGCTTATATAAAACAACTTATTTTATAAGTCTATTTTAAGTTGATAAGAACTTGCCTTTCAATGCCTTCTAAAGTTCTACCTCTCAGACCACAGCATGAAGACGAACTTTGAGATTTTTTCACAGAATGACTGGGTGACTCAGTCAGTTGCTTCTAGGCGTGCTCTTGGTTTGGGGGGGGGAGGGGTAGCTAGTTAAGAACTTTTTCTTCATTTGTTACAATCTTGTGGATCATTGAGCATAAGCCCTGCTGGGCACTAGACCCAGGCAATCTAGAGGGTCCTCTGAGTGGAACCACAAACATCAGGTACCAGATGTGTGTACAAGCTTCCTTCTGGGAGATACTGGTAAGCTTAAGCATGGCTTAAGGAGGCTTAAGGAGAGTGCAAAGATGGTATCTGCCAGCATTTGACTACAGAGAGTATTTCAGCAGGTCCCTAGATATGTGTTAAATTAGATGCCTGCCATTCAGGTTGATCCTTTAAGATAAGCAAATAAGACTCCTTCACAGAAAGTCTGGGTGCTTTCCAGATAGCTGCCCGTGCACTAAGCCCTGGAATAGGTGAATCTTCATGTGTGAACTTTTAAAAAACTGTTTCTCAGTTCAATGTAGTTCTGTTGGCTTTCAAAGATAGATGTTTTGGAGCCTCATTTCTCCCAAATATCTTCCCTCATGATTAAAGCCTTTCATCTCATAATGTTGGGTCATTGGTTCCCAGATAGTCACCCACATGTAAATCTGTTTATCTCACTCATTCTTACTGGAGCTGCTCCTTTACAGAAATAAAATAATTCAAGATGTAAAAAGCTCTGTTGGGAAGCCCTGTTCCTATAAAAAGTTTTGAGTGAACTTTCCCAATCTCTTTTGAATGGAATCCAGACAGATTAAAAGTGTCAATTATATTTTTGGCACCATGATTTCATTTTAAATTAAGCAAATATACATTTAATTGATAAGATGGGTTGATTCTTTTTTACCTTTTAATATTAGTTATAAACTAGTATTTTAACTGGTTTAATTTAATTTAATATATTATCTTTAGGGATCCTTATTTTAAGGGTACAGGTCTTAAGTGTAAGGGTGTGTGATATGGGCTTCAAATATTTTTGCTCTTCAGGATGAAGTTTGGGGTTTTGAGTTCCCTCCTTTTGTGGGTTGCTATATTGGGGATAATGGTTTATGGCAAGATTGTGTCTCAGCCTCTTCCACCTGCTTCAATAGGTTTTCTTTTTTTTCTCATTTGTCTGATGTGTAGGAGTTGCTCAGCTAGTTTGGTGGGGGGGAGGTGGTTTCAGAGAAAATTGTTCCATATGTAGCTATAGATTTTGTGTGTCCATGGGAAGAGGTAGGTTCAGTATCTTCCTACATTGTCATATTGAACCAGAGCCCCTAAATTTTCCTTTTCTAATTGTTTGCTGCTAGTATGTAGAACTATAAGTAATTTTAGTATATTGACTTTGTATCCCCTGGCCTTACTAAAGTCATTTATCCATTCCAGTAACATTTCTGAAGCTTCCATAGAATTTTCTTTATACACAACCATCCCAGTGAATAAAGACAATTTTCTTTCTACTTTTCCAAATTATGTGGCTTCCATTTCTTTTTCTTGCCTTATTGCATTAGCTAGGCCCCCCAGTATAATGCTGAAAGAGAAATGATGAAAAGGGATGTCCTTGTCTTGTTCCAGATGTTAAAAGGAAAGCACTCAGTCTTTTTCAATTAACTATGATGTTACCTCTAAGATTTTCTTAGTTGTCTTTTATCAGGTTAAGGAAGTTCCCTTCTGGTGCTTGTTTACTGAGAGGTTTTATTTTGTTTTTATCATGAACAGATAGATGTTGAATTTTGTCTAGATCTATTGAAATGATTATGGGGGAGGGTTCTCTTGTATTTTGCTAACATGTTGAATTACATTAATTAATTATTGAAAACCTAACTTTGTAATTTGGGGATAAACCCCATTTGGTCATGATATATTGTCCTTTTGATATATTGCTTGATTTTAGTTGCAAGCATTTTGTTACAGATTTTTGCTTCTTCTATATATGAGGGACATTGGCCTGTGATTTTATTTTCTTGTAATGTGATTGGTTTTGGAATTAGGGCAGTGCTAATCTTATAACATGCATTGGGAAATGCTCTGTCCTCCATTTGTTTTTGAAAATTTTTCTATAGGATTGTAATTTTTTTCAGTATTGAATAGAATGTATCAGTGAAGCCATCAAGTCTAGTTTTTGTGGGAAATTTTCAAGTTGTAAATTCTATTATTTGTTTGTTTATTTATTTATTTAAAAATTTTTTGACATTTATTTATTGTTGAGAGACAGAGACAGAGACAGAGCACAAGCAGGGGAGGGACAGAGAGAGAGAGGGAGAATCTGAAGCAGGCTCCAGGCTCTGAGCTGTCAGCATAGAGCCTGACGTGGGGCTCAAACCCATGAACCTCAAGATTATGACCTGAGCCAAAGTCAGACACTTAACCAACTGAGCCACCCAGCCACCGCTATTTATTTTTTAAATGTTTATTTATTTATTTTGAGAGAGAAAGAGAGATAGAGAGAACAGGGGAGGTACAGAGAGAGAGAGAGAGAGAGAGAGAGAGGATCCCAAGCAAGCTCCACACTGTCAGCACAGAGCCCAATGCTAGGCTTGATCTCATGAACCTTGAGATTATGACCTGAGCTGAAGTCAACAGTCAGACACTCAACCAACTAAGCCACCTATGTGCCCCTATTTTTTATTTATAAAGGGCTATTCAGGTGATCTATTTCTTTTTGAGTCAGTTTTCATAATTTTTATTCTTCAAAGGGGCAAAATTTTGCCTCTTTCATCTACATGAAATTTTGCTAAACTATGGTTCATGTATCAAATCTGGCCCATTTAGGGCCAATCTAGCCATACCCATTTATTCATGTGTTATCTATGTTTGTTTTTGTAATAACAGGGTTGCATAATTACAATAGAGATTATAGGGCAAAAAGCAGAAAATATGTATTATACTGGGTTAGAGATTTAACTAGGGCACTTCTAAAGTGTCCTGCTGTTAGATAGGCTCCAAAGGAAGAAATACACAAGTGGATTAGTGGTGGATTGTATTTTCCCAGTTTAAATGGCAGGAATTACAGATATCCTTTCTCATTAATTTTGTCCTATACAATGAATAACACCATCACAAATAGGCTGTTTTTCCTAATGTGAGGATAAAGTCACCCAGAGGCAGTATCCCATTCTGCCTTGGTGCTTTTTATAGCCTTCAATTTGAGTATGGATAGAAGTTGTACGTAACTCTGGTGCTTGTCTTAGTTTAATGTAGAGATCCAGTTGCATATGGATTTAAGTGTTAGGCTTTAAGAAGTTGGGTGTGCCCCAAGGCTTCTAGCTTCTCTTGGAACCTACTGACAGGGGACATCTGCCATATAGAACAATGGCCTGGATGGGTCATTAAGAGAAAAATCCAGAGCTTCTCCCTTTGATTTCTGTGACTAACAACTCAGATTACTTCCTATGGAAGATACATTGTTGTGGTTTAGGGAGGTGAATTGAATTAAGATGACAGGGAAAATGCCATGGTGTAGAAAAGGGAATAAAACCGTAGTCCTCCGACCAAGACCTAACATGATATGTTAACTATTCTTGAGAAGCTGATGGACAGCACAAGGCATATAAATTTTCTCATGATTTTTTATGGCAGTTCTGGCTCTACTTTTTCTATATTGTCCCATGATACCAAAGAAACCACAGTTAGGAGAAATTCTAGTAGTTGAAACTCCTCATGATTTTGAGTCTGTAGTTTGCTTTTATCAGAAGAGCTAAGGATTCTGGAATTTTCATTTTGTAGAGTACAATTAAAATATAACTCTTATTCTTTAATAAAATAAATATTCTATTGTAGTTTCCAAAAAATTTTAACAGAGCCACTGTATAATAGCTAGCAATTATTTACAGCAAATGTACAAAGCATTTGACAACAAGTCATCTCATTTAATCTCACACCAATCCTAGGATGTGGTTAATATTATTGTCCCAATTTTATAGATGAGGAAATTGAAGCACGAAGGCTAATTAACTTGCCAAAGACAATAGAAAAGTTCTGGTCTACCTGGGGCCTGCAATTTGGGCTGCTCAGCTATGGAGGGTGGTCCTAAGGTCTTTGGGTGAAAACCAATGATGAATAAAAAAGTCCATCCAGAGAATCACAGTGCCTGATTTCATCAGGGAGTTTGTGACCCAGCTCAGGGGATTTAACCTCTCCATGTGTCATTTTCGTTTTTAGGGAAAATGCAGATGATTTCTATTCTTATCTACTTCTGGAGGTGCCATGGTAGCACCTGATCTGATACGCCAGAAAGTACTTTTGAAGTGCATGGAGACTATAGCATACAGGCATTGTTGTCATTGGGAATCATATGTGGGCCATCAAAATACTACAACCCTAAGCAAGGACATTATATGATGCCTTCTATATGTTAAAGTTCAGGTTACCTCAGTTCTTCCCTTTAAAAGCACAAGCAGTACTCTGTGCATCATTTCAGCAACTCTTTATACTACAGTATATGCCATATATAGAGATCCCACAGTTTCAGGGTTTTTAAATCTCCATTTACCCTGCCTGGACACAACAGTGTCAAAGGTGAGGCAAAGGGCGAATCCACTGACATTAATTCCTTTTACTAAAACCTTGTTTGACTTGTGATTTTTTCCCCTGCCTACCACAGTATAGTGCATTTAACAGGTTCACTCTAAGTAAGCATGGTTTTCCAGAGTGGATGCCCCTCAAAGAGGGAGGACCCATATGTAACATTTGTTGGAAGGGTTGATTATTAAATAGCAACTTGTAACATTTACTAAGAGTTACCATGAGCCAAGCAGTATTCTAAGTGCTGTAGATAAAATAACCCTATTCTAACAGAATTTTCTATTCTGATAGAACAACCCTTCAAGTGGATGTAATTATTATCCCCATTTCATACGTGAAGCAAATTAAGCATGTGAGAATTAAAGAAGTTGCCCAAGGTTAGTCTGAGGCCCTGTGTCCATTCTACCCCTTTATTTGTAGGTTTTAGAAACACTGAGGTTGATATTGCATGGGATAAATAAATAAATAGCCATTCATTCCCTCCACACACATTTACTGAGTACCCAAGATTGTCATGCAGCATTCTAAGAACTAGAGACAATGCTAAATATTAAGGGTTCAAATATGAAAGTAATATAGTTCCTTCCCTCAAGGACTTTACAGTCCATTGAAGGGGAACATAAGTAAATGGATGATTATAAATACTGTAAGTACTGTGGTAGAAATACCAGATGGCTTAAAAGGGACAATGAACATATATTGGGTCATCAGAGAAGGCTGAAAGAATGTGTACCTAATCTGAGCCTTAGAGGAGAAAGAGTAATTGGCAGGGCAAGGAATGGATGGGTGTTCCCAGCAAGAAGAGTAACAGGAAGCAAGAGATGAGAGAGCATAGTGAATGTGCAGGGCAAGAGTATTTGGAATGGCAAACCGCAGGGTTGGATCAGAGAAAAGAGGGAGAATGGCAGTCAATGAACTAGAGAGGTAGGCAGAGGTCAGGTCGTGGAGGGCCTCACACATGGAATCATGGGCAGCTGGACATCATCATGTAGGTAGGGAAGTGCCATGTTTAAGGACGGTTGTGGGAATAGATGGAGGGTAGGCAAATGGAGACTAGATAGTAAGTTCAAAGATCACTGTGGCAATACAAGTTAGAAGTGATGAGAGAGAAATCCAGTGCAGTACAAGTACACTGGGAGGAGAATGAATGGGAGGAGAAGAAATTGTTTTGGATTTCTCAACCTTGACACTACCAACATGTTGAGTCAGATATTTGTTTGTTTTGAGGGGCTGTCCTGTGCATTATAGGCTGTGTAGCAGCATCTTGGCCTCTACCCGCTAAATGCCAGGTAGCAGCATCCTCTCTAGCTGTGACAATCAAAAATGTCTCCAGACATTACCAGATGTCTCCTGTGGTCAAAACTATCCCCCAGTTGAGATCCACTGTTTTAGATATGCTGGTATTAAAACAAAATCAACTGGACTTGGATGTATGGACAAAGTGAGGGAAAGGATAGTCAAGGTTAACTTCAGGGTGCCCACAATGACAAACTTAGGAAAAGAATAGGTTTGGTTTGGACACATTGAGATACTTGTGGGACTCCTAATGGAGAGGCCCAAGAGGTAATTGGATGGGTGGGTCTGTGCTCAGAGTAGAGATCTTGGTCTAAGATGCAGATTTGAGAATTATTTGCATAGAGATAGGAGCAGATGAGATCACCTACGGAGACTTAAGGAGTGAGAAAAGCATGAGGCAGTAACTTTGGAGAGAACCAAGAAGAGTTAACGGTGGTAGAGGATTATTGAATTGCCATTCCAATTCTCTTCAGTGAAAGGGAAGATAAAAGAGAAGCATATAGCACTGTGTCCTTTTTAATCAGTAATGAAGATCTTGGTATCCTCTATGACCAAAGTGGAAGTTAAAATTAAAAAAAAAAAAAGTGGAGGGGGAATCAGGAAAATTTTCATGATTTGCATGAGATGGTTAGTTTTCCTGCTACACAGTCTTAAATGCATCATTTGCTGAATTTATTTTGTCTCTGTGCTTGCAGTGCAAAACTAAGACAAAACCCAAAGACCCTTAAAGAGCCTCATAGTTCTATTACAGTGAATGAATACTTAGAAATGCGGGACTGAATTGAAAAATCCATCATGCATTTATTAGCAGGGTTGTTTCACTACCTTGTCATCAGTGTTCAAAAACAGCACTGCAACTGAAGGCTCAGGGGAAATACAGAAGCTTTATACACAGACATATTCTTTAGCTTTTGATAAGGTTCTACTGTGATAATTCTCGGAGAAAATAAAATGTCATGGAGCTATGGACAAAAAGAGCTTATGGGATAGAAAGCAAATCCAATAACAGGAAATAGCATCACTTTTGGCAGGAAGGTCAGATGAAGTGGGAAGATAATTTCCTGCAGGTGACAAGATTTCCATAGAGTCGCCAAGCTAATTGCCTACAATGCCAATTATGGTGAAAAGCCTTAGTCTGGGGCAATAGCTACTTGTCAGGAACTCAATGTTGAAAAAAGGCCAGATGCTTTGGGTAAACAAGTGGTTACCTGAATGTGAGTTTAGATACCCTTGTGAAAAACACTAACTCTTTGAGCCAACGGTGTGTTAGGGAGACCCGCTCCCAAGTAATGTGCATCTTCCTGAGGGCCTGATGACCAAACTGGCACACCTGTTCAAAATGAAACTTGGACACACTGCAGTTCTGTGTGTTGAAAGGGAGACAAACCAAATGAAGTTCTTGAAATCACTTCCCCATCTTACTCGCTTGTTAGAGGAGATATTTGCTATTTTTCTTTGGAACACAGGACCCTGATTGCCCGATTTCTAGAGGGAGCACTGCCTTTCCAGCTTCAGCCCTTCCTGCCTCTCCATCAACCTTCTCTCTCCCTCCCTTTGCCAACAGTGGAAAAGAAGTTAACAAATGGATCTAATTACCACAGTGGTTTGAGGCTTCTCAACTTTTTTTTCCCTTCCAGCTGTAAAGATGTCCTCAGACTGAACTTCACATTCAGAACTGCTGTCAAACTCTCACTTTAATGGGCACTTAAATTTAATGTCAAGCTGATGCCTGTGGAAGACCTTGATTAAATTTGCAAACAGTAGACTCTAACCAAGCCAGAACTTTAGAGCTGTCTCATTTTGCCTTTCAAGCTTAAATCCCAGAAGTTTTCTTTTCTTTGCAAAGAATTACAGAAGTTTGCTTGCAAAGACATTGAGTATCAGTAAGACAGCAAAGTGTAACAAACAAAACAACTCTGAATGCTTTTAGAGAGAGAAAAAATCCCTTGGCTTATTAAAATTCTATATGAATTAAAGATTTTTCCCATTGCTTTATTTTGCTCCCTCTCATTCAAAATCTATAACTATTCACTTTTGTGACTCTATAATATTATAAAGCAGTCCTAAAAAGTTTATTTAAAATCTTCCTAGTGTTCTTTTATGCACATTGCAATTAAGAGTTTTATACTGTATGGGCACAGTGAGAAACATTATGGAGAAACAACATGAAAGAAATATGATAGAATCTCCACTAACAATGTCATTGTTTCAACCAGCTACAAACTTCCAGCCTGTGTCATTCTTCTGTTTCTTTTTTCCTCTCTGATAATCATACAGCCTCTTCTCTTTCCTCCTTGAAGAGGTAATAAAAAAAAGACTAGAAGTTAAAAGATCTGGAAGACTCATATTCTTTTTCATTGGCTACTGTTTTGAAAAGAGCCTGCTGGCTTTGATTTTTCTTTTGGGTTCTTCCTGCATCATCCAATTCAAACAGGTCTACTTTCAAAGAAAACAAATCAAAATTGTCAAGACCTGTGAAGCATGAAAAATAAATTGCTTTTTCCAACTCCAAAAAGCACCAGAAAGACATTAATTTCTATCTTCTTATATAAACCTCTAACCTCTATCCTCTAATCTATAGACTTCACAAAATATTTATATATTCTTCTGTATAATACATGACAGGATATCAAAACTTATTACAAAGAAATTGAACTTGTAATACAACTAATATTTAAACTAGTGTTATTTTGGGGTTTGACTAGACATATATAAAACATTCAAGTAGGATGACAAATTCTTGAGGCTGCCAGTATAAAATAAATAGTAAACTAAGATACATCTACTGTGCTGTTAATGGCTCTATCCTTTTAGCTGGTGGGAGCACAGGCTTCATAAAAGAAAGAGAACTTGCAGCTGTAGAAAAAGATTCTTGCAAAATGTTGCCAGATATGAAATATCTTGTCATAATATTTCTCATTGAACTACAGCAGGGAGACTGCTTCTAATATTTTCATTTAAAAAAAATACAACAGAGGCCTACATTCTATGCTTGGCTTTCTAAAACTAACCTAATTCTGTGGTTAAAACAGCCCCATGTAGCATTTGTTCTTAACATTAAAAAAAAAAAAAAGACTTGCGGTTTTGCAGTTCATGGATAAAGTGGTAGTCAGTCATCAGATTCCTGTTGAGAACTATAAATGGTAAAAGGAATAGCAGATGGTTTCAGAAGGGAAAGATTTATAGCGGTAATTTGCAGTGGAGTAATACTATTTTCTGAACTAGGTAATCATAATTCACAAAGACAAGTAAAGATTCAGATAGTATCTCATCTAATGATATGTTACTAATATTCCAAGAAATCTCTCAGCGGCTTAAAAACTCAGCCAACATTTTTAGGTTCTGGTAATCTGATGCTGTTTAAAACCTTTTCATATTGCCATAGCTTTTTACAGAATTTAAAACGTGGTGCTTCTAACAGTCCCGTCTTCTGAATACAGTATCCTCTTTTTAATTTAGGTAGTATCTAGGGCTCCTGGGTGGCTCAGTCGGTTGAGCGCTAACTTTGGCTCAGGTCATGATCTCGCAGTCCATGAGTCCGAGTCCCATGTCAGACTCTGTGCTGACAGTTCAGAGCCTGGAGCCTGCTTCAGATTCTGTGTCTCCCTCTCTGCCCCTCTCCTGCTCATGCTCTGTTTCTGTCTCTCAAAAATAAACAGAAATAAATAATTTTTTAAAACCCTGCAGTAATGTCTAATTTCTTGTGATAAGATGACACTTTTTTATTTATTTACCTTTTAATTGAAGTATAGTTGATATAAAATATTATTTTCAGGTGTACAACATAGCAATTCAAAAATTCTGTATATTACTCAAAGCTCACAAGAAGTGTGATTGCCACCTGTCACCATACAATTTATTACAATATTATTGACTATATTTCCTATGCTGTACTTTTTATTCCTATGATTTTTATTCCTATAACTGGAAGTTTATACCTCATAATCCCCTTCATCTACTTCACCCATCCCTCCACCCACCACCCACTACCCTCCTCCCCTCCAGGAACAACCAATTTGTTTTCTGTGTTTATGAGTCTATTTCTGTTTGTTGTTTGTTTATTTGTTTTGTTTTTAGACTCCACATCTAAGTGATATATGGTATTTGTTTCTGTCTCAGTTATTTCACTTAGCATAATACCCTCTAGGACCACCCTTGTTGTTGCAAATGGCAAGATTTCATTCTTTTTTATGGCTAAACACTACATCCTCTTTATTTAACTATCAGACACTTAGGCTGCCTCCGTATCTTGGCTATTGTAAATAATTCTGCAATGAACATAAGTGTGTATATATCCTTTTGAATTCATGTTTTTGTATTCTTTGGGCAAATACCCAGAATGAAATTACTGGGTCATAGGATATTTCTATTTTTAATTTTTTGAGGAAACTCCATACTGCTTGCCATAGTGGCTACACCAATTTGCATTTCCACCAACAGTACATGAGGATTCTTTTTTCTCCACATCCTCAACAACACGTGTTATTTCTTGTCTTTTTAAAATACTAGCCATTCTGACTGGTGTGAGGTCATATCTCATTGTGGTTTTGATCTGCATTTCTCCAGTGAGTACTGATGTTGAGCATCCTGTCATATGTCTCTTGGCCTTCTCTATGTCTTCTTTGGAAAAATACCTATTGTGGTCCTCTGCCAATTTTTAAATCAGATACTAGTATTAACATTATTTTTGTTG
This sequence comes from Neofelis nebulosa, assembly GCF_028018385.1. Classification (NCBI taxonomy): domain Eukaryota; kingdom Metazoa; phylum Chordata; class Mammalia; order Carnivora; family Felidae; genus Neofelis; species Neofelis nebulosa. Next base: position 58,489,212 of record NC_080787.1, on the reverse strand, counting down.
GTGTTTGTCTGGCTTCTTTATAGTTTGTATATTAACCTCTTATTGGATATGTCATCAGCAAATATCTTCTCCCATTTAGTAGGTTACTTTTTTATTTTGTTAATGGTTTCCTTTATCATGCAAAACCTTTTTAGTTTGGTGTAGTCCTAATTATTTATTTTTGCTTTTGTTTACCCTGCCTGAGGAGACAGGTCCAGAAAAATATTGCTGAGGCCAACGTCCAAGAGATTACAGCATATTTTTATGGTATCATATCTCACATTTAGTTCTTTAAACTATTTTGAGTTTATTTTTGTGTAAGGTATAAAAGAAGTGGTCCAGTTTCATTCTTTTTCATGTAGCTGTCCAGTTTTCCCAACACCATTTAGTGAAGACACTATCTTCACCATTGTATATTCTTGCCTCCTTTGTCATCAATTAATTAATGATATAAATGTGGGTTTGTTTCTGGGCTCTCTGTTCTATTGATCTATAGGGTCCAGTTATAGGGTCTGTTTTTGTGCCAGTACCATGTACTTTTGATTACTATAACTTTATAGTATAGTTTGAAATCTGGGATATGATACACATGCAGCTTTGTTTTTCTTTCTTAAGATTACTTTGGCTATTCGGGGTCTTTTGTGCTTCCATACAAATTTTGGTATTATTCTAGTTCTGTAGGAAAATACAATTGGTATCTGCATCAGATTCGTAGATTGCTTTGGGTACTATGGACATTTTAACAATATGAATTCTTCCCATCCATGAACAAGGGATATCTGTCCATTTATCTGTGCCATTTTCAATTTAATTCACCATTGTCTTATAGTTTTCAGAGTATAGGTTTTCCACCTTCTTGGTTAAATTGATATGTAGGTATTTTGTACAGCTTGATACAATTACAAATGGAATTATTTTCTTAAGTTTTCTTTCTGGGGGTGCCAGGGTTGGTTAAGTGTACAACTCTTGACTTTGGCTCAGGTCATGATCTCACAGTTGGTGAGTTTGAACCCCTCATTGGGCTCTGTGCTGACAGTGCAGACCCTGCTTGGGATTCTGTCTCCCTCTCTCTCTGCCACTCCCCTGCTTGCTCTCTTTCTTTTACTCAAAATAAACAAAAATCAACTTTAAAAAAAGATTTTCTTTCTTCTACTTCATTATTAGTGTATAAAAATGGAACCAATTTCTGTGTATTGATTTTGTGTCCATCTTTACTGTATTTATTACTTCTAATCGTTTTCACTGAATCTTTAGGGCTTTCTATATTGGTATCATGTCATCTACAAATAGTGACAGCTTTAATTCTTCCTTACTAATTTGGATGCTTTTATTTCTTTTCCTTGTCTGGTGGCTGTGGGTAGAACTTCCCAGTATTATGTTGAATGAAAGTGGTGAGAGTGGACATCCATGTCTTTTTCCTACTCTTAGAGGTAAGACTTTAAGACTTGCAACATTGAGTATAATGTTACTTGTGGCTTTTTCATACATGGCCTTTATTATGTTGAAGTGTGTTCCCTCTAAACCCACTTAGTTGAGAGTCTTTATCGTGAATGGATGTTGAATTTTGTCAGGTGCTTTTCTGCTTCATTGAGATGATCATATGATAATTATTCTTCATTTTGTTAATGTGATGTATCACATTGGTTGAGTTCCAAATACTAAACCATCCTTGTATTCTTGGAGAAAATCCCACTTGATTGTGGTAAATGATCCTTAATGTATTGTTGAATTTAGCATGCTAATATTTTGTTGAAGATTTTTGTATTTACATTCATCAAAGGTATTGACCTGTAGTTTTCTTGTTTTCTCTTTTTCTTTTTTTTTAAATGTGTATTTATTTTTGAGAGACAGCATGCGCACACAAGCAGGGGAGGGCAGAGAGAGAGGGAGACACAGAATCTGAGGCAGGCTCCAGGCTTTGAGCTGTCAGCACAGGACCTGACGCAGGGCCCGAACTCATGAACTGCGATATCATGACCTGAGCTGAAGTTGGATGCTCAACCAACTGAGCCACCCAGGCGCCCCTGACCTGTAGTTTTCTTATTTTGTTGTGTCTTCATCTGGTTTGGGGATCAGAGTAATGCTGGCCTCATAGAATGAATTTGGAAGCCTTCCTTCCTTTTCCTCTTCTGTTATTTGGAATAGTTTGAGAAGAATAGATATTAACTCTTCTTTAAATGTTTGGTGGGGTTTACGTGTGAAGCTATCTGGCCCTGGACTCTGTTGGGACTTTTTAAATTACTAATTTAATTTCTTTACTAATATTTGGTCTATTCATATTTTTTATTTTTCTAATTCAGTATTGGAAGATTGTATGTTTCCAGGAATTTATCCATTTCTTCTAGGTTGTTCAACTTCTTGGCATATAACTTTTTATAGTAGTGTTTTATAATCCTTTGTATTTCTGTGGTGTCTGTTGTATCTTCTCATTCATTTCAGATTTTATTCTTTTGAGTCTTCTTTTTTTTTCTTGCTGAGTCTGGATCAAGATTTATCAATTTTGTTTTTCTCTTAAAGAACTCTGTCTTAGTTTCATTGATCTTTTCTATTGGTTTTTAGTCTCTATTTCATTTATTTCCACATTGACCTTTATTATTACCTTCCTTCTACTAACTTTGGGCTTTGTTCTTTTTCCAGTTTTTTTAGGTGTAAGATTAGATTGTTTGAGATTTTTCTTGTTTCTTGAAGAGGCCTATATTGTTATAAACTTCCCTCTTAGAGCTGCTTTTCCTGTGTCCCAAAGATTTTGTACCATTGTGTTTTCATTTTCATTTGTCTCCAGGTGTTTTTAAATTTCCTCTTTGATTTCTTTGTTGACCCATTGGGTGTTCAGTAGCATAAGCACATTGCTTACCCTTCTGGTGTTGTCATTTTTCCAGTTTTTTTCCCTTGTAATTGATTTTTCCTTGCAATTTTATTTTTCCTTAAAATTTATTTCTACTTTCAAACTATTGTGGTCAAAAATGATATGATTTTGATCTTCTTAAATTTATTGAGACTGGTTTCGTGGCCTAATATGTGATCTATCCTAAAGAACATTCTGTGTGTATGTGAACAAAAATGTGTAGTTTACTGTTTAGGGATAGAATGTTCTGTACATATCTGTTATCTGGTCTAATGTTATTCTATCTGGTTATTCAGAGACACTATTTCCATCTTGATTTTCCATCTGGAGGATCCATCCATTGATGGAAGTACATGTTAAAGTCTCTTACTATTATTGTATTACTGTCCAGTTCCTCCCTTTATGTCTGTTAATATGTGCTTTATGTGTTTAGGTGCTCCAATGTTGGGTGCATAAATATTTAAAATTGTTACATCCTCTTGTTGGATTGATACCTGTATCATTATGTAATATTTCTCTCTGTCTCTGGTTATAGTCTTTGTTTTAAAGTCTATTTTGTCTGATATAAGTGTATAAGCCATAAATATTATATATATAAGTATTGCTACATATATATATATATATATATATATATATATATATAGTTACTCCAGCTATTTTTCTTTTTTCATTTGCATGAAATATCTTTTTCTATCACTTTACTTGCAGTCTTTATTTGTCTTTAAGTCTGAAGTAAGTCTTTTGTAGGTAGTACATAGATGGGTCTTTTTTTTTTTTTTCTTCTGTTTTTTGTTTTTTGTTTTTTTTGTCCATACAGTTGCCCTTAATCTTTGGATTGAAACATTTAGATAATTTACACTAAAGTAAATATTAATAGATATGGACTTATTGCCGTTTTGTTAAGTACTTTCTGCTTGTTTTTATAGTCTTCTCTTATTCCTTTCTACTTTTCTTAACTTCCCCCTTGTGATTAATGACTTTATTGGGGTTATGCTTGGATTCTTTTCTCTTTATTGTGTATCTATTATAGGGTTTGATTTGTGGTTACCATGAGGTTCATATATAGCATTTTAAGTAGATAGCAGTCTACATTAAGTTGATGGTCACTTAAGTTTGAACACATTTAAAAAGCACAACTTTTTTACTCCCCACTTTCATGCTTTAAGTATATGATATCATATTTACATCTTCCATTTTGTTAATACCTCAACTATTTTTTGATATGATTGATTTTATTATTTTGTCTTTTAACCTTCTTATTAGCTTTATAAGTGATTGATCTACTACCTTTACTGCATGTTTGATTTTATCAGTAAAATTTAATGCTTTCATAATTTTCTTCTAGTTATGCTCTTTTCTTTTTGCTTAAAGAAGTCCTTTTGGGGCATCTGGGTGGCTCAGTCACTTAAGCATCTGACTTTGGCTCAGGTCATGATCTTGCAGTTGGTGAGTTTGAGCCCCACGTCAGGCTCTGTGTTGATAGTTCAGAACCTGGAGCCTGCATCAGACTCTGTGTCTCCCTCTCTCTCTGCCTCTCCCCACCTCGCACTCTATCTCTCAAAAATAAACATAAAAAAAAAAGAGGGATGCCTGGATGGCTCAGTTAGGCATCCACCTTCAGCTCAGGTCATGATCTCACAGTTTGTGGATTTGAGCCCTGCGTCGGGCTCTGTGCTGACAGCTCAGAGGCTGGAGCCTGCTTCAGATTCTGTGTCTCCCTCTCTCTCTCTCTGCCTCTCCTCCATTCACACTCTGTCTCTCTGTCTCTCTCTCAAAAATAAACATTAAAAATTTTTTTTTAAAAAGAAGTCCCTTTAACATTATTTGTAAGGCTGATTTAGTGATGATGAATTCCTTTAACTTCTGTCTGGGAGATTCTTTATTTTTCCTTCAAGTATAAATGATATACTTGCTGGGTAGAGTATTCTTGGTTGCAGGGGTTTTTTTTTCTCCTCTTAGCACTTTGAATATATCATTCCACTCCCTTCCAGCCTGCAAAGTTTCTGCTAAAAAAAAATCAGCTAATAGCCTTATGGTTTCCTTTGAACATAACTAGTTGCTTCTCTCTTGCTTCTTTTAAAATTCTCTCTTTAATTTCAACATTTAATTATTATGAAACTTAGTGTGGACCTCCTTAGGTTCATGTTGTTAGGGGCTTTTGTGATTCCTGGACCTGGTTACTGTGTCCTTCCCTAGATTAAGGAAGTTTTCAACTATGAGTTCTTCTTCAGCTATTATTTCTTCAAGTTTTCTGGCCCTTTCTCTCTCTCTCTCTCTTTTCCTGGTAACTCTACAACATGCAATTTTTAGTATACTTGATGTTGTCCCAGAGGTCCTTTGCTCTAACCTCAAACTTTTTTCTTTTCTCTATTTCCTGTTGAGCTTGAGTGCTTTCCAATACCCTGTAATTCAGATCACTAACCCATTCTGAATCCTCTAATCTGTTGTTGATTTCTTCTAGTACTTTTCATTTCAGTTATTGTATTCTTCCACTCTGATTGGTTCTCTTTTATATTTTCTATCTCTTTGTTGATGTTCTCACTGAGTTCACCTTCTGTCAAGTCTGGGGAGTATCTATATGACCATTCTTTCAAAATCTTTTTTTAATTGAAGTATACTTGACATGCAATGTTACTAATGTAACATTAGTTGCAGTTGTGTAACATAGTGATTCAATATCTCTAAATGTTATGCTATGTTCACCACAAACATAACCACCATCTGTCTCTAGACAATGCTATTACAATATCATTGACTATTCTCTATGATGTACATTTTATCCCCCTGATTTATTCATTCCATACCTGGAAGCCTATTATCTCCCACTCCCTTTCATTCATTTTCCCTTCGCACCAGCACCCTCTTCTCTGGCAACCATCGGTTTGTTCTCTGTCTTTATGGATCTGTTTCTGTTGTTTGTTTATTTGTTTTGTTTTTTAGATTCCACATATGAATGAATTCATTTGTTGTCTTTCTCTGTCTTGACTTATTCTACTTAGCATAATACTCTCTAGGCCCATCCATGTTGTTTCAAATGGCAAGATCTTATTCTTTTTTTATGACCGAGTGAGATACCATTGTGTGTGTGTTGTGTGTGTATGTGTGTCTGTGTGTGTGTGTGTGTGTGTGTGTGTGTGTGTGTGTGTACACCACCTCTTCTTTATCCATTCATCCATCAGTGGATACTTGGGTTTCTTCCATACTGTCGCTATTATAAATGATGCTACAATAAACATAGGGTTGCATATCACTTTTCAAATTAGTGTTTTGTATTCTTTTGGTAAATACCCACCAGTGGAATTACTGGATCATATGGTATTTGTTTCTTTTCTTTTCTCCCCCCTCTCCTTTTTTTTGAGGAAACTTCATTCTGTTTTCCACAGTAGATGCACCAATTTACATTCTCACCAAGAGTATATACATGGGTTCCTTTTTCTCCACATCCTTGCCCATATTTATTTCTTGTGTTTTTGATTCCAGCCATTCTGACAGGTGTAAAGTGATATCTCATTGTGGTTTTGATTTGCATTTCCTTGATGATTACTGGTGTTGAACATCTTTTCATGTGTCTATTGCCTCTCAGTATACCTTCTTTGGGACAATGTTTATTCAGGTCCTCTGCTGATTTTTAAATTGGATTATTTGGGGCGGGGGCTTTGGGTGTTGAGTTATATTAAGTGCTTTATATATTTTGGATATGAATCCCTTATTCAGTAGATTGACCTTTTATTTTATTGATGTTTTCTTTGCCATGCAAAGCCCTTTATTTTGATGTAGTCCCAATAGTTTATTTTTGCTTTTGATTCCTTTGCCTAAGAAAACATAACTAAAAAAATGTTGTTAAGGTCAATGTCTTAAAAATTACTGTCTTTGTGTTGTTCTAGGGCTCACATGGTTTCCTGTCTCATATTTAGGTCTTTAATCCATCTTAAGATTTTTTTGAGTATGGTGTAAGAAAGCAGTCCTGTTTCATTATTTTGTATGTAGCTGTACAGTTGTCCCAGCACCATTTATTAAAGTGTCTTTGCTTCATTGTATATTCTTGCCTTTGTCATAGATTTACTAATTTTATAATTCATTTTATATTTGTATGTGTTTATTTCTGAGTTCTCTATTCTGTTCCATTGATCTGTGTCTATTTTTGTGCCACTACCATACAGTTTTGATAATCATAGCTTTGTAGTATATCTTAAAAACTGAAATTGTGATATTTCCAGCTTTGTTTTTGTTTTGTTTTGTTTTATTCCCTCAAGATTGCTTTGGCTATTTGGAGTCTTTTGTAGTTCCATACAAATTTAGCATTATTTGTCCTAGTTCTGTGAAAAATGATGTTGGTGTTTTGGTAGGGATTACATTGAATCCGCAGATTGCTTTGAGTAGTATGGTCATTTTAAGAATATTAATTCTTCCAAACCATAAGCATGGAATATTTTTTCCATTTGTGTGGTCTTCAGTGTTTTTCATCAGTGTCTTAAAATTTTTAGAGTACAGGCCTTTCACCTTCTTGATTAAATTTATTTTCAAGCATTTTATTCTTTTTGATTCAATTATAAATGGGATTGTCTTACTTTTTCTTCTACTTTTTGTTATTAGTGTATAGTAATGTAACTAATTTAGGTGTATTAATTTGTATCCTGCAAACTTACTGAATTTATTTATTACTTCTGATAGTTTTTTGGTAGAGTTTTAGGGTTTTCTATGTATACAATCATGTCATCTGCAAATTGTGACCGTTTAACTTTTTCCTTACCAATTTGGATGCTTTTTTTTCTTTTTCTTGTCTGATTGCCTTGGGTAGAACTTCAAGTACTATATTGAATAAAAGTGGTGAAAATAGACTTCCTTGTCTTGTTTGTGATCTTAGAGGAAAAGCTCTCAGCTTTTCCCCATTGAATATGATGTTAGCTGTGGGTTTTTCATACGGCCTTTATTATTTCAAGGTATACTCCTTCTAAACCCACTTTGCTAAGAATTTTTATTATAAATAGATGTTGAATTTAGTCAAATGATTTTTCTGCATCTATTTAGATGATCATATGATTTTTATCCTTCTTTTGTCAACGTGATGTACCACATTAATTGATTTGTAAATATTGAAGCATTCTTTCATCCCTTGAATAAATTTCACTTAATTGTGGTGAATAATCCTTTTAATATATTGTTGAATGCAGTTTGCTAATATTTTTTTGAAAAGTTTTGCATCTGTGTTCATCAAGGATATTGGCTTACAGTGTTTTGGTTTTTTGTTTGTTTGATTTGGTTTGGTTTGGTTTGGTTTTTGTTTTGTTTTGTTTTGTTTTTTGCTTTGTTTTGTTTTGGTTTTGGGGGGGAGTGTCTTATTCTGTTTTTAGTGACAGTAATACTGGCCTAGTAGAATCAACGTAGAAGTTTTCCTTCCTCTTCTGATTTTTTGGCATAGCTTAAGAATAATAGCTTTTAACTCCTCTTTAAATGTTTGATAAAATTCACTTGTGAAACCATCTGGTCATGGATTTTTATTTATTGAGAGTTTTATGATACTGATTCAGTTTCATTACTGGTTTGTTCATATTTTCTACTTCTTCCTGATTCAGCTTTAGAAGGTTGTATGGTTTCTAGGAATTTATCCATTTCTTCTAGGTTGTCCAATTTGTTGGCATATAGTTTTTTCTTTTTTTTTTTTTGTAATATGTTTGAAGTATTCTTTTATTATCCTTTGTATTTCCATGGTGTCCATTGCTTAATTTTACTTCTTCTCTTTTATTTGAATCCTTTCTCTTTTTTTCTTGATGAGTCTGGCTAAATGTATTTCAATTTAGTTTTTCTTTTCAAAAATCTAGCTCTTGGTTTTATTGATCTTTTCCATGTCTGGTTTTGGTGTCATTTACTGCTGGCCTCATAGAACGAATCTGGAAATTTTTAGTTCTTATGTCATTTATTTATGTTCTGATCTTTATTATTTCCTTCCTTCTAATAAACAGGGGCTTTTTAAAAAAGTTTATTTAAGTAATTTCTGTACCCATTGTGGGCCTTGAATCCACAACCCTGAGATCAAGAGTCTCATGTTTCTCTGACTAAGCTAGCCAGGCACCACTAAAGATATTATTTTTAAGTAATCTCTTTACCCAATGGGGGGCTCAAACTCATAACCCCAAGATAAACTTGGGCTTTGTTTATCCTTCTTTTGCTAGTTTCTTTAAGGGTAAGTTTAGATTATTTATTTGAGATTTTTCTTGTTTCTTGAGGTAGGCCTATATCACTATAAATTTCCCTCATAGAACTGCTTTTGCTGTGTCCCAATTATTTTGGACTATTGTGTTTTCATTTTCATGTGTCTCAATGTATTTTTTTTACTTCCTCTTTGATTTCTTCCCTGACCCAGAGGTTGTATAGTAGCATGTTGTTTAGCCTCCACGTGTTTGGGTTCTTCCCCCTCCCCACCCCAAATTTTTCTTGTGATGGATCTCTAGCTTCATACCATTTGAGAAAAGATACATGATGTGATTTCAGTCTTCTTAGACTTCTTGAGACTTGTTTTGTGGTCTAACATGTGATCTATCCTGGAGAATGTTTCATGTGTACTTGAAAAGAATACGTGTTCTGCTGGTTTTGGATGGATAGTCTGTATAGATCCGTTAAATCCCTCTGGTTTAATGTGCCATGTAAAGACTTTGGTGATTGATATTCTGCCTAGATGATCTATCCATTGATGTAAGTGGGTTGTAAAGTCCTCTACTTTTATTGCATTACTGTTAATTTCTCCTTTTATGTCTGTTAATATTTACTTTAGGTGCTCTAATGCTGGGTGCTTGGATATTTATAATTGTTATATATATTTTATTTGTATATATGTTATATATATTTGTATATATATGTTATATATATTTTATTTATTTATATATAATTGTTATATATATATATATAACTGTTATATATATATATATATACATATATATATATATGTCATTATGTAATGCCCTTCTTTGTCTCTAGTTACAGTCTTTGTTTTAAAGTCTATTTTGTCTAATATAAGTATTACTACCCCAAGTTGTTTGCTTGTTTGCTTCCATTTTCATGGAATATCTTTTTCTATCATTTTACTTACAATCTTTAGATTTTTTTTTAATCCATTCTGTCACCCTATGTATTTCAAAAGGAGCATTTAGATATTTTACATTTAAAGTATTATTGATAGGTATGATAGGTGTTACTGAGAGATATTTTCATTTTGTCCATTGTTTTCTGGTTGTTTTTGTAGTTTTCTGTCCCTTTCATCATTTGCTCCCTTTCCTTATAATTGATGAATTTCTGTAATGTTATGCTTGAGGTTTTTTTTATTTTAAATTTTTGTGTCTCTGTTTTAGATTTTCAGTTTGTGGTTAACATGAGTTCATATGTAATATCCTAAGTATATAGCAATCTATATTGATTGATGTTCACTTAAATTTAAATACATTCTAAAAGAAACTTTTTACTCCCCAGTCTTATGCTTTATGTACATGTTGTCATATTTTTCATCTTTTTATTCATAATTTTCTTCTATATGGTCTTTTCTTTTTCACTTAAAGGAATTCCTTTAGACTTTTTTTTTTTTTTGCTGTCTCAGTAATAGAAAATGAGAGTATGGTAGTGAATACATCCAAGTCACTGCCTTTATTGAAGTGTACACATAACAAATTCACAAAATCGAATTCACCTAGTATATTGTGCTATGAATTTCACCAAGGTAATGGTCAATATTATAATTACATATTTGTACAAATGCATTCTGCTTTTCTTTTAGATAGTAGAAGTGTTAGGTGAGATTAAAATAAAACGTTTCATACATTTATATTAAGATTGACATTCTGAAAATTTTGCTAATTTACTTTCTTACTCTGCCATGCAGGATATGTTCAACTAAACATTGCTCCTAATTTTATGTCATATTATGATGGGCCATATTTCTAAACATTTTGCTGTAGAACAAAGCCTCTAGCATGGCCTCCAGGGACTCTCCTCCTGCGATTCTGGCTGTTGGATAATCCTCTCCCCTTGAGTGTATTCTGGACCTGGTGACCCACTTCCCCAGCTGATGCCTTAATTTCAGACTTGTGAGTTACCCTGAGCAAGATGACCAAGCCAAGTACAATCATTTAGTTTTTGGTTTTCAATCCTATAAGTTGATATTTGTATATATTACAAAACAATCACCACAATGCGTCCCACTAACATCCTTCACCATATATTGTTGTTTTTTTCTTGTGGTGAGAACTTTCAAGTTCTACTCTCTTATCAACTTTTAAATATGCAGTACACTGTTATTATATTAACTATAGTCACCATACCATACATTACTGCCTTGTGACTTATTCATTCTATAACTGGAAGTTTGTACCTTTGAACTTCTTGACCCATAAGTTTTGTACAGACAGGTATTTTTTAAAATTATCTTTAGATTTATTTTAAATTTTAACTCATGCATACTTATTTATATTTCTGTTTCATGAATGTTTTAAATTAAGTTTTAAATTTTAATTCCAGTATAGTTAATATTCAGTGTTATATTAGATTCAGGTGTACCATAACAGTGATTCTACAATTCTATACATTATTCAGTGCTCATCATAGTAACTGTACTCTTTAAACTTCATCACCAACATCACCTATTTCACCCATCTGCCCACGCACCTCTCCTCTGACAACCATCAGTTTGTTCCCTAGAGTTAGGAGTCTGTTTCTTGGTTTGTCTCTCTCTCCTTCTCTTTTTTTTCTTTGTTCATTTTTTTTGTTTCTTAAATACCACATACAAGTGACATTATATTGTATTTGTCTTTCTCTGACTTAGATTATACTCCCTAGTTCTATCCATGTCATTGCAAATGGCAAGATTTCATTCCTTTTAATTGCTGAATAATATTCCATTGTATATATCTACCACATCTTTATCCATTCATCTATTGATGGACACTTGGGCTGCTTCCATAATTTGACTATTATAAATAATACTGCAATAAACATAGGGGTGTATGTATCCCTTTGAATTAGTGCTTTTGTGTTTTGTGGGCATATAACTAGTTGTGTGATTTGTGGATAATAAAATAGCCTTATTTTTAATTTTTGAGGAACTTCCATACTGTTTTCCACACTGGCTGCACCAGTTTGCATTCCCACCAACAGTGCACAAGGGTTCATTTTTTTCCACATCCTAACCAACACATGTTATTTCTTGTGTTTTTGATTTTAGCCATTCTGGCAGGTGTGAGGTGATATCTCATGTAGTTTTTATTTGCATTTCCTGATGATAAGTGATGTTGAGCATCTTATCATGTGTCTGTTAGTCACCTGTATGTCTTCTTTGCAGAAATGTCTATTCACGTCTTCTGCCCATTTTTAATAAGATTACTTATTTGGGGGTGTTGAGTTGTATCAGTTTTTTATATATTTGTGACACTAACCCTTTATTGTATATATTATTTGCAAATATCACCTCGCATTCAGTACATTGCCTTTTAGTTCTATTGACTGTTTCCTTTGCTGTGCAGAAGCTTTTCATTTTGATGAAGTTCCAATAGTTTATCTTTCCTTTTACTTCCCTTGCCCCAGGAGAATTATCTAAAAAAGTGTTGCTATGAATGATATCAGAGAAATTATGGCCTATACTCTCTTTTAGGAGTTTTATGCTTTCAGGTCTCACATTTAGGTTTTTTTTGTTTGTTTTTTTGTTTTTTTTCAATATATGAAATTTATTGTCAAATTGGTTTCCATACAACACCCAGTGCTCCTCCCAAAAGGTGCCCTCCTCAATACCCATCACACACCCTCCCCTCCCTCCACTCCCCATCAACCTTCAGTTTGTTCTCAGTTTTTAAGAGTCTCTTATGCTTTGGCTCTCTCCCACTCTAACCTCTTTTTTTTTTCCTTCCCCTCCCCCATGGGTTTCTGTTAAGTTTCTCAGGATCCACATAAGAGTGAAAACATATGGTATCTGTCTTTCTCTGTATGGCTTATTTCACTTAGCATCACACTCTCCAGTTCCATCCACGTTGCTACAAAGAGCCATATTTCATTCTTTCTCATTGCCACGTAGTACTCCATTGTGTATACAAAACACAATTTCTTTATCCATTCATCAGTTGATGGACATTTAGGCTCTTTCCATAATTTGGCTATTGTTGAGAGTGCTGCTATAAACATTGGGGTACAAGTGCCCCTATGCATCAGTACTCCTGTATCCCTTGGGTAAATTCCTAGCAGTGCTATTGATGGGTCATAGGGTAGGTCTATTTTTAATGTTTTGAGGAACCTCCACACTGTTTTCCAGAGCGGCTGCACCAATTTGCATTCCCACCAACAGTGCAAGAGGGTTCCCATTTTCCACATCCTCACCAGCATCTATAGTCTCCTGATTTGTTCATTTTGGCCACTCTGACTGGCGTGAGGTGATATCAGAGCGTGGTTTTGATTTGTATTTCCCTGATGAGGAGCCACATTGAGCATCTTTTCATGTGCTTGTTGACCATCTGGATGTCTTCTTTAGAGAAGTGTCTATTCATGTTTTCAGCCCATTTCTTCCCTGGATTATTTGTTTTTCGGGTGTGGAGTTTGGTGAGCTCTTTATAGATTTTAGATACTAGCCCTTTGTCCGATATGTCATTTGCAAATATCTTTTCCCATTCCGTTGGTTGCCTTTTAGCTTTGTTGATTGTTTCCTTTGCTGTGCAGAAGCTTCTTAATTCATAAGGTCTAAGTAGTTCATTTTTGCTTTTAATTCCCTTGCCTTTGGGGATGTGTCAACTAAGATTGCTGCAGCTGAGGTCAGAGCGGTCTTTTCCTGCTTTTTCCTCAAGGGTTTTGATGGTTTCCTGTCTCACCTTCAGGTCCTTTATCCATTTTGAGTTTATTTTTGTGAATGGTGTGAGAAAGTGGTCTAGTTTCAATCTTCTGCATGTTGCTGTCCAGTTCTCCCAGCACCATTTGTTAAAGAGACTGTTTTTTTTCCATTGGATGTTCTTTCCTGCTTTGTCAAAGATTAGTTGGCCATACGTTTGTGGGTCTGGTTCTGGGGTTTCTATTCTATTCCATTGTTCTATGTGTCTGTTTTTGTGCCGATACCATGCTGTCTTGATGATTACAGCTTTGCAGTAGAGGCTAAAGCCTGGGATTTTGATGCTCCTGCTTTGGTCTTCTTCTTCAAAATTACTTTGGCTATTCGGGGCCTTTTGTGGTTCCATATGGATTTTAGGATTGCTTGTTCTAGCTTCGAGAAGAATGCTGGTGCAATTTTGATTGGGATTGCATGGAATGTGTAGATAGTTTTCGGTAGTATTGACATTTTGACATTATTTATTCTTCCAACCCATGAGCACAGAATGTTTTTCCATTTCTTTATATCTTCTTCAATTTCCTTCATAAGCTTTCTATAGTTTTCAGCATACAGATCCTTTACATTTTTGGTTAGATTTATCCCTAGGTATTTTATGCTTCTTGGTGTAATTGTGAATGGGATCAGTTTCTTTGTCTTTCTGTTGCTTCATTGTTAGTGTATAAGAATGCAACTGATTTCTGTACATTGATTTTGTATCCTGCAACTTTGCTGAATTCATGTATCAGTTCTAGCAGACTTTTGGTGGAGTCTATCGGATTTTCCATGTATAATATCATGTCATCTGCAAAAAGTGAAAGCTCGACTTCATCTTTGCCAATTTTGATGCCTTTGATTTCCTTTTGTTGTCTGATTGCTGATGCTAGCACTTCCAACACTATGTTAAACAACAGCGGTGACAGTGGACATCTGTCTCGTGTTCCTGATCTCAGGAAAAAAGCTCTCAGTTTTTCCCCATTGAGGATGATATTAGCTGTGGCCTTTTCATAAATGGCTTTTATGATCTTTAAGTATGTTCCTTCTATCCCGACTTTCTCGAGGGTTTTTATTAAGAAAGGATGCTGAATTTTGTCAAAGGCCTTTTCTGCATCTATTGACAGGATCATATGGTTCTTATCTTTTCTTTTATTAATGTGATGTATCACATTGATTGATTTGCGAATATTGAACCAGCCCTGCATCCCAGGAATGAATCCCACTTGATCATGGTGAATAATTCTTTTTATATGCTGTTGAATTCGATTTGATAGTATCTTATTGAGAATTTTTGCATCCATATTCATCAGGGATATTGGCCTGTAGTTCTCTTTTTTTACTGGGTCTCTGTCTGGTTTAAGAATCAAAGTAATACTGGCTTCATAGAATGAGTCTGGAAGTTTTCCTTCCCTTTCTATTTTTTGGAATAGCTTGAGGGATATGTATTATCTCTGCTTTAAACGTCTGGTAGAATTCCCCTGGGAAGCCATTTGGTCCTGGACTCTTCTTTGTTGGGAGATTTTTGATGACTAATTCAATTTCTTCACTGGTTATGGGTCTGTTCAAGTTTTCTATTTCCTCCTGATTGAGTTTTGGAAGTGTGTTGGTGTTTAGGAATTTGTCCATTTCTTCCAGGTTGTCCAGCTTGTTGGCATATAATTTTTCATAGTATTCCCTGATAATTGCTTGTATCTCTGAAGGATTGGTTGTAATAATTCCATTTTCATTCATGATTTTATCTGTTTGGGTCATCTCCCTTTTCTTTTTGAGAAGCCTGGCTAGATTTTGAGCCTGGCTCAATTTTGTTTATTTTTTCAAAAAACCAACTCTGTTTCGTTGATCTGCTCTACAGTTTTTTTAGATTCTATATTGTTTATTTTGCTCTGATCTTTATTATTTCTCTTCTTCTGCTGGGTTTGGGTGTCTTTGCTGCTCTGCTTCTATTTCCTTCAGGTGTGCTGTTAGATTTTGTATTTGGGATTTTTCTTGTTTCTTGAGATAGACCTGGATTGCAATGTATTTTCCTCTCAGGACTGCCTTCGCTGCATCCCAAAGCGTTTGGATTGTTGTATTTTCATTTTGGTTTGTTTCCATATATTTTTTAATTTCTTCTCTAATTGCCTGGTTGACCCATTCATGCTTTAGTAGGGTGTTCTTTAACCTCCATGCTTTTGGAGGTTTTCCAGACTTTTTCCTGTGGTTGATTTCAAGCTTCATAGCATTGTGGTCCGAAAGTATGCATGGTATGATTTCAATTCTTGTATACTTTTGAAGGGCTGTTTTGTGACCCAGTATGTGATCTATCTTGGAGAATGTTCCATGTGCACTCGAGAAGAAAGTATATTCTGTTGCTTTGGGATGCAGAGTTCTAAATATATCTATCAAGTCCATCTGATCCAATGTGTCATTCAGGGCCCTTGTTTTTTTATTGACCGTGTGTCTAGATGATCTATTTCTGTAAGTGGAGTGTTAAAGTCTCCTGCAATTACCACATTCTTATCAATAAGGTTGATTATGTTTGTGAGTAATTGTTTTATATATTTGGGGGCTCCTGTATTCGGCACATAGACATTTATAATTGTTAGCTCTTCCTGATGGATAGGCCCTGTGATTATGATATAATGCCCTTCTTCATCCTTGTTACAGCCTTTAATTTAAAGTCTAGTTTGGGGGCGCCTGGGTGGCGCAGTCGGTTAAGCGTCCGACTTCAGCCAGGTCACGATCTCGCGGTCCGTGAGTTCGAGCCCCGCGTCAGGCTCTGGGCTGATGGCTCGGAGACTGGAGCCTGTTTCCGATTCTGTGTCTCCCTCTCTCTCTGCCCCTCCCCCGTTCATGCTCTGTCTCTCTCTGTCCCAAAAATAAATTAAAAACGTTGAAAAAAAAATTTAAAAAAAAATAAAAAAAAAAAAATAAAGTCTAGTTTGTCTGATATAAGTATGGCTACTCCAGCTTTCTTTTGACTTCCAGTGGCATGATAAATAGTTCCCCATCCCCTCACTCTCAATCTGAAGGTGTCCTCAGTCTAAAATGAGTCTCTTGTAGACAGCAAATAGATGGGTCTTGTTTTTTTTTATCCAGTCTGATACCCTATGTCTTTTGGTTGGCACGTTTAGTCCATTTACATTCAGTGTTATTATAGAAAGATACGGGTTTAGAGTCATTGTGATGTCTGTAGGTTTCATGCTTGTAGTGATGTCTCTGGTACTTTGTCTCACAGGATCCCCCTTAGGATCTCTTGTAGGGCTGGTTTAGTGGAGACGAATTCCTTCAGTTTTTGTTTGGGAAGACCTTTATCTCTCCCTCTATTTTAAATGACAGACTTGCTGGATAGAGGATTCTTGGCTGCATATTTTTTTTTTCTATTCATCACATTGAAGATCTCCTGCCATTCCTTTCTGGCCTGCCAAGTTTCAGTAGAGAGATCGGTCATGAGTCTTATAGGTCTCCCTTTATATGTTAGAGCACGTTTATCTCTAGCTGCTTTCAGAATTTTCTCTTTATCCTTGTATTTTGCCAGTTCCACTATGATATGTCGTGCGTAAGATCAATTCAAGTTACGTCTGAAGGGAGTTCTCTGTGCCTCTTGGATTTCAATGCATTTTTCCTTCCCCAGATCAGGGAAGTTCTCAGCTATAATTTCTTCAAGTACCCCTTCAGCACCTTTCCTTCTCTCTTCCTCCTCTGGGATACCAATTATGCGTATATTATTTCTTTTCAGTGTGTCACTTAGTTCTCTAATTTTCCCCTCATACTCCTGGATTTTTTTATCTCTCTTTTTCTCAGCTTCTTCTTTTCCCATAATTTTATCTTCTAGTTCACCTATTCTCTCCTCTGTCTCTTCAATCTGAGTCGTGGTCGTCTCCATTTTATTTTGCAGCTCATTGATAGCATTTTTAGTTCCTCCTGGCTGTTCCTTAGTCCCTTGATCTCTAGCAATGGATTCTCTGCTGTCCTTTATACTGTTTTCAAGCCCAGCGATTAATTTTATGACTATCATTCTAAATTCACTTTCTGTTATATTGTTTAAATCGTTTTTGATCAGTTCGTTAGCTGTCGTTATTTCCTGGACTTTTTTTGAGGGGGATTCTTCAGTTTTGTCATTTTGGATAGTCCCTGGAGTGGTGTGGAACTGCGGGGCACTTCCCCTGTGCTGTCTTGAATAACTTGCGTTGGTGGATGGGGCCACAGTCAGACTGGTGTGTGCCCTCTCTTTTCCTCTCCTAGGGGCGGGATTCACTGTGGGGTGGCGTGGCCCATCTGGGCTACTTGCACACTGCCAGGCTTGTGGTGCTAGGGATCTGGCGTATTAGCTGAGGTGGGTAGGCAAGGTGCACGGGGGCAGGAGGGGCAGGCTTAGCTTGCTTCTCCTTAGGTGATCCACTTTAGAAGGGGCCCTGTGGCAGCGAGAGGGAGTCAGACCTGCTGCCGGAGGGGTGGCTCCACAGGAGAACAGCGTTGGGTGTTTGCGCGGAGCGAGCAAGTTCCCTGGCAGGAACTGGTTCCCTTTGGGATTTGGGCTGGGGGATGGGCAAGGGAGATGGCGCTGGCGAGCGCCTTTGTTCCCCATCAAGCTGAGCCCTGTCATCTAGGGCTCAACAACTCTCCCTCCCATAGTCTTCCAGCCCTCCTGTTCTCCGAGCAGAGCCGTTAGCTTATTACGTTCCAGATGTTAAGTCCCGCTTGCTGTCAGAACATTCTCTGTCCAGCCCCTCCGATTTTGCAAGCCAGACTCCGGGGCTCTGCTTGGCCAGCGGGCCGCCCCTCCGCCCCGGCTCCCTCCCGCCAATCCGTGTACCACGCACCGCCTCGCCACCCTTCCTACCCTCTTCTGTGGGCCTTTCGTCTGTGCTTGGCTCCGGAGACTCTGTTCTGCTAGTCTTCTGGCGGTTTTCTGGGTTATTTAGGCAGGTGTAGGTGGAATCTAAGTGATCAGCAGGACACGGTGAGCCCAGCATCCTCCTACCCCGCCATCTTCCCCAGGTCTCCACATTTAGGTTTTTAAGCCATTTTGGGTTTATTTTTGTGTATGTTTAAAAAATGGTCTAGTTTCATACTTTTGCATGCAACTGTCCAATTTTCCAATACCATTTATTGAAGAAACAGTCTTTTTCCCATTGTATATTCGTTCCTCCTTTGTCGAAGTGTGGCTTCATTTCTGGGTTTTCTATTCTGTTCCATTGACCTATGTGTCTATTTTTTTGTCAGTACCATACTATTTTGATTACTACAGCTTTGTATATACCTTGAAGTCTAAAATTGTGATATCTCCAGTTTTGTTTTCCTTTTTCAAGATTGCTTTGGCTACCAGGGGCTTTGTGGTTCCATACAAATTTTAGGGTTGTTTGTCCTAGTTCTGTGAATAATGCTCTTGGTATTTTGATAGGGATTGCATTTTGTCTGTGAATTGCTTTGGGTAGTATGGATATTTTCACAGTATTTGTTCTTCCAGTCCATGAGCATGGAATGTCTTTCCATTTATTTGTGTCATCTTCAACTTCTTTCATTAGTATTTTATAGTTTTCAGAGTGCAGGTTTTTCACCTCTTTGGTTATTCCTATAAACCTTATTATTTTTTGAGCAATTATAAAAGGGATTGCTTTCTTAATTTCTCCTGTTTCTTCATTAGTGTATAGAAATGCAATAGATTTCTATACATTGATTTTGTATCCTGTGACTTTACTGAACTTGTTTATTCGTTCTAATGTTTTTTGGTGCTTAGGGTTTTTATATAAAATATAGGGTCTTTAAGGTTTTCTATATAAAATATCATGTCATATACAAATAGAGAGATTTACTTTTTCCTTACCAATTTGGATGCCTTTTTGTTGTTGTTGTTGCTATTGTTTTCGTTGTTGTTGTCTGATTGCTGTGGCTAGGACTTCCATTACTATGGTGAATAAAAGTTTTGAGAGTGGATATCCTTATCTTGCACCTACCATAGGGAAAAGCTCTCATTTTTCACTATTGAGTATGATGTTCTCTGTGGGATTTTCATATAAAGCCTTTGTTTGAGTTACGTTCCTCTAGAACTACATTGCTGAGGGTTTTTTTTTAAATCAGGAATGAAAGTTTTACTTTGTCAAATGCATTTTCTGCATTATTGAAATGATCATATGGTTTTTATCCTTTCTTTTATTAATGTGATGAAACACACTGATTGATTTGCAAGTATTGAACCACCCTTGCAACTCATGAATATATCCCACTTGATCCGAGTGAAAGATTTTTTAATGTATCGTTGAATTTGGCGTGATAATATTTTGTTAAGGATTTTTGTATCTATGTTCATCAGAGATACTGGCCGATAGTTCTGGGGGTTTTGTTTGTTTGTTTGTTTGTTTTGATTTTGCCATGTCTTTATCTGGATTTGGTATCAGCGTAATACTAAGCTCATAGAATGAGTTTGGAAGTTTTCCTTTTTTTTTTAGAATACTTAAACAGACTAGGTATTAAGTCTTCTTTAAACGTTTTGTAGAATTTGCCAGTAAAGCCATCTGGTCCTAGATTTTGTTTGTTGAGAGGTTTGTTTTTTTTAACATAATTTATTGTCAAGTTGGCTAACATACAGTATGTAAAGTGTGCTCTTGATTTTCGGGATAGATTCCCATGGTTCATCGCTTACATACAACACCCAGTGCTCATTCAAGCAAGTGCCCTCCTCAATGCTTCCCATTTTCCTCTTTCCCCCAACCCCCATACACCCTCAGTTTGTTCTCTGTATTTAAGAGTCTCTTATGGTTTGCCTCCCTCCCTCTCTGTTTGTAACTATTTTTCCCCCTTTCCTTCCCCCATGGTCTTCTATTAAGTTTCTCAAGTTCCACATATGAGTGAAAAAATATGACATCTGTCTTTCTCTGCCTGACTTATTCCACTCAGCATAATACCTTCCAGTTCCATCCACATTGCTGCAAATGGCATGATTTCATTCTTTCTTATTGCCAAGTAGAATTCCATTATGTATGTAAACCACATCTTCTTCATCCATTCATCAGTTGATGGACATTTAGGCTCTTTCCATAATTTGGCTATTGTTGAAACCACTGCTATAGACATTGGGGTACACATGCCCCTATGAATTAGCACTCCTGTATCCTTTGAATAAATTCCTAGTAGGGCTATTGCTGGGTCATAGGGTAGTTCTATTTTTAATTTTTTGAGGAACCTCCACACTGTTTTCCAGAGTGGCTGCACCAGCTTGTATTCCAACCAACAGTGCGAGAGGGGTCCCATTTCTCCACATCCTCGCCAGCATCTGTTGTTTCCCAAGTTGTTCATTTTAGCCAAACTGACCAGTGTGAGGTGGTATCTCATTGTGGTTTTGATTTGTATTTCCCTGATGAGGAGCGATGTTGAGCATCTTTTCATGTGTCTGTTGTCCATATAGATGTTTTCTTTAGAGAAGTGTCTATTCATGTCTTCTGCCCATTTCTTCATTGGATTATTTGTTTTTTGGATGTGACTTTGGTAAGTTCTTGACAGATTTTGGATACTTACCCTTTATCCGATATGTCATTTGCAAATATCTTCTCCCATTCCAAAGGTTGCCTTTTAGTTTTGTTGATTGTTTCCATTGCAGTGCAGAAGTTTTTTTTTTATCTTGATGAGGTCCCAATAGTTTATTTTTGCTCTTAATTCCCTCGTCTTTGGAGACCTGTCAAGCAAGAAATTCCTGAAGCTGAGGTCAAAGAGGTTGTTGCCTGCTTTCTCCTCTAGGGTTTTTATGGTTTCCTGTCTCACATTTAGGTCTTTCATCCATTTTGAGTTTATTGTAAGCAAGTGGTATAGTTTCATTCTTCTTCATGTTTTTGTCCAGTTTTCCCAGCACCATTTGCTAAAGAAACTGTCTTTTTTCCATTGGATACTCTTTCCTGCTTTGTCAAAGATTAATTGGCCATACATTTGTGGGTCCAGTTCTGAGTTCTCTATTCTATTCCATTGGTCTATGTGTCTATTTTTGTGCCAATACCATATTGTCTTGATGATTACAGCTTTGTAGTAGAGGTTAAAGTCTGGGATTGTGATACCTCCTGCTTTGGTTTTCTTTTTCAACATTACTTTGTCTATTCAGGGTCTTTTGTGGTTCCATACAAATTTTAGGATTGTTTGTTCTAGCTTTGGGAAGAATGCTGGTGCATTTTGAAAGGGATTGCATTGAATGTGTAGATTGCTTTGGGTAGTATTAACATTTTAACAATATTTATTCTTCTAATCCATGAGCATGGAATGTTTTTCCATTTCTTTGTGTCTTCTTCAATTTCCTTCATAAATTTATATAGCATACAGACCTTTTACATCTTTGGTTACGTTTATTCCTAGGTATTTTATAGTTCTTGGTGCAATTGTAAATGGGATTCGTTTCTTGATTTCTCTTTCTGCTGCTTCATTATTGGTATATAAAAATGCAACCGATTTCTGTACATTGATTTTGTACCCTGTGACTTTGCTGAATTCATGTATCAGTTCTAGCAGTCTTTTGGTGGAGTCTTTTGGGTTTTCCATCATGTCGTCTGCGAAAAGTGAAAGTTTGACTACTTCTTTGCCAATATTGATGCATTTTATTTCATTTTGTTGTCTGATTGCTGATGCTAAGACTTGCAACATATGTTAAACAACAGTGGTTAGGGTGGACATCCCTGTCATGTTCCTGATCTCAGGGGGAAAGCTCTTGGTTTTCCCCACTGAGGATGATATTAGCTATGGGCTTTTCATATATGGCTTTTATGATGTTTAAGTATGTTCCTTCTATCCTGACTTTCTTGAGGGTCTTTACTAAGAAAGGATGCTGTATTTTGCCAAATGCTTTTTCTGCATTTATTGACGGGATCATATAGTTCTCATCCTTTCTTTTATTAATGTGATGTATCACATTGATTGATGTTTGGATATTGAACCACACCTGCAGCCCACTTGATCATGGTGAATAATTCTTTTTATACGCTATTGAATTCAATTTGCTAGTTTCTTGTTGAGAATGTCTGTATTCATGTTCATTAGGAATATTGGCCTGTAATTCTCCTTTTTTGTGGGGTCTCTGTCTGGTTTGGGAATCAAGGTAATGCTGGCTTCATAGAATAAGTCCAGAAGTTTTCCTTCCATTTCTATTTTTTGGAATAGCTTGAGAAGGATGGGTATTAACTATTCTTTAAATGTATGGTATAATTCCCCTGGGAAGTGATCTAGCCCAAGACTCTTATTTGTTGGGAGATTTTTGATAACTGAGTCAATTTCTTCTCTAGTTATGGGTCCGTTCAAATTTTCTGTTTCTTACTATTTGAGTTTTGGTAGTGCGTGGATGTCTAGAAATTGGTCCATTTCTTCTACATTGTCTAGTTTGTTGGTATATAATTTTTCATAGTATTCTCTGATAATTGCTGTATTTCTGAGGGATTGGTTGTGATATATCCATTTTCATTCGTAATTTTATCTATTTGGATTCTCTTTTGTTTTTGAGAAGTCTGGCTAGGGACTTATCAATTTTGTTTATTTTTTCAAACAACCAACTCTTAGTTTCATTAATCTGTTCTACTGGTTTTTTTTTTTTTGAGTCTATATTGTTTATTTCTGCTTGGATATTTATTATTTCTCTTCTTCTGCCAGCCTCCGGGTTTCTTTGTTGTTCTGCTTCTATTTCCTTTAGGTGTGCTGTTAGATTTTGTACTTGGGATTTTCTTGTTTCTTGAGATAGACCTGGATTGCAATGTATTTTCCTCTTAGGACTGCCTTTGCTGCATCCCAAAGGGTTTGGACTGTTGTGTTTTCATTTTCACTTGTTTGCATATATTTTTAAATTTCTTCTTTAGTTACATGCTTGATCCATTCATTCTTTAGTAGGATGTTCTTTAACCTCCATACATTTGGAGGTTTTCCAAACTTTTTCCTGTGGTTGATTTCAACTTTCATAGCATTGTGATCTCAAAGTGTGCATGGTATGATCTCAATTCTTTTTCATTTATTGAGGGCTGTTTTGTGACCCAGTATGTGATTTATCTTGGAGAATGTTCCATGTGCACTTGAGAAGAATGTGTATTCTGCTGCTTTAGGATAAATAGTTCTGAATATATCTGTCAAGTTCATTTGGTCCAGTATATCATTCAGGCCCATTGTTTCTTTATTGATTTTCTGTCTAGATGATCTGTCCATTGCTTTAAGTGGAGTATTAAGGTCCCCTGAAATTACCACATTCTTACCAATAAGATTGCTTATGTTTGTGATTGTTTTATATATATTGGGTGCTTTAGAATTTGGTACATAAACATTTATAATTGTTAGCTCTTCTTGATGGATAGACTCATAACTATGATACAATGTCCTTCTTCATCTCTTGTTACAGCCTTTAGTTTAAAATCAAGTTTTTCTGATATAAGTATGGCTACTCCAGATTTCTTTTGATTTCCAGTAGCATGATAGATAGTTCTCCATCCCCTCACTTTCAATCTGAAGGTGTCCTCAGGTCTAAAATGGATCTTTTGTAGACAGAAAATAATTGGGTCTTGTTTTTGTATCTATTCTGATACCCTATGTCTTTTGATTGGAATATTTAGTCCATTTACATTCAGTGTTATTATTGAAAGATATGGATTTAGGTTTGTCGTGTTATCTATAGGTTTCATGCTTGTAGTGATGTATCTGTTCCTTTGTGGTCTTTGCAACATTCCACTCACATGGTACCCCTTAGGATTTCTTGTAGGGCTGATTTAGTGATGATGAATTCCTTCAGTTTTTGTTCGTCTGGGAAAACCTTTATCTTTCCCATTCTGAATGACATACAGGTGTGCTGGATAAAGGACTTTTGGCTACATATTTTTCCTATTCAGCACATTAAAAATTGCCTGCCACTCCTTTCTGGCCTGCCTAGTTTCAGTAGATAGGTCTGCTACTGCCCTTATATGTCTACCATTGTAGGTTAAGGCCCGTTTACCCCTAGTTGCTTTCAGAATTCTCTCTTTATCTTTGTATTTTATCAGTTTCACTATGATGTCATGCAGAAGATGGACTCAAGTTACATCTGAAGGGAGTTCTCTGTGCCACCTGGATTTCAATGTCTGTTTCCTTCCCCAGATTGGGGAAGTTCTCAGCTATGATTTATTCAAGTACACCTTCCACCCCTTTCTCTCTCTTCTTCTTCAGGAACTCCTATGATAATATTATTCCATTTCATTGAATCACATAGTTCTCTAGTATTCAATTTCATTGAATCATTAGTTCTCTCTCCTTGTGGTCCAGAATTTTTTTAACCTTTTTTTTCAGTGTCATATTTTTCCATAATTTTACCTCCTATTTCACTTATTCTCCCCTCTGCCATTTCAATCCTCGCTGTCACCACCTCTAGTTTATTTTGCATCTCCTTTACAACATTTTTTAATTCATCATGACTATTTTTTAGTTCCTTGATCTCTGTAGCAATATATTCTCTGCTGTTCTCTATGCTTTTTTCAAGCCTAGCGATAAATCTTATGACTATTATTCTAAATTCTTGTTCAGTTATACTGTTTATATGTGTTTTGATCAATTCTTTAGCTGTCATTTCTTCCTGGAATTTCTTTTGAGGAGGATTCTTCTGTTTCATCATTTTGGCTAGTTTTCTGTCTCTCATGTGTTTTGAAAGCTTATTATGTGCCCTGCACCTGCGAGTACTACTATTAACGAGGGGTCATACACTGTCAAGGGCCTGGCCCTTCAGGAGGTGTTTTTTGGAGTGTGTTACTTGCTCTCTGTTGTTGTGACTTTGGTTACTATATCTCCCTACTTATAGTGATGTTTTAGACCCTCCACCAGGTGTGGTTGATTGAAGTAGCCCTGGAAAGGAAAACAAACAAACAAGAAACAAAAAACAAAAACAAACACACACCAAAAAAATCAAAACAAAAAACCAAACACCAGCTACACGTAAACAACAGGGTAGAAGCAGTGCTGATGGAATAGGTCTTATCCCTTACAAAGAGTGAAATGACAGGGGTGAGGAAAAATAAAGTAAAATAAAATTGACCAGACAGAGAAACTATATGCCTTAATCCAGAGAGAAAGAAAGGAAAATAAAGAAGGAGGCGGGGAAAAGTAAAATAAAATAAAATTGACCAGATATAGAAACTATACCACTTAATCCAGGAAGAGAGAAAGGAAAATAAAGAAGGAGGTATAGAACATGTATAAAGAGAATAGATTAAATATGTTTGCATAAACAAACCAACAGCCAGGGTAGCCAAACTAGAGGAAGGAAGAGATAAGAAGGAGAAAAGGAAGGAAGAATTTATTTATTCATTCATTCATTCATTCATTCACTCATTCATTCTGGGGCCCTGGAGGAGGGCTATCTGGTTCGTCAGCGTCAATCCCATTCCTGTAGATACACAGTTGCCAGGCACAGAGGGGCGTAGTTTCATGTAGGCAGGTCCCATTGTGGGCCCACTGTCAGTTCCCTGAAGGGGATGGGGAGAAAAGTGGTGACACCAGTCTCTCCTCCACAGACCCGGTGTCCCAAACCACTCTGTTCAACCCGTCCTCACTGTGCCGTGGGCGCAAACAAGGTGGTTTGTCCCACTCCACCAACTCCTGTGCCTCCCTGGCACTTGCCTGGGATTTAAACCCCGATCTCTTAAAGAGTCCTGCTCTATGTGCCCCAGTTCTGGGAAAGAGCTGCCCATACCGCCTCACAGCCACCTCCAGAGTTTTATTGTTTGTTTGTTTGTTTTTGTTTTTGTTTTTTACTGATTCAATTTCATTGCTGGTAATAAGCCTGTTCATATTTTCTATTTCTTCCTGCTTTCATTTTGGTAGGTTATATGTTTCTAGGAATTTATCCATTTTTTCTAGGTTGTCCAATTTGTTGGCATACAGGATTTTACAATATTCTGTAAAATTGTGTGTAAATCTGTGGTGTTGGTTGTTATTTCTTCTTTCTTTACAATTTCATTTATTTGAGTCCTATCTCTCTTTCTCTCTTTTATGGGTCTGGCTAGAGGCTTATCAATTTTTTTGATCTTTTCAAAGAACCAGCTCCTGGTTTCATTGATGTATTCTATTGTTTGTTTGTTTGTTTTGTTTTTTTGGTTTTTTTTTAATTTTAGTTTTTATTATTTTTTTCATCTCTAATCTTTATTATTTCCTTCCTTCTGCTGGTTGTGGATTTTGTCAGTTCTTGTTTTTCTAGCTATTTTCAGTGTAAAGTTACATTGCTTATTTGAGATTATTTTTACTTCTTCAGGTAGGCCTGTATTGCTATAAACTTCCCTCTTAGAATCACTCTTTCTGCTTCCCCCAAATTTTGGATCATTATGTTTCCATTGTCATTTGTTTCTAATTAATGTTTTATTTCTTCTTTGATTTCTTGGTTGACCCATTCATTATTTAGTAACATGTTATTTACCTTTCATGTATTTGTGGACTTTTCAGATTTTTTCTTGTGGCTGATTTCCAGTTTCATAGCATTGTGGTCAGAAAAGATGTATGGTATGGCTTTGATGTTTTTGAATTTGTTGACACTTGTTTTATGGGCTAATAGTTGGTCTATTCTGGATAATGTTTCATCTGCACTTGAAAAGAATGTGTATTTGCTGTGTTAGGAAGGAATGTTCCCACTGTATCTGTTAAGTTTATCTTGTCCAGTGTGTCATTCAGAGCCACTGTTTCCTTTTTTGGGTGGAAATAGTTCATTTATTTTGGATGACATGTTCATTGATGTGTGGGGTGTTAAAGTCCTCTACTTTTATTGTATTACTATCAATTAGTTCCTTTATGTTTGTTATTAACTGTTATATATGGGTATTCCCATGTTAGGTGCATAAATATTTACAGTTGCTATATCTTCTTGTTGGATTGTCCCCTGAATGATTATATAATGTCCTTCATTTTCTTTTGTTACATTCTTTGTTTTAAAGTCAATTTTTTTCTGATATAAGCATTGCTACTCTGGGTTTCTTTTGACATCCATTTGCATAATGAGTGTTTCTCAACCCTTTCACTTTCAATCTGCCAGTGTCTTTCAGTATGAAATAAGTCTCTTGTAGGCAGCATTTACATGGGTCTTGTTTTTTTAATCCACTCTATCACCCTATGTGTTTTGATAGGAGCATTTAGTCCATTTACATTCAAAGTAATTATTGATAGGTGTGTATGGTCATTTTGTTACCATTGTTTAGTGGTTGTTTTGTAGGTTTTTTTAAATCCTTTTCCTCTCTTTCATGGTTTGTTGGCTTTCTTTAGTGATACACTTGAATTCCTTTTACTTTATTCTTTCCAGATCTATTGCTGTTTTTTAATTTGCATCTTCTGCATATAGCGGTCTATATTAAGTTGATGATTGCTTAAGTTTGAACCTATTCTTTTTTTTAATATGAAATTTACTGTCAAATTGGTTTCCATACAACACCAGTGCTCATCCTAACAGGGGCCCTCCTCAGTGCCCATCACCTACTTTCCCCTCCCTCCCACCCCCCATCAACCCTCAGTTTATCCTCAGTTTTTAAGAGTCTCTTATGGTTTGCCTCCTCCCTCTCTGTAACTTTTTTCTCCCTTCCCCTACCCCATGGTCTTCTGTTAAGTTTCTCAGGATCCACACAAGAGTGAAAACATATGGTATCTGTCTTTCTCTGCCTGACTTATTTCACTTAGCGTAACACTCTCTAGTTCCATCCACGTTGCTACAAAAGGCCATATTTCCTTCTTTCTCATTGACAAGTAGTATTCCATTGTATATATAAACCACAACTTCTTTGTCCATTCATCAGTTGATGGACATTTAGGCTCTTTCCATAATTCGGCTATTGTTGAAAGTGCTGCTATAAACATTGGGGTACAAGTGCCCCTATGCATCAGCACTCCTGTATCCCTTGGGTAGATTCCTAGCAGTGCTATTGCTGGGTCATAGGGTAGATCTATTTTTAGTGTTTTGAGGAACCTCCACACTTTTTTCCAGAGTGGCTGCACCAGTTTGCATTCCCATCAACAGTGCAAGAGGGTTCCCATTTCTCCACATCCACTCCAGCATCTATAGTCTCCTGATTTGTTCATTTTGGCCACTCTGACTGGCGTGAGGTGATATCTGAGCGTGGTTTTGATTTGTATTTCCCTGATGAGCAGCGACGTTGAGCATCTTTTCATGTGCCTGTTGGCCATCTGGATGTCTTCTTTAGAGACGTGTCTATTCATGTTTTCTGCCCATTTCTTCACTGGATTATTTGTTTTTTGGGTGTGGAGTTGGGTGAGTTCTTTATAGATTTTGGATACTAGCCCTTTGTCTGATATGTCATTTGCAAATATCTTTTCCCATTCCGTCGTTGCCTTTTATTTTTGTTGATTGTTTCCTTTGCAGCGCAGAAGCTTTTTATCTTCATGAGGTCCCAATAGTTCATTTCTGCTTTTAATTCCTTTACCTTTGGAGATGTGTCAACTAAGAAATTGCTGCGGCTGAGGTCAGAGAGGTTTTTTCCTGCTTTCTCCTCTAGGGTTTTGATGGTTGCCTGTCTCACATTCAGGTCCTTCATCCATGTTGAATTTATTTTTGTGAATGGTGTAAGAAAGTGGTCTAGTTTCATTCTTCTGCATGTTGCTGTCCAGTTCTCCCAGCACCATTTGTTAAAGAGACTGTCTTTTTTTCCATTGGATATTCTTTCTTGCTTTGTCAAAGATTAGTTGGCCATACTTTTGTGGGTCCAATCCTGGAGTCTCTATTCTATTCTTTTGGTCTATGTGTCTGTTTTTGTGCCAATACCATGCTGTCTTGATGATTACAGCTTTGTAGTAGAGGCTATCTCTCCTTCTGTTCAGAATGATAGCTTTATTGGATAGAGTATTCTTGGCTGCAGGTTTTTCCTTTTCAACACTTTGAATATATCATATCACTCCCTTCCAGCCTGCAGTTTCTGCTGAAAATCTGATAGCCTTATGGGGTTTCCCTTGTATGTAACTGTCTTCTTTTCTCTTGCTGATTTAAAAATTTTTTATCACTACTTTTGCCATTTTGAATATTATATGTCTTGGCACGGACCCTTTGGGTTGATTTTGGCAGGGAGAATCTCTGTCTCTCCTGGATGTTGATATCTGTTTCTTTCAACAGATTTGGGAAGTTTTCAGCTATTATTTCTTCAAATGAATTTTCTGCCCTTGTATCTCTCCTTCTCATGGGATCCCTTTAATGCAAATATTAATACGAAGCTACTGAGTTCCCTAAGTCTATTCTCATCTTGCATAATTCTTTTTTCTTTCATTTGCTCAGCTTGATCACTTTCCATTACTTGTCTCCCAGGTCATTAATTTGTCCCTCTGCTTTCTCTAGCCTGCTACCCCTTAACGTTTCTTATAAGGTCAGTTTAGTGGTGATGAAACTCCTTAATTTTTGTTTGGGAAACACTTTATCTCTCCTGAGATAATCAAGTCTGAATAATAACCTTGTCAAGTACAGTATTCTTATAGGTAATTTTTTTCCTCTTAGCTGATTTAATAAATCTTGCCATTCCTCTCTGACCTACAAAGATTCTGCTGAAACATCAGCTGATATACTTGTGGGGTTTCCCTTGTACGTAACTAGTTTCTTCTCTCGTTGCTTTTAAAATGTTCTCTTTATGTTTAAACTTTGACATTTTAATTATTATGTGTTGTGGTGAAGACCTCCTGGGATTCATCTTATTTGGAACTTTTTGTTCCTTCCTGGATGTTTGTTTCCTTCCTCAGGTTAGTAAAGTTTTCAGCAATTTTTTTTTCAAGTAAGTTTTCACTTTTCTTCATCTCTTCTCCTTATGGGACCACTATACTGTGAATATCTATTCACTTGGTATTGAAGAGATTCCTTAACCTATCCTCATTTTTTAATAAATTCTTTTTTCTTTTTACTGTCAGCTAAGCACTTTCCAGTACACTATCTTCCAGATCATGAAGCCCTTCTGCATCTGCTATTCTGTTGATTCCTTCTAGTATATTTTTCATTTCATTTATTGTATTCTTCAACTCCAATTGGTTCTTTTTTATATTTTCCATATCTTTGTTCTGTTTTTTTTTTATGTTCATTTATTTTTTTTTTTAATTTTTTTTTTTAACGTTTATTTATTTTTGAGACAGATAGAGACAGAGCATGAACAGGGGAGGGGCAGAGAGGGAGACACAGAATCGGAAGCAGGCTCCAGGCTCTGAGCCATCAGCCCAGAGCCCGACGCGGGGCTCGAACTCACGGACCGCGAGATCGTGACCTGAGCTGAAGTCTGATGCTTAACCGACTGAGCCACCCAGGCGCCCCTTTTTTTTTTTTTTTAATTTTTTTTAACGTTTATTTATTTTTGAGACAGAGAGAGACAGAATGTTCATTTATTTTTAAGAGAGAGAGCACGAATGGGGAAGGGGCAGAGAGGGAGACAGAGGATCCAAAGCAGATTCTGCACTGACAGCAGAGAGCCCAATGCAGGGTTCGAACCCATGAACTGTGAGATAACCTGAGCCGAGTAGGGTGCTTAACTTGCTGAGCCACCCAGGTGCCCCCTCACTTAGTTTTTCCACTCTTCTCTCCAGTCTAGTGAGCATATTTGTGATCATTACTTTAAACTCTTTATCAGACATATTTGTTTCATTTAGCTTTTTTTTTTTGAGGGTTTGTCTTATTCTTTTTAGGGGGGAGTTTGGCTTTTTGTGTTTCTGTGAATTAGTTGGAACAGCTACTTCTCCAAAACTTGAAGGAGTGATCTTGTGTGTGGTCATCCCACGTCTGCTGTGTGCCTGGTGACATTGGCTGGCTGGCTGGAGCTGCGGCTGGCTTGGGCTGGAGGTCTGAAGCACTTTGTGCTGGCCAAGATAGGCTGGCCAAGATAGTTCTGAAACTGGCTGAAACTGAGATGGGCATGGGCAGTTCTGGACTCTGCTCATAGGGCACCCTGGTATGGTGGCTGAAGCTGAAGTGGGTGCAAAGCAGGATGGGTCCTGGGCCACTCTGTGCTGGGAGCACTCTGGGAGCTGAAGTGAGTGCAAGCCAGTGAATTGGGTGTACTCAGCACAGGGGGTGCCCTGTTGGGGTAACTAAAGCCAAGGCCGGTGTGCTCTGGGGTGTTCTGAGACACTTCACACAGTAGATGCCCTGGTAGGGTGACCAGTACAGAGGCAGGTGGGGGACTGGGGGTTCCGGAGCAGTCTACACAGGTGGTGCTCTGGTGTGGAGGCTAGAGCTGAGAGGCAGGCTATGGACTAGGGGTTTCCAGGATGCTCTATGCAGGGGGTTATCTGGCTGGGTGGTTAGAGATGAGCAGGCATGAGCCAGGAGGTCCCACAGTGCTCTGCTCTAGGGGTGCTCTAGCAAGCTGTCTGTAACCAAAGTGCTGTGGCCCTGGAGTATTCTGGTATGCTTTGCACCTGTGTCACTTGGGTGCAATGACTGGAGCTGTAGTGAGTGCCAACCAGAGGCATCCGTGTGCACCATTCTGTGGCCTCCTGGGTTGGCATAGGCTAAGAGTCTAGGGGCTCACTGAGACAGCAAGCTGGCTGTGGCATCCAGAACTCTGCTACCGTCCTCAGTATCAAGGGGTAGGGAGCATAAACCATGTTGCTTAACATCCCATCTGGCCTGGATAGAGTCCCACCAACTCCCTGTTTGGTGGAGTTGTAGGGCTGGATCTTTTATATGCTAGTTGCTCTTTTAAACTGGCTTTTTCTTGTGTTCTATTCCTTCAGTACTCTCTCTCCCTACTGCACTTTGCATCAGGGATGGGGTTCCCTTGTTACCGTGTCTCTCTCTTGTCATTCTCTATGTGGCCTATCTTTTGTTGTACATAAGCTGTCCAATTGGCCCTTAGTTCTTCAGGAGGAATTGCTCTATAAATAGGTGTTGATTTGGTGTGTCCACAGAGGATATGACTTCAGGGTCTTCCTACCTCACTATCTTAGGCCAGAACTCACTTTGGTATTCTTTTACCAAAAGGTAAATTGCTTATCTCCATTTTGTTTAGTTCTTTCCCTGATTTTGTCATGTTCTTTCTTTTGGACAGTATCCCTCTGTTTGACTTTCTCTGTTGCTATGAATTAGGTGAAATAACTACCTGAGTGTTGAAGGAGTGGCCCTGGGTAGTGGCATGGACTGCGTGTTCGGTGGCTCTGGTTGGCTGGCTAGAGCTGGAGGGCTTGTGGGCCGGAGGTCCTGACGCACTTTGTGCCAGGGCTGCACTGGCCTGGACAGCTGGAGCTGGAATGGATCCTGGGGTGCCTGCCTTGATGCCACACTAGCAGAACAGCTAGAATAGGGCAGGCATGGGCTGGGGCTTTCTCCACACCGGGGCGGCCGTGGTGAGATGGCTGGAGTGGAAGCCAGTGCTGGCTAGGGGTGTCCTGCCATGCTTAGCACCTGGGCCACCTTAGCAAGATGGTTGACATATAATGGGCACAGCCCAGGGATGTCCTGGTGTGTACCACACTGGGGCAGTTTGGTAAGACAGCTGGAGCTGGTGTGTGCTAAAGGCCCAAGGCTCACTGAGGCAGCAGATTGACTAGAGTGTCAGGATGCTGCTCCTGTCTATACTGCCAAGGTGGAGGGGGAACATAAATAATGCTGGTCACCAGTGCCTTCAATCCTGGAGAAAATTTCCAGCAGTTCTCTACTGCTTGGCAGATGCTCTAGGTTTAATAGTGCATTGCCTTCACTTATATACAGTCTAGTTGCTCTTTATGTTACTGTTTTACGGCTGTGCCCTAGGTTAGGCGAATCTGCATCCAAGCCCTTCAGTACCATCCCTCCCTACTGCAGCTTGTAGCACTGGGAGTAGGATTCCCATTACTGTGTATCCAGCTCTCCTACCCTTCTTTGTGTGGCCCCTCTCTATCCTTTGTGTGCAGAAGCTATTCATCAGCCTTTAGTTCTTCAGAAAGAACTGCTGTAGGTGTAGGTGTAGGTTGGGTGTGTCCCGTGTAGAATTCAGGATTTTCCCATGGCACCGTCTTGGATCCCTCCTCATAATATGACTCCTTCAACTACACACATTAATACACATTTTTGCATTTATTGACAAAAATGATCCAGAAAAGGATTAAGTAAAAATTACAGTGGTAAGGGTTAATAGTTGTTCTTAGTTCTACTGTCTCTAGGAAACTGTAAGCAGTCTAGAAAGCTGTTATGTCTCCTAAAACAGGACTTAGATCACACCACTCAAGTGTTAGATTTCAAGAGAAATTCTTCCTTTTTTCCCTTTTGTCAAAGCAGAATAGAATGGAGGTCTTTGTTTTTACCCGTAAGCCTGCTTTCCAGAGGATGAACTGGGGTGGGGTGGAGGGAGTAGACAAAGAGGTTAAAAAAGAAACAGGCAAAATCTTGAAAGAAATGAAAGCTAGAGAGGAAAAAGGGTTCTTAAGCGTTTAAGAATCATTCATTGAAGTAATCCTCTAGTCCTTCCATATCCACTTCCAGAGAGGAATTCAGAGAGGCCAGAGCAGATGATGCATCCTTGTTTTTCTGGACACTTGGTTTGGGTTGAGGAGCTTCTGGTTGGATGGACTCCTTTCTGATGTCTTTACTACCAGTTAGAATCCGTTGGCTCTCAAAAAAGAACTGGTTAGGATGGCTCAAAGAAAAGCCACAATCATCCACCTGAGTAAGAAAGCAAATGTATGTATTAACACAAAGCAAAGGTATAAATAGAGGGACTTCATAAACCAGTCTAGACCTTGTTCAAAAACTATTTAATGCCCAGAACATGGATCTTAGTAGTTCTCGGTCATAATAATCAATCCAGTACTTACATGATTTCATTCAGAGGGTGCGTCAACTACTACCTAAACATTAATGGCTTCTTGCATTTGTATTTCCAACCCAAACCTCTGCTCTTAGTTCCCGTTCCCTATCCAACTCTACTTCCAGATCTACCTCTTAACATCTCAGATGGCTAAGCAAAGTGGCTGCCATATTGTCTGTCAATAAATATTTTGTTGTTTAAAAAAAAAAAAGAAGAAGAAGGGTATAATCTTTAAACATTCCAGAATTGGGGCACCTGGATGGCTCAGTTGGTTAAGCATCTGCCTTCGGCTCAGGTCATGATCTCGTGGTTTGTGAGTTTGAGCCCCACATCAGGCTCTGTGCTGACAGCTCAGAGCCTGGATTCTGCTTCTGATTCTGTGTCTCCCTCTCTCTCTGCCCCTCCCCTGCTTGCACTCTGTTTCTCAAAAATAAACAAAACATTAAAAAATAAACATTCCAGGACCATAGGGAGTGGACATAAACAGACACTGTTTTGATATTGGTCCCTGATACCACTCATGTTTTAGAGTATATTTATAAATCTGGCCTATGTAATCCCACTTAGTATCATAAACACTGAAAAAGCAACCTAATGTAATTTCTTCATTCCAATCTTGAGTTTTCCCTGCTCTTACTTTTTATATAAAATTTTTTTCTTTTGGTAATTTTCAGTGGGACTTAACATAAAACTATGAACCTGCTTATGTTTGCATTATTTCTTTTCACAAATACTATCACTAAACTTTAAATTAAATCTTGAATATCATTTCCAATTACCCATTACCCTGTGCCTTTACTATTCAATGATGCTTTATAAGGTGTTCAGATGATATTTGAACATTTAGCAAATACTACTTTTTTTAACTTTGATTCTAAAATTTATTAATAAAGAAAACTATATTCCTTAATATTAGCAAGCACTTAATGACTACTGTGTGCCAGACATTATTCTAAGTGGCATAAAACACACATATATACTCATTCACAAACATGCATATATTTAGTTAACTTCCATTAAGAGCCCTGTGAAGGTAAATTATCAGTATTTCCCACTTTAGAGAGAGGTTAAATAACTTACCCAAGATCACGCACTGGCAGGGCTGGAGATGGGATATGAATTAGCACAGTCCATGCTCATAACCAGTATGTTCTGCTGTCATGTCCTTGTGCCAAGGTCAATGATTTTATGATGTATTCATTTCTTAAGTTGTATAAACCTTTACTAACTCTTGGGCTGTGACCTAAGAGCAAGATAGCTCCTAAAGTGTAAACCTTTTACATGAGTCACTTTCTACACACTCAACCAGTGGGTCAGATTGAATTGATCACGTGTCGAATCTCTGCCCTCCCTGCCTTCTGCAGTGGAAGCTGACAACCAAAGGATACCATTTTACTGCATTTATTTGTTGTTGTTTTTTTTTGTTAGGGGGTATTTTCATTTCTTTTTTTTTTTTTTACAAACTGAGAAGCCATTACACTTTTTTGTTCATTTGTCTTATATTAACCTTTTTATGTCTCTTTTTGTACTGAAGTGACTTGTATATATATAGTAGGTATCTAAATATTTGGTGAGTTGAGTCCAGAACCAACAGTGTATACCAGTCATATGTGCCACGTTATGAGCTAGTAGTTTTTCAGCATACAAGAATGCATTTGACTAAGTCTAAAGAAATTTCCAGCCTAGTGAAGTCAGTCATATACTTAACACTCTTTTATTCTTGATAGAGGTTTTTAAGGGTCACAGATAAAGGCTTATTATCTCCATATTAGAGACACATTCTGGCTGGGGAGATCAAGGAAGGCTTTGTGAGAGAAGTGCTATATGAGTTGAATTTGGGAAGATGGAAAGAGTGAAAAGCTGGGATAATGAGGTCAAGGTTAATACAAACAGCAGAGCCACATGAGCAAGGTAAGAAGCAATGTCCCTGGAAAGCAAGTAGATCAGATGGCCTGGTGTAAAAGGCATATAAAAGGGAATAATAGGAAATGAAGTTGGAAAGACAGACTGGGGCCCGACCTCAGAGAGCCTTGAAAACCAGGGTAAGTAGTCTAGACCTAATTTTGCAGGCATCAGGGAGTCACTAAAAATCCTTGAGAGGGGAGGTGATGTGATTAAAGCAATGCATAATCGTATGGTGGATTAAAATGGATTAGCAGGGGGTTAAAAGAATTGCTGTCATGGTTCAGATGGTTCAGAATTAACCCTTTTAACAGGTGAACCAATAAACAGAAACAAGGTGTTTTTTGGTAATACTTGAATACCCCAGGATTCTCTGATTCTCTTTAGTCAGTTGTTGATATATGTTGGGCCAATAATTTTATAGTAAAGTCAGTGCATAGTAGATTGATAGCATTTAGACTAATTCATTTTAAGAGTTATTACTCAGGTCACTAGAACAAATTTTTATCTGCTACCTTGCTGCTTAATTTTAAAATGTTTCCTGAATGTTTTATGATAAATCTATAATTTTTATTAACAATGGAGTCATTTGTGAACTTCATTATATTCGATTTTTCACGCAATTCATTAAAAAGTAGGAGATCCAATATAAAGTTTGCATTTTACCAAGTGTTTCATGAAAAGTTTATTATGTAACATATCAATCAGAAGGCTTTACATTTTATAGAGAACATTAGAGATTGGAAAGACCTTGAAGATCCTTTCAATTGAACCTTCTACATGTAAAACTAGGAACATGAAGCCTAAAGAGATTACCTAGTTTATGCAAAATCATTGAACAAGTAACTGGTTTTGTCTGAATTATAATTAAGGCCTTTGACCAGATCACTTAGTTGCTATCAAATCTGTTTTAAGAGGTTTTATGCAAAGTCAAATAAACTTAACAATCATAACATAATATTTAAAAAATTTTTAAAGATGTTTATTTGTTTTTGAGAGAGAGAGATGGTGTGAGCAGGAGAGGGGCAGAGAGAGAGGGAGACACAGAATCTGAAGCAGGCTCCAAGCTGTCAGCACAGAGCCTGACACAGGGCTTGAACTCATGAACTGTGAGTTCATAACCTGAGCCAGAGTTGGATGCTCAACTGAGCCACCCAGGCACCCCAAGATTATAAAGATGATAAAAAACATAGTGGTATTATTTCATGTAAAAAAAAAGAATCTACTGCTTTGGCTATAATTACATTGGAGATTTTCTACACCTAAAGTTTCAACGCGTTAAAATTCTCAATACATCTATCATCACGGAGAGGACTCTTAGGATTAAAATAAATTAAACTTCAATTTGGACAAAATGAAATCTTTATAAGCCTCAGTTTCCTCATCAATGAGGTAGAGATATTAATATGATTGCTATGGGGAAAACCAAGAAAACAGGAGTGTACAAACAAAGTTGTTGGTTCTATGCTATCTACTGGCTTTGCAAAGACTCAAGAAAAGCAAGTCACTTAAAAAACAAACAAGTTGAGGGGATCCTGGGTGGCTCAGTCAGTGGAGACTCAGACTTCGGCTCAGGTGATGATCTCATAGCTCCCTCTTCTACTAGAAAGAAACCTGAACTGGAAATTATTGATGGCATATTATAGGTGTAGTTAATTAAAAAAAAAAAAAAAAAAAAGTTGAATTCCAGGGTAACTGGGTGGCTCAGTTGGTTAAGCATCTGACTCTCTTGATTTCAGCTCAGATCATGATCTTACAGTTTGTGAGATCAAGTCCAGTGTGGAGTTCTGCACTGACAGCGTGGAGCCTGCCTGGGATTCTCTCTCCCCACTTCTCTCTGCCTCTCCCTTGCTCTCTCTCTCTCTCTCTCAAAATAAACATTAAAAAAAAAAAAAATTGAATTCCAATCTCAAAACTATACTCAAATGAGACCTTGCCCGTACACTGAAAGATGAATAAAAGACCTTTAAATGTTTTTAACTTTAAAATATATTGTTTAAAAAATGCACATATTTTTTATTCCACTTTAATTTTCTTATTAACCAACTAAAACAGTGACAAGGGTCTTGAATCAAGGGCATGTACCATGTTACTATGTGACATTTGGGTTTTCAACTGTCTCTCTTAGGTTTGGGATTGCATTTTTGTAACTCATTTTGCTAATAAGTTCATTTTACTGAACTTATGGTCTAATTCAGTTGCTTGATAGCATGATGAAATTATGAAGTTTCCTTCTGTATGGTGGATTGTACTTTTTTCTAAAATAGATTGTCTTTTAAATATTTTTTCTTTCAGTTTTATTTCTGGCTAAAGGAAGCGTAATGGCTGCCATACAGTTTCCTTTCAGCTTGTCCAGAAAAATTAACTTTGGTTTATGCCCCCCCCCCATGAAAACAGATTTTACTTCAAAATGAATTTAGAATAGAGAAAGCAAATTATCCCCATAGAAACCCCCAATTTTAATTTATTTCTGCTTAAAGGTCAGCAGCTATTTCCTTTACTCCTTATTTTTAAAAAAGTAGGAACATTCTAGATTTGGAAACAGTGAGAATTTTTGTTTCTTTCCTTGCTGTTTTTCTTAATTGGCTGCTATTGGTGATGTTTTCCTTTTGGTGGGTCATTTTTTATGTTTTGTACATTGTGTTCACTAGTGAGAAAGGGAAATTCTGTGATGCATTTTCATTCTGCCATATTAGCTTAGTAGTCTCAAAGTACTGTAAGGGATATGAAATAAGATCAGTGTAGTTGGCATCCAGGAAGAAGGAAATGGGTTGGACGCCTTTATAGGCTACATTATAAATTTTGGATTTCATCTTCAGAGCAATTGGGAAGCCCTTTAAGGTTTTTTTTTTTTAAAGCAGTTTACTAAAATAATCATGTTCCTCTATTTTAAAGATCATCCCAACAGCTGTGTGGAGGGTAAAGACCTGGAATGGTGCATGTGTTGTAGACAGTGGGAAATGAGTTAGGAAGCTACTACCATGATCCAAGCGAGAGACAAGATGATGGCTTCTAGCCCAGTACTCTAATTGATATCCATAATAATGACCCTGAATTATTATAAAAGAGCTTAATTCTATTTGGTATATCCTGTTCAAGATTGCAGGCAAATGTGATAGAATTTAATAAGATTTCTGCAAAGATTTATATGGTGGGAAAAAAATGCTTGGCTATTTGGAAAATAAGTATCAAGAATGACTCAGTTTGCTAAAGAAATGATTTTCAATTACAATTCGGAGATTAATCCACACAAGGCCGAGTGTTTTCATTTACACACGGAGCATACCAAAAGCAAAAAACAGACCACAGTAAAAAACATTGCTCCCTAAAAAACACTGAGGAAAACAGATTTCAAGCAGCCCAGATTTTGACATCTACTAACAGAATCTCTCTCAAACATTTGCTTGGAATCAACATGTTCTGCACACGATGACCTTCACACAAACATAGGTCTCGTATTTCTGCCACAGCAAATGTAGATTTTGAAGGAATGGAAGCAATATTGTTTTACCTATGGGATGTTTGGGTTTTAATCAAGAGATTTTGCAATGACAGCTTATAATGAGGCAGCTGGTATTACCAAAAAAGCCATATGGAACTATCATAGTGCGGCTGAAAATGGTATCAATTAACTGGTTCATTTTCAAAACTTTCGTTAAAATGAACTTGATTGCAAAATCCTCAGGAAAATAAATGTAGCTTTAAAAATTTTTGTTAAGTGGGGAGGCAGGCAGGATGGCAGAAAACTGACAATAAAAATGGATTCTAGTTTTAATTTAATGAGAAAAAATAATAGATATTCACAACTAAAAATCTATAATGAGACATCTAGCGAATTCAAACAGCCTGTTTATTCCATTGATTTTTATGTGGCTTAAGTTATATGTGGGAGGATTTAGACATACATCTTTTCAATATCTTCACTAATCTAAGGCAAGTTTTTAAATTGCCCATAGCAGTAATATTCCTGTAAGAAAAGAATACTCAGTAGATACTACAAAAGCAGATCTGGGAACTAGAAAATTTCTTCTTATTTTTTGTGATTATGTCACAAACTCAATGTTTAAATCTAATTTTCACATCTTATTTTAAAAAAAGGAAAGAAGTTGAATGACAGACCTTAATTTGTGGAAGTTCTGAGGCGTCTTATTAAAGAGAATCCACAAATAATTAAGAACTCTCAAGCTGAGTAGGCAAATTAAGGAATACGGTCTCTAAGAAAAAGGTTAATTCAAAACTGGTGCGGAAAATATCAAACAAATGTGGCTTATCGGGTGAGATTCCTAGACTGCTAAAACTAATGAGAATTTGTGTTTGTTTCTATTTAAGTGAGGTTTATTTTGTCTTTTAAATTTTGTGAAAACAAAGTCTTTATGGTGGTAAATAACAGTAATATTTTCAACAGTTAGGTGTAACAGAAAGAAGGGGAAGACCCACAGCAGACAGTGGTGGGGATGGTTCTGGCTCCAGATCTCCTATTTACAAATTATGGTACCTTGGGCAAGTCATGTAGAATTGTTGGTTTTCAGGGTTTTTTTTGTTTTGTTTTTTTTTAACATAAACTATGATAGTTGGATCATAAATGTAGACAAGAAAATGCTAGTGACCCTCACAGTCATTATTACAGGTACAGTATCAGATTCTATAGAAGCACACAGTTATGG
Source organism: Neofelis nebulosa (assembly GCF_028018385.1). Taxonomy (NCBI): domain Eukaryota; kingdom Metazoa; phylum Chordata; class Mammalia; order Carnivora; family Felidae; genus Neofelis; species Neofelis nebulosa. The sequence continues at coordinate 58,448,313 of NC_080787.1, read as the reverse complement.
TCAGGCTCATAAGCTTTAATGACTTACTTAGTCCATCTCTTATAAGCAGTAGGACCTTACACAGGTTGCTCACCTTCTCAAAACTTTATTCATAAACGGGAATAAAAATAGTACCTCACTGTAGTACTGTAGTGTGCATCAAAAGAGCTAATATGGTCAAAGTACTTAGTGCTGTATTGGGCATGTGTTAAGGGTTCTACAGATGCTGGTTACAGTACTGTATTCATTATTGGTAATATTATAGGATATACTTTTCCTATGAAATATTTTATAAGAGATTCTGTTATTATATAACCAAAATATAAAAAATATTCCATAAAAACTAAATAGGAAAAATAAAAATGATTATAAAAAGCATAGCATGGTAGCTGATGATGAATTCAATGAATGCAACATCTTTTGGGGGAGGGTCACGGATGAATCCCTTTGAAACCTGATAAACAACAGACTCCGAAAAAATGCACATATACATTCGCAGAAAAAAATGTCTCAGGAAGTTGGATGTCTGTCCTAGGTTAGGGAGCCATGATCAAGACCAGCAGTTGCAAACAGGGGGTCAGTGAGCTGAATTTCACCTGCAGATGTGTTCTACTGACTTGTATACAGTCTTCAAACTTGTCAATGTGAATGCCCCTAACAGGATGTGAATTCATCAGCACACCATGGTGCCTCCCATACTCTCTGGTGGTTAATCTCAGCCACCTTCACAGTTTTTTTTTTTTTTTTTAAAGTGAGAGAGAGAGAGAGAGACAGAGAGAGAGCGCGCGCGCATCTTAAGCAGACTCTATACCCAGCACAGAGCCTGATGAAGGGCCTGATCTTACAACTCTGAGGTCATGACCTGAGCTGAAATCAAGAGTCAGACACTTAAATGACTCAGTCACCCCGATACCTCTACCTTCACTTTTTTGGGTTATTTGCCTAACCTCTGTAGGCCTCTGAGTTGTGACCCTGGCTTTACACATTTCAGAACCTACTAGTAGGTCTTCTTATATAGGCATATTTTGTTTTATTGCATTTCCCAGATATTGTGTTTTCTACAAATTGAAGGTTTCTGGCAACCCTGCAGTTGAGGGAGTCTATCGGCATTTTTCCAGCAGTACTTGCTCACTGTATGTCTCTGTCACATTTTGGTAATTCTCACAGTATTTCAAACTTCGTTATTTTTGTTATGGTGACCTTTGATGTTACTACTGTAATCGTGTTGTGGCATCAGAAACCATGCCCATGTAAGATGCCAAACTTAAACTGATAAATGTTGTATGTGTTCTGACTCCTCCACTGACTGGCCATTCTCCTGTCTCTCTTTCCTCCAGCCTGCCTATTCCCTGAGACACAGCAATACTGAAATTAAGCCAATTAAGAACCCTACAATGGCCTCTCAGTATTCAAGTGAAAGGAAGAGCCACAAATCTCTTACTTTAAATCAAAAGCCAGAAATGATTAAGCTTATTGAGGAAGGCATGTTGAAAGCTGAAACAGGCCAAAAGCTAGGCTTCTTGTGCCAGTTAGCCAAGTTGTGAATGCAAAGGAAAAGTTCTTGTAGGAAATTAAAAGTACTACCCCAGTGATCACACAAATGATAAGACAGCAAAACAGCCCTATTGCTGATATGGAGGAAGTTTTCGTGGTTTGGACAGAAGACACACCAGCCACAGGATTCCCTTAAGCCAAAGCTAATCCAGAGCCAGGCCCTAACTCTCTTCAATTTCATGAAGGCTGAGAGAAGTGAGGAAGCTATAGAGGAAAAGTGTGAAGCTAGCAGAAGTCGGTTGGTTCATGAAGTTTAAGGAAAGCAGCAGTCTCTGTAACCTCAAAATGCAAGGTGAAGCAGCCAAGTGTTAATACAGAACCTGCTGCAGGTTATCCAGAAGATCTAGATAAGGTAACAAATGAAGGAGCTACACTAAACCAACAGATTTTCAACGTAGACAAAAGAGTCTTCTTATGGATGAGCACAGAAAGTGGTTTCATGATATGGAATGTACTCCTGGTGAAGATGTTGGGAAGATTGTTGAAATGACAACAAAAGATTTAGAACATGACATAAATTTAGTTGAGGAAGCAGCAGCAGGGTTTGAGAGGACAAACTCCAATTCTGAAAGATGTTCTACTGTGGGCAAAATGCTACCAAACAGCATCGCATGCTATAGAGAAATCATCCATGAAAGGAAGTTAAGTTGATACGGCAAACTTCTCTGTTGTCTTATTTTTAAAACCAACCACAGCCACCCCAACCTTCAGCAACTACCACCCTGAACAGTCAGCAGCCATCAACATGGAGGGAGGAACCTCCACCAGTAAAAAGTTATAACTTGCTGAAAGCTCAGATCGTGGTTAGTATTTTTTAGCCATAAAGTATTTTTTAATTAAGGTATGCAAAAATACCTATTAATACCTGTCATAATGCTACTACACACTTAATAGACTACAGTATAATGGAAACATAACTGGTATCTATACTGGGAAACCAAAAAATGCCTTCAGCTCACTTTATCATGATGGTCTGGAGCCGAACCCGTAATATCTCCAACGTATGACTGTACTATAGAAGCATGGCAAAAGAGGCTAACAAGATAAAAACCAAACACATTTCCTTGAGTCCCTTGCAGTCAGGGGTCTTACGTGTAACTAAAGTTCAGCCATGCAGGTAAATATGAGATATGGGAAATAAGAGGAACATGAGGTGGCAGCCAGAAGTAAAACAGATTTTCTACAGGGAAGATGGCAAAAGCCTCTGGTTTTCCTAGGCACCTAGGGCAACTGTTCTACAGCTACTCCAAGATTTGGCTACCTAAGGCCGTTGGTCAAATCCAGCCCACTATCTGTTTTGGTAAATAAAGTTCTACGAGAACACAGTCATGCTCATTCCTTTATATATGATCTATGGCTGCTCTGGACTACAAAAGCAGAGATGAGCAGTTTGACAGAGACCATATGGACAATACAGCCTAAAATTTTTACAATCTGGCACTTTCCTAAAAAAGTTTACTGGCCCTCGGTCTCATCCCTAGACGTGAAATGGTGGGTGGCAGCTATAGTAGAATAAGGTTTTCTCATTGTGTAGCTTCTCCTTGTTACAGTATTTCTGGGTCTGTAGATTCCTAGATTAATTCTCTGGCCCCTCTATCAATTTTATAAGTTACCTAATACCATGTGAAAAATCCCTTTCTGGTGAAAATAGCTGGACCTGCAACTAAAAACCCTGAATGAAACACAGAATAACAACAAAACAAAGGATTAGGCCATAAAGTTTAAAAATGTACTTACATTATGTGTCATCTCGAAGTACTTCTGACAGGCTACTTGGTAATGTGTCCCTTTTACTAAATCCAAAATCTAAAATGAATGGGAAAAGGAGAAAGCAAAATTAGAAACTAAGTCTCTCTAAACCACTGTAGTTCATGGTTGTTGGCCTTTTCATAATCTTTATTCCAGACAGGAAATGCATTAAATCATGTAGCATGTTGTACTTCTGCAGCCTGGGCACCGTGATAATTTTGACATTATACACCAGCCGCTTAGGTCAGCATTAAGCTACAGATGACAAGAGATAGTAAGTGATCTTTGTGACCTACCAACTGTGAATTTCAATAACTTTACCTTGACAACAAGATGAAAACAGATCCTAGTATTATGACTTTGACAGTTATTGTCAGAACATCACCTTGCAACTTCTCTTCCAAAATTATAGATATAAATCTAGTAATCTAAATGATTGGTGCATGAAGCAATCAGGTGTACTATTTAGATTTTTATTTTCCACATTACAGTTTATACAGATACGGCTCAAAATACAGCTGTGTGCCCATCAGGAAAATTTAATGTAAGCCCTTTGGAAGAGTGTCTGTGGAGAGGGAATGCTTTTACCTTCAATCAGATTTGTTCTTTTTTTGAAATGAAGTTATTTCTAGTAAAGCTCAGCAGAATATGAGAGTGAATAGTCTATTCTGAACACCTATTAGGAACATCATCCTATCTTTTGTAAATACAATTTGCTTTCCAATTCTACTTCATGTAATCTCTTCAGAGCGGTACAAACTCCCATTCTTATCAGCCAAGTGCAATGCCAGTTGAAATTTGTAAAGTTTCACCACCTCCCCTGCCAAATAAATAAAATATATATTTGGCCTATTTATCAAACACAGTAAAAATGCTGGAATTAAGAGATAGCCTAAAATGAAGGGAAATGTAATTCTGGAGAAATGTTCATTTTTATCCCTTTTCAAAAGGCTGACCTTCCTGTGACAACAGAAATGTACATGAAGTCTCAAATTCCTGCTATCCTCATTATTGAATATAGCTTACATCTTTTGACAAACACACAAAATTATTACAGTTACAGAGCAGGAATCATACAATACTGACAGTGTGCTTAAAAGAACTGTTTTTCTTTGATTGTCTTATAGATTACATTTCTGCATTTCAGGTCACCTTTTATTAAATCCTTTATGAAAGACCTATATAAATGCCAACCAACCACAGCACCCAGGATCCTACTTGACTTGTCCATTTTTCTCCAATTCATTAGAGCAGAAATGAAAAATAAATCAATTTAAAATCAATGGCTATAAAGTTTTAAAACTGAAGCAAGCAACAAAGTTTTCAAAGTAATTTTAACACTGAGTTCGTACTCTCCAATGTTTTTACATACAGATATTCAAATTGTGTTGAGATGAACTTATAACTGATTATTTGCAAACATCAATGATACCATGAAGGAATATCTGTGAACTACAATTTTGGAGAAGCAAAGCCTTCAAACTTTAGTTAAATTTAAATGATACCGTAAATTACCTGAAGAGAAATGAATTCACAGAAATAAAAAGCTCAATTGTGTGGTATATAACAAAGCTCTTTTATGTAAAAACACAACAATAAATCCAACATCATATTCTATGTATATACATATTCTTAAGATATATATATTTAAATATATATGAGCTTATATACATATATTTAAATATCTTCCTTGGAAAGTAAATGTGTAACATTATATACAAACATTCTAATATATATATTTGGGAAACATTTTTTTTTAATTAAAAAAAATTTTTTTAATTAAGTTTATTTATTTAGAGGGAGTGGCACAGAGAGAGGGAGACAATCTCAAGCAGGCTCTGCACTGTCAGTGCAAAGCCTGACATGGGGCTCGAACTCATGAACCGTGAGATTATGACCTGAGCCAAAACCGAGTCGGACACTTTACTGACTGAACCAATCAGGTGCCCCAAGATTTAAAAAATATCTAGTTGGGGAAGCCTAGCTGGCTCAGTCAGTAGGGCATGTGACTCTTGATTGTAAGTTCAGGGTTGTGAGTTCAAGCCCCATGATGGGCAGGGAGCCTACTTTAAAAAATAAATATAAAAAATTAAAAATAAAAAATAGTTGGGTGATATATGTTAAAGAAAATGGACACATAAGCCACAGAAGGAGAAAAGCTTATGTATTTTGAAATTTTAGGTTCCATTAAAATTAAATTTGGATTAATCACAGATCAACCCTTCCCCTCCACCCTGCTCCACTCCGAGAGAAGGCTCTTAACAAAAATCATTTAGTTTTCCTTTCACTTTTTGCTTTATTTTTCTACAATGAATTGTTACTTGAAAATTTCTTGCAAATCCAGAAATAAATCATTCAACCATCATCAATCCCTAAGTAACTTTACTGATCATGTCACAGCCTATTTAGGGTGAATGAAGGTTTCTACACATATGTAAAGGTGTAATAGGGGGAAAAAAAAAGACAATAGAGTCTTCTTTCATTGCCCAAAAAAAAAGCTATTCAAAGAAAGACCTAAAGAGAGGTTCTAGAGAAGGAGAAAGAAAACCCTCCACAGTAATGGAGATGTGAGGACAATATATGAACTACTAGAAGAAAACCAAGAGAAAGGCTGCTTTGAGACAATTAGATATTATTTATAGGTATTACCTTCATTTCAGAGATGAAGAAATATATCCCCTTAAAATAGGGGTGTCTATCTAGTGAGTGCCGTTTACTGTGGGAAGAATTAAAAAATCCTATGCAATTTATGATTTTCTTTTCTTTAAGGGGAATAAGTGAAACATTAACTCAAGAAACCCAGTAACTAATAAACATATATACTTTAATTTCACATTATGATCTAGATTATACATACACAGGAGGAGAAAAAAGAAAGAGAAGGATGTTATGGACCAATGAATGAAGTTTGGTGTTTTTCTCTGAGTAAAATGGGGAGCTACTGCAATTTTCTTGGCATAGGACTGGCATGACCTGACACTGTTAACAGGATTATTCTGCATGATATGATGGAAACAAACTAGAGGGAGTAGGGACAGAAATAGGGAGCTCATTACAAGAATCCAAGGAACAGATGGTACAGGCTTTGGCCAGGCTGGTAAGAGTAGTGGTTACAAGCGGTCACATTTCCCACTTACTGGCCATAACCATTTTTGAAAAACAGCTGTTCTGCACAAAAATGCTCAATAGGAACCTATTCCCTGATGTTTTAGAGTAATTCATTACCTATCACTCAACACTTTCCCACTCTGACTGATTTCCTAAATAAAACTAAGTAGTCTAAAAACTCAGTAAAATGCAGGGATACCTGGGTGGCTCAGTCAGTTGAGTGGCTGACATTGGCTCAGGTCATGATCTTGTGGTCCGTTGGGTCTGAGCCCTGCATCAGGCTCTGTGCCAACAGCTCAAAGCCTAGAACCTGTTTGGGGTTCTGTCTCTGTCTGTCTGTCTGTCTCTCTCTCTGCCCCTCACGTGCTCACACTCTCTCTTTCTCTCAAAATAAACATTAAGGGGCGCCTGGGTGGCTCAGTCGGTTAAGCGGCCGACTTCAGCTCAGGTCACGATCTCGCAGTCCGTGAGTTCGAGCCCCGCGTCGGGCTCTGTGCTGACAGTTCAGAGCCTGGAGCCTGTTTCAGATTCTGTGTCTCCCTCTCTCTCTGCCCCTGCCCTGTTCATGCTCTGTCTCTCTCTGTCTCAAAAATAAATAAACGTTAAAAAAAAAAAATTTTTAATAAAAAAAAAAAAAAAATTAAAAAATTAAAGCTCAGTAAAATGCAAAATGTAAGTAACAAACTATCATGTAAAATAAATGTAGAATACCAAAAATGCCACTTACTAGTCACTAAACAATATGAGTTAACAAATAGATACTTCTCATACAATAGCCAGTGAGTAGGACACCTGAAACCTCTGTCAGGCAACATCTTAGATGCACACCCACTCTGTGGACTTCAAAATATTCACAAGTGATTATGATGTTCTACCATTTTTAAAAAATAATATATTTATTATTTTTTTAACTTACATCCAAGTTAGTTAGTATATAGTGCAATAATGATTTCAGGAGCAGAATCCAGTGATTCATCCCCTACATATAACACTCAGTGCTCATCCCAACAAGTGTCCTCCTTAATGCCCCTTGCCCATTTAGCCCATTCCCACCCCCCCCCAACCCCCTCCAGCAACTCTCAGTTTGTTCTCTGTATTTAAGAGTGTTCTAACATTTCTATATGGAATGTAACTTGGGGCTTTTTCTGCACCCAATTTTCTTTAATTTTTCTGATACAAACCTCACTAGCAAATGCTATACTAAGATAGTCTACAGGTATGTTGAGGATGGTACCGGTATAATTTGTCAATGGGATGGATGACTCCAAGGCAGGAAATACAAAGCTAAAAATCAAAAGAAAAGAGAACTGAGGTATCAGCAATATACTAAAATCAGTTTGTGAAATAGAAGCAAAGACAGAAACTTGACCAAAAAAACCCCAAAATCTAAGGACAGATGCCTGAGATAGACTGTAGAAAAGAATTATAGGTCAGAAGCTAAGTTCTCACAACATGTTTTACATGTCCTTGGAAAGATTCTTTGCTTTTCTGAAGGTGGACCACTTATATGTTAATGTACAGATGCTGAAAATGCTCACTGCTAAGTCACAAAGGCTGGACAGGGATGGTTAAGCAGTGATGGTTGGCATGCACGATGACAGTGGTTACTGACCCTTCTTTATTATTTACAATTCAGGGTCTCAGCAATGGTTGGGCTCATTTAGAGTTTAAATTTTGTGTGTAGGTATAATTCAAGTAATCACTTTTTAAAAAATGCTGAGTTCTAACAGAAGAGCCCATGTCCCAGGCCAATGGACATATATGCTTGATTCTATGATAGCCAGACTACTGTGAACCTGAAAAAGACCTAGGGTTTAACCAAAAGTGGTGTGCTTTTCTTTGAAACTAAAAATTTTTCTTTGATGCTTTCAAGAATGAAGAAATATTGGCTGTGGTAATATTTTTATAGTGTTAATTTTGAACTTACCTACCTAATCTTGTCCTTTTTTTTTTTTTTTAAATATGCTTTGGGGGTAGGGGAGGCATATGGGGAGTTATTTCATATTGTGCTTATTTATACATATTTTTTGTGTTGGAATCATATATAATATGACATTAAATTTTTTTAAAGAAAATGAAATTCTGTGGGAGGCTGGCTTGGTTAAGCGATTGACTTTGGCTCAGGTCATGATCTCACGGTTTGTTGAGTTCAAGACCTGCTTTGGGCTCTGTGCAGACAGCTTGGAGCCTGGGGCCTGCTTTGGATTCTGTGCCTCCCTCTCTCTCTGCCCCTCCCCCACTTGTACACGCGGGCTTGCTTTCTCTCAAAAATAAACAAACTTAAAAAAATAAAAAATAAAAAATAAAAAGGAAAATGAAATTCTGTAAAGAAGCCAGAATGAAGATGTAGTTAGTCAACAGTACTTTTTTGGCAATGTTCATTCAGCCAGATATCTTCTGAAGGGTCAAACCTCCATCCTCCTAAATTGGCCTTTGCTCTTCTTAGAGGGATAGCTCCATAAGGTTCCAGTTCAGCAGGCAGGGACTGGCCAGAGAAGAGGGTCAGAAATAAAACAGGTGAGGGAAACTAAATGAGATGAAGAAATGTGAGGAGGAGACAAAAAGAAACAAACAGGAAAATGAAAGAACCAGGTAGAAGACAAATGTAGAAAGCCAGAGGAATGGGGTAAATGAAATGGAGATCACAGCTTACTATTTACGTGGCCTGTAAACACCAAAGTATAACCCATAGCTCACAAAAGGTGTTTCAAATTCCATTTTGGAAGAGCAAGAGCACACCATGATTTCCTCTGGTATATACCAAAATAAGTGTCAATTCTGATGATGAAGCTAGAAGTTTTTTTTTCTTTTTTTAATGTTTATTCATTTTTGAGAGACAGAGTGCAAGCAGAGGGTGGCAGAGAGAGAGACACACACACAGAATTCAAAGAAGGCTCCAGGGTCTGAGCTCTCAGCACAGAGCCCAACATGGGGCTTGAACTCATGAACTGTGAGATGACCTGAGCCAAAGTCAGAAGCTCAACCAACGGAGCCATCCAGGCACCCTGGCTAGAAGTTTTTCTAACTCTGCTTTAGAAAAATGTAACCGAAGAATTTGAATAATCATATCAAATAAGGCTCCTTTGAAAATACAAACATTTTTTAAAGTTATTTATTTGAGAGATAGAAAGTGTGTGTGCACATGTGAGTGTGCATGCAAGTGAGCAGGAGGGGGGGAGGGGGCAGAAGGGAGAGGGGGAGAGGAGGAGAGGGGAGGAGAGAATCCCAAGTAGGCTCCATGCTCAATGTGGAGCCCAACACGGGGCTCGATCTCATGACTGCAAGATCACAACCTGAGCAGATATCAAGAGTCAGACACTTAACCCACTGAGCCACCCAGGTGTCCCGAAAATACAAAATTGTTTAAAGAAAAATTTCTATGAAGATTTAAGACTATTGATCAAATGGAAATTTTACTTTTGGTTTTTAATGCCAATATTTCCAGAATAAAGTACAAAATGTCAAGCATAACAATCCATTTATTGTTCTAATTCATCAGTGACCAAAAGGCTCAGAAAAAAATAAGAGTAGTTGGGGCGCCTGGGTGGCTCAGTCGGTTAAGCGTCCGACTTCGGCTCAGGTCACGATCTCGCGGTCCCGGAGTTGGAGCCCCGCGTCAGGCTCTGGGCTGATGGCTCAGAGCCTGGAGCCTCTTTCCGATTCTGTGTCTCCCTCTCTCTCTGCCCCTCCCCCATTCATGCTCTGTCTCTCTCGGTCTCAAAAATAAATAAACGTTAAAAAAAAAAATAAGAGTAGTGACATCAAACTAGATTTTGGTAATTAATATTCTTTAACTTTGCTTTTTATTTTTAATTATTTTTTAACAGCTGACCAAAGCCCACCATGAAGAATAACACTTCATCTACCTCTTCATCCTCAGGGCTAATAACTATTTTGGTTTTGAATTTTTTGTTTATTTGTTTTGAATTCTAATACAGTGGCTACCCAAGATACCCTTCCAGTAGAGGAGGAAGGAGCATATTAGGTGATGTTTTCCTTATTTCATTGGTAATATATTACAGCTAGTTGACAAACATAGGATATACAAAATACTGATGGGAAACCTTTCTATTTACATACTCACACACACACTAGAAATATAGAAAAAAAATTAAAACAGAAATGTACATAACATTTTATAACTTTGAGCCACACTTCCTTCTTTCTTCCTAATGCTCTCTACTATTCCCTGCCATCTGTAGCTTCCTCTATGCCCTTTGCTTCAGAGCCTGCCAGTGAGGTCCAGATGATTTCCTGGCAGCAGAACATAGCCACCTGCCTGTCCTTGGCTTTGGTGAGTCAGGTGCTGCACAGCTAGGTGTGCTGAGCTCACCAATCAGACATGCAGTTAATCTGTCTCTAATTCAAGGTCATATTCTGTCTTATTTAAAAGTGATAACAAGCTTGTTTCTTTGTAAAAAGCTCAACCTTTTGAAAGTAGACCTGCTGATATTTTTCCACTTCATCTCTAACCATCCTTTATTTCAAAGGTGAAAGAAAATGTGGTACAGATGCAGAGTCTGGAACACTTTTGAACATATTACTTTGCTCCTATTTCTTACACACTCAGCATAGCTTAGGCAGCCGCCACCTTACATCTCTGCTGTGACCTTCATTTATTGGCAGATCAGGGGCAAGTTTCCCTCTCTTGAAGATGTACTTTCACTCATTTAAAACATTACATGCCAAGAATTTTTCTGACTCACTCTTCATTTTCTATAAACACAGTTATCTGACTGAATCGATTCCACCTCCAAATGTCTCTAAAAACATACCCTTTCCTCCCCATTGTTCAGGCTGTAATCATTCTCTTTTTTATTGAAAAGCTTCTTGACTTATTCTTTCCTCACTCAAGACAGCTTCCAAACTGCCACCATAGTAACTTTTCTAAAATCAAATCTAATCCTGGCATTGCTGGTTTCCAGCCGAAAACGGGTCACAAATTCATTATGGTCCAAAAGGCCTTGTTCATCAGGCCCCAAGTCTCCTTCTTTGGGCCCCTCTCCTGCTCTGCCTGGTCACTGGGGTCCTTACGCTCTAGTCCAGGTCCTCCCACAGTGTATTCTTTGGAATTTTAGCTCACAAAATCCTAATGACTCAGAGGGTTTTTTCACCTAATGCCTTTTTTGGTTTGGTTCCAATGAGAATTATCTAAGTTTCTTTATAGCAGGACTTAACAGGATAGTGTTCTTCAGAGTAATTTGTCTCCAGAACTTGTTCCATAGCTCTCCCAGGACTAGGGCTCCTCAAAACACACCCTGACAACTTGTCTACATAGGCTCACCTCCCGAAGTCTTATGCTATTTCCTGGTCTTGGCTAGGTTCCTCTTACCACACTTAATTTGTTCACTGTCTCCCCTACTAGAACAGCAGCTCCATAAAGGCAGAGGTCTTGTGCCTTGAACAGTAACTGGAATATAGTCATCACCTTGTTATTATTTATTCATGTTGAATGAATGCTGTTCCTTTTGCCTCATAAGCCTCACTTCCCTCCACTGGGGAAACTCCTACTCAATTTTCAAAAGCAATGTAATGATCACTTCCTACAGGAAGCATTCCCTGAGTTCACACCTCTCTCTCAGCAGATCCTGCCCTCTGATTCTCCAGCTGGCACTTTAAATGTATTTTTATTAAAGCACTTATCACACTTTATTATAGTGAATTATGCCTTTTGGCACCATTAGACTAAAAGCTCTAAAATAGTTTCTTAATCATTCTATTTCCAGATTTGAACATACTGAAAACTCAGTGACATGTCAAGTGCTCAGTAAATGTTTATTGAGTAATAAAATGTCTTTCCTCACCAAGGCAACTTACTTCTATTTAAATCAGTCTTAGAGCACTGTTACTAGAACTGTTTCAATTAGTTGCTTTACATTTCTTTCTAACTTTGTCTGGGGCGGGGGGGGGGGGGCGGTGTGTGTAGACCACAGCTAAAAAATTACTAATTTAGTTCTTCCACAAGGTGTTAACAGAGCTTGAGAGGTTTCTCTAGTCACAGCTGAAGACACTCTGGAGAAAAGAATGAAAATAATCTATCACATTAACTTGAATCCAAATGTAGAAATCTGCCATTGCTATATATAGTTTTACACATGCAGGCAAACGCTAATATATGCAAACACAGACAGGCCTCTGCCAACGCCTCTCAAATAAGCTTTCAGACTATGAACTGATTGAGTGAGTCATTCATTTGCTTACTCCATTCATTCAGCCCACATTCATTAAGCTCCTATAATGAATTCCAGGCACTGTAGTTAGAGACTGGTTTTATTCAGAAGACAGACACCATTTCTGCTCCCAGGAAGGATAAAGTCACAATGAGTCTAGAGGGGAGGGCAAACAATAAGCAGGTTGTTACAGAGGAGGAAAGGGAGGAAAAGTGATTGAAACTTCCAGAGGAGGGCCCTACTGAGTGAAATTATAATAAATGAGTAATAGTTACCAAGATAAAGAAAAGGGTAAGGACAACCCAGACACAGGGAATAACATGCAAAGGAGGCAGAGAAACTGGACAGCAAAGTGTTTAAGGATGGGCAGAAATTAAAGTATATTAGAAAGATTACTTTGGCATCGTGTGAAGGGCTTTTGGGGGAAAGAGAGACTGAAAATTAGGAATTAAAGTGACATGACATCCTAGGTTACGGAAGACAGAGACGAAAGAGCGAACAGGTTCAGTAACACTTAAAAACAGAAAGGAGCCTTGAATATTTTCCTGATTTCTGGCTTGAACATCCAGTGTTTCCTTCACATTCCATGGAGATTATGTAGTGGACTCTGTGGTATGCTGTCTACATCCCCTCTCCTCAGAACAAGGACACACATTTTTCCAGGGTCAGAGAGTGTTGATGACTGCCAGCCTGCGGCAGAAGTCCCTCTCAGGTGAGGCTGAGGAAAGCCATTTTGCTCAAGGTGCTGTTTCCTTCTGGAGAGCAGCCAGATCCAGTGACTGGTTGGTGCAGTGATAGAAAGGCCAACAGCCCTTGCTCCAATTAGGGACACCTCTGCAGGGTCATCCAGCCTCAGAGTTCCCTGAAGGATCAACTAAAGACCACCTTCTCCTTCTGCTCAAGCCTGTCTTCACTCCCTGACAGATATGGATCCTGAGAGAACTCCCCAATGAACCTCCTGCACACCAATCAGCACAGTGAACCAATCTGTAACACAGTCCAATTATTTTTTGCTTGTTAGTTTTTGCAGGAAGAGGGATGGAAAAATGTGAATAATAATAATGATAATAAGCTACTATGTATACTGTTCTAGTTATTGTACTTATCTGCTCTCTAAATGTCTTCATGTGTGCATATATATGCAAACACATTAGAAAAAGAATGATGATAGCTATTTCTTAGATCTTTGAGAAGCCATGAGAATCTTATTAAAAGTGTGAACCTCCTCAATTGGAAAATGTACTATGCCACAATTCATAAATCCTGAAATATTCTCACAAATCAGCCAACTACTAAATAGAAGTGAGGCTTTCTGGAAGGTGTATGACACTCAAATTTGGTAATCATATTACTCCCTATTATGTTTTTTTGTACAATATAAAAATGCTGATATTGAAAATTTCTCATTGTCTTTTAACTTACTATATTTGAATAAAGATTTGAATCATTAAAAATAGGTACCCAAAAAGGATTCTTGGGAAGCTATTAAACTGCCACCCAAAATACTGAATTCCTTAGTGCAGTTTAATACTAACATTTGGGTTAAAGGATTTAAGCTTTAAGGGAACATCAATGACTAAGTGAACTTGGAATAAGGGGAGGAAGGGAATGAGAAGAAAGAGAAAAGGGGAGAAGGAGGACAAATGAGAACATATATGTAAAGTCTACTCAGCAACATGGACAAAAGTACTGCCAAAATCAATCCCACGACTCACTAATTAAAACTGTGCTTAAGTATTCTATTTTTGTGCCTAATATAAACGCAAGTCAGTCCAGAATCCCTATGTCCTATGATCTTTATGGAAATGATGAAAATATTTATACCAATTTAGTAGTTATTTTCAAATATCTTACTTATAAAAAGAAATGTATCATATCAGACATGATATTGAAACAGAAAGTAAAATCTGTCACTTAAAGGTCTGTCCAAGGACTACAGGATTAAGAGAAAAATATATGTAAATTTGCATATATATAATATTTTACATACACATATGCATACAGGTTTACATACATCCATATGCATATACATAAATAAAGATCAGAAACAGAAAACAACATGAAATACACTGTAAGCTGATGGGAAACAATACCAAGAAGTCTGAAATGGCTTAAAGCTAAGCAGACTAAGACTTTCTAACACTTGCTATATAAAATAAGGTTAGTTATTTAATTTTTTGTATTCTTTAAGTTTGCTTGTCTTAAAAAAGGGGAGCAAGGCTCTGGGAGAATACTCTATAAAATGGATCATGAAATAAATTAAGCTAGGTGAACAGTTATGTCTACAGGTAGACAGACTAGATTTTATTATAAGTATCATAAGTGACAGCATCATATGCTACTGAAATTCCTCTATAGGTATAATTTTCACGTAATGAACAAATAAAATAATTCTAGAAATAGAAATAATTATAAACAGGGTACTAAATTTCCTTTAAAGAAAAACTATGTCTTCTATTTTAATGCAATTTTAATAAAAGTAAACTTCAATAGGTTTGGCTAACAGTGGCAAATGTTATTTGACTTTTGAAATGATTTTTCCTTTGAAACATATTGAACAATATTAAATAATCTTCAAATGACCATTTATTTTCAGGGTGCCTGGGTGGCTCAATCAGTTAAGCATCTGACTCTTGATTTCAGCTCAGCATGATCTCACAGTTTGTGAGCTCAAGTCCAGTGTTCCAATCCCCCCTTGGGACTCTCTCCCTCTCTCTCTGTCCCTCCCCAGCTCACACACTCTCTCAAAATATATAAACATTAAAAAAACAAAAACAAAAAAATTGCACAAATGACCATTTGTTTTCAATCTATAAAAAAAGGAAGGATATATACAGAAATTTATTTTAGATATTCAATGATTTTTGTGATAAAGCCAAAAATGCAATCACATCCTCCTCACCCCAATTCAAATGCTCAACTTCCAAACTTTTCCTTAATGTAGTTCTAAGATATACCAAGAACAATGTACACATCTTCAACTACAACTATAAGAAAAGCAAAGCTAAGTGTAGCAATCTAAGTACTGTTCTCATAAATCAAGAGATGCTCCTAGAGATGAAATAGACAGAAAAGCTGCTCTTCGAAGCAGTTACTGTTCATAAAGTAATGGACAGACTGAATACTATCTATTGACAAGTACTCCTTACCTAAGAAAATCATAGGAGTTTTAGGTAGTTCAGATTTATATGAACATTGAGTAAGGAGTCACTGAAGTTTATCTTTGCCATAAAATCTTCTTGACATAGTGTTACTTCTGTTTCTTAAGCTGTCCATTTTGAAAGATTTCTTCATTAAAAGGCATTTGTCAGTTTTAGATTTAAGATGCTCACTAACTTGAGAACTCTTGTACTAGGAAAATGAAAGGTTAACCTACCTCTCAAAAAGTAAAAAGAGCATACATCTTTACATATTTCATAATTTTAGTATCACTATTAAGTTTCTTGAAAGCACCAATTAGATTTGCTTTTAAAATAATTATTGGAACACCTGGGTTGAGCATTTGACTTCGATCTGTTTGAGCATATGAGCTAATCCATTTCATAGTTCGTGAGTTTGAGCCCCGCATTGGGCTCTGTACTGGTGGTACAGAACCTGCTTGAACATCAGTTTTAATTGGTCAAATACAATTGTATGCTAGAAGCAAATATTAAAATATGATAGGGAAATAGAAACTAATCACTCTAATACTTAGTCCCAAAGGCTCAGTAGTCCCATGTAACTATTTAGAGCATTGTTCTCCAACAGAAATATAATGAATGACATCTATAATTTTAAACTTTCTAACTATAATTAAAAAGGTAGCAACAGGGGTGCCTGGGTCGCTCAGTTGCTTAGGCATCCCACTTTGGCCCAGGTCATGATCCCGCGCTTCATGGATTTAAGCCCCACATCAGACTCTGTGCTGACAGCTCAGAGCCTGGAGCCTGCTTCAGATTCTGTGTCTCCCTCTCTCTCTGCCCCTCCCTGGCCTGCACTCTGTCTCTCTGTCCCCCCCAAATAAATAAACATTAAAAAAATAAAAATAAGCGTTGCCTGGGTGGCTCAGTTGGTTGAGCATCTGACTTCAGCTCAGGTCATGATTTCATGGTCCGTGAGTTTGAGCCCCACATGAGGCTCTGTACTGACAGCTCAGAGCCTGGATCCTGCTTCAGATTCTTTCTCTCTCTTTCTTTCTCTCTCACAAATAAACATTAAAAAAATAAAAATAAAGGTAGAAACAAATGAAATTAATTTTAACTTATTTGAATTAATAGTTTATTGTCATTTCGACATGTAATTAATATAAAAATATTTCTGAGATATTTTATAATGCTTTTTCACTTAAATTTTTGAAACCTGGTATATATTTTATCCTTTAAGTGTTATACTAGAGCTGACTCACATTGGCTTCTGAGAATCAATTGTGCATTATGACTTTCCAAGTCAGGGTTTTGACATCACTTTGGTAGTTTAAAATTGGCCACAACAGAAGTACTTACATTAACAGAAACCAGAAAATGACGTAAATCAAGGCTCTCCTACCCGACCCCTCCACTAGCTGGTTTACCAATACACCACTGCCTTCAGTGGTACATCTTGATTTGGACCAGCCACATTTCAAGTGCTAAAAAAATCAATCACAGAGATTCTTGTTTTTAATTTTAAAAAATATTTATTTATTTTTGAGAGACAGAGACAACAGCGTGAGAGTGGGAGGGGCAGAGAGAGATGGAGACAGAATCTGAAGCAGGCTCCAGCCTCTGAGCTGTTAACACAGAGCCCAATGTAGGGCTTGAACTCACAAGCTGTGAGATTGTGACCTGGGCTGAAGTTGGACGTTTAACCGACCGAGCCACCCAGGTGCCCCAATCACAGAGATTCTTGATCAAGATGGTGGAGCAAGAGGATACTGTCTCACCTCATCCCACAAACACACCAAAACTGCAACTACATATAGAACAGCTCTCTCTGAAAACAACCTGATGAATAGCAGAACAGCTTTCCACAACTAATGATATAAGAAAAAGTCACATTGAGATGGTTAGGGGAGGCAGAGGCACAGTTTGGTCAGGGCCCACACGTGGGAGGGATATCACCAATGCAAAGGTCTCTGAGGAGTGAGGGGTTCAAGCCCCACTTTAGCTACTCCGGATCTGGGGACCTGCACTGAAAAGACACATCCACATAACTTAGGGCTTTGAAAATCAGTGGGGCTTAACTTTGGGAGAGTCAGGGGGTTACAGGAAAAGAAAAGTGTGCACACAAAATCGCTTGCTCCACAAACCCACACAGAGGCAGCAATCTGAAAAGCAAGCACTTTGGCCATACATGAAGGAGATTTACTGGCTAATTTTAGGCATGTGCCAGAGGTGAAGGAATCTATAGGAATTTTATCTGGATTGGAAGTGCTGACAGGCACCACTTTTGGTACTCTGATCAACATAGCACTGCTCACCTTGCCCCAGCATTCCCCTACAAACCTGCCCACCCCAACAGATGCACCGCCAAAGTGGCCCCCATTCCCATCACACCTCCCAGTGGGTGGTGTCAGCCTGGAAACAACTCCTGCCCCTAGTGGCAGCCCTACCCATCAGTATGCCTGCAGCAGCCATGACCGACCCTACAACAAGAGGGTACATGCAGCCCATACAGGGTATACCCCTGGTGTGCATGCTTCTGCTGATTGAGGGGACTGTGCTTATGGGTCCCAAAAGACAATTTCTACATAATGCTACTCCTTTAAGAATGGGAGACTCAGCTGTTCTACATTATACACAGTAACAAGACAGAATCAGGCAAAATGAAGAGACAGAAGAATATGTTCCAAATAAAAAAAACAAGATAAAACCTTAAAAAAGAACAACACTGACAATGATGGGGAGATAAGCAATCTACCTGATAGAGTGCAAAGTAATGGTCGTAAGGATGCTCACTGAACCCAAGAATGGATGAACAAAGTGACAATTTCAACAAAGAAAGAAAAAAAAATCAGAGCTAAAGAATATAGTAACAAATGAAAAGTAGAGGGAATCAAAAGAAGATTACAGGATGCAGAGTAGATCAGCAACCTTAAAGAGAGTAGAGAAAATTATCTAAACTCAATAGCAAAGAGAAAAAACATTAAAAAAAAATGAGGATAATTTCAGGAACCTCTGGAACATCAAGTGTACTAATTCACTTATGTACAAAAAGGAAAAGAAAGAAAGGAGCAGAATATTTATTTGAAGAAATAATAGCTGAAAACTTCCCTAATCTGGAGAAGGAAAGACATCCAGGTTCAGGAATCATGGCGAGCCCCAAACAAGACAAAGAACCCAGAGGTCTGCATCAAGACACATAATTGTTAAAGTGTCAAAAATTAAAGATAAAGAGAGAATCTTGAAAGCAGCAAGAGGAAAGCAACTAGTTTTACACCAGAAAACCCCCATATGACTATCCACTAATTTTTCAGCAAAAAATGAGCAAGCCAGAAGGAGGTGGCATGATATATTCAAAGTGCTAAAAGGAAAAAACCTACAACAAAGAATACTCTATTCGGCAAGGTTATGTTTCATAATTGAAGGAGAGATAGTTTCCCAGACAAACAAAAGTTAAAGGAGTTCATCATCACAAAACCAGCCTTACAATGTTAAAAAGACTCCTTTAAACAGAAAACAAAAGGCTGTAACTAGAAGAAACTTATGAAAGAAAAAAAAAATCTCAATACTCTGGTTTCTCTTCAGATCGAATAAATCTTTCACCTTTTAAAGAAAGAAAGAGAAAGACAGAAAGAAAGAATCTCACTGGTAAAAGCTAATGTATAGAAAAGGTAGTTGATTAACCACTTTATAAAGCTGGGATGAAAGTTAAAAACCAAAAATAGCAAATCAACTATATCTATAACTATTACTTAAGGAAAACACAAAATAAAAAGTTGTAAAGTAGGACTTCAAAAAACATACAACATGGCGGGGGGCGGGGTGTAATGTTTTTAAAATGCATTTGAACATAAGTAACCATCAACTTAAAACTGCTGATTGTTATATATGAACCTCATGGCAACCACAAACAAAAAACCTAGAATAGAACAGTTCCTTGGATCTTCTATCTACTAGATTGGGTGCTGCCCAATTCATCAATCATTGAATAAAGCCAGTAAGATCTATAAAAATGTACTTAGTTGATATTCGTTCAACAGGCTGATGGAAGGAGTGGAACCCAGAAACTTCTGATGGCTTCGGGAATAAGAAACATGAGAGTTGAGGCCCATGAACCTTTGGGTTCTAGGTCTTTCTCACTGTTTCTGAGGGACATGGGTAAGTTCCTCTTGGTTCTGAGCTCCACTCTCTTTGTGTTGCACGCTCCTGATCTAAATGGCTTTCCAGCCCAGGATTAATGGGTCAATCTAGACTGACAGGAGGCTCTAACAGAGAGCCAGTCCTTAGTCCATGGTTAGTCCACAGTCCCAGTCAAGGGTTTATTTAGCAGGTAGGCTTGAGCTGGCAGATGATTACATCTAAAATCGGAGTTCCTTGCCCTTGGTTCAGTCCATGGTCCCCATTTGCTGCAGTATGATGGTTCAGTCTCTAGTTCCACTTTGGAAACTGCTAGTGGTACATACCTAAGGCCTTTTCTTGGCCAGTCCACAGTACTCTCTCTTTGGTTACTGCTGATATGCACAGTCCATTTCCTTGGTTACTACTGGTTTCTGTTAATGTGCACATGAGGTAAAATGATTAACAGGCCTGCTGTTAATGGAAGTCACAGAAGCCAAAGTTGCAAAATTGGTAGGCATGGATCAAGTGCTTAAAAGCTGTATTAGAGTCCTTGACACCTAACTCTAAGACTCCCATACTAGGATAAACTGATCATGGAATGGGTTAGATTGACACTAGGTCACCTGCCAACCTCAAAAAAAAATTCTATGCAACGAGGTACATTGTAAAACACCCTAAATCCCCAACCTAGCGGCATACCCCTTTTCAGGCATTAACTTGGCTCCAAGAAACCGAAGGCCTAATTAAAGAAATGGAATCCTCATATTTCAAAAAAAATGAGTATACTACCATCTGGCACAACTGCTTATTTTATATCTAAAAACTGTGGTCCTAGAAGCTGCACATATCTATAAAAATGGCAAAATCTTATTAAGACAACCTAGAATTAAAACGCCTTTACGGGAACAAGAAGTGCACTTGAAAGCAAGAGTTCCCAAATCAAACAATTAGGATACCCATTTGAACTGGTATGCAGAACCTCGAAAAGGCTATAAGATTCAAAAACAGCTTCATTGAATGATTCAGTATAAAAGGCTAATGAAAAGACTTAAGAGGCACTTACAAGACTAAGGCTGATGTGACTTCTACTACTC
This sequence comes from Neofelis nebulosa, assembly GCF_028018385.1. Lineage (NCBI taxonomy): Eukaryota > Metazoa > Chordata > Mammalia > Carnivora > Felidae > Neofelis > Neofelis nebulosa. Next base: position 58,427,421 of record NC_080787.1, on the reverse strand, counting down.
CCCTCGATCCTCCTTTACCTGAGTACTCAGAGTCTACTACTAATCTTCTATCTGAACTGCCTTTCCATTCTGAAAAGACTGTCATACAACCATAAGAGAAAGTCCACCAAGTTAGTGACTCTACAGATGCCACCATATTTACTCTTGGAGGGTCCTCATACAGGCCCCTCTCAGAGTTGATAGGACTCTAGGAATTCTCTTGCAAATTGCTACAAGTTATTCCATTAAATAGCCAAGAATAAATGAAAATTAAGGGAAAATCATGCCAATATTGGACCTACACTCTGAAACCCACTCACTCTGGAACCTACAGATGGGATCCTGGGAAAACTGGCAAAAGCCAGTGAAAGGTGAAAAATCTTAACAAAGTCAGCTCTCCTGGATCTCTATCTGTAGTACTCAGCTGAGAGAAGGTAAAATTTCACATTGTCCCTTCCTTTCCAAATCCAGACCCACTGGTTATTGATCCTTTCTCTCTCACAGACAACTATTTCCTTCTTGTATGTCTCATGTTGTGTTCTGATGACTTGGCTTGGCATGTCAGGTTAGGGGCCCCCCAAATATGGTAAGACAGAAATGATGGTACCACTCCATTTGCAGTTTGGGCCTCACCACATGCAGACCCTGAGGGGAATTGTGAAAGTCTTTCTTTTCTTTCGACTATCTTTGGGAATGGCTCTGGATCTTGGGAGGGTTGTATCCTTTGTACCCTCTTTGGGGACATGTCTTGTATCCATAGAGTTGTTTCATTTTGCCAGAAGTATTTCCTGTCTGTCTGGCTAAAAGCTGACAAGATTTTGAAAGGATTTTTTAAAGTAGCTCTACTGACAGAGATAGGCAAACTGAAAGCTGATATTTAAAGCCTGACAGGAACTTCTTTCTAGGCCTTGTCACCTAAGCTACCCAGAGGTAAAGACAAATATCCCAAAAACAGAGCTCTAAATCTAGAATATAGAATTCTTCTGATTTCCATCTTCATTGAAGATATTCTCCTTGGTAAAAACAAGCAAATTGAAGATAATGTAGTTGCATGAGTGTGTAAAGCCTTTGAATTCAGGTTGCTACTGACTCACTGAAGAATTAAGAACTGTTCTTTTCATATGAACTGGGTCTTTACCAGGACAGAAAATGCAGCTCTAGAAGCAATTCAAAGCCACTTATCCTTTCTGTCAATACCAAAACCCTTATTCATCTCAGAAGGCTGGTTAAGTACTGTAAAATTCTGAATTCAGGAAACAAAAGCCCTGCTTAGAAGGACATTCATTCTTTCCCTGGGTCCTTGAAATGCAAATGTTCTACTACTATCTTCTCAGTAACTCCTATGTAGGCTATCTCTTCAAAATACTACATCTTCTACATCTGCTCAGTAACTCCTACGTAGGCTATCTCTTCAAAATGCAAACTTCAGGGAGGAATTTTTATCAGAAGATAAAAAAGGGGGGGAGGACTATTTGAAAACAAAGTCTATGAAAATCTTAAAAGTCTTCTTTACAAATGAATAAAAGCTTTAGGCATCTGAGCAGGTAACCTTAAATTATACCACCTGTCAGAAATGTGATTTGGATTCAACTGCTTTTTTATAAACTAGTAAGTTTTGCATCATCACACCTGACTCATGGCTAAAATTTTATTTTTATTTTACTATTATTACTTTTTTGAGGAAATAGAAAAGGAATTTGTTTACTGAGGGCAAGAGGATGCAAGCAATATAATAATCAAAAGTTTATCTGGTTTTCACTGACTTTTCTTTCTCTGTTTCTCAAATGGGGGTTAGATTTTATTTGTACATTTTCTGAGAGTCTCAATTTGCTCATGGAATCCTTTACACAGGGGAGGGAGCTGTGGGGCAGATTCCTTAAGAGACCCCGTGGGAGAACTCTCATTGGGTGGGAGTATTGCTCAATGTTGCCTACTTCTTTCCCTTGTGCTTCATGTGTACTACAAAATAGTCATTTTATGCAATGGTGAGCCCAGCCATTAGCAAAAAGAAGTTCTGGAAGCCCACTTTGCCATCTTGGGACTGGTTTGGGTCCTTCATTATTTTGTCCACAGCCAGAGGATCTTTTTGATTTTCCAAAAATCCAGGGAACTCCTTTTCCATGAGTACTCTCAGGTCCTCCTTTGTTAAGCAGCCTTTATCCTCAGCAAACTTTGTGAAACATGAACATCATGGTTTCCATGGCATGTTCCATTTAAGATGGCGTTTTTGTGGCTGGGAGCCTTAGCACCAAGTAGGTGTGGGGGGAGCTCATGCCTAGCCTCCACCAGCTCTCACCTCTGCTGAGAACATTCCTATGGCTAAAATTTCAGAACAATAAGGTATTTGTTTGCATCTTTCTATATGTTCATGTGTGTTTATGTATAAATGTTGTAGTTATGTCACATTTTTCTACCTCTGGATGGTACTGCCAGAATTAATTTGTATAACAGCTCTATTCAATTGGCTTAAAGAAAAATAAGTGCCTATAAAATTAAGAATTTCTAGACTCAGAAATACTGAAACCAAACCAAATACTTTCAAATTCATCTGGGTCATCTTCAGTAAACAAAAGCTAGCTTAAGTTTGTTACTCTAATTAAAATAGGTATGTCTTTACAGTCATCAGCATCAAATAATAGTGCATACAAATGACTCTCATTCTACTTGGTTTACTAGTCAAATAAGTTCATGTGATATGTTACAAAAAATATGTCAGCAACAAAAAAAAAAACAACTTAGCAGGATGTCTAATTTTGATTAACATATTGTGAAATTTTTAAGAGTAATCTAAATACATAAAAAATGATTTAAAGAGAGATAAGTTGGATGAGAGTTTACAGATAAACTTTTTAGCAATGATTATGTCTAACAGGCAAGGAAAGTAAAATAGTTGTTGTAAAGTAACTATAAGTATATGACAAAATCATATATAAAATCAGGATAGAAAAGTAATAGAAAGTTTGTATTAAAAAACTGGGGAAATAAATTTTATGTGTGATCCAGCTGGCTATAATTAGAATGGATTTAATTTTTAAAATGAATTTTAAATTCAAAAGTACACTGTTGCACAATTAGAATAGTTTCTTGGACTTTTGGTCTGCTTTAAGCAACTATGAAAGTTTCTTTACCTTTTAAGTAATCTGAATGGTCGGCAAAGATTTTGTGTCTTATGAAAACAATTTACTGTGTTTCCTGTTGTCTTTACTAGCTCTGTGATTGCTTAAGAAAACCCAATATTCTCAATATTAAGAGAGCTAAGTTTTGTGCACAACTATATAACCTTCTGTATATGTCTTTAACATCTACTTTGCTTAAATTGGCAATTAGGTATTATTCCATAATGATCTGTGATCATATTTGGTCAAATGTGCAAACCTTTTGAAGGTTTGATGACTTCCCCAAATCAAATTCTAAACAGCTTTTACATGAAAGAAGATTTGAGATTTACCAGAAGGCCCCTGAAAAATATCAGAGGATTTGTCTCTCACCTGGTAAAATGTTAAACTAATTTGGTTTATTTGATATGTTCAATTAAGTGGAAAGCATTATCAAATAAGAAGTGATGTTAAAAGTTATTAGGCAATATTTGTATGGATATGAGTTATTCATTATGTATTCTAGAAACTGTATGAAATTCCTAGAAATCTGATATGTCCTGGTATAATGTTATCAGTCATAATTCCAGTCATTTTCTTAAAATGTTGTGTATCACAGAAATAAGCAAATTTCCTGGTAAATTACATTAAAATAAACTCTCATCACATCTTTAGCCACAGGCTTTTTAAGTCTTTTGTCATATGTAGACAGTTACTCTTTTACTCTGATGCTTTTGCAAAAGTGAGATTCCAGAAAAAGGACCTTACAAAGGTACTTTTACAAGTACCTTTTACAAGGTATTGAATCTTGGCTGCATATTTCACAGCTGAAAAAAGTCCTCACATGACATCCTGTTCTTTGAAAATAATGGCCCTCTAAATCAAATTGACTAGGGAAAGACATAGCCTAGATTGAGGTAGACTGCTTCCACCTAAGACATCAGATCAAGAATGTTTCTTTGCAGGGACACCTGGGTGGCTCAGTTGGTTGAGTGTCTGACTTTGGCTCTAGTCATGATCTTATGGTTAGTGAGTTTGAGCACTGCCCTGGGCTCTCTGCAGTTAGTGCAGAGCCTGCTTCGAATCCTCTGTCCCCCTGTCTCTCTCTCTGTCCCTCCCCAGCGCGTGTGTACATACTCTCCTTCTCAAAAATGAACAAACATTTTAAAATATTAAAAAAAAAAAAAGGATGTTTCTTTGCATTCCTTCTTTCCTCTGACCATCCTTTTCCTGAATTCTCTGGCTACAAGTAAGATCAAATTAGTATCTTAATTAGGAACATCTTTTTTACTCTTAAAGATATTGAAGAATCTACTGCTAAAGCAATATATATAGCAATAAAGCCTAACAAAAATACCTAGACTCTCTGGCCAAAGTTGCTCTTGATTATCTTTTAGCACCGCAAAGAGATGTTTGTGCTATGGCCTACACCCCTCACTTTACTTGGATTGACACTTCTGGGACAGTTGGGATTCTGCCACAGTAGTTCAATGAAAAAGTCAGATGGCTTAAGAAAGTAACTCCTTCAATGAAGTTTTTCTTTGACTTACTTGATTCGAATTGCTTTGGGTTCTGGGGACCATGGTTCTGATATGAACCCCAAACACTGGGAATTATGTTGCTTTTAATAATCTAGTACTCTCCCTGGTGCACACTGTTCTCTCAAAAGCTTTAAACGCATGTTTACAGCCGCTAATCAGCAAGCAAACGATCCTCTTTAGATAAGCATGTCAGAAAAGGAATGAAGAGAGTGACCAACTTAAAAAACATAAATGCAACATCATGACCCAAGAGTTCCACTAAGAGATTCAGCAAAAAGACAACATGATTGATGAATAACACAGAGATTCAGCAAAAAAGCCCTCAGAACTCCAGAGTGGGAGCTGAGAGTAGTGGTAGTACCTTCAATTTTTATCACATCTCTCAGGCTCAGAGTCTGATCAAAAGAGTGAATTATAAACAAGACACTAGGACCATAAGGAAGTCACTTTTGCTAAGCCCCATCTAACCAAATTGAAATGTGACTTAATTATAGTTTCAGCTCTTGCAGAAATAGAATCTTAAACTAGCTAATCAGGAATCACCTAGTTGGCACCTAAGCTGCCTGAAAGACACCTGCCATCCTCTAAAGGAAAGTGACCTTACAATAAGATATCCACTTTTTTGGCCAACTGTAACTTCCCGGTTCCACTCCTTTCTGGCTATAAATGTCTTTAATTTGTACAGTGCCGAGGAACTCATTTCTATTTCCTAGATTGCATGCTGAGTAATTTGTGAATCACTGAATAAAGACATTAAGGGGCGCCTGGGTGGTTCAGCTGTTTAAGCGTCTGACTTCAGGTCAGGTCATGACCTCATGGTTTGTGAGTACAAGCCCCGCGTCTGACTCTGTGCTGATAGCTCAGAGCCTGGAGCCTACTTCAGATTCGGTATCTCCCTCTCTTTCTGCCCCTCCCCCATTTGTGCTCTCTCTCTCTCACTCTCAAAAATAAACATTAAAAAAAAAAGGACATTAACTTTAAAATATATTCAGATGCATTTTTTATAACAATAGCTCAAAAAGCTAAGTGAGATGTAAAGCTTTAGAACGTGAAAAGTGTCTTCTCCCATACATTCACTCATTCAAGTTTTACTGAAGTACTATTTTACTAGTCATCGTTATAAGTAATGGAGAGATAAACAAGATGAACATAATACTGCTCTCTTGGGAGTTTATGCTTCAGACAAAAAACAAATAAAAATGAACATTCACCAAATGATGTTGATGTGAAGAAAACAGAATAAGGTGCTATCATAAAGTACTTGGGGTGTCCCCTGAAGTGGCTGCTGACTGAAACCATCAAGTAGGCAGCCTCAACTAGAACTGCCATCCCTACAAAGTGGCTTCTGCAAAGGGGAGAGAGTGTTCAGCACCACCCACCAGCACACCTGAAATAGCTGTGGCCAGACCTCGGCGCCCAGCAAATTAGGGTCCAGCCGTGACCACCTGCATTACTGCAGTAGTTGAAGCCATATATAAAGCTAGTATGAAGGATAAAAGACCAAAGTAGTAAAATCAACTATACCTTCAACGATTAGTTAACAAATACACAAAATAAAAATATGTAAAATATCTTTATACACATCTATATAAAAATGTGGTGGGGGTTAGTAAAAATGTAGTGATTTTAGAATGTATTCAAACTTAAGTGACCATCAATTTAAAACAGACTGCTATATAACAAAGAGTATTATATATGAGCTTCACAGAAACCACAAAATATTATGATACATGAAAAACAAAGAAAAAGTCCAAATAAAACTGTAAAGAAATTCAACAAATCACAAAAAACAGAGTAAGAAAAGGAACAAAAAAGAACTACAAAAAATACCAGGAAATAATCAAGAAAATGGCAATAAGTACATACCTATAAATAATTTAAATATAAATGGAAAAAATGTTCAACCACAAGGCATAGGGTGACTGAATGGATAAAAAACCAAAACACATCTATTTGCAAACTACAAGAGATTCAATTCAGACCTAAAGACCCATACAGTCTGAAAATGAAAGGATGGAAAAAGGTATTCCATGCAAATGGAAACAAAAAGAAACCTAGACATAAATATCTCTCAGACAAAATAGACTTTAAAACAAGGAATGTAACAAGAGACAAGGAAGGGAATTACATAATGATAAAGGGATCAATCCAACAAGAGGATATAACAATTCTAAATACCTATGCACCCAACATAGGTGTACCTAAATCCATAAAGCAAAACATTAACAGATACAAAGAGAAAAATAGACAGCAGCATAATAATAGTAGGGAACCTTAACACCCCACTTATGTCACTGGATCAATCATCCAGACAGAAAATCAATAAACAATGGCTATAACACATGAGATCAGAGGGACCTGACATGTGAAAGTTTTTTTAAAAAATAGCAAAACACATACTGTTTTCAGGTATACATAAACATTCTCCAGGACAGATCACATGAAAGGCCATAAAAAACAAGTCTCAGTAAAATCACAAAGACTGAAATCATATCAAGCACCTTTATTGCTAATGCTTTGAAACTAGAAATCATTTACAAGAAAAAAAATGGAAAAAAAAAACTAGTAAAGGCTAAACAACATTATACTAAACAACTAATGAGCCAATAAGGAAAACAAATGGGAAATCTAAAAATACCTGGAGACAAGGGAAAATGCTAACACAAATTTCCAAACAAAATAGGATGCGAACAAAGCTGTTCAAAAGGGAAGGTTTTTTTTTTTTTTAATGTTTATTTATTGCTGAGACAGAGACAGAGCACGAGCGGGGAGGAGCAGAGAGAGAGGAAGACGCAGAAACCGAAGCAGACTCCAGGCTCTGATCTGTCAGCACAGAGCCCAAAACGGGGCTCGAACTCACAAACCATGAGATCATGACCTGAGCTGAAGTCGGTGGCTCAACTGACTGAGCCACCCAGGCGCCCCAAAAAGGGAAGTTTTTAATGATAAAAGTCTACCTCAGAAAACAAACAAAATTTCAAATTAACTTTACACCTAAGGGAATGAGGGTGGGGGGAAATGCCTAACATTGGTAGATGGAAGGAAAATAATAAAGGTAAGAGCAATGATAATGGAAATAGGGACTAGAAAACAATAGCAAAGATCAATGAAACTAAGAGCAGATTCTTTTAAAAGATAAAATCAATAAACTTTTAGCAAGATTCATCAACACAAAGAGAGGACTCATAAATAAAACCAGTAATGATGGAAAAGTTATAACTAACACTACAGAATTACAAAAGATTGAGACTACTATGAAAAATTACATGTCAAAAAATTGGGACAAACTGGAAGAAATGGATAAATCCCTAGAAACATACAAGTTTACAAACACTGAATAAAAAGAAATAGAAAATGTGAGCACACAATTACTGACAATAAAATTGAATCAGGAATCAAAAATTCCCAATAAATAAAACTCCTAGATATGTCATTTGTAAATATCTTTTCCCATTCTGCAGGCTGCCTTTAAATTTTGTCGATTGTTTCCTTCACTGTGCGGAAACTTTTCATCTTGATGAAGTCCCAATAGTTCATTTTTGCTTTTGTGAACTCCCTTAAGTTTATTTTCATTTTTTATTATTTTCTCTATCTCCTGCTCAGCTTGATTGCTCTCCATTACTCTGCCCCAAAGGTAGCTCATCTGCTTTTCTTCTTCCCCTAGCATACTATTTATTCCCTCTAGTGCATTTTTAATTTCAGTTATTGAGTTATCTCTGATTGGTTCTTTTCAATGTTTTATATCTCTTTGTTAAGGGTCTCACTGAGGTCCTTCACCCTTTTCTCAAATCCAGTGAGTACTGTTATGACCATTACTTTAAATTCTCTCTCAGGCATATTCCTTATCTGTTGGATTTTGGTCACTTGCTGTGATTTTGTTCTGTTCTTTCACTTGGGACATATTCCTCTGTCTCCTCATTTTGTCTAACACCCTATTTCCGTGTGTGAGAAAAGTCAGCCACATCTTTTGCTCTTGAAAGTAGTGGTCTTATGAAGATTTTTTGAGTGCTCTGCAGTGAAATGTTCCTTGTGCACCAGACCGTGTCACTTCACAGATGTTGTGTGGCTGAGCTGCATTTACTATCTGTCCAGTCATCTGCAATGGCTCTCTGTGTGTTGTGGGCAGGGTTTGGCCCCTGTATTGTTGGTGGGACAGTCTGGGACTGCCTTGGACTTGAACTGAGGCAGACAAGGCATTTGCCAGAGATGAGGTAGCACCACAGCTGGTGGGTTTCTCTGTGTTGTCCTCTGAGATGGCTTTTGTTGGTGGGCAGAGGCTACAGTCAGACTAGATGTATTCCTCCAGCTCACTGGTGGGGCTGCAACTGGACTGGTATGTGTTATCTTCCCCTCGCCCTGGGGTAGGAGTCAGTTTGGAGTAGTATTCCTTTTGGGGCTGCTTGCTCACTGCCAGGCTTGTGGCACTGCTTTGAATGGGTTCTGGCCAAGGGCGTAGTGGTGTCCACAGGAGAATGAAGGGTGAAGCATGCTGTTAGCAAGGTAGGTAGTGTGTGTGATGCTGTGCTGGTTCCCACAGGTGTCCCAGTGTTTAGGTTGGAGGGTGGGAAAGGAAAGGGCACCCACTCTTTTAGAAGTCTCCCAATGATCTCTGCCCCGCCAGCACACATTCTGAAATTAGTAAAGAAATATCCCTTCTGTATACCCCTGGCATTTTTCAAACTGTTGCTTCTATGCAGTATATCTATGGGGCTGTTTGTTGTGCAGTCTCTAAGGGTGGGGACTCTGTCCTTTCGGGTCTCCCAGAGCCGAGCCTGATTGTTTAAAGTTCCAGGTGTTAATTCCTGATGATTTCAAGAACTTGCAAAATTAGGTCCCTCTCGTTTTTCAAAGCCAAATTTTATAAAGATTTTTCTTTCCCAAGTGGGTCCCACATGCTTGGGGCACCTGGCTTGGGGATCTGCTCCTCTTGGGTGTCCATGCCTGAAGTGTCCCTCCCTAATGTATCTCTGCCCTTCCTCTCCTCTTCAATGTGGCCTCTTCTCTATGTTTATCAGGGAGAGTTTGTTTTACCAATCTTCAGGTCATTTAAACTGACAGGGGTGTTATCTCATTGTATCCATGGGACAAGATGATCATATTAGAGTCTTTCCACACCACTATCTTCCTCTATCAACAATTTTAAGAAGAGTTAATACTTTTCCTTTTCAAACTGTTGCAAAAAATTAAGAGAAAGAACGCCTCATATTCACTCTATGAATTAAGCATCACCCTGAAACCAAACGTATATGAAGACATTAAAAAAAAATTACAAGCCAATTATCTGTGATGAACATAGATGTTGCAAAAATCCAAATATTACATTCAACAATACATCGAAAAGGTCAAGTGTGATTTATTGTGATCAAGTGTGATTTATTCCAGGGACCCAAGGATGGTTCAACATTTGCAAATCAATTAACTTGATAAAACACATTAACAAAATGAAGGATAAAAATCGTATGATCATCTCAATAGATGCAAAAAGCACTGGATAAAATTAAACATCTGTTCATGATAAAAACTCTTAACAAACTGAGTACCAAGGAACATACCTCAACATAATGCTGGCCATGTATAACAATGCCCAGCTAACATTTTACTGAACAGTAAAAAGGTAAAACTTTTTCCTTTAAGATTAAGAACAAGAAAATGATGCCCACTCTTGCTACTTTTACTCAACATGGTACTGAAATTTTAGCCACAGCAATCAGACAAGAAAAGGCAGTATAAGGCATCCATATTAAAAGGAAATAGTAAAACTGTCATTATTCGCAGACGACATGATCTTAAGGTAGAAAACACTAAAAACCACCACAAGGCTGTTAGAGGTAATAAATGATTTTAGTTAAGTTGTAGGATACAAAATTAATATACAGAAATTGGATGCATTTTTACACACTAATAACAAACTATCAGAAAAATCAGGAAAACATTCAAATTCAAAATGCCTTAAGCACTGGTGGTTCAGTTATAGAATTCTTGCTTCCCACAGTAAATTAAGACCTAAATGTAGGACCTGAAACCATAAAAGTTCTAAAGAACATGCCATAATTCCATGGACATCGATCTCAGCAATATTTTTTCTGAATTTGTCTCCTCACACAACGAAAACAAAAACAAAAATAAACTATTGGGATTACATCAAAAGAAAAGTCTTGCATAGCAAAGGAAACCACCAACAAAATGAAAAGGCATCCTACTGAAAGGGGAAAGATATTTGTTAATGACATTTCAATAAGGAGTTAATATGAAAAATATATACAGAACTTATAAAACCCAACATCAAAAACCCACCTAAATAATCTGATTAGGGGCGCCTGGGTGGCGCAGTCGGTTAAGCGTCCGACTTCAGCCAGGTCACGATCTCGCGGTCCGTGAGTTCGAGCCCCGCGTCGGGCTCTGGGCCGATGGCTCGGAGCCTGGAGCCTGTTTCCGATTCTGTGTCTCCCTCTCTCTCTGCCCCTCCCCCGTTCAGCTCTGTCTCTCTCTGTCCCAAAAATAAAAAAAATAAAAAACGTTGAATAATCTGATTAAAAAATGGCCAGAGGACATGAATAGGTATTTTTCCAAGGAAGACATAGAGATGGCCAATAGACACATGAAAAGATGCATCACTTATCATTAGGGAAATGCAAATCAAAACAACAATATCACCTTATACCTGTTAGAATGCCTTAAAAAAAAAAAAAAGGCCAAGATATAAGTGTTGGTAAAGATGTGAAGAAAACCCTTGTATGCTTTTAGTGGAAATGTAAATTGGCATAGTCACTGTGTAAATGAGTATGAAAGTTCCTCAAAAAATTAAATATAGAAATATCATATGATCCAGTAACTCCACTACTGAGTATTTACCCAAAGAAAATGAAAACACTAATTCAAAAAGATATATGCACCCTTGTTTATTACAGCATTATTTACAATAGCCAAGATACAGAAGCAACCCAAGTGTCCCTCAACAGAATGGGTAAGGAAGATTTGGTATATATGCACAATGGAATATTACTCTGTCATAAATAAAATGAAATCCTGACCTTTGTGACAATATGGACAGTCCTAGAGGGTATTATGCCATGTAAAATAAGTTGGGAGAAAGACAAATACCATAAGTAAAATAAAAAACAAAAACAAAAACACACTCATAAATACAGAGCACAAACTAGTAGTTGCCAGAGAGAAGGAGGTTGTGGGACCAGGAGGAATAGGGGAAGGAATTAAGAGATACATATTTCCATTCATTAAATAAATTATGAGGACATAAAGTACAGTATAGGGAATATTGTCAATAATAATGTAAAAACTTTGTATGGTGACAGATGGTCACTAGACTTATCATGGTGACCATTTCATAATGTATATAAATGATGAATCACTATGTTGTATACCTGAAACTAATATAATATTGTATGTCAAGTATAATTCAATTAAAAAAATCCTGGTGGTAGAAAAAAATTAATAGTCATCACATGTACCTAGTGATACACTGGACAGCACAGACCAGACATACAAAAATAATTAGACTTCCAGAATGAGCAGTGTGTAATATTCAAAATGTTCAGGTTTCTAAAAAAAAATTTTAACATTTATTTTTTAGAGAGAGAGAGAAAGAGAGAGACAGAGACAGAGTGAGAACAGGGGAGGGGCAGAGAGACGGAGACACAGAATCCGAAGCAGGCTCTGAGATCTCAGCTGGCAGCACAGAACCTGATGTGGGGCTCGAAATCATGGACTGCAAGATCATGACCTGAGCTGAAGTCAGACGCTTAGCCGACTGAGCGACTCAGGCACCTCCGGTTTTCTAAATAAAGCATAGAAACCACCCAGAAAGTAGGACCCATCCTCAGGAAAAATTAATACAAAGTATCCCCAAGAGAGCAGAGACCTTGGACTTACTAGACAAAGACTTTTTAAAATTAACAGTCTTAAATATGCTGAAAGAGCGGAAAGAAACTATAGACAAAAAGCTAAAGGAAACCATAAGAATGCTGTCTTAACATATCAAAAAGAGTAATAAGAATGAAACTATAAATGGAAGCAGATGGTAACTGTGGAGATAAAGACTGTAACTAAAATGAAAAATGAAAAATAAAACAGCTGATTTCAGCAGATAGAAAAAAGAATCACTAAACTTGAAGAGAAGTCAGTTGGGATTATCTGGTCTAAAGAGCAAAGAGAATAAAGAATGGAGTAACAATGGGAGAAACACAAACAGAACTAAAAAGACATGTGAAACACCACCAAGTGTACCAAGACCCATAGGTAAGAGGTAGAAAGGATGTTTGAAGAATAATAGCCAAAAATCTCCCAAGACACACAGGTACATGTCCAAGTAGCTCAACAAACTCTAAGAAGAATAAACACAAAATCCACACAGAAACACATTATAAACAAATTAGTGAAAGACAAAAACAGGAGTGCCTGGGTGGCTCAGTCAGTTGAGCCACCTTCAGCTCAACTTCAGTCCAACTTCAGCTCAAGGAATGAATGATCTCATGGTTTGTGATTTTGCCCCCTGCATCTGGCTTCCTTCTGTCAGGGCCAGAGACCATTTTGGATCCCTTGTCCCCTTCTTCTGCCTCCCCCCACCCCAAATTAAATAAACATCTAAAAAAAAAGACAAAGGGAGAATATTGAAAGATAAACCACCTGTCACATAAAAGATACTCAAAAAAATTAACAACTAATTTCTCAGCTCAACCATAGAAGCTAGAAGGCAGTGGGATAACATTTTGTTGAAACAATAAAACTGTCAACCATGATTCATAGGTCTAACAACATGATCCTCCAAAAAAAACCAACCAAACAAACAAAAAGCATGTATTCCGGGGTGCCTGGGTCATTCAGTCATTAAACATTTAAGCATCTCACTTCGGTTCAGGTCATGATCTCACGGTTTCTGAGCTCCGCTTCAAGTTTGAGCCCTCCTTCTGGTGAGCACAAGCTCTATTATGGGTGAGTTCTGCTTTTCTCTCTCTCTCTCTCTCTGTCTCTCTGTCTCTCTGTCTCTCTGTCTCTCTCTGCCCCTTACTCACATGCATCCCCCACCCTGCTCCTTACTCATGTGCACCCTCTCTCTCTAAAAAACAACAAAAACACACACAATCCCAGATAAACAAAAGCTGATGGAGTGTGTTGTTAGTAGATTTGTAAGAAATAGGAGATGGAGTCCTTCAGGCAGAAATGAGAGGTCACTAGATTGTAACTCAAATAAGAAATAAAAAAAAAAATACTAAAATAAAGAACACTAGTAGAGGTAACTACACAGACATAAAAAAGCCAGTATTATTGTATTTTTGGCATATAACTCTTTTCCTTATAATATGATTTAAAAGACCAATGCATAAAACACTAATTATAAATCAATGTTAGTGGGATTACAATATAAAAAGATGTAATTTCTGACAACATCATAAAGGGAAAGGGACAGAGCTACAGAGAAGGAATTTTTATATATTACAAAGGTTAAATTGGTACTGTTATAAGATTAAGAGGTTAATTATAATACCTAGAAGAACCACCAAGAAAATAACTAAAAACAGATATACAGAGAAAAGAGAAATTGAAACAGTACACTACAAAAATATTAATTGCAAAAGAAGGCAGTAATGGAGGTATTGAGGCACAAAAAAGTATGAGATATACAGGGAAGAGAGAAAAATTATGAAAGTGAATCCTTTCCTACCAGTAATCATTTTATTTATTATTTTTTAATTTGTTTTAATATGGGAAAATTATTGTCAAATTGGTTTCCATACAACACCCAGTGCTCATCCCAAAAGATGCCCTCTTTAATGCCCATCACCTACCCTCTCCTCCCTCCCACCCCCCATCAACCCTCAGTTTGTTCTCAGTTTTTAAGAGTCTCTTATGCTTTGGCTCTCTCCCACTCTAACCTCTTTTTTTTTTTTTTCCTTCCCCTCCCCCATGGTCTTCTGTTAAGTTACTCAGGATCCACATAAGAGTGAAAACATATGGTATCTGTCTTTCTTTGTCTGACTTATTTCATTTAGCATCACACTCTCCAGTTCCATCCACGTTACTACAAAGGGCCATATTTCATTCTTTCTCATTGCCACGTAGTACTCCATTGTGTATATAAACCACAATTTCTTTATCCATTCATCAGTTGATGGACATTTAGGCTCTTTCCACAATTTGGCTATTGTTGAGAGTGCTGCTATAAACATTGGGGTACAAGTGCCCCTATGCATCAGTACTCCTGTATCCCCTGGGTAAACTCCTAGCAGTGCTACTGCTGGGTCATAGGGTAGGTCTATTTTTAATTTTTTGAGGAACCTCCACAGTTTTCCAGAGTGGCTGCACCAATTTGCATTCCCACCAACAGTGCAAGAGGGTTCCCGTTTCTCCACATCCACTCCAGCATCTATAGTCTCCTGATTTGTTCATTTTGGCCACTCTGACTGGCGTGAGGTGATATCTGAGCGTGGTTTTGACTTGTATTTCCCTGATGAGCAGCGACGTTGAGCATCTTTTCATGTGCCTGTTGGCCATCTGGATGTCTTCTTTAGAGACGTGTCTATTCATGTTTTCTGCCCATTTCTTCACCGGATTATGTTTTTTGGGTGTGGAGTTTGGTGAGCTCTTTATAGATTTTGGATACTAGCCCTCTGTCTGATATGTCATTTGCAAATATCTTTTCCCATTTCGTTGGTTGCCTTTTAGTTTTGTTGGTTGTTTCCTTTGCTGTGCAGAAACTTTTTATCTTCATGAGGTCCCAATAGTTCATTTTTGCTTTTAATTCCCTTGCCTTTGGGGATGTGTCGAGTAAGAGATTGCTACGGCTGATGTCAGAGAGGTCTTTTCCTGTTTTCTCCTCTAGGGTTTTGATGGTTTCCTGTCTCACATTCAGGTCCTTTATCCATTTTGAGTTTATTTTTATGAATGGTGTAAGAAAGTGGTCTAGTTTGAATCTTATGCAGGTTGCTGTCCAGTTCTCCCAACACCATTTGTTAAAGAGACTGTCTTTTTTCCATTGGATATTCTTTCTTGCTTTGTCAAAGATTAGTTGGCCATACGTTTGTGGGTCTAGTTCTGGGGTTTCTATTCTATTCCATTAGTCTATGTGTCTGTTTTTGTGCCAATACCATGCTGTCTTGATGATTACAGCTTTTCAGTAAGAGGCTAAAGTCTGGGATTGTGATGCCTCCTGCTTTGGTCTTCTTCTTCAAAATTACTTTGGCTATCTGGGGTCTTTTGTGGTTCCATATGGATTTTAGGATTGCTTGTTTTAGCTTCAAGAAGAATGCTGGTGCAATTTTGATTGGGACTGCAATGAATGTGTAGATAGCTTTGGGTAGTATTGACATTTTGACAATATTTATTCTTCCAACCCATGAGCATGGAATGTTTTTCAATTTCTTTATATCTTCTTCAATTTCCTTCATAAGCTTTCTAAAGTTTTCAGCATACAGATCTTTTACATCTTTGGTTAGATTTATTCCTAGGTATTTTATGCTTCTTGGTGCAATTGTGAATGGGATCAGTTTCTTTGTCTTTCTGTGGCTTCATTGTTAGTGTATAAGAATGCAACTGATTTCTGTACATTGATTTTGTATCCTGCAACTTTGCTGAATTCATGTATCAGTTCTAGCAGATTCTTGGTGGAGTGTATCGGGTTCTCCATGTATAATATCATGTCATCTTCAAAAAGTGAAAGCTGGACTTCATCTTTGCCAATTTTGATGCCTTTGATTTTCTCTTGTTGTCTGATTGCTGATGCTAGCACATCCAACACTATGTTCAACAGCGGTGAGAGTGGACATCCCTGTCGTGTTCTTGATCTCAGGGGGAAAGCTCTCAGTTTTTCCCCATTGAGGATGATGTTAGCTGTGGGCTTTTCATAAATGGCTTTTATGATGTTTAAGTATGTTCCTTCTATCCTGACTTTCTCGAGGGTTTTTATTAAGAAAGGATGCTGAATTTTGTCAAATGCTTTTTCTGCATTGACAGGATCATATGGTTCTTATCTTTTCTTTTATTAATGTGATGTATCACATTGATTGATTTGCGAATGTTGAACCAGCCCTGCATCCCAGGAATGAATCCCACTTGATCATGGTGAATAATTCATTTTATAAGCTGTTGAATTTGACTTGCTAGTATCTTATTGAGAATTTTTGCATCCATATTCATCAGGGATACTGACCTGTAGTTCTCTTTTTTTGTTGGATCTCTGTCTGGTTTAGGAATCAAAGTAATACTGGCTTCATAGAATGAGTCTGGAAGTTTTCCTTCCCTTTCTATTTTTTGGAACAGCTTGAAAAGGATAGGTATTATCTCTGCTTTAAATGTGTGGTAGAATTCCCCTGGGAAGCCATCTGGTCCTGGACTCTTCTTTGTTGGGAGATTTTTGATGACTGATTCAATTTCTTCGCTGGTTATGGGTCTGTTCAAGCTTTCTATTTCCTCCTGATTGAGTTTTGGAAGTGTGTGGGTGTTTAGGAATTTGTCCATTTCTTCCAGGTTGTCCAGTTTGTTGGCATATAATTTTTCATAGTATTCCCTGATAATTGCTTGTATTTCTGAGGGATTGGTTGTACTAATTCCATTTTCATTCATGATTTTATCTATTTGGGTCATCTCCCTTTTCTTTTTGAGAAGCCTGGCTAGAGGTTTATCAATTGTTTATTTTTTCAAAAAACCAACTCTGTTTCATTGATCTGCCCTACAGTTTTTTTAATTCTATATTGTTTATTTCTGCTCTGATCTTTATTATTTCTCTTCTTCTGCTGGATTTGGGGTGTCTTTGCTGCTCTGCTTCTATTTCCTTTAGGTGTGCTGTTAGATTTTGTATTTGGGATTTTTCTTGTTTCTGGAGATAGGCCTGGATTGCAATGTATTTTCCTCTCAGGACTGCCTTCGCTGCGTCCCAAAGCTTTTGGATTGTTGTATTTTCATTTTCGTTTGTTTCCATATATTTTTTAATTTCTTCTCTAATTGCCTGGTTGACCCACTCATTCTTTAGTAGGGTGTTCTTTAACCTCCATGCTTTTGGAGGTTTTCCAGACTTTTTCCTGTGGTTGATTTCAAGCTTCATAGCATTGTCGTCTGAAAGTGTGCATGGTATGATTTCAATTCTTGTATACTTATGAAGGGCTGTTTTGTGACCCAGTATGGATCTATCTTGGAGAATGCTCCATGTGCACTTGAGAAGAAAGTATATTCTGTTGCTTTGGGATGCAGAGTTCTAAATATATCTGTCAAGTCCATCTGATCCAATGTATCATTCAGGGCCCTTGTTTCTTTATTGACCATGTGTCTGGATGATCTATCCATTGTTGTAAGTGGGGTACTAAAGTCCCCTGCAATTACCACATTCTTATCAATAAGGTTGATTATGTTTGTGAGTAATTGTTTTATATATTTGGGGGCTCCCGTATTTGGTGCATAGACATTTATAATTGTTAGTTCTTGATGGATAGACCCTGTAATTATGATATAATGCCCTTCTTCACCTCTTGTTACAGCCTTTAATTTAAAGTCCAGTTTGTCTGATATAAGTATGGCTACTCCAGCTTTCTTTTGACTTCCAGTGGCATGATAAATAGTTCTCCCTCCCCTCACTTTCAATCTGAAAGTGTCCTCAGGTCTAAAATGAGTCTCTTGTAGACAGCAGATAGATGGGTCTTGTTTTTTTATCCATTCTGATACCCTATGTCTTTTGGTTGGCACATTTAGCCCATTTACATTCAGTGTTATTATAGAAAGATATGGGTTTAGAGTCATCGTGATGTCCGTAGGTTTCATGCTTGTAGCGATGTCTCTGGTACTTTGTCTCACAGGATCCCCCTTAGGATCTCTTGTAGGGCTGGTTTAGTGGTGACGAATTCCATCAGTTTTTGTTTGTTTGGGAAGACCTTCATCTCTCCTTCTATTCTAAATGACAGATTTGCTGGATAGAGGATTCTTGGCTGCATATTTTTTTCTGTTCATCACATTGAAGATCTCCTGCCATTCCTTTCTGGCCTGCCAAGTTTCAGTAGAGATCCGTCACGAGTCTTATTGGTGTCACTTTATATGTTAGAGCACGTTTATCCCTAGCTGCTTTCAGAATTTTCTCTTTATCCTTGTATTTTGCCAGTTTCACTATGATATGTCATGCAGAAGATCGATTCAAGTTACGTCTGAAGGGAGTTCTCTGTGACTCTTGGATTTCAATGCATTTTTCCTTCCCCAGATCAGGGAAGTTCTCAGATATTATTTCTTCAAGTACACCTGCCACACCTTTCCCTCTCTCCTCTTCCTCTGGAATACCAATTATGTGTAGATTATTTCTCTTTAGTGCATCACTTAGTTCTCTAATTTTCCCCTCATACTCCTGGATATTTTTTACCTCTTTTTCTCAGCTTCTTCTTTTCCCATAATCTTATCTTCTAGTTCACCTATTCTCTCCTCTGCCTCTTAAATCTGAGCTGTGGTCGTCTCCATTTTATTTTGTAGCTCATTAATAGCAGTTTTTAGCTCCTCCTGGCTGTTCCTTAGTCCCTTGATCTCTGTAGCAAGAGATTCTCTGCTGTTCTTTATACTGTTTTCAAGCCCAGAGATTAATTTTATGACTATTATTCTAAATTCACTTTCTGTTATATTGTTTAAATAGTTTTTGATCAGTTCGGTAGCTGTCGTTATTTCCTGGAGGTTTTTTTGAGGGGAATTCTTCCATTTCGTCATTTTGGATAGTCCCTGGAGTGGTGTGGAACTGTGGGGCACTTCCCCCGTGCTGTCTTGAATAACTGGCGTTGGTGGGCGGGCCGCAGTCAGACCTGATGTCTGCCCCAGCCCACCGCTGGAGCCACAGTCAGACTGGTGTGTACCTTCTCTTCCCCTCTCCTAGGGGCAGGATTCACTGTGGGGTGGCGTGGCCCGTCTGGGCTACTTGCACACTGCCAGGCTTGTGGTGCTGAGGAAATGGCGTATTAGCTGGGGTGGATCGGCAAGGTGCACGGGGGCAGGGGGGGCAGGAGGGGCAGACTCAGCTCACTTTGCCTTCAGTGGTCCTTTTCGGGAGGGGCCCTGTGGCACCGGGAGGGAGGCAGACCTGTCGGAAGGATGGATCCATAGAAGCACTGCATTGGGTGTTTGCGCCGTGCAAGCAAGTTCCCTGGCAGGAACTGGTTCCCTTTGGGATTTTGGCTGGGGGATGGGTGAGGGAGATGGCGCTGGTGAGCACCTTTGTTTCCGCCAAGCTGAGCTCTGTCGTCCAGGGCTCAACAACTCTCCCTCCCATTGTCCTCCAGCCCTCCCGTTCTCCGAGCAGTGTTGTTAGCTTATAACCCTCCAGATGTCAAGTCCCGCTTACTGTCGCAACACCCTCCATCAGGCCCCTCCACTTTTGCAAGCCAGACTCGGGAGCTCTGCTTGGCCGGTGGGCTGCCCCTCCGCCCCGGCTCCCTCCTGGCTCCCTCCTGCCAATCCGTGTAGCGCGCACCGCCTCTCTGCCCTTCCTACCCTATTCCGTGGGCCTCTCGTCTACACTTGGCTGCGGAGAATCCGTTCTGCTAGTCTTCTGGCGGTTTTCTGGGTTATTCAGGCAGGTGTGGGTGGAGTCTAAGTGATCAGCAGGACGGTGAGTCCAGCGTCCTCCTACGCCGCCATCTTCAAGCTGTAAGCCCCCCTCAGTAATAGTTTTAAATGTAAATTAAACTCTCCAATCTCAGAAATTGGATAAAATAAAACTAGATGCTCTCTAGGAAAGATTCAGTTTACATCTGAAGACAAAGATAGATTCGAAGTGAAAGGATAGGAAAAGATAATCCATGTAAATAGTAACCAAAAAAGACCTGGAATGGTTTTATCAACCTCAGGCCAAATAGATTTTAGGTCAAAAATTGTTACAAGAGGCCAAAAAGAGCATATTATATACTGATAAAAGGGTCAAGCCATTAAAAAGATGTAATAATTACAAACATATACACATCAAAAAAGAGACACAAAACATACATGAAGCAAAAACTAGAAGACTTGAAGGTAGAAATAGTTCTAAAATAATAGTTGTAAACGTTATTATCCCACCCTGACTGATGGGTAGAACAACTACACAGAAGATCTGCAAGGAAATGAAATTTAACTCTATAACCAAGTAGACATAATAAGCACATACAGAACACTCTATCCAAAACAGAATACATTTCTTCTCAAATGCATATGGAAGGAACACTCTCCAGAATAGACCATATGTTATGTGACAAAACAAGTACTAATAATAAATTTTACAATACTGGAATTATATAAAATACCTTCTCTACCACAAAGAGATGAAATGAGAAACTTATAACCAAAGGAAAACTGGAACAGTAAATCAAAGGAAAGGAAATTAAACAACACATTTGTAAACAATTAATGGACCAAGGCAGAAAAAAAATCACAAGGAAAACTGTAAAATACTTTGAGACAAATGAAAACAAAAATACACCACCACCAAGCCATGTAGAATATCAGAAAAGCAGTTCTCAAAGAAAAATTTCTAGCTGTGAACACTTAAAAAAGAAGAAAGATCTCAATCAATAACCTAATTTTATGCTTTTAGTAAATGGAAAAAGAAGAGCAAACTAAACCCAAAACGAAGAGAAGGAAGGAAATAAAGATCAGATTGAGGGTGCCTAGGTGGCTCAGTTGGTTAAGCGTCCAACTTTGGCTCAGGTCATGACAGCTCAGAGTCTGGAGCCTGCTTTGGATTCTGTGTCTCCCTCGCTCTCTGCCCCTTCCCTGCTCACACTCTGTCTCTCTCTCAAAAATAAACATTGAAAAAAATCTTTTAAAAAAAATGATAAGTGAAGATAAACAATAGAGAACAGAAATGCAAAAGAGAAAATTTTTTTAAAAAGTTGGTTCTTTGGAAGGATCAATAAAATTGGTAACGCTTTAGCTAGATTAAGTAAAAAAAATCAGGGATGCCTGGGTGGCTCCTTAGTCGGTTAAATGTCCAACTGTTGATTTTGGCTCAGATCATGATATAATGGTTTATGCGATCAAGCCTCTGTTACGCTCCGTGCTGGGTGTGGAGCCTGCTTAAGATTCTCTCTCTCTTTCTCTCTCTCTCTCTCTCTCTCTCTCTCTCTCAGGAAAAAAAAAAAAAAAAAAAAAAAGGAAATCAAAGACTAAAATTACGAAAATCAGAAATGAAAGTAGGGACATTACTACTGAGTTCCCTAAAATGAAAAGGATTATAAAGGAATTCTAGGTATAACTGTACATCAACCAATTAAATAACCTAGATGAAAAGGATAAATTCCTAGAAACACATAAATGTCCAAAACTGAGTCAAGAACATGTAGGAAATCTGAAGAAACCTATGACAGACAAAGAGTTTGAATCATTATTTAAAAAAACCTCTCAACAAAGAAAAGCCCAGTACCAGAGGGCTTCACTGGTCAATTCCACTAAACATTTAGAAAAGAATTTACACCAATCCTTTTCAAACTCTTCCAAAAATAGAAGAGGAGTCAACATTTTCTAACTCATTCTCTGAGATCAGCTTTACCCTGATAGCGAGGCCAAAGACATCATAAGAAAACTGCAAACAATATCCCTAATGAATACAGATGCAAAAATTTCAACAGAATACCAGCAAACTAAATCCAGAAACACATTGAAAGTATTATTAAAAACTGAGAACAAACTGAGGGTTGATGGGGGGTGGGAGGGAGGGGAGGGTGGGTGATGGGTATTGAGGAGGGCACCTTTTGGGATGAGCACTGGGTGTTGTATGGAAACCAATTTGACAGTAAATTTCATATATTAAAAAATAAAAATAAAAAAAAAATGTAAAAAAAAAAAAAAAAAAAAAAAAAAAAAAAAAAAAAAGAAAGTATTATAAACCATGTCCAAATCGGATTTATCCTAGTAATGCCAAGGTGGTTCAACATATGAATACCCATCAATGTAATAAATCACATTAACAAAATGAAGGACCAAAACCCCATGATCATTTCAATTGATGCTGAAAAAGCTTCTAACAACATCTAACACTTTTTCATGATTAAATACACATATATACACGTATCAACTAGGAATAGAAGAAAACTTCCTTAACATAAAAGGACACTTATGAAAAGCCTATAGGTAACCTCATAATCATGGTGAAATTTTGAAAGCCTTCCCCAGATCAAGAAAAGACAAGGATGCCCACTTTCACTGCTGCTATTCAACATGGTACTGCAAGTTCTAGTCAGAGTAATTAGGCAAGAAATAAATGGGATCCAAATGGAAACAAAAAGGTAAAACTATAACCTCTTCACAGATGCCATGATTCTACATGCAGAAAAATCCTTAAAGAATCAAATTAAAATTGAAAAAAAACCTACTAGAACTAATAAGTGAATTCAGCAGAGCTGCAGGATACAACATAAAGAAATCAGTTGTATTTTTAGTACAAGCAATGAACAATCAGAAAATGGAAATTCCACTTACAATAGCATTCACAAGAA
This sequence comes from Neofelis nebulosa, assembly GCF_028018385.1. Classification (NCBI taxonomy): domain Eukaryota; kingdom Metazoa; phylum Chordata; class Mammalia; order Carnivora; family Felidae; genus Neofelis; species Neofelis nebulosa. Next base: position 58,404,366 of record NC_080787.1, on the reverse strand, counting down.
TGAAATATCTAGCAATAAACTTAGCCAAGGAAGTGAAAGACATGTGTACTGAAAACTACAAAACAATGCTGAAAGTCATTAAAGACCTAAATAAACGGAAAGAAATCCCTCATTCATGGATTGAAAAATAATATTGTTAACATATCAATTCTATCCAAAGCTATCTATAGATTGAAAGCAATCTCTATGAAAGTTCCAAAGGCACAAATGGAGAAGACAATCTTCAAATTCATATGGAATTGCAAGGGACTCTAAATAGCCAAAATAATATTGAGTAAGAACAAAAACGCCAGAGGATTCAAAGTTTCTGATTTCAAAACTTACTACAAAGCTACATTAATCAAAAACGTGTCATACTGGCAAAGAGACAGACATACAGACCAATGCTACAAAATTGAGAGCCCAGAAATAAATCCATATAAACCCAATCCATGTCCAATTGAGTTCTGACAAGGGTGTAAGACCATTATAATGGGGGAATAGTCTTTTCCATAAGTAGTGCAGGGACAACTGGGTATCCACATGAAAAATAAAGTTGGACCCTTAGGCTATTATCACATGCAAAAATTGAATCAAATGGATTAATGGCCTAGATGTAAGAGCTAAAACTGTAAGATTTGTAACCAGAAAATATAGGTGTCAATGTAACACTGAATTTGGCAATGGACTTTCAGACATGACATCAAATCTACAAGTAATGGGGGTGTCTTGGTGGCTTGTCAGCTAAGCATCTGACTCTAGATTTTGGCTCAGGTCATCATCTCACAGTTTATGGGATTGAGCCCCTCATCAGGCTCTGTGCTGTCAGCTTGGGATTCTCCCCCACACTCTCTCTCAAAATAAACAAATAAACATAAAAAAACAAAAAAACAAAACCAAAAACACCAAACTACATGCAACAACAACAGAAGCAACAAAACCATACCGGATTTTCATTAAAATCATCAAGTCTTGTCCATCAAAAGACATTATTAAAAAAGTGTTGATCAAACAACCTAAAAGATGGGAGTAAATATTTGAACCCTGTTATAGAGTGAATGTTTTTGCCCCCCTCCCAAATGCATATGTTTAAATCTTAACCTCCAATGTGATGGTATTAGGAGATGAGGCCTTTGGTAGGTGATTACTGCCCTTATAAAAGATACCCCAGAGAGCTCCTTCCCACTTCTGCTGTTTGAGGACACCATGAGAAGACGACCATCTATGAACCAGGAAAGCAGGGCCTCACCAGACACTGAATCTGTTGGCACCTTGATCTTGGAATTCCCAGGCTCCAGAACAGTGAGAAATCAATTTCTGTTGTTTATAAGCCATCTAGCCTACAGTGATTTGTTTTAACAGCAGCCCAAATGGACTAAGGCAGGAATCATATATCTGATAAGGGTCTAGAATCCAAGATATATAAAGAACTCTTAAACTCAATAATAAAAAGATAACTGAATTTAAAAATAGGCAAAAGACTTGAATAGACATTTCTCTAAAAAACATATACAAATGGCCAACAAGCACATGAAAAATACTCTAATTTATTAGTCATCAGGAAAATGTTAAATAAAAACACGATGAGGTACCACTTCTCACCTATTAGGACTGGGTTATGGACTGAACTGTGTGTCTCCTCCACAAAAGATATGCTGAAATCCCAATCCCCACCACCTCAGAATGTGACCGACAGAGAAAGGGTCTTTACAGATGTAATCAGATTAAAATGAAGTCATAAGGGTGAGTCCTAATCCATTATGCCTGGTATCCCTATAAAAAGAGGAAACAAAGAACTCACAGAGGGAAGATGATGTGAAAACATATAGTAAGAACATCATGTGAAAATGCAGGCAGGCAGTGACTGGAGAGATGTGTCTTTAAGCCAGAGACTGCCAACAAACCACCAGAGACGAGCAGAGAGGCCTGGAATAGCTACTCCCTCAAGGCTCTCAGAAGGAACCAAACCTGCCAAAGCCTGGATGTTGGCCTTCTGGCCTCTAGGACTGTGAGACAATGATTTTTTTTTTTTAAATCCACCCAATTTACCACCCAATTTATGGTACTTTGTTAAGCAGTCCTAGAAAACTAACATAGACAGCTATAATTATTTTTTAAAAGGGAAAGTAACTGTTGGCAAGGAAGCAGAGAAATCAGAACCTTCATAACATTGCTGGTGGGAATGTAAAACGATCCAGTCTCTGTGGAAAACCTCTTAACAATATCTCTTCAAGTTACACAGAATCACCTTATGACCCAGCAGTTCTACTTTTAGGTTTATCTCCCAAAGAACTCAAAGTAGGTACTCAAATACCTATGAACGTATATGAACGTTCATAGCAGCTTTATTATACTATACAACCAAAAGGCAGAAACAACTTAATGTCTATCAATGGATGAATGGATAAATATGGTATAGACATGCACTGGAATATTATTTAGCCATAAAAGGAGGAAAGTATTGATACATGCCACAACATGAACCTCAAAAATACACTATATGAAAGAAGCCAGATACAAAAGTCACATATCATGTGATTCCGTTTACATGAAAAACCCAGAATAGGCAAATCCACAGAGACCACTGGTTGCCAGGTGCTGGGGAGTGATTAATGAATAGAGTGTACTTTGGGGACGATAAAATGTTTGGAACGTGACAGAGGTGGTAGTTGCACAACATTGTGAATATACTAAGTGCACTGAATTGTATACTTTAAAATTATTAATGTTTATATTATGTGGATTTCACCTCAATAAAAAAAGTAACCAGGACTTTTGAAACGCTGTTACTTTCTACAATTTATACTTCATGAGTTATTCTTTATTCTCATCTTTGTTTCTTATTATTTGCCAGTGTTTAAATAATGCGTTAACCACATACACAAATTTAGGTACATAAAAATTCACTTCACATTAATGACCTTCCCTGAAAGAAACCAAAGAGAATCTCAACTGGATTTAAAGTAAAAAAAAAAAAAAAAAAAGAATAAATAAATAAATAAGAAAAGAAAAATACTATACAGAAACAGAACAATGCAGTGGAGGCAGGATGAGCTTCAGGGCTAGGTGAGGTATAAATCCTGCTCTTCTTGTATATTAGCTCTATGGTTTTGAGCAGTCTTTTATCTTTTCCAAACCTCAGCTTTCTTTTCTAGGAAAGGATACTACTCTGGCAAAATCAAACAAGATACAGTTTACTTGTGTAAAGCCCCTATCATAGTGTTAGACACAAAGAAGGCCAAAATATAAAAATAAAGTACTGTAGCTACAAATTGTACTGTGGCCAGTGACAAATCAGGCACAGAAGTCATTACTATATAATAATTAAAAAACCACTAAGTAGTAAAAGAACTCCTAGATTATAACAAAAGATGTTAACTCAATTGTGGCATGTATTACAATGAACTACTACCTTTAGGTTAGCCTGTAGGCAGCAATTATTGTTTATTGATTCAGCTCTGTGAGAATTAAAGATATGCCATATGTGTTTTAGTATAGTAAAAAGACACTTTCCCCATTAAAATAGGATATAGCACACTATTATGGACACCAGTAAAAAAATATGAACATTTCATGTGTACCTTACCACAATAGAAAAAGAATATTTTCAGGAAAATAAAAGCATTTAAGATCAAAGACTTTATTCTCAATAGTTTGAATGCATATTCTTAAAATTTCTATATTTCGAAATATTAGTGTTTCATCATGAAACTGTAGTTTCTTTTTAAGCAAAATGAAAACTAAAATGCCAAAAACTCAGTAAGTTATCTAAATTAGGCAATAACTATGGATAGATATGGTTAACTGAACAAACTAACGAAGAATTGAAAGGATTATTACCTTGCTGGAAATTTTTAAAAGAAACATTATGGAAGGAAATTGACAATAAAATGCATACCGATACTTTAAGGAGAAAAAGGGAAAGTGTCAATAGAAAAATGGCTGGCACAGCTTGTAGACTTATATATTACTTATTCACTTGATCACCTGCTATGTACTACTGAGAGATAATTTTCCAGGGGTCTCAAATTTCTGGACATTTTGCAAGCAGAGAAAACAATGGGTTTTGCTCCAGATCACTTTTCAAGGATGTGCATATAATGAACAGCTTTAGAAGATACAGTACCTTCCACTGAATGAAAGAGGAGACATGCTACTACTGTCCACTGTAAAAGATTCAGATTCCCTACACTCAGGATTTTTCTCTTCCAACATAACCCATGGTAAATGCCAGTGGTACCTGGCCTTCTTCATGTCGCTCTCTGGGAATGGTGCAAGAAAATGCTGATATACTACAACTACTGCTACAACTTTCATGCCTTCTGCCATCACCCATGAACTAAGTAACTAAGTGGGGCAAAATCTCAGACCTTTCACAATTCTTTTTTTTTCCCCCCCAATGTTTATTTATTTTTGAGAGACACAGAGCATGAGCAGGGGAGGGGCAGAGAGAGAGAGAGAGAGAGAGAGAGAGAGAGAGAGAGAGAGACACACAGAATCCGAAGCAGGCTCCAGGCTCTGAGCTGTCAGCACAGAGCCCAACACGGGGCTTGAACCCACAAACCGTGAGATCATGACTTGAGCTGAAGTTAGACGGTTAACTGACTGAGCCAATCAAGGAACCCCTAGACGTTTCACAGTTTTTAACCATGGACGAGATACTGTGGGAGGTCTGTAAGGACAGAGGGATAAATGTTAAAATCTCACACCCGAAGATGTCACAGTCATCTATTACCACTTCTTTTGTCATCTATCCATGAGGCACATTATCACTTAACTTAAACTTCATATTTAACATGAAACTTTTTTTTTAACCTTGAATCAAGTAACACATGTGGAACTGAAGAAAAAAAATTAAGTACACAGTATGGCTAATAATTAATGTCAACAGCTTCCACATCACATTTCTTTCCTGCCTGGTCTGCCCCCAAGAAGCAATTTCTAACCATTTCCATTTGGAGCTATAGTAACATCTTTGGAGAAGATGTTACCTACATAATTCTAAATTACATGCTGACACTTTGAGTTCTTTATTTAAAAGATGAATATTTGGCTTACTTATGCTATTTCCGTCTTTTTCAGTCAAAAAAATTTAATGTATAATTTTCATGCAATTAAATATACCCCTTTCAGTGCATAGTTTTGTAAAAGTGGACAAACTCAGTCATGCTATCCCACTACAATCAAGACAAAACATTTCCATCACCCAAAAGTATTTCCTTATCTGTTTCTAACTAATACCTGGGCCCTGCTCCCAGCAATCTCTGTTTTCTGTACCTATAGATTTCTTTTTCAGAATATAACATAAAAGGAATCACATAGTATGGCTTCTTTCACTTAGCATGATATGTGCTATTGGGTCTACCAGTAGTTTGTTCTCTTTTTACTGCTGAGTAATATTCCATTGTATGACTATACCACAATCTGTTTATTCAGCCACACACTGAAGAACAACTGGGTTGTTACTAGTTTTGGCAAGTAGAATAAGCAACTACAAACATTTATATACAAGTTTTTGTGTGGACTTACACTTTTATCTCAAAGGTATAAATAGCAGTGGTAATAACTAGGTCATACAGTATAAGAAACTATCAAGCTGCTTTTCACAATGGCTCTACCACTGGATTTCCTCCAGCAGTGTTATCAAACTTTCAGTCATTCTATATCCTCACTAGCATTTGGAATTATCAATTTTTTAAATTTACTTGACATATAGTGTTCACTGTAATTTTAAACTGCATTTCCCTAATACCTGATAGTTTTTTTTCATGTGCTCATCTTCCATGGATTTGATACAATATCTGTTTAAACTTTTTATTCATTAAAAACGATTTTCTGGGGCACCTGGGTGGCTCAGTCGGTTAGGCATCCAACTTCAGCTCAGGTCATGATCTCATGGTTCGTGGGTTCAAGCCCTGTGTTGGGCTCTGTGCTGACAGCTCAGAGCCTGGAGCCTGCTTCAGATTCTGTTCTCCCTCTCTCTCTGCCCCTCCCCCGCTCATGTTCTGTTTCTGTCTCTCAAAAATGAATAAATTTTTAAAAAATAAAAATAAAAATTGAGTTTCTGATCACTGAGTTTTGAGAGTTCTTTATATCTTTTTTCAAATTTTAATTTAGAGACAGAGAGCACGAGCAGGGGAGATGGGCAAAGGAAAGAGGGAGCTCAGTGTGGAGCCCAATGTGGGACCCAATCCCATGACCCTCAGATCATGACCCAAGTCGAAATCAAGAGTTGGATCCTCAACTGACTGAACCACCCAGGTGCCCCAAGAGTTCTTTATATCTTTATACGTTCTGGATACAAATTATTTTTTGAAATGTGTGACTTACAAATATTTTCTTCCAGTCTATGGCTTATTTTATTCTCAATGTCTTTACAGAATAAAAGTTTTAAATTTGACAAAGTATGATCTCTCAATATTTTTCTTTCATTGAACATACCAAACCCAAGGTTGAGAGTTTACATTTTACATTTAGGACTATAATCCACTTCAATTTAATTTTTATATAAGATTTGAGGTATGTGTCCAGGTTCTATTTTTTGCATATGGACATTCAATTGTTCTACAACAACTTATTGAAAAGATTATCCTTTTCCTATTGAATTGGTTGCCCATTGGCTCAGTGCATTAAGCTGCTGACTCTTGATTTCGGCTCAGGTCATGATCTCACAGTTCATGGGTTTGAGTTCCACATCAGGCTCTGCACTGACACTATGGAGCCTGCTTAAGATTCTCTCTCTCCCTCTTTCTGTCCCTCCCCCACTCACTCTCTTTCTCAAAATAAAACTGAACTTAAAAAAAATCTGGTTGCCATTTACAGGGCACCTGGGTGGCTCAGCCTGTTAAGCTTCCGACCTTGGCTCAGGTCATTATCTCAGTGTTCAAGAGTTTGAGTGCTGTATCAGGCTCCACGCTCAAAGTGCAGAGCCTGCTTGGAATTCTCTCTTTCCCAATTGCATGCGCTCTCTCTCTCTCTCTCTCTCTCGCACTCTCTCTCTCTCTCTCAAATAATAAACAAACTTTAAAAAAATCAGTTGCCCATTTTTAAATATGTGGGTCTATTTCTGGACTTTTAATTTTTCCCAGTTTATCTCTATGTTTATCATTTCTCTAATATCACATTGTTTTGATTATAGCAGTTTTCGAATAAATCTTGAAATCATGTAGTAGGGGGACAGTTGAGAGATAAATGCAGGCTGCCCATTCTCTTTGGCTTTATTCTGTTGTTCAACTGCTGTTTTCTGAAGCTTGAGTATCAAGCTCATTCAAAAAGGGAGAAATGTGATCCTATGAATGTACTTTTTTTAAAAAGTAGGTGATGCCCCAGCAATAAATAGCACTACTAGGAATTTACCCAAAGGAGACAGGAGTGCTGATTCATAGGGGCACACATACCCCAATGTTTACAGCAGCACTATCAACAACAGCCAAATTATGCAAATAGTCCAAATGTCCATGAACTGATGAATGAATAAAGATGTGGTTTATATATACAATGGAATACTACTTGGCAATGAGAAAGAATGAAATCTTGCCATTTGCAACAATGTGGATGGAACTGGAGAGTATTATGTTAAATGAAATAAGTCAGGCAGAGAAAGACAGATATCATATGTTTTCACTCATATATGGAATTTGAGAAACTTAAGGACTATGGGGGAAGGAAAGGGGAAAAAATACTTTCAGACAGAGAGGGAGGCAAACCATAAGAGACTCTTAAAACCAGAGAACAAACTGAGAGTTGATGAGGGGGGTATGGGAGAGGGGGAAATGCATGATGGGCATTGAGGAAGGCACTTGTTGGGATGAGCACTGGGTGTCATATGTAAGTGATGAACCATGGGAATCTACTCCCGAAGCTAAGAGCACACTGTATACATTGTATGGTAGCTAACTTGACAATAAATTGCATTAAAAAAAAAAAAAAAAGTAGGTGATGCCATGTAAGTCACAATGATCTCTTTTCTGATCATCAAGATTCTGATTATTAGCATCTAGGTATTTTTTATAGTGGAAAGTATCTTTCTCAAGTAGTTCTCTGAAATAAGAGTAGCTACATTGAGTTTTACCTTACATACATTTTAATGTTTATCTTTACTTTTTTTCCAATATTTTCAAGTGCACTTGGAGTTTTTAAGATCTAATTTGCACTCATGCCAACCTGCAACTGAGCATTCATCAAAATGTTTTACATGGATTTTTCATTCATCAACTTTTTGCCCTTTAGAACACAGTCTCCCAGCTGCTTCATTCTACTGAGATCCACTCAAAAAAGACATCAATTGAAAGCAAAATATTATTTACAGCTTGCCCACATGCACTATACATCTGTGTTCATCTCAGATAAAAGGTTACCATGCAAGTCCAAAGGCTGATGTGGAAATTACTAGTCAGCTTCAACTCAGTAAAGGATCTGCTTAGAGACTGAGGGTAAATGGAGGAATGCAATGGAGTCAAAAGCAAAACATGTACAAACATAGTGTAGGAGTGCTGACCCTAGTGACTCCATCTTTGGCCCACCACCTTGTCCATGTCCACATGATGACCTCCCTAAGTGCTACATGTTTCAGGCCCCTTGGAGGTTAAAGTATTCCATGACAGAACACAGGAAGGATTGTTCTGGTCTTTCCTAAATCTGATTAGGTAACAATTAGAAATAACATAGTTTCTCCCCCTTCCTGACTCACAGATGGCCACACGAGTTCTGTTAAATGTTAGCTATCAATTAGGTAAGTGTACGTAGATCCTCTGACTGCACAACAGAGCCCTCCAGTGTCCCCTTACTCTATAAAATCATGGACTGAAGTCTGGACTCTGAGGAAAATAGCTGTTCAGCTGTCCAGATCACTGCCTGTTCAATCCTGTCAGTAAGTTACCCTGAAAAAAAAACGCTGTGTAAACTGAATGGAGTTGCCTCTTTAGTTTCTCGGTCTCAAACTGCCTTCTCAGTTTGGGGGATACTTTACTGTCCTTCCTCCTCTTTCCAACACATAGTTATTACTATTAAATAAAAATAGTGATATTCTCAATAGACACAGTTATTGCCTGTATTTTTAAAAAAGTGATTCTTTATGATGGCTAAAAAAGCCTTTAGTTAATTCTTTTTCTAGAATCCCTATCAAATTTACTGTCAACAGTTCCCAACCTTTCCTACATCCAGAACACCATTCTTAACCTCTACTCTAAGCTAATAACCAGACCTTTTCCTTTGCAAGTTAGAGTTAAGGCCTCTTAATCCACTCCACCAATTTCCCTTTGTTCTACACCTCTACATTTTCCTCTATATTCCCAAATGGGCAGAAAGATATGCCTTTTTCTGTCACTATCCTTTTGTGCAAGTATACAGACTCCTTTCTTCAAGATTTTCACAAGATTTTTTCTCACAAGATTTTCACTTGTGTCACTGAATTCCCATGTGGCTCTTTCTGCACCCCTCCAAGCACAACCTAGCATCCAACTCATACAAAAACTATGCCCACTTATTTCTCCAACATTTTTTTTTTAAAGCAGCTACCAAGTGCAAACTCACTGAATTACTATGAGAGATAAAGTTAAAAAAAAATCTAATCTTTGTTTCAGGAAACTTACAAGTTAGAGGGGAAGAGGAACAGTTAAATAATTATAATCTTGTGTAATAAGTTTAAGAGCAAAGGCATGTACAATATAGTCATAAAGGAAAGAAAAGTTAATTTTGCTTAATTCAAGAGGGATTATCTTTTTAAAAGTATTTTTATCAAGATTACCCTCAAGATACAAACAGGTTCAGATCTCCTCTAAACCATCACAAGATGTTTAAACTAGTATCACCCTGTCATCCCTTTCACCAGCACATTTCTTGAAAAGGCCACTTATATCACTATCTACAAATCCAATGTGCTGTCTATCATTCACTTACCTTCTAAGCAAATGTGTTCTGGCTTTCGATTTCTACCACGACAATGACACCTTTCACCAAATCGAAATTGGGTAACCCACTCAACACACCCAGTCACCACCTTTTCTCAGTCCCCCTCTCTCTGCTATGAAGGACACCTGTGGACCCTCTCCTCAAAATTCTTGGTGACTTGTATGATACTTCATTTCCCTAATGTATTCCCCCTTCTCTCCCTTTTTTGTTCAGTCTTTCCGATTCTGCTTCCCTCTGCTGACAAAAGGGAAGTGTTAGCCAAGCCTCCATTTTAAGACATGGTTTTTGACTCTCTACCCCCTCTCTCCATTACTTTGTTCTCCCTTTCTCCTCCAACCCACCACCCCCTGCCACCACACACACACAACACACAAAACTCATGATAATCACCCTCAAGTAAACTGGAGCTGAGAGAGGGGAAAAAACAAAACAAAACAAAACAGAACAAAACCCGTGGATTCAGAAGGCCTGGCTTTAATTCTGGTTCTGTCACTGACCTATTAGCTGTCACATCCTATGTGGCTCTATAAAAGTGAATAGCTTCCTAATGTCTCCTCAAACCCTACAGTTCTACATTTCTAACTGGGAAGAACCTCAAATTTCCACTTTTTTTTTTTCAACGTTTTTTATTTTATTTTTGGGACAGAGAGAGACAGAGCATGAACGGGGGAGGGGCAGAGAGAGAGGGAGACACAGAATTGGAAACAGGCTCCAGGCTCCGAGCCATCAGCCCAGAGCCTGACGCGGGGCTCGAACTCACGGACCGCGAGATCGTGACCTGGCTGAAGTCGGACGCTTAACCGACTGCGCCACCCAGGCGCCCCTCAAATTTCCACTTTTAACTTCTCTAATGAAGCACAAATCTACATTCTGTCTGCCATCTAAATATCCCACCTCTAAACCTAATCTCACAAACCTATTTACTTCTCTCGTCTATTAATGTTTACGTACTAGCACTTCCATTATCTTAAGCTTCAAATCCTAATAATCTATATACTTACTGCTTTTTATTCTTGCATTCTTTTTTTAAAATTTTTTTAATGTTTATTTATTTTTGAGAGAGAGACAGAGCACGAGTGGGGGAGGGGTAAGGAGAGGGAGACACAGAATCTGAAGCAGGATCCAGGCTCTGAGCTGTCAGCACAGAGCCCGATGTGGGGCTTGAACCCACATACCGTGAGATCATGACCTGAGCTGAAGTCGGACTCTTAACCAAATGAGCCACCCAAGCGCCCCTGCATTCTCTTCTTTTAATTCCCACTCCCCATTCTCCACTCCTGACCCAGGCATAATTCAAAGAGTAGATCTTCCAGAGGTTGGAAGGTGGCAGCGGAGTAGGAGGACCCTAGGCTCATCTTGTCCCATGACTATAACTAGATAACTATCAAATCATCTTAAATACCCCAGAAATTGACCTGAAGATGGAAAGAACAAACTCTACAACTAAACGTAGAGAAACAGTGGCCACTTCAGTGGAGAGGGAGCTGCAGTTGCCGTAGAAGGGCAAGAGACAGACTACCTCACAGGGCAGCTCAGGGGAAAAGGAATCACCAAAGCAATTGGCTTGGAAAGTGAGAGGGAATGAATTTCATAAATTCTTGCAACCAGTAGGGCTTAAAGCCTAGAGTTTTAAAGGTCAGCAGGCTTGGCTCTGGGAGAACTTGGAGGGCACTGGCACTGCTCTCTGAAAAAAGGCAGGGAAAACAGCCTAGGAACATACAGCCTGGAAACAACGATCTGAAGGGTGCCTAAGCACATAGTGGGGAGGTTATTTACTTATTTCAGAGCATAGCCCAGAGAGACAGTGTTCACAGAGAGATCCCTCTGGGAACAAAAGAAAATGCGGGTGCCATTTCCCTCCCCTGACCCTCAGCATAAGCACAGAGCCACCTATGGGAAGCCGTGCAGCACCAACATTTGCTACCTAACTTGCTTATATCAAGCCCTGCCCGCCCCCCCCCCCCCCACACACAATGGTGGAATCACCCTTTCCACTCACCTTGCCTCAGTCTCAGAGCTCAGATCCCCTTTTCCCAAGAAGACTAGCCCAAACACCTGTTCACACCACATCTCCTCACTTGGGAGTTTTGCAGAGCCTTGGTTCTGGTGACATTGGAAGTAGGTCTCATTTCATGCACAGACCACAACACATCTAGCTAAAATATGTCACCTTCAGGAAAGGGATGAAATGCTACTCACAAAAGGCAAAGAGAGCCTTTGCAGATAACTTGCCAGAAAGATTAGGCCAGGACAAAACAGCAGATTGCATGCAGTACACACTGGAGACACTCCCAGAAGCATCAGGCTGGGGGGAACAGGGATCACTACAAGGCAAGGAAGAACAGGACCACTTTTTCATAAGGGCATTACCCTCAAGAACAGGAGACATAGCTGACTTTCCAAACACAGAGAAAGAGGTACAGAGACTTAGTCAAAATGAGGAGACAAAGAAATGTATCCCAAATGAAGTAAAAGGACAAAGCCACACCCAAATACCTAAGTGAAACAGATATAAGTAACATAACTCATAGAGAATTTAAAATAATGGTAATAAGGATACTCAGTGGAAGACATGAATGAGACCCTTCACACAAAGATAAGAAATAACATAGCAGAGAAAAAGGGTATGATACACAAAATGAGAAACATGCTTAATGAACAGCAGGCTAGAAGCAGAGAAATTAATTAATGACCTAGAAGACAGTGATGGAAAGTAATCAAAATGAACAAGAGGAAAAAAAAGAATTCTGCAAAACAAGAATAGACGTAGGGAAGTCAGTGACTCCATCAAACATAGTAACATTTGTATTATAGGAGTCCCAGAAGAATAGAGAGAAAGGGGGCAGAAACTTTATTTCAAGAGATAATAGCTGAAAACTTTCTTAAAGTGGGGAAGGAAACAGATATCCAGATCTAAGAGTCAAAGAGTACTCTCATCAAAATCAACAAAAGCAGACTGACACCAAGATATATTGTAATGAAATAGCAAAATGTACTGATAAAGAAAAAAAAATTAAAAGCAGTAAGACAAAAGAAGGTAATAACTTCCAAGGGAAAATCCATAAGGCTAGCAGATTATTTTTAACAGAACCTTTCCAAGCCAGAGGGGAGTGGCATGATATATTCAAAGTGATGAATGGGAAAAACCGCAGCCAAAATACTCTATCCAGCAAAGCTATCATTTAGAATAGAAGGAGAGATAAAGAGTTTCCCAGACAAATAAAACCTAAAGTAGTTCATGGCCACTAAACCAGTCCTTCAAGAAATATTAAGGGGACATTTTGGAAAGGAGAGACCAGAAGTGACAATATAAAGGTAGGAAACCCAAAAGCAGAACAAATGAGTATTTCTATAAAAAATCAGTCAAGAAACTCGCAAAATAATAGAATATAAAATATAACAACAGTGGGGAGGAGAAGAGTAAAGACTAAAGAGTAAAACTTTCACTATTGGCAGATTACATGATACTGAATATAGAAATTTTGAGACTCCACCAAAAAACCCCTAGAATTGATAAAAGAATTAAGTAAAATCACAGGATAAAAAAAAAAATCAATGTACAGAAATCTACTGCATTTCTACACACCAATAATGAAGCAGCAGAAACAGAAATTATGAAAACAGTATCTTTTACAATTGTACCAAAAGTAAGGAGATATTTGGGAATAAACTGAACCAAAGAAGTGAAAGATCTGTTCTCTGAAAGCTCTAAGACACTGATGAAAGAAAGTGAAAATGACACAAAAACATGGAAAGACAAGCCATGCTCATGGACTGGAATAGCAAATACTGTTAAAATATCTTTACTGCAATCTACACATTTAATGCAATCCCTATCTAAATACCATCAGGATTTCTCATAGAACTAGAACAATCCTAAAATTTGTATGGAACCACGAAAGTCCCTGAATAGCCAAAGCAATCTTGAAAAAGCAAAGCAAAGCTGACAGCATTACAATTTCACACTTCAAGTTATATTACAGAGCTGTAATAATCAAAACAGTATGGTACTCACATAAAAATAGACACATAGATCAATGGAACAGAATAGGAAGCCCAGAAAAAAAAAAAAAAAACAACCTACAATTACATGGTCAGTTAATTTTTGATAAAGCAAGAAAGAATATCCAAAGGGAAAAAAGCAAATCTCTTCAACAAATGGTGCTGGGGAAAATCAGACAGCAACATGCAAAAAATGAAACTAAACCATTTTCTTACACCAAACACACACACACACACACACACACACAAAATCAAAGTGGAGTAAAACCTAAATGTAAGACCTGAAACCATAAAAATCCTAGAAGAGAACACAGGCAATAACCTCTTTGACATCAGTTGTAGCAACTTCTTTCTAGATGTCTCCTGAGGCAAGGGGAACAAAAGTAAAAATAACTACTAGGACCAAATAAAAAAAAAAAGCTTCTCAATTAAGCATCCGACTCTTGATTTTGGTTCAAGTCATGATCTCAGGGTTGTGAGACCAAGCCCTACATCAGGCTCAGCGCTGGGCATGAAGCCTGTTTAGGATTCTCTTTCCCCCTCTCTCTGCCCTTCCCCCACTTGCATGCACACTCACACGTGCACTCTCTCAAAATAAATAATAACAAAATGAAAAGTTTCTATATGATGAAGGAAATAATAAAATTAAAAGGCAAACTATAGAATGGGAATAGATATTTGCAATAACATATCCAATAAAGGGTTAGTATCTAAAATATATGAAGAACTTATAAAACTCAACACCCAAAGAACATATAATCCAATTAAAAATGGGCAGGGGTGCCTGGGTGACTTGGTTAAGCGTCTGACTTTGGCCTAGGTCATGATCTCACCATTCCTGAGTTTGAGCCCTGTGTCGGGCTCTGTGTGGACAGCTCAGAGCCTTTTTCAGATTCTGTGTCTCCCTCTCTCTCTGCCCCTCCCCTGCTCATGCCCTGTCTCTCTCAAAAATAAATTAAACAATGGGGAAAAAAAAAAAAAAAGGGCAGAAGACTTGAAGAGACACAGCTCCAAAAAAGACATACAGATGGCCAACAGACACATGAAAAGATGTTTACCTCATCACTTACCATCACGGAAATGCAAATCAAAACTACAATATCACCTCTCACCCATCAGAATGGCAAAAATCAACAACAAAAGAAACAACGTGTTGGTAAGGATATGGAGAAAAAGGAACCCTTGTGCACTGCTGTTGGGAATGCAAGTTGGTGCAGCCTCTGTGGAAAATAGTATGGAGGTTCCTCAAAATGTTAAAAAAAAAAAAGATCTACCTTATGATCCAGCAATCACACTACCGGGTATTTACCCACAGAATACAAACTATGAAGTCAAAAGCATAATTGCACCCCCATGTTTATAGGAGCATTATTTACAAGAGCCAAGATATGGAAACAGCCAAAGTGTCCATCAATGGATGGATGAATGGATAAAGAAGATGTGGTATATACACATATACAATGGAATATTACTCAACCACAAAAAAAAAAAAATGAAATCTTGCCATTTGCAACAACATGGATGGAGTATAGAGTATAATGCTACATGAAATAAGCCAGTCAGAGAAAGACAAATCCCATATGATTTCACTCATATGTGGAATTTAAGAAACAAAACAAATGAACAGAGAAAAAAGAGAGACAAAGCAAGAAACAGACTCTTAATTACAAAGAAAAAATTCATGGTTACTAGAGGGGAGGGGTGGATGAATGGTTTATTAAATAAGTGATGAGGATTAAGGGGTGTACTTGTTCTGATGAGCACAGGGTGATGTATGGAAGTGCTGAATCACTATATTGTACACCTGAAGCTAGTACTACACTCTATGTTAACTAACTGGAATTAAAATAAAAACTGGAAAAAATAAAACAAAACAAAAAAACAACGGAGTATCTCTTCCAGATAGTGTTCCTTGGCCTCCCCTATTTGGTTATATATAGGCCACCCTCTTCAGAAGATCTAAGACATTCTATGTGTACATCTCTCATAACACTTGGCATGTTTTCTTCCAGACTCTGGTTCTGTAGGAGCAGGATTTATACAATTCTTTGCATTTCAAAACAGCACTTTGACCACTGCCTTACCCAGAGAACCACAAAACTCTCAAGATCTGGAATAAGTTAAATTCAAAGTTTGGACATAGTAAAAAAGTAGAGTTTTGTACAGTAATTAAGAAAAAATAATTAAGGACTTATAATGATTTGAATGTCACAGCTCTAAAACATGTACTGTTCTTCTTAAACTAAGGAAGCAGATACTCCTCCTGAACTTCAAATCCCAAGTCAATTCAAAAGCACATAGAGATAGCAGCCTTTGCAATGTCACAATATTTTTTAAAGCACATTTACTAAATTACTCTTAAATATTTGGTTTTACATTTGAACATTTCTTTTTTTATCTCAATTATTTACCAAAGTATTTTTGATAGATTATTCAACCCTATGAACTACCATTAGAAGTGTAAATTTTTTTTTAATGTTTACTTAATTTTGAGAGAGAGACAGAGAACATGAGCAGGGAAGGGGCAGGGAGAGAGAAGGGAACAGAGAATCCGAAGCAGGCTCTGTGCTGAAAGCAGAGAGCCCGAAGTGGGGCTCGAACTCACGAACCAGGAGATCATGACCTGAGCTGAAGTCAAGCTTAACTGACTTAGTCACCCAGATGCCCTTAGAAGTATAGCTTTTACATGGTAAGAGTTGATGCCAATCAGAACATTAGCCACTATATTATATCTGCTTTAACCTATAAGCAGCACAGAAAATTTCCCAAAATAAAATATGATGCCATTACTTTTCAGCTTCGTTAATAACCTTCAATGTATTCCTCTAAAAATTTATTTTTTTTTAAATACTCCTAATTGAGAAAATAAAACAAACTGAGAGAAAAAAGGTTTCCAGCTTCCTTTCTTACCAAGAAAAATAAGACTGCAGCCTGGCAGATAGGAGAACTAGAATTTCCAAGGAATCTAAGCCAGGCAAGTCAAAGCTTTAGCTTACTTCATGCAGAAGACAGGATGTGTGGTGTGAGCCCTGACAAGCAGTACAAAGAGCCACTGCAAGAACAGTAAGTGAAACTCAGCGACTGTCTGACTCCTCATTACTGAGGATGTGCGGCAGCGTCTGACCTACCTGGCTTATCCCGTCGGGAGAGATCTTGTATGACTGCAACTTCTGCTTCAGCAGCTCTGGATCACTGTGACGGAATGGGCACCCTGACAACGAAAAACAAGCCAGCACACCAACAAGGTTATTTACCCGGGACTTAGTACAATACCACACTCGAGAGACTGTCTAAGCTCCCCTTAATTGTCTAACAGCTTATTAATAAAAAAGTTAATTGCCCATGGGTGCAACTGCTTTCCTCTCTTTATCTAAATGACGATTTAGTTGTACGGTTATCAGGACACTACAGGCTCAAGAGTTACATAAAACATTACAGCATTCTCAGGCAAAGTTGTCCATTCGCTAGGAAGAGGAAACAGTTTTAATTATGCTACTTGCTAACAAGTAGAGATAACCACAAGGTAGCTATAAAACAGTTTATCTAGAAACTTTATACAATCTCACATTTTGTCCTTATTTTTAAAAATTACATTAAAAGACTATGAGAAGATAATGTAAACAAAAAGAAAAATGTACAATCTCCAAAAAATATAAAAATCTCACATCATTTTCAGATGTAAATTTTATGTCTATTTCCCACAAAGTAAAATCCATACAAATTTAACAGGAACCACAGATGGGAATGAGACGGACAAATGAGAAAGTATTTCACAGAAAAATAACTTTTGTAGATACACGTCATCTCTGTATTATTTCATGAGTAACACAAAAATAATGATGAACTACTAAAGTATTTGCATAAATAAGAACACAGAAGAAATGAAATGTAAAAACTGTATTATAAGGACAAAATCTAGAAAATTTCATATATTTTTTTCAACGTTTTTTATTTATTTATTTATTTTTTTGGGGGGGACAGAGAGAGACAGAGCATGAACGGGGGAGGGGCAGAGAGAGAGGGAGACACAGAATCGGAAACAGGCTCCAGGCTCCGAGCCATCAGCCCAGAGCCTGACGCGGGGCTCGACCTCACGGACCGCGAGATCGTGACCTGGCTGAAGCCGGACGCTTAACCGACTGCGCCACACAGGCGCCCCTGAAAATTTCATATATTTTAATAAGAAACAGCGATATAAATGAAAATACTTATTTTAAAATTTAATTTTGGAAGGCAGATTACTTTTTTTTTTAAGTATACAGATGATGGATCTATAAGTTAATTAGAAACAATTATGCATTTTTAACGAAAGCAATGGGAAGTGGGTTATAGCAAAAACAGGAAAGGGCCTAGATGCCAAACAAACACGTTTACCAAAAATCTTAACTATAAAAAACATCCACTAACCCTATGGGCTCCTACAAATAATGAAAATTCACAAAATTCATAGTTTATACTTCATTCAGATTAAAACTGTAAACCTGTAGTACAAGGAAACATACTGAGCAGCTGTGTAACATGTGGCTAAGAGTCTGGAGCTGTAACACCTAGGTCTGAATCTCAGTTTCCCGCTTAGCAGGTGGGAGACCACAAGCAAATTCTTATCTTGTCGCTGACTGAGCTTCACTTTCTGTCCAGTGAAGGAAATAATCACTCACAGAACTCTTGTTGAAAACACAATATAAACCTTTTATATGCTCCTGGCATATAGTAAACACTCAACATGTATACGCTGTCGTTATTATTCTCAAAAATAAAAATAAAAATAAAAATCTGATAATGAAACTGCAAAAGATACCAATAAGAAAGAAATGAGGCTGCACAAGGAATTCTTGGGTAAGCCCAGAATTATTAAAGGGCACAAAAAAAGGAGATTAATTGAATTATCCAAATTACATTTGAAATAATGACTGTATCTGTATGGAAAAAGTTATAAAGGGCAAAGCCAAGAAGAAAATGAAGATTGCCAAGGTACTAAAGGTCACAAAAAAGTGTTATTAAGCTATGCTGACAATAAGCAAAAAACAGAAAAAAACGATTACTACTTAGAGAAGCTGGTGTTATTTTAACAGATAACAGAAAATAAAGCTCAGTAACTCCTGTTTATTTTTTTTCTTCTTCCACGTCAAAGAAAATTATCTTCAAAACTGGACAGGGTTGAACCAGGTAACCAAAAATGAAGTGAATGCACACCCAGTTAAGTATCTGACAAAGCTTTCCAACATCCATTTGCAGAAGAGACGGATAAACTTAGTCTGGAATGTAGTTATGTATAGATTCATAACAGTGCTGGTTAACGAAATGATATCAACACAGGGGACTAAACAGTTTTATGAACAACGTAAAACTAAAAGGACAGGGACATCTCATTTCTAGTCTGGCCTGTGAAGAGCTTATACACTGCTCCATCCTAACCAGGAAAAAGTTGAACTGAAAAATCAACAACTCTGCTTAGACTCATCAAAGAAATGAGATCACAGGGCACACCACTGTCCCCTAAAATTGGAGAGAGTGGCAGATACAGAAAATCACAACATACCAGAGCAAAAATCTCTGCAGGAACCAGTGCTGGGGTAGGAAAAACCTTACCTATAACTGAGAAATTTTTGAAGTCTGGACAAGTCTGAGCATCAAAAACTCCAAGGAGACGCAGTCATAGGGAGGCCCCATACTTCGTAAGCCTAACTTCCAGGAGCTCTACCAAGTGCTCACGGTGGATAATAGAGAGAAATTCTCTCAAGCTTCTGGCATGGGGAGGGGAAAAGTAACCATTTTAATACTATAGAGCAATCTACTCTTAATAAGGCCTGCCCTCAGAACAAACTGTTTTACTGGAGCCTAAACTTCTGGGGTTTTATCAGAGGCTAACCTATCAGGGGTAGGGAAATACCCAACTCCAGCCTCCTCTAGGCATCCTGTCCCACCTAAGGGAGAAAAACTGAGTCACTGTTGAAGTTAATAGCTGAGGGCCACAGACTCACTAAAAGACTAAGGAGAGGACTACAGAACACCAACCTCTCCACCTCCCTGCTTACCACCATATTACTAAAGGTCTATTTATTGGAATTCTTTTCATCCAGAATGTCATGTCTACTTTTTAACAAAAAAGTACAAGACTGATCAAAAGGCAAACAATACAGCTTTGAAGAGACTGAACAAACATCAGAACTAGAGTCAGATATGGCAGGGATAGTGGAATTATCAGACCAAGAATTTAAAATAACTATGGTTAATGCTAAGAGCACTAATGGAAAAAGTAGACAATGTGCAAAAACAGATAATGGAGGCAGAGAGATGGAAATCCTAAGAAAGAATCAAAAAGAAATGCTAGAGAACTAAACACTCTAATGGAAATGAACAACGTCTTTTATGGGCTTATTATAGACACGGCTGAGGGAGGAATCTTGAAGTTTGAGGTTATGCCAATTGAAACTTCCAAAACTGAAAAACAAAGACAAAACGACTAAAGAAAGACAATAAGAACAGAATATGTAACACCTGTGGGGCATTATGAAGGGTAGTAATGAGAATACCAGAAGGAAGGAAGGAATAGAAGCAATATTTGAGGCAATGGAGAATATTCCCCAAATAAAT
The DNA here is from genome assembly GCF_028018385.1 of Neofelis nebulosa. Classification (NCBI taxonomy): domain Eukaryota; kingdom Metazoa; phylum Chordata; class Mammalia; order Carnivora; family Felidae; genus Neofelis; species Neofelis nebulosa. The sequence continues at coordinate 58,383,882 of NC_080787.1, read as the reverse complement.
GTCAGACACCAAACTACAGATATAAGAAGTCCAAAAAACACCAAACAGTATTAATGCCCCCCAAAATATAGCTTAGATATATCACATTCATATTTGAGAAAATAAAAAATAAAGAAAAAATCTTGAAAGAAGCTGGGGGGGGAGGGACACCTTACCTACAGAGAAGCAAATATAACAATTATATCTAATTTATCCTCAGAAACCATGCAAGCAAAAGAGTGAAGTGAAATATTTATTTATTTACTTATTTATTTTTTGGACTGAAATATGTAAAGCATTTAGAGGGGGGAAAAAAACCTCTACACATCTAGAATTCTGTACCCTGTGAAATTATCCTTCAAAAGACAAGAAGAAATACTTTCTTGGACAAAAACTGACATGATTTGTTACCGGTAGACCAGCAAGGCAAGAAATGTTAAAAAAGCTCTTCAAAGAGAAGGAAAATGATAAAGGCCAGAACTTGGGTCTACCTAAAGAAAAGAACATCAGAGAGTAAGTAGAGGTAATATAAAAACTTCAGAGTGTGAAAATATATCGAGGATATTACATAATGATAAAGCAGTGCATACTCCAGGAAGACATAACAATCCTTAATGTGTATCCATCTAGCAATAGATCATCAAAATACAAGAGGCAAAACTGGTAGAACTGCAAGGAGAAATTGATGTATCCCCTATTACAGACTCCAATACTTCTCCATGAGAAATGGACTGATTCTGGGGCGCCTAGGTGGCTCAGTCGGTTTAGAGTCCGACTTTGGCTCAGGTCATGGTCTCCTGGTTTGTGAGTTTGAGCCCCAGGTTGGGCTCTGTGCTGACAGCTCAGAGACTGGAGCCTGCTTCGGATTCTGTGTCTCCCTCTCTCTCTGCCCCTCCCCTGCTTGTGCTCTGTCTCTCAAAAATAAATAAACATTAGAAAAAAAAAAAAAAGGAAATGGACAGATCCAGCGGCCAGTAAATCAGCAACAATAATCAGAATTCAAAAGCACCATCAATTAATATAATTGATATCTATAAAATGCTATATCCAATAATAGCAGATTACACATTCTTCTCAGTTCACAAGTAACAAACCAGTCTAGTGAAGGATGCTGCTGATAGTGGCAGGTTGTGCAAGTGTGCGGCAGAGAGTATGCGAGAACTCTGTATTTTCTGCTCAATTTTGCTGTGAACCTAAGTGCTCTAAAAAAATTAAGTTTACTCATTAAAACAAGGACAGATCAATGTTTCTAATAAATAATACGAACTTACTGAGTGTCTGCGAAGTAGATTATTTTTTAACTGATAGAGTTTAAATTAAAAATAAAATAAAACAAACAATGGACTGGAATAAGATTCAGTTTAACAGGAATAAGCAATATAAAATCCTGCATTTGAGCTAATAAAAATCAACTACATAAGTGGGAGTTCTAGATCTGGTAAGTGATAAAAGAATCCCTGGGAGTTTTACTAGGCCAAACTAAATGGCCTAAGAAAAGTAATATATTTTCTCAATAGAAGTATGTGGTCAATCAAAGTGTAGAAGACATAAGCAATTATTCAGGGCACGTGCAAATAAATCTGATTTTATAAGTCTGAGGGTGGAGCCTGATAATATGCATTTCTAAAAGGTACCTTAAAGTAACTGACACAAGTGATGAGAACCACTCACTGTGAATACCAGTACCGGCCACCTTTTATCTATTAAATATGAAAGTAAAGGCATTTTTTTAATGCTCTGGACATGTCAAGCATCTTCCTCAAAATTCTGTTTGTGATTATTTGGATCTTGATCCATAACAGCCTATAAATGCATAATCTTTTAAAAAAGAATTACATTCAAGATGCTGAAACAATAATTAACAAACATCCTTCTACACATTAAAAAAAATGCCAAGGGCGCATGGGTGGCTCAGCTCATTGAGCGTTTTACTCTTGATTTCAGCTCAGGTCATGATCTCACAAGTCATGGGATCAAGCACACATTAGGCTCTGCGCTGACAGCACAGACCTTGCTTAGGATTCTGTTTCTCCCTCTGTCTCTGCCCCTCCCCTGCTCATGTGCATGCTCTCTTTGTCTCTCAAAATAAATAAGTAAACGTTAAAAAAAAAAAGGGCTAAAAGAAAAAAAGTTCTGACACATACTGCAGTAAGCTTTAGTTATCTAAAGTATTTACTAATGTGGATTATTAAAACCATTCTCTGACATACCAGATAAATGAGGAACTTTTCAAGGTATGTGCAGAGAACTATTGTAGAAAAAAATTGTTGAACTAAGAAGTCTACAAAAAATAGTTTAGCCTTTTTTTTTTTTCAACCTACAATAACTCAGGTGAATTGACAGATGTTTGATACCATGACCCGCTAAATTCCTCACTCAATCTCATTCATTAATGATACTAAAACACACCTTTCCTCAGTAGTCTTTTGAAAATTAATGGATCAACTATTCTATAATTCAAGGTACTCAATTTCAAAAACCTTTGAAGAACCTGTATTAGTCTCCTAATCATGAGAGAAACAGAAAATAGCAGGTGAAGGGGGACACTGAGACTAAAGAGCCTGGTCCAGCACAATCTTTAGCATAGCTGAATAAACTCTCTTGCTGACCTAGTTCAGTAATACGACAGATCTCTAGAACAGTGCAGGAGCACAGTGGTGACTGACACAAGCTACAAGGGATATGGTGATACAAAAAGCCATCAATCACACTGCTTCACTGTTTCCTATAGAGCTAGTGGGGTTTCTACACTTCACAGATATGTATCCAGTGGAAGCACTTACCATGATAATCCCCTTGGCCTGGTGGATTGGTTAGAATAATCTTCATGCAACTGAAAGGTGTATAGTCAGTTCTCTTGCCTTCCTTTCCAAAGCTATGACGGATATTGTAAGAGTAGCCTTTATCAAACTGGAGGAAAAAGAAGAGGCAAAGTAAGTCAATATCATCTAGTGGTGTCAGCAGTGATAGACAGCTATAATTAGAGTACAAAATGGTATTTTCTAAAATAAATTCAGCATTCATAGGTAGATGTACATATCCTATACATCATTTGAGCCCTTCATGTACAAATACATTTTTTTAAAAGTGCAAAACTTACAGGAAACAAATTATTCAGGTAAAGACAGCAAATGTTTACATGTATATATGTTTAACAATGAGGATAATCCTTTCCTGAGAGTAATCAAATCACCCATTTCTTGGTTTGATTCCAGAGCTTATAATGAATGTATATCAGTTTAGTCTCAACCCCCTTATCTTAGTACTCCCTGAATTCCTATATCCTACCTATGCTACTTCTGAAATGCATAACACAATTAATCCCTTCTTCTGTATTCTCACTACAGGAGAGAAGCAATGTGTAAAAGAGAAGCAAAGCAAGAAGAAATGCAAGCAAATGCTTGATTAATGAACTACTGCAATTGCCTCCCACCTGGAATTCCTGACTCCATGTTTACAAAGCAAGCTAACAGTATAAAAAGGAGTTTGAAGTGGGTGGGAAAGAAAGAAAACAGGAACTAACATTGATTGAAAAGCTCAGAATAGTAGGACTTAGCTAATACTTCAAGGAAAGTAAGAAAGAACTAGATTAAGAGAGTAATATACTGTATTATTTTGGAGGGTGAGATTTTTAAATTTCAAATTACAACCTGAAATACACAGATCTCAAGTCTACTGCTTTATTGGTTTTGACAAATCACTGTACCTATGTAATCCATACTCCTATCAAGAGACAGAACGTTTCCATCACCCAGAGTTCTCTGGTGCCCCTTCCCAGTCAACATTCTTCCCTCCCCTCCATACGTACAAGAAACTACCGATGTGATTTTCATCACCATAGTTTTAACTATTCTACAACTTTATATAAATGGAATCACACAGTATAAAGTGTTTTATAACTCACTTGTTTCATGACTTTATATGTTTTGAGATTTATGCCATTCATTACACATACTGTCAACAAGCCCTTTTACTCCACTATAGACCCCAACAGTTAAAACCAAAAAAAGACAAGATTGCTAATTCATGCTCTAACTAAAACCTGCTGCACTTATTTCTTATCACGCTTCCTTGAGGCATTGATAAAGATGTTTTGGCAATGACTGGAATGTTCCAACCACCCAGACAGAAAGGCCTTGATAACAAAGAATGCCTAGAAGACCATACCCCACCTGTCCCATTTTGTGCCCATGATCCTGTGCTGAACACATACCAACGCCCAACCACGATCACATGTTCTCTGCATGCTTTCTTGCCCGTACCTCCCTGAATGTCTATAAAACTCTAGGCATCCATTTTGCCAGGAAAGAGGTTGGATATTAAGACTTAATTAAGCCTGCCACCACCCTGGCTGCTGGCACCCAAAATAAATTTCTCCCTCTTTTCTAAACCTTCATCTATTGGGTTATTAGCTTCTCTCACGATGAGTTTATCCAAGTTTGTTCGGCAACAGTGTAGGCAAACCCAGCCAGGAACTATGCTTTCGATTTGTCCATCCCTCTCAGTATTCCCCAGGATGGGGCAGTTGGCCATGGCAGCATGCCGGGGCTTACCCATTCACTTCCTGAGTTAGCAGCTGCGATAGACTGATTGGTAACACTATCAGCAGTTTGTTCCTTTTATTGTTAAGTAGTGTTTTATTGTATGAATATACCAGATAGTTTATCTAGTTCTCTGGTGATGGACACCTGGGCCATTTTTCCAGTTTGGGGCTATTACCAATAAACCAACCATGAACATTCTTGTAGATGACTTTTGTGGGCCTATGTTTTCATTTCTCTCAAATGCTGCCAGAATTGCTGCCAATAGTTTTCCAAGGTGACCGACCATACTATTTTATAGCCTACCAACAATGCATGAGAGTTCCACACTGTCCCCAAAGTTTGGTGCTGACTCAATTTTGTTCATTTTAGCCAGTCTAAAGGGTAGGTAGTGATATCTCACTTTGCATTTCCCTGATGAGTAATTCTTGTGAGCACTTTTTCATATCCTTTCTTTTCATATGCCTTACTTTGGGTTTTTTGTCTGTTTCTTTGAATCTTTACCTTTATTCAAACATGTTCATGTTTGCAATATTGACTTCCTGCATCACTGACCATATATAGATACATATATGTATATGTGCATATGCATATATATTTTTTCCCAAGATTTTATTTAAATTCAAGTTACTTAACATATAGTGTAGTACTGGTTGCAGGAGTAGAATTTAGTGATTCATCACTTAACATACAACACCCAGTGCTCATCTCAACAAGTGTCCTCCTTAATACTCATCCCATTTAGCCTATCCTGCTGCTCACCCCCCTCCATCTACCCTCAATTTTTTCTCCACAGTTAAGAGTCTGTTTTGGTTTGGTTCCCTCTTATCATATAGTATTTGTCTTACTCTGACTTATTTTGCTTCTCATAATACCCTCTAGCTCCATCCACATCATTGCAAATAGCAAGATTTCATTCTGTGGGTTTTTGGTGTTTTTTTTTGTTTTTGTTATTTATTTTTGAAATAAGAGCATGAGCAGGGCAGGGACAGAAGGAGACAGGATCTGAAGCAGGCTCTGCACTGTCAGCACAGAGCGTGATTCAGGGCTCGAACTCATGAACTGCGGGATCATGCATGACCTGAGCCCAAGTTGGACACTTAACCAACTGAGCCACCCAGGTGCCCATGATGGCTGAGTAATATTCCATTGTATGTATGTATATGTATGTGTGTGGGTGTGTGTATACACGCACGCACGCGCGCACACACACACACCCCAACTCTTCTTTATCCATTCATCATGCCTTATTTTGTGAAGTGTCTGTTCAAATCTTTCTCCCATTTAAAAAAAACAGATTATGGGGCGCCTGGGTGGCGCAGTCGGTTAAGCGTCCGACTTCAGCCAGGTCACGATCTCGCGGTCTGTGAGTTTGAGCCCCGCGTCAGGCTCTGGGCTGATGGCTCGGAGCCTGGAGCCTGTTTCCAATTCTGTGTGTCTCCCTCTCTCTCTGCCCCTTCCCCGTTCATGCTCTGTCTCTCTCTGTCCCAAAAATAAATAAAAAACGTTGAAAAAAATTTAAAAAAAAAATAAAAAAAAAATAAAAAAAAAATAAAAAAAACAGATTGTCTTCTTGTAGGAATTCTTGATAAGCTCTGGATATAGCCCTGGTGTCAGATACAGGTGTTAGAAATACTTTCTTACAATCTGTGGCTTGTCTATATATTTTCTTAACGTTGTTGTCTTCTGGTAAGTAAATGTGTTTATTTTTCATGAACCCTAAGTTATCAATTTTTTTTTTATGGTAATGCTCCCTGTGTCCTCAGTTAGCTTACAAAGATATTCTCCCATGCTGTCCTTTAGAAGCCATGATGTTTAATTTCTAAAGTCAGGTCCTTTTCATCTCAACTTTTGTGTGTAAGGTAAAGTACAAGTCCAGGTTGTTTTCTACCCCTCTAGGGGAGGAAGGATCTTCATGGCTGGTTCATGGTTCATGGCTGGGGCTCATTAATCAAACTGATCAAAGACATTCACAAGAAAAAAAACCCATTTAATTACATATGTACATAAAGTGTGCTGATGGCAGTCTTAACAAAGAAACAGGACTCAAGGAGGTAGCCAGATGATTGAGGCTTATATACCATTTTAGGTTAACCCAAGAAAAAGGGATTCTTGGCGGGAGAGGCAAGTTCTGAGAAGGTGAGCGGAGGAAATATACGGCAAATAAAGGTTGTACTGTTTTGCAGATGAGTCTCTTGGGTGATAAGAGTTGTCTGGAGTAGCTCTCTTCCCCATACAGAGACATCTTAACAAATGTAAATTTCCTTTAAAAGGGGAAATTTATATTTTATTTTTAGGCAGTTAGGAGGAGGTAAAAAGTTCTTCTGGCATCTGCTGGTTTTCAGTTGCCTTTAGCTCAAAATAATTCTTATGTCAAAGTGACATATTTTGGGGTGGCATATTCTAGTACCCTTCAATACTATTTGCTGAAAATATTTTTCTTTCCTTACTAAATTTCTTTGAATAGAAAGAGACTCATAAATACAAAGAAAAAACTAGTGGATGCCAGAGGGAAGGGAAGTGGTGGTATAGGTGAAATAAATTAAGGAGATTAAGAGGTACAAACTTCCACTTATAAAATAAGTCATGGGGGAGGGGTGGCACCTGAGTGCCTCAGTTGGTTAACTGTCCAGCTTTTGATTTAGGCTCAGGTCATAATATCAGAGTTTATGGGATGGAACCCCATGTCAAGCTCTGTGCAGCCTGCTTGGGACTCTCATTCTCTCTGGCTCGCTCCCTCTTTTTCTCTCTCTCCCCCTCCCTCAAATAAAAATTTACAAATAAATAAACAAGTTACGAGGATAGAAAGTACAGCATAGGGAATACAGTCAATAATATTGTAATAACGTTGTAAGGTGAAGACTCCCCTTACTATGGTGAGCGTTTTGTAATGTACAGAATTGTTGAATTCTACAACAGGAGAATTGTATGTTCTTCAGAAAACTTTGGGTCAGCTATTCTATGCAAGTAATGGTGTTAGAAATAAGCCCATCAACCCAATCGAAGGAGAGACCAGGAAACATGGAGCACAGTGAAATAAGGCTTTAATCAATATTCTTCGAAGAGCAGGTGTCTGTTGGACAGGCACACTCAGGGCGGTTACAGCAGACAACTTACCTCCGAGCATTCAAGTCCCTCCCCTGATTCCTCACTGGCTGAGTAGTACATAGGTTACAGCCTTACCTTGAAGTCGCCTATGCCCAGGTAAGGCAAAAGGTAGTCTGACTGGAACAAATGTACATTCCCTGAGATTATGAGAGACTTTGAGTCCCTCCTCCCTTTGCTCTTTGGTTCATGCTCATTGCAAAGCCCCCCAAAATAAGCCCTTGAAACGGAGAGGGGAAGAACCAGGAAGTGAATTATCTAAGGGTTTGGGGTTCCATTGAGGGGGGAGCCCCACATATTTCCAATAGGTTGTAAACCTATTGTTAATTAGACAGCACAGCTTTCATTTGGTATTTTTGAAAATGAAACATCTCCCTTCTCACAATGGCAAGATACTCTCTAAAGGAAGAAAAGCTAAAACTAGTATCTTTCACCTCCCTTTTCTTTCCAACTTATTTACTGCCTCCATGTATGTATGTATGTCTAAAATTTGGACCTTATAAGTAAGTTTTCAGCCCATTCATGTATTATCACACAAACTGTCTTCTCTAGTTTTCAGACTAGCAAACTCTTGAAATATTGTACAGAAGGTACACTGATTGCAAGATGTTTTCGTTACCAAATGATCTATCACAGCTGCTAACTCAGGAAATAAATGGGTAACCCCTGGTGTCCCACAGCAGCCAACTGCTCCATCCCAGGGAATCTCCAGGGGGCTAGGCAAATCAAAAGCATAGCTGCTTGGCTCTGTTTGCTAATACCGTAGCCGAACAAACTCCAGAAAAACTTGTTGCAAGAGAAGCCAATAACTGGAGACGTGGGTTTGGAAAAGAGAAAGGGAGAGATTTATTTTGGATGCCGGCAGCTGGGGGAGGTGGCAAGCTCAAGCTTTAACAACCAACCTCTCCACTGATAAGAAGGAGACCTAGTGTTTTCTAGAGGGAGGGTCAGGAAGGTATAGGCAAAAGAGCAGAAAGAGAGAGAACATGACCACAGGTGGGGGTGGTATGTGTTCAGTATGGGATCACGGGCAGGGAAGGGGACAAGTAAGGTGTGGTCTTCTAGGCATTCTGCTCCTGTTTCTGGTCTGGTACTTAGAATGTTCCAACACTGCCAACGCCTCAAGAAAATGCAGTAAGAAATAACTGTTGGGGTCTATAGTTGAGCAAGAAGGCTTGCTGACATTTTCTTAGAGAACACTTTCTAGGTATCCACCTCTACAAGTCAAAGAAATATTTTTTTTAAACTTTTTAAATGTTTATTTATTATTGAGAGACAGAGAGAGAGACAGAGCATGAGCATGGGAGGGGAAGGGGCAGAGACAAGAGGAGACACAGAATCCGAAGCAGGCTCCAGGCTTTTAGCAGTCAGCACAGAGCCTGACGCGGTGCTCAAACTCACAAACTACGAGATCATGACCTGAGCCGAAGTCGGATGCCCAACAGACTGAGCCACCCAGGCGCCCCTCCCTTTTTTTTTTTTTTTTTAAAGTTTTATTTATTTATTTTGAGAGACAGAAAGAGAAGGTGTGTGAACATGAGCAGGCAACGGGCACAGAAAGAGGGAGACAGACAATTCTGTCCAGTGAAGGGAAATGCCAAAAATCAACACTGGTCTTTTGGCGGTAAGTGGCAGTTTTCAACCTTCCAAATTAGTCCTGACATGCAAGCCATGGCACTGGCAACACACCAATTTCTGCCAAAAACAACAGTAAATTATTTTCAGGGGCACTATGTTACCAATGGAACACAAGAAAAATTATACAATAGGCACTTCTTTATCCTGCTCCTACCCTGTCTCTTTCAAAGTCTCTCTCAAAGTTGGGTTTCCCTTTTTTTAAATGTTTATTTATTTATTTTGAGAGAGTGTGCACTTGCACGCATGAGCAGAAAAAGGATAAACAGAGAGGGAGAGAGAGAGAGAATCCCAACCAGGCTTCACATTGTCAGCATGGAGCCCTATGTGCGGCTTGAACTCTCTGTGAGATTATGACCTGAGCGAAAATCAAGAGTCAGACACTTAACCAACTGAGCTAACCAGGCACCCCATCTAGTGACCTTATCTTATTATGGTTTAAAAAGTGTTTACACCAGAATCTACTCAGAAGCTATGAGTATATATATTCAGAGGCCATGGCATAAACATTCAATTGCCTAGAAGAACAATGTGTGGTTTCCCTGGAAGAATGTCTTTCCTACCAAGAAAAGCCCCAAGCCCAATTATTATTCCCATTGGCAGAGCAACAACTGCCATTCATTATGGTCAAGCTCAGCTTGCACAATGAAGTGAGACTGGGTAAACAGCAAGTACCCTCAGAGACACATTTATATTTGAAAAGAAAATCTTCTTGACCTAAGTGAGGCAAAAGAGCCACATATATGAAGGCAGAGAAGAGGGTAATGATATAGTATTTCTTAACAGGATATTTTCGATCCTTCCTTAGTGACACTTGTTTCCAACCCACAAGAATTTGGAGCTCTAATTTACATATTTAAAAAACACTAAGGGAGGGTCTGCTAAACTACAAAGACAATTAATTCAATACCCACAATTCAGCATATCAAGGATCATTACTTTGGTCCCAGGAAGTTTAGCTATAAGTAACAACAGGAATTCACAGCTTAGCAGCAGGGTTATACAAGTGGACCTACAACTAGGAAAGAACATGAAATCATCCCAATGCCTTTTCTCAGCATGTTCTTGTTCGATCTTCTACAATTTCTAACCTGTTGATAACTTCTTCTTGTGTCATTTCCCTAAAGCTTCACTTATAATGTTAATAACCAGAATGCACACTACAGGCATTTAATGTATTGTGACCCCCTTTTAAATGCCTACTTACTAAACTACTCAATTATTACCTATAAAACTAATTTTGTCATCAGTTACCTGCAGATTCTAAATACTTCTCTTTAACCCTTAACTTCAACCACAGTTTCACTCTCAAGGTCACTGAAAAATCACACATACCCTAACCAAAAACACACTGAAGGAGACTAGGAGGCCCCACAGAGTATGGGAAGAAGAAAAGGCTACTAAGGCAGGGCTTTAAGTCAAATACCCAAGTTTAAATCCTGTCTTACCACATGCTGTTACTAACCAATCTGTAAAGATCCCATATATACAGTTCGTACACACACACACACACACACACACACACACACACACACACACACACACTCACACGAAGTGATAGGGTTGTGAAGTGATGGGGGTTTGGAGCTGATGGCCAAGAAAGAATTCTTGAGACGTGTTTTGGTGTAAAAAACTTGGGAGGTGGGGAAGGTAAAGTCAAGGGGAAGTTTCCAAAGGGATTTTCATATGCTAGGGAAGACTCACAGGATATTGGAGGCCTAGTTATTATCAAGCTAAGGTTGTTTTTCCCTCTAGCAAAGCATTAACATTAAGACAGTAGGGAGTTCCTGGAGAAATGTTATACTCCGTATTTGCCTCAAGAATTTGTCAATGGGCTGCAGGGTATAAGGAAGTTTAATTTTACCTGCCATTTCATTCTTGCCTTTGTTCCCCACATCACTATGGAAGAGAGGGTGATGTTGGGGTTATAGGTTTCTGGAGATTAAACTATTGGTAAGATTGCCTTTTTCTTGTAATTTACTAGGATATTTGTAAACTAATGGAGACTCATGTCTTGCATGACTGTTATCTCTATCAGTTAACCATTTGTTTTCTTTCCTTTGTTCTTGGGCAGCAGGAGTGCCTAAGGAATGTTACACATATCCCACTTGGGGCTGGGGGAGGGACTGTTAGTTTGTGCTTTGCCCTCAGCTTGCCTTATGCTCCCTCATCAGAAGGAGTGGTATTTAACAGATAGGGTGATGTGGGGATTAATTAGCTCATTTTCATAAAGGAATTGGTATAGTATCTAGCACAGAGTCAATACTTTAGAGCTGTTATCATTACCAAGGTAATCAGTTTTATTCTTAACCAGAAAAGGCTATCTTAAGTGGGTCAGATCTGGTGTGTTATTTAATATTACTTAAATTACTTACATGTTTTGCCTCCAGCTTCCTCATCAGAAAAACCTGGAATCTAGTTCCTCCCTCTAACTCTTTATAGAACCTTTAAAAAAAAATCAGTTAAGCAATTTCAAATCTGTACTACAGCTGGAAGGCATTGCTGCTATTAATATAATTCAGTAAAATACCTCCTATGGTGTACTAAATATTTCGTCTGCTGCTCTGCAACAGTTAATTCGTTTCTCATGGGTGAGAACTTTTCACAAGCTTATGAGGCAGCAAGGTGTTAGAGAGATAACACAGATTTTGGTTCTAACTCTGCCACTCCTAGCTGAATAATGTTAGGCAATTATAAATTACCTCAGTCTGTTTTTTCATTTTTAATATTGTAGTAATGAGACCTGTACTTCACTCTATGCAAAAGAAATCTGTAAACTGTAAAATGCCAAGTATATACTATAATTATTCGCTACAATTATTTGCATAAAATTGTATAAACTTGTTTTACCGTGTTTGAAAAGTGAAATGTTAAAAATCAGTTCCATTTTATATGCAAGTATATCACTGAATACTCCTGGGAGTTCACATGAAAAAGTGTGAACATTATATATATTTTGAAGGGTGCCAGAATATGCCACTCAAAATATGCCATCTTAGCATATGGATTATTTTGAACAGCCACTGAGAACCAGCAGATGAAGGACAAGCTCTAAAAACAGGTACTAAGTTTTCTTTTTGTAAAGGAAATTTCCAAGAGTAAATATGTCTCCCACTCCCTACCAGTGAGAAAATCACATTAGAGAACACACTGAGTTAAAACCACATAACAAAGCTTACTGAATAACCCTTGGTTAGCATTATTTTCCCAATCAACTCCCCAGAACTTGCCCCCCACCTCACAAAGCCCAGAAGCCCCAATCCTCTTTCTTTTGTTTAGCCTAAAACAGCATAAAAGCCCAAGTTGAAAACGCCCCTTTGAGTTACTCATTTCTGGGTGTTCCCATGTGTATGCGCTATGTATACGTTAATAAACTTGTTTTTTCTTGTAAATCTGTTCTATGCCAATCTGATTTATGAGCCCCAGCTAGGGAACTTAAGAAAGGTAAAGAGAAAAGATTTTTTTCCTCCTCTACAGTTTCATCTGAAAAAGTGGGCCACATTTTCCATCTTAACACCCTAATCCCCTTCCCTGAATTTATGGAGAACACTTGCAGTTCTAGACCCCAGGGCATGCTGATTGTCTTTCCTTCAAATTTCCCTGAGGCAAGATCAAGCTAAAATCTTAAAATTTTGATGGGCTATTTTATTAGAGAAATTTTTTTTAAAAAAGTGAAATGCCAAACCCACAGGAAAGGTATGAAATGGAATGATCCTATTGTGAGAAATAAGCCCACTAACCCCATCAATGAAGGGGCGCGGAGACTCTGAGCACAATGATGTGAGGTTTTAATCAACATTCTTGCAAGAGTGTGGTGGATAGGCACACTCTGCGCGTTACAGCAGGCAATTTATCTCCTAGCAGGAAGTCCACCCCGATTCCTCATTGGCTGAGTAGTAGAGAGGCTACAGCCTTACCCTGAAGTCACCAAAGCCCATGCAAGACAACAAATGTACATTCCTTGAGGTGACACAGAGACTGCAGTTCTTTAGTGCATACTCATTGCAAAGCCCATGAAAAACAAGCCTGAGAAACCGCGAGGGGTTAGTAGAACCAGGAAGTGAAGTGTCTAAGGTTTTGGGAGTCCATTGTGGGGGCAGGGGAGGGGTTCGTACATATTTCCAATAGGTTGTAAACCTATTGTTAAATAGACAACACAGCTTTTATTTGGTATTTCTGAAAATGAATCCTCTCACTTTTCACATCTATATAATCTGATAAAGTAATTGATTAAGCAGATCACTTTCAGTAAAGCCAGTATATCAAAAGATCACCTGTGTATATTAAAAAAAAAAACAAAAAACCTGCCATAATCATCAGAGGAAAATGGAAAGCTATCTGTTCAGGAATGCAGATGGGGTGTGGGCTAGGGGGTTTGTCTTCTTCATATTGACTGTACCCAAGTGACTCAGAAAACAAGATTTGAGGGTCGCCTGTGACTGTGTAATCTACATCACTCTAACTGTTCATTCAGACAGAAGGAAAGAACATCACTTCTAAATTTCTAACGTGCAATTCAGTACATATGCACTGCTGTTATCAGCAACAGAAAAATAAAGTAATACTTAGTGATATCTCAATTATAATAGTTTACATTTCTATAAATCTTTAGCAGTGACACAATGATACTTCTTAGACCTTTTACTGCCTGTAAGGTATGGAAGTTAGGTAGCTCTATACATGAGCCAACTAAGGTTTTAAGAGGTCACGTGAATGGTTATTTCAATTACTTAGTGGACAAGTTGGAATTAAAATCCTAGTCTTCTACTTTCTAGAAAATATGACAAAATTATAAACAGAGACAATTAATAAATAAATATTAATTTATGTGTATTATGTATAACTTCAGTTATCTATGGCAAACATTCAGCTGCAGGCTGCTTCCCTGCTCTCAACTGTTTCGGGACCATCTGAAAGTCACACTGAACCAGAGTTAAACAAAATGCTTCTGATTCTACTGAAAACCAGAGCAAAGTACCTACTCAAAAGAAATACTAACTCCAATGAGCCACTCACATATCATTTACTTGGTTTCTAATCTACCATGATTTTATTATTTAAAAAAAAAATGGTAAACTGAGAGTTAAACATTAACAAAATGAAAGAACACTAGGTAATATTCCACATGCTTTCAAACACCAGGCACACTTGATATTCCTCCTTCTATAATCTAAGTGGGGATGTAATAACGAACTGGAACACAAAATCCGTGAGAAGAAAGCATGAAAACGGACATAAAAGCATGCAGAACACACCACTGGTTATTTAACTGGCAACTTATTTAACTTCATTTGGAGCTTTGGCAAATTTAGCTTCCTTACCAGAATCAAAATGGAAGAGCTAGAAACAGGCTTTAACCATCATCTAGTGCAGGCATTACTAGACATAGAGAAGCAAGTAATGACAGTCTAACTTGCAGGGGAGTTAGGGAAAGCACCTTAGTCCCTGCATTCCCCATCCCAGGCACCTCTCATTCACTCCTGTCAGCCTCATGCCTGTCACAAGGCCCAGCAAATTGCAGTTGCTCACTAAATGTTTACTGCTCTGGAGTTAAGAGTCTTTCCTGCACTGAATGTTCTCTGGGTCCTGGGTCCAAGAGGACTTAAAGCTAATTTTGTACTTATTACCATGTTAACTTTCAGTGACAAAAGAGATTTAGCAAATTCCTATCAGTAAACATTGTAACTTAACATGTTATTTCTAAAAATTTTTTTTTTTAATGTTTATTTTTGAGACAGAGAGAGACAGAGCATGAACGGGGGAAGGTCACAGAGAGAAGGAGACACAGAATCTGAAACAGGCTGTCTGTTTCTCTCTGAGCTGTCAGCACAGAGCCTGACGCGGGGCTCGAACCCATGAACCGTGAGATCATGACCTGAGCCGAAGTCGGACACTTAACCGACTGAGCCACCCAGGCACCCCTAACATGTTATTTCAATAGAGGCCTGAACAATTCCACATGGAGGAGATGGTCTGGGGAAGTTGTGTAGTAATTTCACCTGGCTATTTGTTCAGCCAAGTGTGCTGATATTAACAAAGGGGCAGATTAATGATGGAAGTTTCAGCATTTCACTTGGAATGCTTACTTTAGAAAAGTCTACTTTATTCACCAGTATGAATACCACTAACGTAAGTGAATGAAAATTATTAAGATTCCAAATATAATTTTCCAAAATTTGAACACAGAAACCATTGACAATCCTTCATTCACTGAAGTAAAAGCATTTACTGAATCACATTCTTACAGCCTAAAAAAACTAACTTTAGTAACCGTTAAGAGGTGATCAATTTAGTTTCTATCTCACTGGTAGGGGAAGAGCTAACATAAAAGAAATTATCACCAGAAAACCACAGGAGCAGGCTGACTGATGTAGAATGCTCTAGTCCAAGATGAGTTGGCTCAGCTTGAATAAATTGGTCTTTTCATTCGCTGAAAACAAGAGAAGCAAACTGAAAACATCATCCAAGCCTGCAATCAAAGACTACACAAAAGTTAGCAGATGAGAGCTTCTAATCTCCAAGGGAAAGGCTCCCTCTTCTTCGCAGATGCAGGAATTTATTTTTACAAACATTTTGAAGTAAAAATTAAATGTAAATTTACTTAACTTCTACCAGATTAGTTTCATCCTATTTACTCATTTCTCAGATGTTCTGTCAATTTTTTTTTGAATAGTTTGCTTTTCTAGATTTTTTTATCTGGCAACTTCAAACCAAAGCAAGTAATTTCTGGAACTAAATTTCTATTATGAGAGAATTTTAAAGATCTAGTCTGATCATTAAAAAGACATTTTATGGGGTTCCTGGTGGCTCAGTTGGTTAAGTGTCTGACTTACGCTCAGGTCATTATCTCAGTTTGTGGGTTGGAGCCCTGTACTGGGCTTTGTGCTGACAGTTGGAACCTGGAGCCTGATTCAGACTCTGTGTCTCCCTCTCACTCTGCCCCTCCCCCGCTCATGCTGTTTCTCTGTCTCTCTCTCTCAAGAATGAACATTAAAAAAAATTTAGGGGTGCCTGGGTAGCTCAGTCGGTTAAGGGTTCAACTTCGGCCTAGGTCATGATCTCATAGCTTGTGAGTTCAAGCCCCGCATCAGGCTCTGTGCTGACAGCTCAGAGCCTGGAGCCTGCTTCAGATTCTGTGTCTCCCTCTCTCTCTCTGCCCTCCCCGACTTGTGCTCTGTCTTCCTCTATCAAAAATGAATAAGCATTAAAAAAATTAAAATAATAAATAAAATTTAAAAAAGACATTTTAAGTATTATTCATAGCCTAGTATATATGTTATATATAACAACTCTAAGAGTGTTTTTTTTTTTAATTTTTATTTTTTTTTGAGAGAGAGAGAGCTTGCACAAGCAGGGGAGGGGCAGAGAGAGAGAGAGAGAGAGAGAAACAGAATCCCAAGGAGGCTCCATGCTGTCAGCACAGAGCCCGATGCGGGGCTCAAACTCACGAACCAAATGGTGAGGATCATGACTGGAGCCTAAACCAAGAGTCATGCACTTAACTGACTGACCCACCCAGGTCCCCAGCAAGTCTAAGGTTTTAAAGAGCTACCAAGATAATCACTAAAATATAGTTCCCAAATGCTACAAATGTTTAGAAATATGTATTTTATATAAACATTTAAATATTTATATATATTGACATATTTCAATATATCTGGATAAAGGTTCAGAATTGTCACACAGTCTTGATGGTGTATGCCTCTTGTCAACATGTATGTGTCCTGTTTCATACTTTTCTCCTTGGACTACATTTTAATACCGTCACTCAGTTTTTTGATTCTGCTTGCTGGTATTCCCTTCCCCCTCTTTATTGTCAATCTTTCAGTATCAGAACGTTGCAAATAAAGAGCAAATGGGTAACTGGTTACCTATGACCACCCTCTAGTGGTTACTCATAGCATATTAAAATATGTATTCTATCAACGTCAAAAATGAATCACTCTCTACAAAATAGACTTTAGCACACTTTTACTGACATCATTAATTACAAAATCAGCTCCAAAATAACTTTAAAAATGAACTGCTAAAAGGATTAAATGATTTTCTCAAATTCACAACAATACAGGAGATATTTCACTGATTACATTACATGTCATCTTCTAGTCATCTAAGTTTGGCTACATAACCAGTGACTAAAATAAAAAATTTTAGGGGTGCCTGGGTGGCTCAATTGGTTGAGCATCCAACTCTTGATTTCAGCTAAAGTCATGATATCATGGTTTGTGAGACTGTACCCGGTGTCATGCTGACAGTGAAGAGCCTGCTTGGGATTCCCTCTCCCCTCTCCCCTCCTCTCCCCTCTCCCTCTCCCTCCTCTCCCTCTCCCTCCTCTCCCTCCTCTCCCTCTCCCGCTCTCTCTGCCCCTCCCCTCCTCCTCCCTCCCTCTCCCTCCCCCGCTCAAAACAAAAAATTTATTAAAAAAAACTTTTTTAACATTTATTTATTTTTGTGAGACAGAGACATTTATTTATTTTTGTGGGGGAGGCACTGAGAGAGAGGGAGACACAGACTCTGAAGCAGACTCCAGGCTCTAAGCTGTCAGCACAGAGCCCAACGTGGGGCTCGAACACACAGATGGTGAGATCATGACCTGGGCTGAAATCAGATGCTTAACCAAGTGAGCCACCCAGGTGCCCCAAAATTTATTAGATTTAAAAAGCCAGCAATAACTGATAGAAATGACAAATGGCATGAGATAAAGTTTTAATGCATAGTAGTGACAAGCCAGATTGCTCCTCTACAACTTCAGGGACGAGAGAAAATCTCTTGCCTCCTGTTGTAGGAAGTGTTTTGTCTCTCTTCTAAAGATTAGCAACCAATAGTTCCCACCTAAATTCTCTAAGGCTGCATCTTAAGGAGATGACAAAGAGAAATATACAAAATATATCAAGAATTAGAAAAATGTATGTTGGGTGACAACGGCAAAATTATTCTTTAAGGGATTTACAAGGCTTTCTGGAGAACTGGTTGATTCTAGGACTGGGGCAGGGAAATTACAACATGAGCCTAGGGCATCTTGTGTACCTGAGATGTGCTCAGAAAGAGGATATGGGCATGTGCAACAGGCACCGGAACCAACCTGAAAGGTGGCCAAAGCTGGAACAATCTGAGCAACAAAGTAAGGAATAATAGCCTGAAGTTATAACCCCTAAAATGAAATATATAATTCAAAGGATATGCATGAGTACATACTGATAAAAATAACCAAAAAAGAAATAGATGGGGGAGAAGAGACAGCTTTTCCTTACAGAAGAATTGCAATTAATAAATGTAGAAGGATAGGGAAAGAGAAAATAACCATTAGAACACCATACTAATAAGAGTTGCAGGCAAGATGTACTGAGGGATGCTAAATTCAGCGGGTAAACAGGTTATTTACACAGTCTAAAAGTATTTCCACCAAGACATTTTGAGGAGAAAACACTTAACTTTATAGTGGAGAAACCAGCAGATACCAACTTAACCAAATGATCAAGGTTAATATCACCAGTAAGGAGATATGCTAACATCATATGCCCCAGGTATCTCCTATGGTATCCTTGCCAAAAATGCATAACCTCAATCTAATCCTAAGAAAACAATAAATAAACCCAAAGTGAGAGAACATCTACCAAAAATTGACCACTATCCTTCAAAAATATCAAATTCATAAAAGACCAAGACAGACGGGAAAGATACTAAACTGGAAGATACTAAACAGACATGACAAGTAAACGCAATGTGCAATCCTGGATTGAGTCTTGGAGCAGCAAAAGGACATTTGCGAGAAAACTGGTAAAATCTGAATAAAGACTCTAGTTCATATTGTACCAATATTAACTTATTAATGGTGGTAACTATGTAACAGTTAGTTAAGACCTGAAGATTAGGGGAAGATGGGTGAAGTGTTTATGAAACTCTGGGTATGATTTTTGCAATTTTCTGTAACTCTGAAATTTTTTCAAAATGAAGTATTTATATACCAGGCAATAGACTAGGCATAACACCAACAATCTTATTTTTTTAAAGGTTTATTTAGTTATTTGAGAAAGAGCAAGCAAATCCCAAGCAGGCTCCGCGCTCAGTGCGAGCCCAACACAATGCTCGATCTCAAGACACAAGATCATGACCTGAGCCAGTATCAAGAGTTGGACACTTCACCAACTGAGCCACCTGGAAGCCCTACCACGGATTTTGATTGTCCTAATGACCCTAAAAAATTAGTATGGTTATCCCTATTTTACAGCCTGGAAAACTGAGACTTGGAATGATTAAGTGAAATGTTCAAATGTACACAGTGAAGGGTGTTAGGACTGAAAACTTTTTTATGACTTGCTCAGAGTCCATGTTCTACCATGTTATGATAAACACATGTAAAAATAGCAAAGGCTATTTTCAGAACTTAGTGGTAATTTTCAATTCACTTAAAATATGAGGTATCAGGGAAACAAAAAACGTTTTTTATCATAATAACAAAAGGCAAATTACTCTCTGTTTAAGTGAAGCCATTTAAATTTACTGTAGCATTTAGCAAGTCATGCCAAACTCTACAAATAACAGCACACTTCTAGGCTTCCCAACATGAAGTATAAAAAAGGTTGATTTGTTACGAGGGTCATTTGACGTCAACAGGCATAGCTTTTTCCTATATAATTCAAAGATTCTACTATAGCAGTTTCTGCTGGCTCAGTCGGTAGGACATGCAACTCTTGATCTCAGGGTTGTAGGTTCGAGCCCCGTGTTGGGTGTAAAGATTACTTAAAAATAAAATCTTAAAAAAGAACTTCCAAAGATATCTAGAAAACTTAAGTGAATTTATCTTAGTAGGTTTTTCCCCTTGCAACATTTATACCACTTACCTAAACATAATCAACATATAAATATTATTTAATACAAAGGAGCAACATACCAAACTCCAGGGAAATACTTGAGAAATAATAATATATTCATGACAGAGGAGAAACACTTTTCCCTTTCCCCTTTTATTGATATGTTACTCACAGGCACCACTGTAAGGATAGGTTACTTTACCTCGTGAATTATGATAAAGAATAGGAATTAAAGTCTCAAAGCAAAACAGCTACTTTCTTATAACCTAATGTAACTAAACTGAATTATTGATGGATTAGGTTCTGAGCAATGCAGGAAGATGGCTCTACCAAAGGAAGGCTATGTAAACTTATTGTATAGCTTCAGGTTATCTGTCTACTTCTCAACTTTGATGTGGTATCTCATTAAGAAATGAATTTATTTTGCCATGCTAGTCTTCTGAATGAACTAAACATCAGGGGTATGTTAAAAAAAAAAAAAAAAGGATAAAACAAACCAGGAAAATGCTTTTTTTCCCAATTTTATCACCTTAAAAAAAATTAAAGCATATATTTTTAAATGTTAAAAGATGCTTTCAATAGCCTAACAAACCTCTTTTATATTCATTCATGGGAATTTAATTTAAAAATATATCAATGTTATATTATGATGAGCACGGTCAAAAGAACAGCTGGCTTCCCTGCTGAGACTCAAGCTGCCTGTTGAGCAAAGACTAAATCACATAGTTTGATACATTTCAAAACAAGGTTTTTTTTGGGTTTTTGTTGAAAACAAAATTTTGTAGTACCTTAATCAAGAAAAACAAAACAACAAAAACAAAAGCCTCAGAGATTAAACTATGAATATGAAACTATGACTATCTGTATTTTTATAACAAGTCTCATCCCTCAAAAGTGAATTTTCAAGCCACTTGGTAATTTTATCCTCATTTATTTTCACATCACTGAAGTATGTAAAAAGTTAACTTATATTTCCTGATGGATACTTGAGTAACAGAGCTCCTCAATAGCAAATCTGAAACTCCAATCTAGTTCCATAGATTCCCTATCCAGAGCACATTCACTGAGTCCTAACACGTCTCAGCTATTTACCATGTGTAGTGAAGGATACAGAATAGCTTGTCGCAATGTATTAGGAAGAGCAAATACATCATAGTTGTGTTTAGCAGTCTACCAGGCTCCATTTTCATGTCTGAGTACATTTTAAAATTCAATAGATAAAAATCACCATTTGGTGCTACAAAAATTACTGCCTTATTTATTGGCTCTATTACCTTGATAGAGACAGAAAAAGAGAGATGTAGGGCTAGGCCATACATTCATGATCCTACTGGCTGTGATTTCTATCTACAAAGCAAGCAAAATCTGGGGGAATTGTTCATTCACTAGGAACTTGGTTTGGAATATGTCTGGATGCCTTTATGGCAGCCAGGTGGAGGTGTAGAGTAGGCAGTGGATATACTAGTGGGTCAAGAGAGGTCTGGCTGGAGAACCCATGAGAACACAAACCCCACGCAGACAGGGATTATGTCTATTTTGTTTACTTCTATGCCTTTAGCTCCTACAACAATGCCTGACACCTGCCAGTGGCTCTGTAAATATTAAGTGGGACCAAATGCAACTGCCATGACTACATATTGCTAATCTACATAAATGGTAATTTCATATGGTTCCACCTAACACTTACTGAATGAATGATACACCATAATTTTTCATTTCACAATCTCTCCTCTGGACCTGGACTAGAAAAATTACTGTCGTTTAGGAAGAGTATAATAACTGGAGGAAACCAAGGTTGGTGCTTGCTCATTTTGAGTCGTCTAGGTTCTCAGGTTTCTGCTTCCAGTCTAGTGCATTACAGGCACTGAATAAACCTTTACTGTTGGTGGTGATGATATCTGTAACTACTATTTCCTATAAGTAATTGTTAGAAAATTAAAGATAGCCACTTGTAAATTATATAAGCAGTTGACTGAATATATTTGCAATATCCTTTTCAGTACTACAATCACCATTTTATAGCTAAAATAACCAAGTAATGAGCATTATTTCTCTAATGTCATAGCAGGATAGAGAAATAAACTTAAAGTCCCCAAGTTCACTTTCCTACTAAAATCATTATAACCTATTCCTATTACCAACTACCCAGAAATATACATGTGTATATGTAGGTATGTTCCTATGGTATTTAATTCATTAAAGGATTTTCCCCCTTCATTTAACTTTTTTCAAATTTTGTTGTTGTTGTTGTTGTTGTCGTCTTTGAGAGAGAGAGAAAGAGAGGGAGCAGGGGAGAGGGGCACAGGGAAGGAGACAGAATCTCAAGCAGGCTCCATGCTCAGCATGGGGCTCGATCCCATGACACTGGGATCATCAGGACCTGAGCCGAAATCAAGAGTTGGATGCTCAACTGACTGAGCCACTCAGGCACCCCTTAGCTTTTTTCTGTGATGTGTCACATTTAAAAACTTTTCAAGAAAAATCCATTGCTGATAATTTACCTGGGTAGTTACCTAGATAAATTATCATGTGAAACACCCACACATACCCATATATAATCTTCAAAAGATGTATGAATAATGCTTCAAAAATTATCATACTGCTACAAAAAATTTAAGTAGCTCTCTTTTTCATTTCATCATGTCATAAATTACGCATTTACTAGAAACTATCATTGTCCATTCTGTTTTACAAAGAAAAGCTGTTTCTGAAGTAAGAAGTCTCAGTGTGCATTAATTCAAAATTAATGACTTAAGTGACAAGGTAATAACAAAAACTAAAACTGGGATTGCTGTGAAAATCCAGGCACGGTGCTCTGATATGACAACTTCTAGGATCACAAGTCTACTAGCCACTTAATATGTAGATTAATTTTCTTTAAAATTCAAAAGCTGCCTCTGGAGCCCCATATAGCATACAAATGAGGAGAACAATAATGAGAAACATAACACACATAAAATTACAGGAATAATAATATTTTGATATGCGGTTTTAAAGAGTAATTTGTTGAATACTAATAGTCCCCAAATCAAGTTGATACACCTAATTTGTTTTTAAAGAAAGCAAAGCACAATATCACTTTTGAAACTTAAGTAGTAGCAGATAATGAGAACCCTTTCACCAAACAGCTACATTTGATGATTTATATAAATGCTAAAGAATGTGCTTTATTTTAGAACACTAAAATTTCACAGAACAGGCTGCTCTGACTTGTGTTAAGCCATGAATGAGAGCACCCCATCATGTGGTTTAGATTTCTCTTTCTTAGCTGTATTAAATCCAATCCAGACAGTGAATTGTCATAGCAGGGACTTCTATTTCCTTAAAACTCTCTGCTTTTTGCCCACTATCCCTGATAGTGAGGATCCTCAAAATTTATAAATTAAATTCTATAGGTATACACAAAAATTGCATATAAATGTATAATGAACTGTTAAATCTCCATTCCTTAAAGGTTCAGAGGATTATTATCTATTCTTCCCTTCTGTTATGAAAACATCATGTCCCATAAACCTGCAAAATTAAGCTACCCGACCAACAAGCACAAGCTGTTTAGCTCCTAAATTGAGGTGACACAATGTGCAAAGAGGAAAGTCACCTTAATTCCACTAAGGGAAAAAAAAATGTACTAAAACCCATCACTCTCAGCTGAGCCTTCATTCAATATTGAAACAAGTAATCTCAAATTCCATGGTTTTGGCTGCTGCTCAACACTATTCCATTCAACGGGATTGAACAAAAGAAAATAAAAAGGAGCTTTAATCTGCCTTTTCTTCTTTTTGCTATACTACACTGACAGCATCTTGTTCATTAATTAAACTTTTTTGCCTTAAAAAAATAGACTTTAGAGTAGTATACTGGACAATGGAGCAAGAAGGCAAAAAATAAAAGGCATGGTTTAAAGAAAATCTAGGTTTTAAAGACTCTAGTTACAGATGTAAAATATTCATAAATATTAAGATCAATACAAAGAAACATTTCAACAGATACAAAGAAAGATGTTAAGAATTTAACACATACAGGAGTGACATAGAGGCAGGACCAGGGTGGCTGTGGGTTCCTTTTACAGATTACACATAAATCAAGATGGCTCCATTCTTTCATTCATGTGCATTGCCCATTTCTGCTCATCCCCTCAAGAGATGGGGGCCATAAACTTGAAGTCTTTAGAAACTATCAACCCAGCTAATAGTAACTGTAATTTGCCAAATTTGCTGGAATCTCCAAAAACAATTTTTGGTTTTGTGAACCTGACTTTCATTGTGCTTCTTAAGAAGAGAATGTATTCACTGCAATTTGCTCTAATAATATTAGTCAGCATAGGGAGATCATAGAGGAAAAATAACCTACAATTTATATTCATGGCCTTATTTATACGTAGGAACTTTAGCTTTCATAATAATTTAAAGAAGATAGGTCATTTCTGGTTTTGCCATCTTAAAAGTCAGAGTAATAATATAATAACTAAGCTTATGAAAAATCTTTTGACAGAAATGGCAGGTTCTAAAAAAGGATGATTGAAAAGTAAAAAAAAAAAAAAATGAGAAAATGCTTTTCCAGTATTTCTTATTGGGTTTTTGATACCATAATACAAGAGAACTAGAGGAACAATGACATTCTTTATTATTTTATCATTATGTAAATCAAATAGATTTTCTTTTCCAATAAAATTCTATTGTGTAAACTGCCAGTGTGAGTATTTTGGGGGCAAAAAAATTATAGGAATGATGCCAGTTTGAGAGTAACCTCAATTAAAAAACAAAAATAGCTCCTCAGCTTTATAACCTGGAGATCAAGAAACTTACACATTTTCCTGAAGTCTCTCACTAAAATCTAATGGCCAATATGAATGAACTATATCTTCTCATGGCTCATGCAACAGTGATTCCAAAACTCAAACAATATCCTGAATTCATATCCTAACATTTGTGGTCTGCTTTCTGGCAAAGAAAAGTGATTTTCTAACCACAATAACAGTTATCTTTTATTGAGAACTTACCCTGTTCTAGGTACTGTTTTACATACATTAATATAGCTTCATAATTTTTATTTTCCTTAAGTCCTAACAAAATGGCTTCAGTGTCATTTTACAGATAAGAGAATAGAAGCTCAGAGAAATGAAGTCACCTGCTTAAAGAAGGCTGTTATCTAGTCAGTGGTGGAAATGAGATCAGAACTCAGGTCTGGGTAACTCTAAAGCACTTCCTATGAAAATGGTTTTTTTTAATCAGACTAATGTGCTATAAATCTGAAATATAAAATTTAACAAGGGAATAGTAATATTTTTAAAGTACAGTTATTCCTATTTTCCCCACACTGAAAAGTAGACATCACAGTCACTTATTTTTTTCTACGACATACTATTCGATTTGAAATATATACTGTCTATAAAACAAATAACTATACCAAAAGTTATGTTTAAAGATTAGATCTACATTATGTGAGTTAAAGGTTGAATCACTTTTGCTAATGAAAACATCTACAACATTTTTACAACAGTCTTCAAAAATCGTCATGAAATGTGACATTCTGAGAACAAGAAGTGGCTACTGTGAATTACAGAATATGAAACTACAGTCATAGTGGTACACCCTAGCTCCTAATTATCTCATAGAAGATACTTAATTTTTCAAACAAAAATCTCAATGCTTTAATTCCAATCATGCAATTAATTCAATTACAGAAAATATCATGAGTGCATCGTTTATTTTTCCCCTAAATTAACTGCAGATTTTTATAGGCAGAAGGCTGGTAAGAAGCTCTACAGTTTATCTAGGACATGCCAGAAAGCCACTCAAAACCTTTTCACTAGAATTGCTAGAAAAGAATAACTCTTTCATTAAGTATTTGGGTACTTAACAATCAGAAAAGTTATCTTAATGTTAGAATAACAATGCTGTTTATAGGCACCAAGAAAAAGCCTCAAAGGATAGAGAACTGTGATGACCAAGATTACAGATAGAGTGAGAAAACTCAATCCAGTTCATCAATTCTAAAAGGAAATTAAAGACATTTGTTAATTAGATGACAACAAAAGAAATGGCAAGGAACTGTTTTCCACCCTATGATACAGACAAGGGATCAAACCAAAAAGGTGAAACAAAGGCATCTGGCTTTACTATAAACCCATATAAAACAGAATTAAAAAAAAAAAGTCTTATACACAGCTCTTTCACATCAGTTAACTTTGATTCCTAACATTTTCCCAGACAAGAGTTTCTATTACCTTTCTTAAAGATGTCGCCATGGCTCAGCAGCTGCCATGATGAGTTAACGAACTAAAAGATGGTTTCTCATGCACACACGATTCATTTCCACATCCACAAGGAAATAATGGGCAAGAATAACTGATAGAGTTAACCAAAGACTGAGAACTGAAATGAAAGCTGAAGGCTTTTGAATTCACCTTAGAATTCATAGGCAGATACTGAACTTCAATATACAAATTTCTCATTTAATTATACTTTTACTTTTTCAACTTTATGTTCAAATTCTTTAAAAAAAAAAAAAAGGCTGAGTAATGAACATAGATGATAGCATTCAGGGAAAAGGAAAGCTCTTAAGTATAAATTAAATCCAAGCTTAGAAATTTCCTTACTTATTTTAATTATCAATGTTTTGGTTTCAAGAAAAATCGATATTGTTTGCATAATTTTGCAACATTGGTTTTTAATTAATCCTAGTACGTTAAAAAAGAAAATTATTAGAAATTGACACTCTCCACAAAAGGCATATTGTATTAATATTCAAAACTTGCTCCTTCTATCAAAAGGGCTGTTACTTTCTTACATGTTAATATGCCTGAAATGAGTATTCATTAATCATCAATAATTTTTTTAAAAGCCAAGTGACAACAGCAGCTACCAGGCACAGAGCACCTACATGTGCCTGGCAGTGTGCTGGGCACTTGACAGACATTTTAAGAACTAATGCAAAACAGTGATTATTATCCCCACATACAGATGAAGGCATAGACACACCTGAGGGAAGGTAGGATCTTGACCAAGATCATAAAATGAACCTAGGCAAATCTTAACAGGCCCAAACAACTATTACTGTACTCTCTCTCATAACCAATATGGCTTATCCTAACTTTGATGCACTAGTAATCTGTACTTGAGAAAGAATTTTCACACCCAGAAAACTTACTTAACCTTTGATCCTCACAGAAAAAGCAGATATAATTCAGAAGCCCAAAAATGGTAAATAGTTTTACAGAGTTCCCAAGGCAGAGACAAGGGCCTTGTCTGTGACTGTTAACCTTCAGGTCCAGTATTCTTTTCAACACTCAGGACTTACCAGAAGTTAAAAAGACATATATCTGCGGGGTGCCTGGGTGGCTCAGTTGGTTAAGTGTCTGACTTTGGCCTAGGTCATGATCTCACGATTCATGAGTTCAAGCCCCACCTTGGGCTCTGTGCTGAAGCTCAGAGCCTGGAGACTGCTTCGGGTTCTGTGTCTCCCTCTCTCTCTCTGCCCCTCTCCCCACTCATGCTCTGTCTCTTTCTCTCAAAAATAAACAAACATTAATAAAAGGGGGGGGGTGCTTGGGTGGCTCAGTTGGTTAGGCAACCAACTTCAGCTCAGGTCATGGTGTCTCACGGTTCATGACTTCAAGCCCCGCTTTGGGCTCTGTGCTGACAGCTCAGAGCCTGGAGCCTACTTCAGATTCTGTGTCTCGCCTCTCTCTACCCCTACGTTGCTCACGCTCTGTGTTTGTTTCTCAATAATAAAAAAACATTAGGGGCGCCTGGGTGGCTCAGTTGGTTAAGTGTCTGACTTCAGCTCAGGTCATGATCTCACAGTTCATGAGTTCAAGCCCCACGTAGGGCTCTGTGCTGACAGCTCAGAGCCTGGAGCGTGCTTCGGATTCTGTGTCTCCCTCTCTCTCTGCCCCTCCCCCACTCACGCTCTGTCTCTCTCTGCCTCTCAAAAATAAATAAATAAATAAACAAACAAATAAATTAAATAAACGTTAAAAAATTAAAAAAAAAAGACATATATCTGCATCAAAGTACATGGATAGGCACACCCCTTGAAGACTTTGATAGCTCCCTGATCTTCACAATTGTTGTTCACCATTTTTATTATTCCCTTAATGTCTTTGTAAGAATAGAAATGTATACACACTTTTCTTTATTTGGAAATCAAAACTGCTACAATTAGAAAGCTACAATTACTACTAATTTTATTCTATTCAATCAGAACTTTCTACAATAGTGTTTCATTTGCAAATACAGATATTCTACAGCAGGCAGTAAATAAGTAATACTGAAAAGGTGGTTCAGTGGATAAACCGTGTTTTCGTTCATAAAATATTAATACAGGCCTCCAAACCTGCAGTTGTGCACATGGTATTGCTTCCCACTTCTGGCTAGGTGATGCAATCTCACATAAATAATGAGGGAGAAGACTGACCAAAACAGTTAAATCTTTACAGTAATAAAGCCAAGTTACTCACTGCATTTGGGTCATATCATAACGAATCACATTATTATCGGTCATGGACACACATGTCCACCTATATATACACACCTAAAAGACTGGTCTAGCTGCATCCATTCTGATTCACATGGCCAAATACAAAGCATTTTCAAATAGAAAAATCTTAAATGAAGTATAACACATACCTAGAGCAAACTGTCCTTTTGAATATAGCTCAAAAGATACCTGACAACTCAGGCAATAAATAGTGAAAAACCTTTCATAACACTGTGTAACAAACTGGAGAAGAAATGGCTAGGAACAAATAGGAACAGTCTATGATCAAACCAAATATATATACATACTTTCACCCAATCTTAAAATGCCAACCATAAGAAAATAATGCAAAATGATAAGGTTATAAGCAGATTTCACATCTGGAAAATTACAATTATGAATTCCACTACTTTATAAAATGATGAAAAATACTCTGCTGAAATGGTCCTTTACAGTCTCTAAAAGTCCTGCAAATAGGACAAAGATATGATTATAAACACAACTTAAATATAGGGATACCATCTATCACACTAACAAGTAGGTAATGGAAAGGGGGAAAAAGGCAGAGTGCATTTTGCTTTTCCCACATACTACACAATAAAGTATTTTATGTTCTGTTGAAAATATGACAATACATTTGACAGCTTTTCCTACTGTGCTCAGAGAAAAGCTTTAAGACTCCAAAAAGAA
Organism: Neofelis nebulosa; assembly: GCF_028018385.1. Lineage (NCBI taxonomy): Eukaryota > Metazoa > Chordata > Mammalia > Carnivora > Felidae > Neofelis > Neofelis nebulosa. Next base: position 58,354,640 of record NC_080787.1, on the reverse strand, counting down.
GTATTGTTCACTTTAAGATATCAAACATAAAAAATCTAAAATGCAGAACATTCAGGTTACATGCATCGTTTCACCAATTCACTAGATAACTAATCCTATGTATATAACTAAAAATTTAAAACAAGTTTCTCTGCAGTTACAACTGTTACAGAAATGCAGCATCTACAGCTTTCGTTCTTTAGATTCATGCCATTTCTTAGGCTGCCAAGTAAGAGAACCCAAATACTGACTTATCACTTTTAGCATCAACAAACAACATAAAACTGTTTTCCTAAAAATTACTGTATTATTTTGAGTGTTTGTTTGGATGGCTGGTAGAATTAAAAGTATACCTATGGAACAGTTTTATTTCTGAAAAGCTAAATGATACTGAGTGCTTCCTATATGCAAGGCACTATTCTAACCCCTTTACTTGTATCAACTTCATTTAATTGTTACAACACTTTGAGACAGATTCTATTAGGATCCTCATTTTACAGACAAGGAAACTAGATCATGGAAAGGTTAAGCAACGTGCCAAAAGTCAGATTATAGCTGCTAAGTGGTAAGAACAGGAATGTGAATCCAAGCAATTTGACTTCTAAGCATTCAATTGCTCTAGAAAACTATCAGATAAAACTACCTACTCTCCTTAACTTACCCGGGAAGAGACAGAAAGGAAAGAGGAATCATCCTAAATCATGCTACTTCTCCGACTTTAACTTCTGAACCAAGAAGAATTTGTTATGCTAGTCCATTGGCTCCCACTGGTTATCTGGGATAACAGAATTGGTATCAAAAACTTTGGTTTTGATTCTGAGCTAGTTAGGTTACTAAGTTTGTAACTTCAGGCAATTCATTTAACCTTTGAGAATCAATCCCCATCTATAACGTGAAATTCAAAAGTATTGCCTTCCTTATAAACTGCATTTCGGGATAACGAAATACTCAAGATGATTAGGGAACATTCTTTCAGAAGAATTCCAGCCAGTAAATGTAGAAATGAAAATAAGATCATTGATTTGGGAAGGATGATTCAATGAATAAAAACATTAGATGAAAAGTTGAAGGGGAACTTTATAAGGGAAGGTTCAGGCTACTGATAGGACTCCTGATATGACAAAATATGAAAAACAAAGTACCACTTAGGAAGGACTATTGCCAAAAAGGCTGAACCTAAATTTATATAAGTCTTTACAGCTAACTTCATTTATAGGAAAAAATGGGAAATATGGTAACATACAACAGAGGAAGCAAACAAATCTAGAATGTGAAACATTCTACAGAACAGGAACAACTGGCTAATTCCTTCAAGGAGCTAGAGACTGAAAACAAACAAAAAAGGAAAAGTAAGAAAAGGGGAGATTAAGATTACTAGAAGAGACTTATGAGGCAACAGCCAAATGTAATATATTACTTGATGTAGGTCCTGGTTCAAACAAATTAGATGTTAAAAAAATATATATGTTTTAAGGCAATTGGGTAAATGTGAACCTAGCCTGGATAACAGATGTTATCAAAAAAGTACTGTTGGGGCACCTGGGTGGCTCAGTAGGTTAAGTGCCTGACTTCGGCTCAGGTCATGATCTCGCAGTTCGTGAGTGAGTTCAAGCCACGAATCGGGCTCTGTGCTTACAGTTCAGAGCCTGGAGCCTGCTTTGGATTCTGTGTCCCCCTCTCTGCACCCTCCCCTCCCCCGTCTCAAAAATAAATAAACATTAAAAAGTAAAAAAAAAAAAAAGTATCCTTGATTCTGCCAAGTGGTAAGATATAGTGGTATTACAATTACATAAGAAAATGCTCACATTTTCTAGAGACACATAGTAAGGTATATAGGCATCACAGGACATTTAAAGTTTAAAAACTTACTTTAAAATACTTCAGCTAAAATACAAACAACAAAAAAATAATAAAGAAAGAAAATGAAGAATAAAAAGGGATAAATAAATGAAATAGGGAAAACACTACCTACTGTTTGATATGATGATGGATATATGGGGATTTGTTTTTGTATATGTTTGAAATTTTTCATAATGTAAACATTTTAAGAAGTATTTTCCCCATCTGTCTCATAAGCCATTATGATGATCATTGATCAAAAGTATATAAAAAGACCTAAATATACATCAGGCATGTGATGAATGTAGTCTGGAAAACAAAGAAAAAAATTAAGGAATCCAAGTTCTAAATTAGGAGTCTGGAAACTAGGTCCAGCCTATAGGAAAAATTCAGAAAGCTGCCTGTTTTTGTCAATAATAACACAGTCTCATCCATTCAGTTAGATATTACTTATGTTTGCTTTCATGCTACAGCAACGGAGTAAGTACAACTGAAACCATATAGTCCACAAAGCCAAAAATATTTACTTTGTCCCCCTTCAAAGACAGGTCACTTACTCCCATTCTAAATTCTGTATTTTCATTGTCTCTTTGGGAGTAAAGTTGGCCTCAAAAGATTTTCTGAGCCTTTCTCCTTAGAATTTACCAAGGATTTCCTATTCTAGCTTCTTACAAATAAAAACAAAACCACACACAAAGCAGGGTTTAAGTAGCCCCATGCCTTTTTCCTATAAGTGAATAAAATCATTCCATAGCTTTAGGGTAGTTGCTACCCTTATTAGATTGAGTAGTCTGCTAAATCTAGAAACTTATAATGAAAGTAAACAAGTCAAAAAGCAGAGGTAAAAAAAAATACAAATAAAAAAATATATTATTATTTTACCTCAAGTTCCCTCAGTTTACTAAAAGAGCCTGAGGGAAACAATATATTACATGTTTCAACACATTACAACCAAAGGGTGTTTTTGTTTAGGGAAGAAGGCAGGGAGACAGGGAGGAAACACATACACACACAGTGCTGGGAATTTCTTTCTTAAGAATCCAGCAAAGAACACTATAAACCCATGGGCCATTGTTTCTAAGTATAAACTTCTGTATATTTTGGATTAATAGTTTAAACACATTTCTTTGGCAGTCTTCAACTTAGCTTACATAACCTTCGGGTACACCCATGAGCTGATTAGTAATTTAAGGCCTGAGAAAAGCAAAGTTTCAGAGGGAAATACACTAAGACACGAATGAGTTTAATATGCAAGTACACTAGCTAAAGGGCATAATTAAAACTACATCAGTCCTTTAAATCTACATAATTATGTCCCAAAGACATTCTCATTAGTATCTTTTACTTTGCCACTAAACCAGAAACAGCCTCAGGTCTATAGGGTTGGGAAATAAATACAAAATAAAAAGTTAAGGAATATTCAAGTCAAATAAAATACCTGCAAAATTCAATTACTGACCTTTCCTTTCTTAAATAATTATAAAATCCACCGGTCAACAATCACTGCTAGTGAGTCCACAACAAAATCTACTACCATAATATCCATAGATTACCTTATGCCCCAAATTTCAGAGGGGAAATAACCAGAAATGTTTAATAACTATTTTTAATTTTAGGAGAGAGAAAGCTGCTTTTTCTGGAAATGTCTACTAACCACCACTTCCTTTACTATGCAATGATAACTGATGCTTCTAATGATCAGCCTGCAGCAGTTCCAAATTCTGAAGTTCATTCTAAATCATTAAAAAGAAGATGAAATTATGTTCAGATACTTTCAGCAGTGAGTGCACTTCATAATATTCTCATTATTTTAAGACTAGTAATATATTTAAGATACATAGGGTAACTGTCCATCAAGAGACTGTTCAAGTCAGACATTCACAGGGGCCCTACTGAGAAGCTCTTACATTACAGGCAACAATACACAGGGAGGAAAAAAATCACTTCTCTCCAAATCTAGGGCATGAAACTACAGGAGGTATTAACAGAAATTTTGTCCAAGGGCTTCAAAGAATTTTAAATTCCTTTTAGGGAAAATACTGGCCTAAACAGTGACCCTTTCCTCCCCCCCACCCCCCCGCTTCTATTGACACTGATTAAATCTTCTGAGAAGCTAAGAAGCAATTAGAAAGCTACTGTTAATAATCCAAATGAGAGATGGTGATGGTGTGGCCCAGTGTTGTGACAGTAGGGATAGTCAAAGATGATAAACTTTCAAGGTTGAGCCTAAAGGATTTGACGACAGCATAGGTATGAGAAAAAGAAAGGAGTCAAAGATTGTGTACATGAAGGTTTTTGCACTGAGCAACGGAGAGAATGGAACTGCCATTACCCGAGACAGAAAAGGCTGCAGGTGGACTTGGATGGGGCAGGTTGGTAGACCAGGAGCTCAGTTTTGGAAACTTCAAAGTTTCAGATGCTTCAAACATTACTGCGTGTGTATGATCTAGTGCACTTAGGAATCAAGGCCCAGAGCTCAGGGAGAAGGCTCAGCTGAAGATATACCTCAGAAGCCTTAAAAGGAGGGGAGTTCATCTATGGAATCAGTATTCATTTTAAAAAGATCTTGTGCTCTATCTCTCAAAAATTATGTAAGGTAAAAAAATTTTTTTTTTTAATTTTTTTTTTAACGTTTATTTATTTTTGAGACAGAGAGAGACAGAGCATGAACGGGGGAGGGGCAGAGAGAGAGGGAGACACAGAATCGGAAGCAGGCTCCAGGCTCTGAGCCATCAGCCCAGAGCCTGACGCGGGGCTCGAACTCATGGACCACAAGATAGTGACCTGAGCTGAAGTTGGACGCTTAACCAACTGAGCCACCCAGGCGCCCCAGATAAAATTTTTTTTTTTAAAAAAAGGTCCTCCATTATGTTACCAATAGCCTTCCTATAAATACTTCATAGATCACGAAATACTCATTTGTCTCAATTCTGTATATCCAAATCCTGTCATCTTTTAAGGTTCAATTCAAGCATCAATTTCCTCATGAAGCCCTCTCTGAGTACCCTGGGTGGATGTAATATCTCACTCTTGAGCTGCCTTCATAGTGTACTTATCACTTTCTATCTCAAATGAGAACCAAGGGAAAATTTTATTAATTATCTACTATACATTAGACAGTGTGTTAATAAGCAGTATACTAAGAGTATTATATGCAATCCCTATACCAATGCCATCAGTATCTTTATCTGAGGGATGAGAAAATTGAAGTTGAGAAAATATCAGTCACACAGTTAAAAGTTAGCAGATGAGGTCTGAGCTCCAATCTCATTCCAAAGTATACATTCTCCCTTCAGACCACATTGCCTTCCAGAACTACTGAACTAGCTCAGGGGGCTAGTGTTTTATTTATTATGTTATGAGAAAGATTTCCAAGTATCCAATAAATGTTACCTGAATTTAAACCTGAAAAAAACATGGTCTTCACTCCTCAAAAAGGGTAATTCAATAGTTGGATTCAATAGTTGGGTAATTCAATAGTTGGATTATACTAAGATATCAGTCTAGTATAGACTATATTCCTAGAGGCTATGAGTCATGTCTTATGCATATTTTTTTATTCACCTCTTAAAACATTAGTATTTATATAGAGAGTTTAATTAATATGAATATATAACTTCTCCTACTCTAAATAGAAAGATTATGTGAACCTTGGAGCTTCCACTTACTAGGAAATTCACTGAGCTTCAAGGTGTATCTTTGTAAAACTCAAATAATGATACTACCTACTCTCATATGATGAATTCCTGAAGATTAAATAATTATTTACATAAAGTGTCAGTCACACTACAGGACTCAGTAATTGCTAGCATTGCCCATTCTAACAAATTACTCCAAATGGCTTAACTATGCCAGAGAATAGCAAGCTTACCCTAAATCAGTCATCTTTCTAAGAGTCACTTAAATAATGGGAATGCTGGGTGGTTCAGCCAGTTAAGCATCTGATTCTTGATTTTGGTTCAGGTCATGATCTCAAGGTTTGTTGAGTTCAAGTTCTGTATCAGGTTCTGAGCTAACATTGCAGAGCCTGCCTGGGATTCTCTCTCTTTCCCCCCCCTCTCTCTCTGCCCCCCCCCAAAAATAAATAAAATAAAAACTTAAAAATAAAATAAAATAGTAAATGTTCCCAAGAATGACATTTTCTTATTTCATTTGCCTCTATAAACAACCTTAAATATTATATCTCCTATTAATGGCTGTTCTTTCCTTCACTGTTGATAAACCCTACAAACATTTAAAAAATATTCTCTTTTTGGATTTTGGCTTATTTTTTATAAAAAGAAAACACCACAAGCCATTTCACCCTGGCACTCAGGGTCCACATGCTTTAAGGATGAGCCACCTTATAAGCAACAGTCAGAAGAGCAAATTATCTTGCTGGAGGGGTTCCCTGAAAGAATGACAACACGTTCCTGATCTTTTATCTTGCATGTTCCTTATACTTTTAAATTGAGAAGTATGTCTTATTACTACAGTTAAATTCAAATGTGAAGGGAAAAGAAAAAGAAAGTGGCACACCTGGAACTTAAAAAAATTTTTTTTAGTGTTCATTTAATTTTGAGAAAGAGAGACAGAGAGAGACAGAGAGAGACAGAGAGAGCACGCACGTGCATAAGCAGGGGTGGGGCAGAGAGAGAGGGAGACACAGAATCTGAAGCAGGCTCCAGGCTCTGAGCTGTCATCAGAGAGCCCGACATGAGGCTCGAGCCCACAAACTGTGAAATCATGACCTGAACCAAAGTCAGATGCTTAGCCAACTGAGCTACCCAGGTGCCCCACACACTCTGGAACTTTTAATGAGGAAAACTAATAGCCTGACATACTGAAGACCATTTTTAACCAAATACATGTTACAGAAAGGCTAGGTGCACAGCATTCTATGCAGTGCAATGAGATAGATGGAGTCTCTGCTACTTAGACACTTAATATGCAGTTGAGATTAAAAAGGATATTCAGGGAGTAGTCAATGCTGGTGCAGATATTCAGGAAAAGATCAACACAGGGGATGGGCCTTAGATGATAAACGGGAAGGGTTCTTTGGATCTTGTTTAAATCTAAGTCATTCCCAGCAGTACAGAAATTAATTCATCTAGCTAACGCTTGGTTATTCAGAATTCCCTCCTCCATCAGAAAGTAGAAGCTCTCCTTTTTTTCTAGATAATAAATTTATTCATGTGATGGGAAGACTAAAATTATCTTTTAAAAAATCACATGAAATTTTGAGTAACCCTGAGTGTCAACATCTAAATCTAACAAAATATAGCTTATAAAATAACATTACACGTAAGCCATATAAACCATACATGCTATGGAGTCCCTAAGAAAGGAATTACTATATTACTGGGGCGCCTGGGTGGCTCAGTCGGTTAAGCATCTGACTTCAGCTCAGGTCATGATCTCACAGTCCATGAGTTCCAGCCCTGTGTCAGGCTCTGTGCTGACAGCTCGGAGCCTGGAGCCTGCTTCAGATTCTGTGACCCTCTCTCGCTCTACCCTTCCCCCACTCATGCTCTGTCTCTGTCTCTCTCTCAAGAATAAATAAACATTAAAAAAATTTTTTTAAAAAGAAAGGAATTATTATTGGCTGAAATGAAACATAATACAACTGTAAACAAAGACTAAATGGGATTGCCACAGTATTATTGAAATTAAGTCCTTTGTGTAAAAGGCCTCAAGGTGCAACCAACAAAATTAATAATTAAAATACATAAAACTATGTTAAAATAATCTTTAAGTGTTGAGTTATGAGAAAGAGCCCATTACTAAAGACAGAGTTTTTTTTTTCACTATTCTTAGAAGGTTCATACATTGAAAAACAATGGTAACAGATAAAGAATGTCTTACATAAGGTACATTTTGGAAATCATCCTGACTCTAGTTCTTTTCAGTAAGAATTTAGAAACTGCAGAAACATACTGGATGAATTCATGTGTGGCCAAGGCAATGCTTTGCAAGGGATAAGGAAACAATAACAGGGGACAGAAAGTAGGCTTAAGTGTTATGACATCCTTGCAACTCCAAGGATTAGGCTAGAGTGTTTCTGTAGTCACAATATCACTAAAGAATGAGTATACCAACATCAAAGAAGTAGGAGACTCAAGGCTTTCATGGTAAATTAATACGGGTGTACCAGGAAGCAAGAAGAAAGGGCAATCAAAGTGCATATAACATTAGCAAAAAAGAAGTAACACGTCTAACTAAAGACAGAAAGAATGGGACATTTCCTGGAAAATGAGGAAAAATACTTTATAATCTCTCTTTTTTTTAATTTGAGAGAGAGAGAGAGCGAGTGAGCATGAGCGGGGGAAAAGGGGAAGAGGGGAGGAGAGAGAGAATCTTAAGCAGACTCCAGGCTCTCAGTGCAAAGTCTGGTGTGGGGCTCAGTCTCAATAACCTGGGACCATGACCTGAGGTAAAATGAAGATTCAGACGCTCAACTGACTGAGCCACCCAGGTGCCCCTTTAATCTTTTTCTGAATTATCTTGAGTGAAATCATTTTTGTTAATTAGTGAATATGATAGTCAAATAAACTGATAAAAAATGACTGTCTTAAATTTTTGTTTTCCTAAATATTTTCAAAGGGAATTTTCAAATGGCTTTAAAAACTGAAGGTAGAAATAAAAGTGAAAATGATAAATTCATATCCAAGAGAATTTATCAATATACATTTTTTTCCTATGTGGGTAAAGAAACATCACATCTATGATAAAATTTAAAACCATCAAAGGGAAATGTACACATCACCTTTAAGTAGGTTTAAAAGTATATCATTAGATCTAAATTACCATAGTTATACCAAAAAAAAAATGTCTTTAATGCAGTTCCAGTGAAATGTCAGTTTTTACTATTACATATGCATTAACTCAACAATATTACATAGTCACTACCTAAGCTAATGACAGTGATGTATTGTTTCATAAATATTTACTCATTCTGACAAATGCTTTGTTTTCCACTGCACTGTCTGAATAAATCTAATAGGATAAAATATAATTTATTTCCAGTGTTTTTAATATTACTATGCAGCATATCTGAAATGAATTTTCATCATGAAGTTTATTTTAAAAGGAATTGGGAAATAAGTGTTTATTTATAAAAAGAAGTTCTCACTAAAAACTGTCCAAGGAAGGGGAAGAAAAGACAGCTAGATGAAGAGAAAGCTGGAGTTTTTGCATGGTGATGACAAAGCTGATCTGCCAGAGGCAAGGCTAGGACTTCAGTGTATAAGGAATACTTTTTTGAGATCCATGTGAAAATTTAGAGAATGAGGATGAGATATAGAATTTATTTGGACAGTTGAGGAAGTGTGAGACAGACTGAACCAATGCAAAGGAAAAAGAGAAAGAAAGGTGGAAATAAAAAGTTTTTAGGTACAAGATGTAGAGGAAAATTAAAGGACATAGTAGCTTAAAGAGGACTAATTGAGCTCAAAATTCATGGACAATATTGTAGACATCAATCATCTCTCTTTGAGGTATCTTTCCAGTGGGGATAAAAAGCCAGGAGCTCTTTTGAGATTTTAATTGAGATCTCCTTTCTCAAACTTTAGGATCTTGACTAATTCACAGCATCCTCAGGTCCAGGTATAATTAACAGAGTGTTACTTTAATCACCCTACTAAGCTATAGGGAGCATAGGTCTGAGAAAGCCCCAGTCAGTCCTAGAGTGATCACAAAGCCTGGTACATTTAAACCATAACCTTTCCAAAATGAAGGGTCTGAAAGCTGAGATGCAGTGAGCTCAGTACAGGTCTCAGTATATGCGCAGGTCCACCAAGGCATGGCTTCCCACCTGATTTCTACGAAGTCTTATATAGGATTGGGAGTTAGCCTCAACCTATAAAGGTGCTCCACTGTCTCCAACTGGTCTTTCCCAAATCCCTAACTTTTTGGCTAAATCTGGCTTCAGTGCAGGTCAACTTCTAGAAACCCAAATCACAATATCCAAGAGTTCTAAAATCCAGTGTCTGGTGTTTCTTGGCACATTTGGACAGTTTTCTCACCACAAGTTTTCTTCATTGTAAAATGGTGAACACTGACATTTGCTCATTCCAATTCTACTAGATATGATAAATGACAATGCCAGGCCCGGAGATCTTATGCAAAACTCAAGTTGTGGTTAAAATGGCATCTTTTAAGTTTTCCCTAACTATCCTATTCAAAGTACATTCCCTATCTTCTCTGCAAATTTTTCTCCAAAAATATGTAATTTACTTTTTTCTTTACTGTATCTCTCACATCAGAATATCAACTCCAGAGGGCTGAAATTTTTGTCTATTCTGTTTACTAGTTTATCTCTAGTATCTAGGAGAGTGTCTGGAACTAAGAGACACTCAATAAATATTTGTTAGATAAATGACTAAAATCCAGTCTTAACATAGCCACCTAGGAAAAGACAGTTAGCCTGGACATACTTGAGATAATACAAAAGAAAACAACAAGCTTATTCTGAAGACCCTAGGTCAAAAAGCAATCTACTTGTTAGGCTGCCTCATCAATATCATCCCAACCATTCAAATTTTTTAACCCGAGTATCTATGCCTCATCCTTTGTGGACCTATATTCTCACTTAAAAGCTGGCATTCTTGCCAGTCCAAAACATGAATCATCTAGACCTCCTCTTGAGCAAACACCCCTCTAATGCCTTACCTGGTTAGGGTTCCTACTTTTCTGACTAAGTCACATACCACCATAATCACACCATTAAGGCACAATCATTCTCAGAGTCCCCAGAGCCACGCAAACTTATACTCTCTTACTATAAGAGGAAATGCAAGTTGACAGATACAAAATAGATATTTGGTTATTTTTTAAATAAAGTGAAATCCTACTTTACACAGAAGTAAACTAATTGGAAAGATGATGCCAAGTATTTTTTTTTAATTATTTTTTTAATGCTTTTTTATTTTTGAGAGAGAGAGACAGAGTGTGAGCAGGGGAGGTTCAGAAAGAGAGAGGGAGACACAGAATTCGAAGCAGGCTCCGGGCTCTGAGCTGTCAGCACAGAGCCCAATGCGGGGCTCAAACTCACCATGAGATCATGACCTGAGCCAAAGTCAACTGACTGAGCCACCTAGGCGCCCCGTATTTCTTTTTTTAAAGCAAAACAAGAAAAAACGTAAATCAAGGAAGATTTATAGGAACATGACGAATGATAAAGACATAAAGGGTTAAAAAACCAAGACAGTACCCTCTCCACACACCAAGCCCTTAAGAGTTCCTAACGGCTCCAAATCTTCCCAAGAGGGGGAAAATCCTTTAGTATCAAAGTGTGACTCATTTTATTATTTTCTTAAAATTTTTAATGTTTATTTTTGAGAGAGAGCGAGAGAGAATGAGCGAGGGAGGGGCAGAGAGACAGGGAGGAGACAAAGAATCCGAAGCAGGCTCCAGGATCTGAGGTGTCAGCACAGAGCCCGGCGAGGGGCTGGAACTCATGGACTGTGAGATCATGACCTGAGCCAAAGTCAGATGCCTAACTGAAAGAGCCACCCAGGCACCCCAAAGTCTGACCCATTTTTAGAACTTCTTCATCCCCAATTTATCTAGAGACAATGTGCCACCAAGACATGGTCGGTGAAACCTTAAACTGGTACCTTCTTATTGTCATTCTCTCCTAAAAGCAATGTATATATTAGCAATAAAATTTTAACCTACCTTTTAAAATGTTAAATATCATTTTAATACAACCTAAACCATAAAGTATCACTGATAAGACAGTTATAAATAAATGATTAAAGTTTAAGTCTTCTACTTTTTAACTCATTTTCATAATTAAGAATTAAAAAGCATTTGGAGTAGAACACCAAAAGCATTTAGATTTACTAATGCTAATTTTTCCAGAATAGTTTTGGGAGGGAGGGATAATAACACCTGTTTTATTCCAAAGATAGACTTAACACAATACATAATTTGAGATCTAACTAGCTATGACAATTCATGAAATCAAGTCTAAACTGCTCAAGTCAATGTTTAAATAACTGTGTTATCTAAAATTTGTATTCCAAATGCAATGAAAGGCATGGAGATAAGACATAAACCCTTAACATGCACATATCTTTATCATATATTAAAATGTTTAGAAGAGAGAATGTAACAAATCTTATACCATAAAACTTTAAAAAATATATTCCAGATGACTTGGTAACTGCTAAAGTTACCTCTAAAATTTGTACCCAAGAACAACAGTGACAAAGATTAGACTACTTTTGCAAGAAACTACTTTTTCTTATATTCAAATTACTTTCCCAGGATGTCACTAATGTGAATATTCAAGCAAAACAAAGTTTGCTTTGAAAGAAAAAACAAAAACATAATCAACTATCATAATTAACATAACCACTTAGTAGACTAATTAAGGTTTCAGACTACAAGTTAAAAGACTTATAAATAGGGGCGCCTGGGTGGCGCAGTCGGTTAAGCGTCCGACTTCAGCCAGGTCACGATCTCGCGGTCCGTGAGTTCGAGCCCCGCGTCAGGCTCTGGGCTGATGGCTCGGAGCCTGGAGCCTGTTTCCGATTCTGTGTCTCCCTCTCTCTCTGCCCCTCCCCCGTTCATGCTGTCTCTCTCTGTCCCAAAAATAAATAAAAAACGTTGAAAAAAAAAAATTAAAAGACTTAGAAATATACTGAGAAAACATGTGAATGATCGTAGAATAATACATTTATTATTTCTAAATTACTATTAACTAATATTGGTTTAATACTTTACTAATTACATAGTATTGCATGTATATACATATTTCCTTGCAACATTTTAGCAGGCATTACTATTGTCCCCATTTTAACTTACGATATAATTGAAGCTCAGATGATTAAACAAAACTGAAAACCTGTTTTTTTTTTTTAAGATTATTTTTTTTAGGTTTACTCATTTTGAGAAAGTGTGTGAACATGAGCAGGGGAGGGGCAAAGAGAGAGGAAGATCAAGAATCCCAAACAGGCCCTGCACTGTCAGCAAAGAGCCCGACACGAGGCTCGAACTCACAAACCATGAGATCATGACCTGGGCCAAAATCAAGAGCCAGACGCTTAACTGACTGAGCTACCCGGGTGCCCCAAAACCTGTGTTCTTAATTGTGTCCTCTTAAGTCTATATGGTTGATCACACCAATGTCAACATAAACAACATGTCTGTTTTTCTTGAGAGTGCTGGGTAAAAGCACAGGTTGTAGAATAAAATAGACCTGGGTCTAACTGGGGTCTGATCATTGACTACCTCTGCCACCTGGGGAAAAATCATTAAATTCTCCATAAAAGGAGGGTAATATTTACTTTGCAGTGTTGTTGTGAGATTAAATGAAATAAGGAACATAGGAAGGGTTTAATAACAGCATGCCTGTTTTGCCAGTTCGTAAGCCTGAATAAATTTTACCTTCTGCCCTTTCTGCTTCTGCTCTAAGGCCACAAGACATTGTTAGAGAAAGCAATATAACAGTGCTCACTTAGCCAATCACAAATTTATGGCCTAGTACAGTTTTCTCATTAGTAAACTAAGACATAAATAAATACCTATTTCCTAGGACTGTTTTAAGGATTCCATAAGATGGTGCATGTAAAATATTAATTATAGTGCTTGGCATATGCTAGGCACTTGGTAAATGACCAAATTGTAATCATTCTGTAGCTTTGCAATCTTTTTTATTTATTTTGGGTGAACTCCTTAGCATACTTCCAGGAAGTGTTACTCTACACTCTCTTCAACATTCCTTAAGCCGTAAATGCATCAGATCTTTCTGGTAAATAATTTGCCTGCCTACTTTATTGAAAATATGGGCAGTCAGCATGACCTTCCCCAGCTCTTCTCTTCTTTCAAATACTCCTTTACCAACTTAAAATCTCTCATACATTCTTCAGGTCTCAGACAAATAGGGATCCTCACTGAACTCTTTATGCAATTCATTCATTCATTCAACAAATTTTACTGAACATCTATGACTTTTCAGGTGTTGTGCCAAGTGCTGAGTATGGTGGTAAAAAAAAAAAAAAAAAAAGGCAGAAATAGTCCCTACTCTCAGGGAGCATCATATGGGAGGGGAGACTGACACTATAGATAGATGTTTACAAATTCCCTTTCTCTTTCCTCAAGCCTTGTTTCCTCAATTATTCCAGCACATCCTCCACTTCCAAGAGTTTCACTGATTCTGCCCTCACCAACATGAAAACAATCTTTGGCCCAGTCATCCTCTATAGCTAATATGTTCTATTGCCCTTCTTCCTAACTTCTCAAACTTCTAGAACAAATACTCTATTTCCATTGCCTCCCTTTCCACATAAGGTCAATAAAGACTAAGAAACCTGTGTAACTTCCTAAAAATATCATCTATGCTGAAAGTATCAAGTACACCCTACTTTTGCAATTTTTCTCTTAGTACCTAGGATCCCAGACTGATAATTCTGCTTTCACTTTAGGTTTCTCCATTTCCATTCCAAATAGTGATTATTCCTTCAAAGTTGAGTCCCCTGTTCTCTAAACTTCTCTCTATACTCTCCATCTGATAGCTTATTTACCCTCAAAGGATTTTTCTCGTATTTTTATTTCAATGACTCTCAAATCCACATATCCATTTTTCTTCTCAAAGAACAAGGCCTTTCACAATACAAGTACTGAATAAATAATCACAGAATGAAATCAGGAACAAACAAGCAACGAGTCAACCAATAAGAATTTCTACTTGGACATTATTTCAAATTTACACCTAAAACGAAACTCATGATCAATTTCTCATCCACTCCAATTCCAGACAATTCAGGTCCATGCCCATCACCTATGTTAAATTTAATTCTTTCCTCATGTTTCTCCATAAACTGTTCCTCGAAATGTTTCTTAAATCCACTTTTTCCACTTTGTTCTTATCATTATCACAATAAGACCTAATCTGGTCAACTATCCCATTTCTACTCTCTACCCACTTTAATTAACTGTGTACACTTTCTCCAGATTAATCTTCTGAAAAAAATCATTCCCCTCCCTATTTAAAATTCACTAACGACTGGGGTGCCAGGTGCCGGGTGTTAAGCATCCGACTTCGGCTTAGGTCATGATCTCAGGGTTCATGAGTTCGAGCCCTGTGCTGATATCTGTGCTGATAGCTCAGAGCCTAGAGCCTGCTTTGGATTCTGTGTCTCCCTTTCTCTCTGCCCCTCCCTCACTCATGCTCTATCTCGCAAAAATAAATAAACATTAAAAAAAAAATTTTTTTTATTCACTAACGACATTCTCTTGACTAAAACCAAAGTTCATTTAAAGCAACTTATTGCTTTAAATGATAAGTGCATTCTAGCACTCATCTCTTTCTCCTCTTTTTCTCTCTCCTCACACCCTACTATTTTCCTAAATTAAACCAGAATAGTATTTTGAAAACATTTTTAAGTAGCAAAATCCTCCACTTAAGTGAAATCTTACACAGAATTCTAACACATAAAAGCAGAGGAAGATACAAATATATGTTAAAGGTGGGGGGCAGGGCACAAATCAGAGAACTCAGCCTCCTTATGAATTTTTGCCCCCTTTTGCTAATTAAAATCAAGAGCTCCCACGAACACAGCCTGAAATACATTCCATTAATCTATATCCCTTGAAAATTTCCTAAAACAAATGATCTCTGCTGGAATTTGGTCCCTAATTCCCTTCTTTCCCTTTAAATTCCCTCTCCATGACACCTTTTAATAAGCCAGCACAAATTTTATTCTACCTGTAGAAACTTTACTGAGTACTCCATGTCAATCTAACCTCTCTTTCCTATGAATGATTCACACTTACAATATGTAAGAATCTATACCAAACCTTGACTGAATCCTCAATCAATAAAGTACAGAGATGTAACTATACATCTACATACATATATGAAATTACCATCCACATTCATATGATTTTCCAAAGGTATGTATATAATAGAACCAAATCTGAACTGAGTCCGCCTCTATATCTGTACCCTGTATTAGTTCTTTCCAACATTTTTCATGTCACTAAGCACACATAAAATGATATTTGAAAAGCACTCTACAGTAATGGCAGAAACTGCTCACAGTTGAAGGCAATTAGCTTTGAATAACCCAGGTCTAGCCCAGCTTCATCAAGGGTTCAAGGGATCAACATTGGAGTATACTGGAAATTCACTAGCTGTACACCAGATAAAAAACTCTGCTGTACACATTCACTGATTTGGTATATACTAGGACCTGCCATATAACAGGGACTCAAATATATATACGTGTGTGGCTTACTGATAAAGGACAACATTGTTATGTTCAAACTGCCTACAGGAGAAAAATGAGAGCTGAAGATTTTCAATGTCTATATTTTTATAATCAATTTATATAACGCTGGTTCATAATCTTTAGTGTGCATCAATTTCTCCTGGAATTCTTGTTAAATCACAAACGGTGGGACCCACCCCAGAGTCTGATTCAGAGAGCGTGCATTTCTAACAAATTCCCAGATGATGAAAAAGCTGATGCTGCTGGGATAGGTCTTGGGAGAACCACTGGTCTTAAAAACAAAAACCTAAGCAATAAATATGACCCATACTTACACCACCACCCTCAGCCAACTATTTAATCCTTTGGTAGTCAAATTTTGATGACATAAGTCTGTTTTAAGTCATGATGCAAGCTGGATTCTAGAACCAAAGATAAGGTTTTTAAACAGTGCTAAATGTTCCTTGACCCAATTATAGCAACATGCAGTAGACCTTATGTATGCAATCATCAGGGACAGGAATTTCAGCAACATAAAATGTTCATGAGATACATATTGTGCTTAATATCCAATAGAGCCCGGTCAAAGCAATTCAGAACAACAATACTATAAGCAATCTGATTAAGAGGACACATTGCTTTGAATTTATTAGAAGAATTATCTAGTCCAATTTAATTCTTAAAGCTAGTGGCTGATACAATTTAATATTTAAGTTCCAAGTGAAAGAGTATTTTAGGGGTATGTTCTTTTCAGGCTTTAAATAGAGGTTTGATTAATTTTATCTCTTACACACAGGGTGAGGCTTTTTCTCAGGTAGACTGGCATGTAAATTAAAATTACAAGTAAGAACAACTCGCATAAAACTATCCTGTAATTAATTAAATCTATTTTACTTCCATAAAGCATAGGTGCATTTACTTTATGAATTTAAGAAATTGTTTATGGAATAAGGCATTTAAAACTTCAAATACCTCTTATAGAATCATTCACAAATCCAAAGAATCCAATTTGGCAACCTAAATACAATTAAAAATTTTTTTAATGTTTATTTAGTTTTTGAGAGACAGAGAGAGACAGAACCCAAGTGGGGAAGGGGCAGAGAGAGAGGGAGACACAGAATATGAAGCAGGCTCCAGGCTGTGAGCTGTCAGCACAGAGCCCGATGCGGGGCTCAAACCCACGAACTATAAGATTATGACCTCAGCTGAAGTCGAATGCTTAACCAACTGAGCCATCCAGGCACCCCTCTAAATGCAATTTTAAAATGTCCTCACGCCCCAGTGACAAGGGTAACCAAAAAGGCTTTTGTTTTTCAAGTTCTAATCTAAGAGAGTGACATAGGAAGAACCTACACTCACTTTTTCCATGGACACACAAATCCACAGCTCTTCATAGAACACTTCTTCTTAAAGAAGAATGGAGGGCTGACTAAACAGCTTCTGCACAACAAAGGAGAGAATGGCAAGAACAGCAAGAGAGGCAGATACAATCCCCAACTGGAATGCTGCGGTGGGGAGGGAAAGCATTGAGGGACCAGAAGCAGTCACCTGCCCTGGAACACAAGAAAAAGAAAAAAAAAAAAAAAAAGGCCTAATTTAAAAGAACAATGAGCATATAAAAGAGCCATCCCTATAACACTGCCAAAGGGCAGGGGTGCTGCTGGAACTCACTGTGGCTCTAAGGGACTGGTGAAGACCATGGTTTACACTTTCCCTCTACCTTGAGAGGGCAGAGTGGGGCAGAGTCTGGTCCCCACAGACAGCTTGCTGCCTTATCCAGCACCATGTCCCTAGCCCACATCAGCCCCTGAAGGACCAGGGAAAAGAAAAGAAACCATGGTTTCAAAGGGCAACTAGCGTACAAAAAAGCCAGCTCTAGAACTTGGCCAAATGGTGGGAAAGAACTCTCTCCAGGTTAGAGTGGCTGGCAAGAGCCTTGGTTTATATTCCTCCTTCATCCAGATGATGTGAAAGGTGGCAGGGTCCGCGCATCCTAACTGACCTGCCACCTCAGTGAGCCCTGGTACCCTGGCCTACACCAGTCCTAGCCATTCCACCAAGGTGGCCCCAGGGCAGTGCACACATGGACACCCCTAAACACTCCAGGTTCATGCCACATCAGATTCAGGCAGCTTGCTGGGTGACATCCAGTGCAGAGCACTCTGGGGCCTCCCAGCCAACACCTGCCTCAGTTCCAGCCATGTGACAGGGCGCACCCTGTGCAGAACACCCAGGACACCCAACCCAGGGGCACCTGGCTGGCTCTGTCAGTGGAGCACATGACTTGATCTCAGGGTTGTGGTCTTGAGCCCCATGCTGGGTATAGAGATCACTTAAAAAAAAAAAAAAATCTTAAAAAAAAACAAACTTCTCTTATTATTATTATTTTTTTTAAAGGACACTCAACCCATCCTCTGCTCCAGCTACCCTGCAGGGCCCTCCCTGCACTTAGCAGCCTGGGTTACCATGACTTATACCCACTTCAGTTTCAGCTATCCTGCCAGGGTACCCTCAGTGTGGAGAAACCCAGAATCCCCGGGTTGCACCCACCCCAGCATTGGCTGTCCTGCCAGGGTACCCTTTGCATGGAGGGCCCAGGGACCACAGTGACCCATAACTACTTCAGCTTTAGCTATAATGGCAGGGTTTCCTCTGTGCAGAGCACCCCAGGACTACCCCAGCCTGTGCCCACTTCAACTGCAGCTGTCCTGCCAGGGCATCCTTTGCATAGAGAGCCTTAGGACGAACCCCAGCCTAGGCACACATGGGCCACACAATGACCATACACAAAATCATTTCTTCAAGTTTAGAAGCACCTGTCCCACCTAATTCATAGAAACAAACACAGAGAGTAAAGCAAAATGGAGGGACGAAGGAATATGCTTCCCCCAAAACACAAAACAAAACCTCAGAAAAATAAATGAAAAAGAATATTCCTGATAAATAGTTTAAAGTAATGATCATAATGATATTCACTGGAATGAAGAGAAGTATGGAATAACTCAGTAAGACCTTCAACAATAAGAGAGAAAATATAAGAACGAACCAATCAGACTTGAAGAATACAATAACTGAAACAAAAAAATATACTAGAGGGAGGCCAGAGTATATTACTGGATGCAGAAGAATAGATCAGTTATCTGAAAGACAAGATAATGGAAAGTGCCAAGGCTGAAAAGAAAAAAGAAAAAAGAGTTTTACAAAATGAGGATAGGTTAAGGGATATCTTGGACAAAATTAAGTGATCATTCACATTACAGAGGGCCCCAATGGAGAAGACAGAGAAGGGGGGCAGAAAATGTATATGAAAAAATAATAGCTGAAAACATCCCTAAACTATAAGAAAAAATAGACCTCCAGGTTCAAGAACCACAGAGAGTTTCAAACAAGTTGAACACATGGAGGCCCACGCCATGAAATATAATAATTAAAATATTAAAGTTTAAAGATAAAGAGAGAATTTTAAAAGCAGTGAGAGAAACAATAAGTTACATACAAGAGAAATCACATAAAGCAATCAGCTGATTTTTCAACAGAAATTTTGCAGGCCAGAAAGGAATGGCATGATGTATTATTCAAAGTGCTAAAAGTAAAAAAAACCTGTGATCAAGAATACTCTATCCAGCAAGATTATCATTTAGCAATGAAAAAGAAATAGTTAAAAAAAAAAAAAGTTTTCCAAATGAAAGTTAAAGGAGATTATCACCATCAAACTGGCCTTACAAGAAATGTTATAGAGTGCTCGATTTGGCAACACATATACTAAAATTGGAATGATACAGAGAAGATTAGCATGGCCCCTATGCAAGGATGACACGCAAATTTGTGAAGTGTTCCATATTTTTTTTAACAGAAGACCATGGGGGAGGGGAAGGGGAAAAAAAGTTAGAGAGGGAGGGAGGTAAACCTTAAGAGACTCTAAAAAACTGAGAATAAACTAGGGTTGATAGGGGGTGGGAGGGAGGGGCAAGTGGGTGATGGGCACTGAGGAGGGCACCTGTTGGGATGAGCACTGGGTGTTGTATGGAAACCAATTTGACAATAAATTTCATATTAAAAAAAATAAAATAAAACGTCCTGAATGTAAGGTTGCTCTAATAAAAAAAAAGAAAGAAATGTTATAGAGACCACTTGAAAAGAGGCCATAATTAGACATATGAATAAATAGAAAATAGGTGAATAAAAAGATGTAAAATATGATTCTCTCTCTCTCTCTCTCTATATATATATATATATGGTAGAAAAGGGAGTTTGGAAGATGGCGACGTAGGAGGACGCTGGGCTCACCGCGCGTCCTGCTGATCACTTAGATTCCACCTACACCTGCCTAAATAATCCAGAAAACCGCCAGAAGACTAGCAGAATGGAGTCTCTGGAGCCAAGCGCAGACGAGAGGCCCACGGAAGGGGGTAGGAAGGGCGGCGAGGCGGTGCGCGCTACACGGACTGGTGGGAGGGAGCCGGGGCAAAGGGGCGGCCCGCGGGCCAAGCAGAGCCTCCAAGTCTGGCTTGCAAAAGTGGAAGGGCCAGACAGAGTGTGTTCCGACAGCAAGCAGGACTTGACATCTGGAAGGTTATAAGCTAACAGGTCTGCTCAGAGAACGGGAAGGTTGGAGGACACCGGGAGGGAGAGTTATTGAGCCCCAGACAACAGAGCTCAGCTTTGCAGTGGGGGGGGGGGGGGGGGGGGGGGGGGGGAAGGTGCTCGCCAGCAGCATCTCCCTCACCCATCCCCCAGCCAAAATCCCAAAGGGAACCAGTTCCTGCCAGGGAACTTGCTCGCTCAGCGCAAACACCCAACGCTGTGCTTCTGTGGAGCCACCCCTCCAGCAGTGGGTTTGACTCCCTCCCTCTGCCACAGGGCCCCTTCTAAAGTGGATCACCTAAGGAGAAGCGAGCTAAGCCTGCCCCTCCTGCCCCCGTGCACCTTGCCTACCCACCCCAGCTAATATGCCAGATCCCCAGCACCACAAGCCTGGCAGTGTGCAAGTAGCCCAGATGGGCCACGCCACCCCACAGTGAATCCTGCCCCTAGGAGAGGGGAATAGAAGGCACACACCAGTCTGACTGTGGCCCCAGCGGTGGACTGAGGGCAGACATCAGGTCTGACTGCGGCCCGCCCACCAACGCAAGTTATTCAAGACAGCACAGGGGAAGTGCCCCACAGTTCCGCACCACTCCAGGGACTATCCAAAATGACGAAACGGAAGAATTCCCCTCAAAAAAACCTCCAGGAAATAATGACAGCTACCGAACTGATCAAAAACGATTTAAACAATATAAAAGAAAGTGAATTTAGAATAACAGTCATAAAATTAATCGCTGGGCTTGAAAACAGTATAAGGACAACAGAGAATCTCTTGCTACAGAATCAAGAGACTAAGGAACAGTCAGGAGGAGCTAAAAAATATTATCAATGAGTTGCAAAATAAAATAGAGACAACTACGGTTCGGATTGAAGAGGCAGAGGAGAGAGGTGAATTAGAAGATAAAATTATGGAAAAAGAAGAAGCTGAGAAAAAGAGAGATAAAAAAAAATCCAGGAGTATGAGGGGAAAATTAGAGAACTAAGTGATGCACTAAAGAGAAATAATCTACGCATAATTGGTATCCCAGAGGAGGAAGAGAGAGGGAAAGGTGTTGAAGGTGTACTTGAAGAAATAATAGCTGAGAACTTCCCAGATCTGGGGAAGGAAAAAGGCACTGAAATCCAAGAGGCACAGAGAACTCCCTTCAGACATAACTTGAATCCATCTTCTGCACGACATATCATAGTGAAACTGGCAAAATACAAGATTAAGAGAAAATTCTGAACGCAGCTAGAGATAAACGTGCTCTAACATATAAAGGGAGACCTATAAGAGCGTGACTGATCGCTCTTCTGAAACTTGGCAGGCCAGAAAGGAATGGCAGGAGATCTTCAATGTGATGAACAGAAAAAATATGCAGCCAAGAATCCTTTATCCAGCAAGTCTGTCATTTAGAAGAGAAGGACAGATAAAGGTCTTCCCAAACAAACAAAAACTGAAGGAATTCGTCTTCACTAAACCAGCCCTACAAGAGATCCTAAGGGGGATCTTGTGAGACAAAGTACCAGAGACATCACTACAAGCATGAAACCTACAGACATCACAATGACTCTAAACCCATATCTTTCTATAATAACACTGAATGTAAACAGGCTAAATGCGCCAACCAAAAGACATAGGGTATCAGAATGGATAAAAAAAACAAGACCCATCTATTTGCTGTCTACAAGAGACTCATTTTAGACCTGAGGACACCTTCAGATTGAGAGTGAGGGGATGGAGAACTATTTATCATGCCACTGGAAGTCAAAAGAAAGCTGGAGTAGCCATACTTATATCAGACAAACTGGACTTTAAATTAAAGGCTGTAACAAGAGATGAAGAAGGGCATTATATCATAATCACAGGGTCTATCCATCAGGAAGAGCTAACAATTATAAATGTCTATGTGCCGAATACAGGAGCCCCCAAATATATAAAACAATTACAAACATAATCAACCTTATTGATAAGAATGTGGTAATTGCAGGGGACCCTAGTACCCCACTCACAACAATGGATAGATCATCTAGACAGACGGTCAATAAAGAAACAAGGGCCCTGAATGATACATTGGATCAGATGGACCTGACGGATATATTCAGAACACTGCATCCCAAAGCAACAGAATATACCTTCTTCTCGAGTGCACATGGAACATTCTCCAAGATAGATCACATACTGGGTCACAAAAAGCCCTTCATAAGTATACAAGAATTGAAATCATACCATGCATACTTTCGGACCACAATGCTATGAAGCTTGAAATCAACCACAGGAAAAAGTCTGGAAAACCTCCAAAAGCATGGAGGTTAAAGAACACCCTACTAAAGCATGAATGGGTCAACCAGGCAATTAGAGAAGAAATTTAAAAATATATGGAAACAAACCAAAATGACAACACAACAATCCAAACGCTTTGGGACGCAGCGAAGGCAGTCCTGAGAGGAAAATACATTGCAATCCAGGCCTATCTCAAGAAACAAGAAAAATCCCAAATACAAAATCTAACAGCACACCTAAAGGAAATAGAAGCAGAACAGCAAAGGCAGCCTAAACCCAGCAGAAGAAGAGAAATCATAAAGATCAGAGCAGAAATAAACAATATAGAATCTAAAAAACTGTAGAGCAGATCAACGAAACCAAGAGTTGGTTTTTTGAAAAAATAAACAAAATTGATAAACGTCTAGCCAGGCTTCTCAAAAAGAAAAGGGAGATGACCCAAATAGATAAAATCATGAATGAAAATGGAATTAGTACAACCAATCCCTCAGAGATACAAACAATTATCAGGGAATACTATGAAAAATTATATGCCAACAACAAACTGGACAACCTGGAAGAAATGGACAAATTCCTAAACACCCACACGCTTCCAAAACTCAATCAGGAGGAAATAGAAAACTTGAACAGACCCATAACCAGTGAAGAAATTGAATCGGTCATCAAAAATCTCCCAACAAAGAAGAGTCCAGGACCAGATGGCTTCCCAGGGGAGGTCTACCAGACGTTTAAATCAGAGATAATACGTATCCTTCTCAAGCTATTCCAAAAAATAGAAAGGGAAGGAAAACTTCCAGACTCTTTCTATGAAGCCAGTATTACTTTGATTCTTAAACCAGACAGAGACCCAGTAAAAAAAGAGAACTACAGGCCAATATCCCTGATGAATATGGATGCAAAAATTCTCAATAAGATACTATCAAATCGAATTCAACAGCATATAAAAAGAATTATTCACCATGATCAAGTGGGATTCATTCCTGGGATGCAGGGTTGGTTCAACATTCGCAAATCAATCAACGTGATACATCACATTAATAAAAGAAAAGATAAGAACCATATGATCCTGTCAATCGATGCAGAAAAGGCCTTTGACAAAATCCAGCACCCTTTCTTAATAAAAACCCTTGAGAAAGTCGGGATAGAAGGAACATACTTAAACATCATAAAAGCCATTTATGAAAAGCCCACAGCTAACATCATCCTCAATGGGGAAAAACTGAGAGCTTTCCCCCTGAGATCAGGAACACGACAGGGATGTCCACTCTCACTGCTGTTGTTTAACATAGTGTTGGAAGTGCTAGCATCAGCAATCAGACAACAAAAGGAAATCAAAGGCATCAAAATTGGCAAAGATGAAGTCGAGCTTTCACTTTTTGCAGATGACATGATATTATACATGGAAAATCCGATAGACTCCACCAGAAGTCTGCTAGAACTGATACATGAATTTAACAAAGTTGCAGGATACAAAAATCAATGTACAGAAATCAGTTGCATTCTTATACACTAATAATGAAGCAACTGTAAGACAAAGAAACTGATCCCATTCACAAATGCACCAAGCAGCATAAAATACCTAGGAATAAATCTAACCAAAGATGTAAAAGGTCTGTATGCTGAAAACTATAGAAAGCTTATGAAGGAAATTGAAGAAGATATAAAGAAATGGAAAAACATTCCATGCTCATGGATTGGAAGAATAAATATTGTCAAAATGTCAATACTACCCAAAGCTATCTACACATTCAATGCAATCCCAATCAAAATTGCACCAGCATTCTTCTCAAAACTAGAACAAGCAATCTTAAAATTCATATGGAACCACAAAAGGCCCCGAATAGCCAAAGTAATTTTGAAGAAGACCAAAACAGGAGGCATCACAATCCCAGACTTTAGCCTCTACTGCAAAGCTGTTATCATCAAGACAACATGGTATTGGCACAAAAACAGACACATAGACCAATGGAATAGAATAGAAACCCCAGAACTAGACCCACAAACGTATGGCCAACTCATCTTTGACAAAGCAGGAAAGAACATCCAATGGAAAAAAGACAGTCTCTTTAACAAATGGTGCTGGGAGAACTGGACAGCAACATGCAGAAGGCTGAAACTAGACCACTTTCTCACACCATTCACAAAAATAAACTCAAAATGGATAAAGGACCTGAATGTGAGACAGGAAACCATCAAAACCTTAGAGGAGAAAGCAGGAAAAGACCTCTGACCTCAGCCGCAGCAATCTCTTCCTTGACACATCCCCAAAGGCAAGGGAATTAAAAGCAAAAATGAACTATTGGGACCTTATGAAGATAAAAAGCTTCTGCACAGCAAAGGAAACAACCAACAAAACGAAAAGGCAACCAACGGAATGGGAAAAGGTATTTGCAAATGACATATCGGACAAAGGGCTAGTATCCAAAATCTATAAAGAGCTCACCAAACTCCACACCCGAAAAACAAATAACCCAGTGAAGAAATGGGCAGAAAACATGAATAGACACTTCTCTAAAGAAGACATCCTGATGGCCAACAGGCACATGAAAAGATGCTCAACGTCACTCCTAATCAGGGAAATACAAATCAAAACCACACTCAGATATCACCTCACGCCAGTCAGAGTGGCCAAAATGAACAAATCAGGAGACTATAGATGCTGGAGAGGATGTGGAGAAACGGGAACCCTCTTGCACTGTTGGTGGGAATGCAAACTGGTGCAGCCACTCTGGAAAACTGTGGAGGTTCCTCAAAACATTAAAAATAGACCTACCCTATGACCCAGCAATAGCACTGCTAGGAATTTACCCAAGGGTTAAAGAAGAACTGATGCATAGGGGCACTTGTACCCCCAATGTTTATAGCAGCACTGTCAACAATAGCCAAATTATGGGAAGAGCCTAAATGTCCATCAACTGATGAATGGATAAAAAAAATTGTGTTTTATATACACAATGGAGTACTACGTGGCAATGAGAAAGAATGAAATATGGCTCTTTGTAGCAACGTGGATGGAACTGGAGAGTGTTATGCTAAGTGAAATAAGCCATACAGAGAAAGACAGATACCATATGGTTTCACTCTTATGTGGATCCTGAGAAACGTAACAGAAACCCATGGGGGAGGGGAAGGAAAAAAAAAAAAAAGAGGTTAGAGTAGAAGAGAGCCAAAGCATAAGAGACTCTTAAAAACTGAGAACAAACTGAGGGCTGATGGGGGGTGGGAGGGAGGGGAGGGTGAGTGATGGGTATTGAGGAGGGCACCTTTTGGGATGAGCACTGGGTGTTGTATGAAAACCAATTTGACAATAAACATTAAAAAAAAAAAAGAAAGAAAAGGGAGTTAAAAAAAAATTTTTTTGAATGTGTTCAAACTTAAGTGACCATCAACTTAATATAGACTGCTATATACTTAGGATGTTATACAGAACTTCATGGTAACCACAAAACCAAAACCTGCAATAAATACACAAAAAATAAAGAGAAAGCCATGGGGCGCCCGGGTGGCTCAGTCAGGTAAGCATCTGACTTCGGCTCTGGTCATGATCTCGTGGTTCATGAGACTGAGTCCAGCACTGGGATCTCTGCTATCAGCGTAGAGTCTGCATAAGATGCTCCATCTCCAGCTCTCTGTCCCTCCCCCACTTGTGTGCTTTCTCCCTCTCACAATAACAAATAAACATTAATAAATAAAGAGAAAGCCAAATGTAGATTGTGGTCAGCAACCACAATGAAAGGGAACAAGAGAAGAAAAAAGGAAAGAGAAGAACTACAGAAACAACTAGAAAACAATGAACAAAATGACTATAAATACATACCTATCAATAATTACTTTAAATGTAAATGGACTGAACACTCCAATCAAAAGATACAGGTGGCGGGATTAAAAAACAAAACAAAACAAAAAAACCCCACAAGACCCATCTATAATGTACCTACAAGAGATTCACTTCAGAGCTAAAGACACATACAGACTGAAAGTGATGGGATTGAAAGAGACAGTTCATGAAAATGATAGAGAAAATAAAACCAGGGTATCATTACTTACATCAGACAAAATAGGTATTAAAACAAAGACTGTAACAGGATATAAGCAGGGGCATTACATAATGATAAAGGGATCAATCCAACAAGAGGACATAACAATTGTACATATCTATGCACTCAACATTAGGCACCTAAATATACAAAACAAATATTGACAGAAATAAAGGGAGTAATTGACAGTAATGCAATAATAGTAAGGAACTTTAAAACCTCATTTATGTCACTGTGTAAATCTTTCAGGCAGAAAATCAATACGGAAATAGTGTCTTTGAATGACATATTAGACCAGATGGATATAACATAAACAGATCCAAAAACAACAGAATACACATTCTTTTCAAGGGCACATGGAACATTCTCCAGGATATGTTAGGCCACATAACAAATCTCAATAAATCTAAGAAGACTGAAAACATAACATGCATCTTTTCCAACCACAACCACAACATGACAATGAAAATCACAAGAAAAAAACTGGAAGAAACACAAATACATGGAACTAAACACGACACTAAATAACCAATGGGTTAACAAAGAAATGAAAGTAGAAATAATAAAATACATGGAGACAGATGAACGTAAAATCACAATGGTCCAAAATCTTTGGGATGCAGCTAAAGCAGTTCTAAGAGGAAAATATATAACTATACAAGCCTACCTCAAGAAATAAGAAAAAGCTCAAACAATCTAAACTTACACCTAAAGGATCTAAAAAAAGAACAAAGTCTAAGGTAGAAAGAAGAAAATCATAATGATATGAGCACAAATAAAAGACACAGAGACTTAAAAAAAGGAAAAAAAACATACAAAAGATCAATGAAACCAAGAACTGATTCTTTGAAAAGAAATACAAAATTAATAAACCTTGACCTAGTCTTACCAAAAAAGGGAAAGAGAGAGAGAGAAAGGACCCCAATAATCAGAAACAAAAGAGGAGAAATAATAACTAACCAACAGCACAGAAATACAAAGGATTATAAGAGACTACTATAAAAAATTATATGCCAAGAAATTGGACAACCTAGAAGAAGTAGAAAAATTCCTACAATCATACATTCTTCCAAAAATGAATCCGGAGGAAATAAAAAATATGAACAGACCAATTACTAGTAATGAAACTTAATCAATATTCAAAAAACTACAAAAAAAATAAATAAAAGTCCAGGACTAGATGGATTCACAGATGAATTCTATCAAACATTTAAATTAGAGTTAATACCTAGTCTCAAACTAATTCAAAAAAATAGAAGAGGAAGGAAAGCTTTCAAATGCAGTCTAGGAGGCCAGGATTACCCTGATACCAAAACCAAACACACCATTAGAAAAAAATAAACCTACAGGCTAATATCTCTGACAAACACAAATGCAAATATCCTCAAAATATTACCAAGCTGCACTTAACAATACATTAGAGCAATAATTCACCATTATCAAGTGGGATTTATTGCAGTGATGCAAAAATGTCTCAACATTTACAAATCAATGTGATACATCTTATTAATGAAGAATAAAAATGCTATGATCAACTCAATAAATGCAGAAAATGCATTTGACTAAATTCAATATCTAATCATGATAAAAACTTTCTGAACAAAGTAAGTTTGGAGGGGCTACCGCAACATAATAAAGGCTACATGTGAAAAACCCACAGCTAACATCATACTCAATGGTGAAAAAAGCTTTTCCTCTAGGATCAGAAACAAGACAAGGATGTCTACCCTCATCACTCTTATTCAGCAAAGTACTGGAAGTTGTACCCACAGAAAACAGACAAGAAAAAAGAAATAAAAGGCATCCATATATGTAAGGAAGAAATTAAACTATCACTATTGGCAGATGACATGATACTAGACATAGAAAACCCTAAACACACCACCAAAGAACCACTGGAGGTAATATATGAATTCAGTAGGGGCACCCGTGTGGTCCAGTTGGTTGAGTGTCTAACTCTCGGTTTCAGCTCAGGTCATGATCTCAGAGTTCATGAGTTCGAGCCCTGCATCGGGCTCCCTGTTGACGGTTTAGAGCTGCTTGGGATTCTCTCTTGTCATCCTCTCTCTCAAAAATAAGTAAAATTTTTAAAAAATAAATGAATTCAGTAAAATTGCAAGACACAAAATTAATACACAGAAACCAGTTGCATTTCTATTCACTAACAGCCAAGTGGCAAAAAGAGAAATTAAGAAAACAATTGCATTTACAAATGCACCAAACAGAATAAAATACCTAGGAATAAATATAGCCAACAAGGTGAAAGACTTATACTCTGAAAATTGTAAAACACTGATGAAAGAAATGAAAACCAACACAACAAATGGAAAGATATTTCATGCTCATGGACTGGAAGAGTTAATATTGTTAAAATACCCATTCTACCCAAAGCAATCTACAGATTCAGTGAAATCCCTATCAAAATACAATAACATTTTTCACAGAAGTGGAACAAATTTTCCTAATATTTGTATGGAACCACAAAAGACCCTGCACCACCAAAATAATCTTTAGAAAAACAACAAAGCTAGAGATATCACAATCCCAGATTTTAAGATATACTACAAAGCTGTAGTAATCAAAACAATATGGCCCTGGCACAAAAACAGATACATAGATGAGTGGAACAGAATAGAGCCCAGAAATACACCCACACTTATATGATCAATTAATCTATAACAAAGGAGGCAAGAATATACAATGGGGAAAAGATAGTCTCTGCAATAAATGGTGTGGGGAAAATTGGAGAACTACGTGCAAAAGAATGAAACTGGATCACTTTCTTACACCGTGCACAAAAATAAATTCATAAAGGAGTAAAGATCTTAAATGTGAAACCTGAAACCATAAAAATCCTAGAAGAGAACACAAGCAGGAATTTGACATTGGCCTTGGCAACATTTTTCTAGAAGATCTCCTAAGGCAAGGGAACAAAAGCAAAAATAAACTACTGGGACTACATTAAAATAAAAAGCTTTGCACAGCAAAGGAAACCATCAACAAAACAAAAAGTCAACCCATTGAACCTATTGCAAATGATGTATCCAACAAGGGGTTAATATCCAAAATATAGTAAGAACTTCTACAACCCCACATCCCCCAAAACAAGTAATTCGATTAAAAATAGGGCAGAGAACCTTATCAACATTTTTCCAAAGATGACATACTGATGGCCAACAGACACATGGAAAGATGTTCAACATCACTAATCATCAGAAAGATACAAATCAAAAACAATGAGATATCACCTCACACCTGTAAGAATGGCTAGTATCAAAATGATGAGAAATAACAAATGTTAACAAAAATGTGAAGAAAAATAATCCCTCATGCACTGCTGGTGGAAATGTAAACTGGTACAGCCAGTGTGGTAAAGAGTATGGAGTTTCCTAAAAAAATCAAAAACAGAATTACCTTATGACCCAGTTACTTCACTTCTGGGTGTTTATCCAAAGAAATGCCAACAATAATTTTTTTAAATGTATATATGCCTATGTTTATTGCAATATTATTTACAATAGCCAAGATACGGAAGCAGCCCAAGTGTCCATCGATAGATGAACAGATAAAGTGGTGTGTGTGTGTGTGTGTGTGTGTGTGCGCGTGCGTATTATAGAAAATTACTCAGCCATAATAAAGGATGAGATCCTGCCATTTGTGACAGCATGGATGGACCTAGAGGTTACTATGCTAAATGAAATAAAACAGAGACAAATACCACATGATTTAACTTATGTGTGTAATCTAAAATCAAAACAAATAAACAAACAAATGAAAAGCAGACTCAGACCTATAGATAGAGAAAACAATTTGCTGCTTGCCAGAAGAGAGGGGAGTTGGAATGAGCAAAATGAGTGAATGGGAGTAGGAGATACAGGTTTCCAGTTATGGAAGAAATACATCATGGGAACAAAAGGTAGAGCACAAGGAATATAGCCAGTAACATCATAATAGATTATAAGTACACTTGTGGTGAGCATGGCATAAGCTTAAGTTTGCTGAATTGCTATGTTGTATACCTGAAATTAAGGTAACATCACGTGTCAACTATACTCAAAAAAAGGCTTTATTTTTAAATTTTTAATATATCATAAATATTCATACTCAATACAATTAAGTCCAAGAATAAAAACCCTACCTTATGAAACTAATATTTTGGGAGTCAGGTATGCCCTAAAATAATTACTCTGCAAGATCATTCATAACAACAGAATATTCCTCTTGGAAATGGTTGATATTTTAATACAAAAATCCCTTATCCTGTAGTACAATATGCACCCAAATAAAAATGGTATTCAAATATACTGACAAGGTAAAATCCAAAAAGAAGCCTGAAAAAAGCAATTTAAAAATGACAACATCCCCAAATCTCAGCAATTCCCAAATTAGCTGGCCAGAGAAAAAGCCCTCAGTGAATAAATAGTAAATAATGAAATAATTATCAAATAATAAAAACAAATAATAGAAGCATGAACAATGCTTTGACTACCTTTCCCTCATTTCCTGTTCAGTGTACATTACTTTCCTTCCCTACCTCTGTATTCATCCATGTCATTCACTTCTTTCAAATCCTAATTCAAGACTGATGTCCAAGAAACACTAACACGATCCACTTTAATAACTTCCTCTAGCAATACTTTCCTCTCACCAATCATGTTTTGTAATTGCTTTCTTGTTACTTCTTTCAACTCACCTTATTACCAAGCAAATGGAAATCCTAAAGCAAAAACATTTTTAAAAAATTAATGTTGGCCCATAATCAGAAATCCTTATTTAAAGAAGCCAAATTCATTTGAACCAAGTGGAAATGCAGTGGAAATTTTGTTCAAACTATTTCTCTTTGTCAGTAAACCTTCATAACATCCCAGATTCATTATGCAATTTTAGTAAATATTCAAGCTTATGAAATTATGTATATCTAACTAAACTACAGTTATCAACTGACTATACAAAGATGACCTAACTCCAGTCAGAAATTACCTATCTAGCAATACCACCTCTTACTGGCCTACTAATCCATCCATCTTTAGTAATTATGTTAAAATAAAAGCCTGTATCTACAGACTTCATCTCTAGCCACAATTCTACTTTTACAGTTCAGATTTCTACCACCTAGAGCAGAGGCTACACTCTCTTACCTAACATTTCTCTTGAAACACAATCCACTCAACATGGAATTCCCTTGCAACTTGACCTGGCAAATATGACATCTCCACTGCATAACACATTCAGTTACTATTCTCTTTCCTGTCAGCCCCTTCCTATGTTTTACTACAGAATCCTATGACCATCTCAACCATGGCAATTATCATACTGAATTTGTATATTTGCACTTATGTTTTTTCCAGGAGGCTATAAAGTCCTCATAAACAAGGGCTATGTCTTTTTTTGCAGTATCTCCAGAACACTTACCCATGATGAAATAAAATCTGTTGAGTAATCAATGCAAAGTAAATAGATTAAGTATGTATGTGTATACACACACACACGCATATTTCTTTGTACTTTTAATGAGAATCAGAATTTGACTACTATACTTTGTATATAACTGTAACTGAAACTATATTTCTGGACATTAAATAATAGTGATGATAACTGGTTACCACTTCCTTTGTAGTTATATATTCTTCCAACCTATAATTTTGATTTAGAAAGATACATGTAAGACAACAAATTTGGTTAGCTACTAAAATAACTGTTAATATTTCATAACTTGTTAGAAATATACCGCTACCTAAAAAAGAAACAAAACAAGTATTTTCTCATACACAAAGCCACTTTCTAAAGCTTAGGCGGAATCTACCATGTATTCACAGTGCAGTGATAACAGCACTGTGGCTCAACAGCTAACATCTAACATCTAACAGCTTCCAGGTCCTGTGCTAAGCCCTTGAGACCAAAAGTGGAAAAGTCATAGTCCCTCTATTCAAGTAGCTCAAAACCTAGTCATAAGACATACATGCAAACAAAGATATTACAATCTGTTAACAGTTCTAAAGATGGTATGTGCAAAGTGCAATGAAGACAGATCAATACTGATATTCTATATAGCAGGAGAAAAATGAAAACTGCAATTACTAAATAAATAAGTACAGGACAATAAACTAAAAGCCCTATCCTCTGCTATGATAACCTTTAAAAGTTCTTAACCTTTTTTATACCATGGACCACTTTTGGCAAGCCCATGATGAGAAATCTCTTCTAGTTTATAAAATAAATAGCTTATATAGCAAATTTCAGGTTCTATTAAAATTCTTGGTTTAATTCAGCTTCAAGTTCACTATAAATGGAATAAAAGCACATTAACAAACAATTGTGTAAGTACTGTGTTCTGAGTTATATGAAGGAATTTGGGGAAAACATGCAATTTTCTAGTTTTCCACGGATTTATTTGTATGGAGACTTATTCTTCAGTTCATTCAATAAACATTTATTGAGTGCCTATTATGAGTCAGGCACTGTTCTAGGTGCTTGGACATGCAACAGTGAACAAGACTGACAAGATACCTGCTTTTATATAGTTTTTCTTCTAACTGTAGGATATAGATAATAAATTAAGAAACAATAAATATAAAATAGTGATAAGTGCCCAAAACTAAAGAGTATAATCTGGTAGCAAGTAACTGGTAGCTATATAAGGTGGTACCTCTACATTACTAACACCATCTGCTGGAGAGTGTATGCTAGTCTGAAAAAAATTTAAAGAAACAGGAAATAACCAATCCAAACTAACAACTCTGGATAAACAGATGGCTACATTTTGCATACATAGAAGCACTGACTTAATACACTGAATTCCCAATAAAAAATAACAGTGAGCATCAGAACCTTAACTTGCTTCCACAACTGCATTAGTACTATTTAAAAATGTTTATAAGATAAAACAAGAAACTGTAGACTGTAATACAAAAACTGCTAAACCTTAGTAAAAGATATCTCGGGATTTGCTACTTTAATATTTATACTCTAGATGACAGTTACAAAAACTAATACATGCAGCTTTAGGTTATTTTACAGTCAGCAAATTCCCCTCCAACATGAACTATAACTTTAGATTGAAAAGTATTTGAATACTGTGGCTCAAAAGTGCTGGAGGTACGAATGACTTCTCTGTTGCCTCAGAAGCAATGGCTAAGTCCCCATAATTTTTGCTCAGATGTCCAAAGCGATGTATCTCAAATAATGTACAATGAGGACATATGCATAAAGAGAAATAAATCAGATATGTGGTATTTTGGGAAGCAATAGTATACAAGAATTTCAGTTGAAACTGACTCTATCACCACAACATACAACAGAAGTGACTGAATGTTCCAAATCATTCCTAGCTTTAACACCAAGGTCCTTTAATTGGAGCACTACAAAAAAAAAAAAAAAAAAAAAAAAAAGCCTAATATACTTCATTCAAAATCACTCTCTGTAAACAGTATTTTAAGCCATCAATTTTCTATACTTCTTAAAAGGAATATTTTTAATTTTATGTGACAATAAATAGGTAATCAAACTGAAGAG
Source organism: Neofelis nebulosa (assembly GCF_028018385.1). NCBI lineage: Eukaryota > Metazoa > Chordata > Mammalia > Carnivora > Felidae > Neofelis > Neofelis nebulosa. The sequence goes on along the minus strand of NC_080787.1, from coordinate 58,320,225 downwards.
AATATTTTAATAAACTCAGGGATACTAAATGACATTCCGTTGCAAAAATATGTGAGAAGATATAATTGAGAAAAGCATGAACATTTATTTACAAGTACAGACTAACAACAGAACACTAGACAGACACAGTAAATTATAAGTGTAACTTAAAATCTTCAGTCAAAATAATTTATTTTCTGTAATCAATAATAAGCAAATGAAAATACAGACTGCAATATATTATCTAGAAAGGTAAAAATTATTTGATTTTCTTTTACAATAATTTTTGAGGAAACTACTTTTACACTGCAAAATAAAAGTCGCATTTAAAATCGTTTTTCAAAAACACTGATTTAAAATAATTAAATACTGACGACATGGACATATAGACCATCCCAGACACACATAAAAGAAGGTGGTCAGTGAACAGGTGCACAAGACAAAGGCCTAGCACTTGCAGCAAGTTTCCCTTTCTCTCCCTTTCTTCTTTCCCCTCTCAGTTTACAGCACAAACCAAGCTAAAATGCTAGCTCAACTTCTCTCTCTTTTCAAAATCAAGGCTCATAAGCACTTATCTACTATGACAGTTAATTTTATGTATCAATTTAACTGGGCCACAGGGTGCCCAGACATTTGGTCAAACATTATCCTGGATGTGTCTGTGAGGGTGTTTCTGGATTAGATTAACCTTTGAACTGGTACACTGAGTAGAGCAGACTGCCCTCCCCAGTGTCAGTGGGTCTCCTCCAATCCTCTGAAGTCCTGAATAAAACAAAAAAGCTGACCGACCCTCCAGTGAGTAAGACAGAATTTCCTCCTGCCTGACTGCTTTGAGCTAGGACATGGGTTTTTACTGCCTTCAGACTCAAACTAAAACACTGGCTCTGCCTGGGTCTCAAACCTGCCAGTCTTCCAACTGGAACTATACTATCAGCTCTCCTGGGTCTCCAGGATGCCAACTGCAGATCTTGGGACTTGTCAGGATCCAAAATCGCCTAAGCCATTCAATATCTTTTCTCCTTCCCTCCCTCCCTCTGTTTCTCTTTTGATTCTGTTTCTCTGGAGAACCCTAATACCCTTGCCCACTTAATAAATCAAATTCCTAATAAAAAGATCAAAAAATATTTTAAAGTAATAATATATAATGATGCCAGTGACAGAGCAAGATTCTCATAAAGCTTGATAAGAGTCTAATTTAAAACCTTTTAAATAGTCATTTTGTGTAACATGCATCAAAACTTTAAAGCTGTGTATAGTTTTTTTACCAGGTAAATTTATTCCCTGGTGAATATATACAGAGGACATAATCAGAGCTATAATCAAAGATTTATGTGCTGAGGATATTGGTTGCAATAACATTTATGACAGAGTCAAAAAGACACAACGAAATGCCCAGTAATAGGGGAATGATTAAACAAATTCTAACACGTTCAAAGGATGAACTGTCATGCAACTCATCCAAATGATATTTTCAAAAATCATTCAACAACCTGTGGTAATTAACGTTAAAAAAATGTCAACTTTTAAAACACAATATTCTAGCTAGTTATCTACACCCTAGAGAGAAAGGCTAAAGGTGATAATAGTTATTTCTGAATGGAGAAACGGCAGGTAAATTTTTCTGTATTTTTCACATTTCCTATAATCAAAACATGTTACCTTTAAAATAAAAAAATATATAATAAAGGTCTAAGAAACATTATCCAAAACTGTGTTTAAAGAAAACTATTAAATGATAAGTTTAAGATTCTTTGAAAAATTTACAATAAAGCCAGTTTTAAAAACAAATCTGTAATATTATAAAATGATCTGAACTTTTTAAAAAAGATAAAGCTAGAGATGTGTTATAAGCTGAGGTGTATCTTCCTAAGATTCATGTGTCGAAGTCTTAACTCCCAATGTGACTATATTTGGAGATATGCCATTTAAAAAGATAATTATGAGACACAGGCAAACTAAAAAAGCAGACTCTTAACTGTGTAGAACAAACTGATGGTTACCATAGGGGAGGTGGGTGGGGGAATGGGTTAAACAGGCGATGGGGACTAAGGAGTGCACTTGTTGTGATGAGCACCAGGTACTGTATGGAAGTGCTGAATCACTATATTGCATACCTGAAATTAATATCACACTGTATGTTAGCTGGAATTTAAATAAAAACTTAAAAAAATAAAAATAAGAAGTTAATTAAAGTTAAATAAGGTCATAATGGTGGGACTCTACCCCAATATGATTGATGTCCTTATAAAAGGGGGAATAAACATCAGAGAAGTGAACAGAGAGAGAGAAAGGTCACGTGAGGACAGAGCAATAAGGGAGCTATCGGAAGCCAAGGAAAGAGGCTTCAGGAGAAACCAAATCTGCCAACACCTTGATCTTAGACTTCCAGCTTCCAGAACTGTGAAAAAATAATTTTTTGTTGTTTAAGGCACCCAGGCTGTGGGATTTTATTATGGCAGCTCTAGCCAACTAACAGAAGACTTAATAAAGTGTCATTATGAAATTTACTTGGTAAATATTCTTTGTTCTATATAATTTATCTTTTCTAAGAAAAAGCAAACCAACAAATAAGCATTAAAGAACTTAATTCATGGCACACAAGGGACAAAAAACTGTATTTCCAAAATAAAATGTACTAGTACTTCAGCTAGTACTACTGAAGAGAAATAAGGAACAGGAGTGGGGATCTGAGTACTATGAATAGATTGAAAAGCAGTTCTCGGGTTTCTAGTGATTAATGTCTAACTAAAAACGCTCAATGAAAGATTCTGCAGAAAAAAATTTAAAAACATCTAAAATTGTTTTTGTTCTCAGTATCTCCTAGTTCAGTCTTATAATGGCTATTGGCAGTATACCTTCAGAGACAATGACTCTTAAGCATGACTTTACCACTTACAATGCTGTTTCAATCTCATCCTTTGAATTAAACTTTCCCAATCTTTTGTTTAGAATCTATTAGATTAATATGGGAGTTTTTTACCAAAATGAAATTGTAGACACATTTATCTTTTAGAATGTTCAACTATATTTCAGAGGTATATTTAAAAAATAGACCAACAGACCTTAAGTTTTCAAACCAAATTAAAATTTCAGCTACTGTTGTGAGTTTTCAAAATTACCTTGTCTGGATCCATCTTTCCTCTGATAAATTCCTGCTTCCAGAATTGCAATGCCTGTTCCAGTGTTAAACCAATGCCCTTCAGGAAGAGGCCATACTGCATTCGGCCCCCATGACGAAGATGGTGATTTTCCCGCAAAGCTTTATGTAACTGTCGCATGCAAGGTGGGAAGGATTTGGTAGAAAGCTACGAAAAAAAGAGTTTTTTGTTATATGGAAGGTTTACCAGGTTCCTCACAATAGCTGTTGCAAACTCAATCTAATTTGCAAACTGTAAATTTAGTCTAATTAGAATAAAAACAAAAACTATAAGAAAGCATTTTTAATGCGATTACAGATGAACTGTTTTCTTAACATTTTTATACTGATTGATTACATGTTGAGATGATAAAATTTTGGATATACTGGATTGAATAAAATATATTATTAAAATTTATTTCACTTATTTATTTTTCATTTTTAATTAAATTTTTCTTTTGAGGTAATTATAGATTCACATGCAGTTGCAAGAAAATAATATGGAGGCACCTGGGTAGCTCAGTCAGTTACCCATCTGACTCCTGGTTTCAGCTCGGGTCATGATCTCAGGGTTCATAGGTTTGAGCCCCTTATCAGGCTCTGTGCTGACAGTGAGGAGCCTGCTTGGGATTCTCTCTCTCTCCCTCTGTCTCTGCCTCTTGTGCTCTCTGTCTCTCTCTCTCAAAATTAATAAATAAACTTTAACAAAAAGAAAACCTTTTTCATTTATGGTTTCAATTGCATTCTCTTTGACTTCCTCAATACCCTTCTCCCAAGACTTAATTCTCATGCCCTCACATATTTTTTCACAAATTCAACTCTCCCAAAGCAGGAGCAGGTATCACTTTGTTTGCCTTTGCTGCTCCCTCTAGGGACCATCCAGTTTCTTTATCCTCTCATCTTAACAACTTTGAAATTCTTCCATCCCCAACCTAGTCCAGCCAGGCCTCTATCCTCCCTTGTCAGGTCTACTGTTTTCATGTGTTCCTTCTTGTATCTTCATACTATTACCAAATTATTTTTCTTAAACATTTTTCTAATCCAAAAACACCAATGAATATTTAACCTCCTTAGTATGAACATTCAAGGTTCTGTCAATGTCTGTAACTAGCTACTTTTCAATTATGTGCAACAGAACAAATAGGTATTAGGTGGCTTGGGAAACAAGAAGATGAATACAATGTAATTTTCCCCTTTAAATCACTTACACAAAATAAAAACAGTCACTATTATACAACTAAAACTCACATAAATCAATCTTATAATGGGTGCTCTAACAAGGGCATAAATCAAGTGCCATGAAACTAGGGTAAAAAAGCCCACTGTGTTACCATACCAATATGAATCCTTTGCTCCAGTCAGTTGGGTTACTCCATGATCACATGGTCATGTTTTGTATGTTCCTTCTCACTTTTGTCACTCCACTGGCCCTGCCTGGGGTAAAACCCTTCCTACTTCCCATGCCATCTAGCCAAAGCCAAGCCATTGGTCAAGACCCAGTTCAACTTCAGCTTCTTTGGCACAATTCCTTGAACACTGTTTACTCATTCAATCACTAAATATCTACTGAACACAACTCTGTGTGCAGCCTTGGGGAACTAGCAGTGAACAAAGAAGTCAAATACCCTGTCCTCAAAGAACTTACATTCAAATGGGAGAACAGACAATGAATGCAGACATAAAGGTAACATCTAATTCCAAAAACCTTGAAAATAAAACAGATTAGTGGGATCAAGTGTGAATAGGAAAGGAATACTTTAGGTGGCCAGTAAAGCCTCTCTGAGGAGTTGGCATTGCAGCTATGATCCTATTTTAAGCAGGATACCAGTCAAATGAGATCCAGGAATACTGCTTCAAGTAAAGGAAACAAAAGCAAAGATCTTGAGAAGGAATGAACATGGTGTGCTCCAGAGATGGCAATAAGGTCCAAGTGGCTAAACGTGTGAATGGGACAGAATGGAGAAGATGAAACTGGAATCATGAGTACACATGGCATTAGAGGCCATAGTTATAAGTTTGGATTTTAGTCTAGATGTGATAGAAACTCAATACAGGGTTCAGATCAGAAGACTGACATGATGTGATAAACAAAGAGAACTCTGGCTGTTGTGTAGTGAACAGATTATATACGGAAGCAAGGAAGATACTCTGGAAGTAATCCAAATAATGGAAATGGAAAACATACAGTCTAGGTTGGCAGCAATGGAACAGAAAAATGCTTATGGATAATGAGCAAAGGAATTGTAAGACCAGAGCATGGATGAATTATCAACATGGATGTTGCAGAGGCCAAGAACAGTAACAAGAGTAATGCTAGTGCAAGAGACCATGACAGCATGCTACAGTCACCCGTGAACAAGAGCAGGAGACGGGGATGCAGGCAACAAGGAGAACTCTAATGGGATTACAGGGCTTTAAAGGAGCTATAGCTCTGCTAATGGAAGGCAGAGAAATGGTTTGGAAATGGTAACATAGACCAAGGAAGACACATCTCATAGCAAATTAAGGTAGGGGTGTGTGTGTGTGTGTGTGTGTGTGTGTGTGTGTGTGTGTGTGTGTGTAATAGAGAGAGAGACAGACAGACAGACAGACCAACTGACCGAGAGACACAGGAGAAACAACATCATTGAGAGAGCCAGATTTCAATGAGAAGAAAACTCTAAAGAAAACATTTGAAGAAGAAACTGAGAATATCAAGGGATGTGATAATGACATGCTGTTATAAGGACGAGGCAGTACAGATAGTTAGGAAGAAGTACAGATAAAGATACATCTTAATCAATTTAGCACAGGGTCTCAAGCATAGACCCACAGATATGATCATCATAGCACTTAAGATAATTTATCATTATATTGATTATTTATTATTTACATGTTGTCTACCTCCCTCATGTAAGGTCCATGAAGGTAGAGGAATTTTCTGTTTTATTCACCTCTGTATCCACAGCACAGTGGCTGGTATGTAATTGATGGGTTCAATATATATTCAGTAAATTAATGATTTCTATGTCTTCCCACAGTATCCAGTGAAGTTCACAGTTGCTTGTGAATGGCAAAACATCTTGACTGAATCAGGAATAGAATTAACTTCTAACCATTCACATAGTATAAACACAAATCATATGGCACAGAGGAAGTGTTAGAGATAATAACTGTTTGAGGAAAGTAAAGGATGGGGCATCCTTGAGAACAAATTTCAATTCAACTGTACAAAGTGAGCAATCCTTATGTTATTTCTAGACATATTAACTGCAAGTACTTGATTATAATTTTTCCGAACAGGAAGACAACCTATTCATTCTGGTCTCTAAAAACTCCTGGTCTCTCCCTACTCACCTTATTCTTATTTCCAAGCATTAAAATGTCAATGTATTTTTAATTTATTGTAAATAATTTGGTAACTGTCTAAATAAAGATTATTTATGGCTGGTTTAGTTTCCCTTTTTGGGGTAGAGCAGAAATTCTACAATGCATTAAAAAGAAAAACTCTATAAATTATAGTAAAGCATACTACTCTTTCATTCTACAACAGAACCACAAAGTGAAGTTGAAATGAGCTGTCCATTAATCTAGTAGCAACACAAGCATGGGAGCCTATACTTAGTGTTAATGAAATCAACTGTAATCTACCAAAATTCAAATGTTGAAGTCCTAACCACCAAGACCTCAGAATGTGATTGTATTTGGAGTTGGGGTCTTTAAAGAGGGAATTAATATAAATGAAGTCATGCGTGTGGGGCCCTGATCCAATGTGACTGGTGTCCTAAGAAGAGGAAGAGACACCAGGGATGCACAAGCACACTGGAAAGACCACGTGAGAACACAGGGAGAAAGTGGCCACCTAAAAGTCATGGAAAGAGGCCTCAAATTTGCCATCACCTTCATCTCAGAATTCTAGCCTCCAGAAGTGTGAGAAGATAAATTTCTGTTGTTTAAAGCATCAGTCTGTAGTATTTTATTATGGCAGCCCTAGCAAACTTAGCATTTTCCATTTCTCTTTTTCTCAATGTATAAGGTTGGTGTGTAGGTAGGTGGGTGGGGCATTCATTTACTCATTCATTCATTCACTCAATGTATTTTAAACCTTTTTAAGTTTGTTTCTTTATTGAGAGAGAGAGAACAGAGAGAGAGACAGCGTGTGCTTTAGCAAGTTACTCAGACTCTCTATCCCCCAGGTTTCTGATCTTTCAAATGGAGATAATAATGCTTGCTTTTCAGGGTTGATAGGAGATTTGAACTAAAGTAACTTCTGTTCCAAAATCTGACATATGGGAAGTAATCACTATTTAAAACAAGTAACATCTGAATGTCTGAATAGCACTTTGCATGTGCAAAGAGTCCTTACCTATATCCTCTAATTACATCCTTGTTTATTTATTTGTTTGTTTATTTATTTATTTAGAGAGTGAGAGCGGGGGAGGGGCAGAGAGCGAGAATCCGAGAAGGTTCCACACTGTCAGTGCAGAGTCTCACACAGGGCTCTAATTCACGAACCAGGATACCATGACCTGAGCCGAAATCAAGAGGTGCTCAACCAACTGAGCCACCAGGATGCCCCTATTTTAAAGTTTATATATTTAAGTAATCTCTACACCCCACATGGGGCTCGAACTCACGATTCCAAGATCAAGAGTCACATGTTCTTCTGACTAAGCCAGCAGGCGCCCTTCTAGGTATAAGGTATTTAAATACAAACATACAAATACCATTTAGCTATCATCACCTAAAAGAATACCCCTTTGGAAAAACTGATTAAATTCTGTTTATCAGAATGCAAATAATTTCCTGATTAAGTTTGATTTTCCTATGATTACAAAAATTCACCTGTATAGCACATGAGACTTCCTTTAAAAATGGCTGGCAAGTTGGGGCGCCTGGGTGGCGCAGTCGGTTAAGCGTCCGACTTCAGCCAGGTCACGATCTCGCGGTCCGTGAGTTCGAGCCCCGCGTCAGGCTATGGGCTGATGGCTCGGAGCCTGGAGCCTGTTTCCAATTCTGTGTCTCCCTCTCTCTCTGCCCCTCCCCCGTTCAAGCTCTGTCTCTGTCTGTCCCAAAAATAAATAAAAAACATTAAAAAAAAAAAAAAAAAATTTAAAAAAAACTGCCAGTTATTTAAAAAAAAAAAAAAATGGCTGGCAAGCAATAAAATGAAATTCTCTCCCATCTCCTCACCCCAAAATAATCTTTGAAGAAATCTGTGCTTCCTCATTGACAAAGGTTCAAGTTTAGAAGGATGCGATGCTTACCGAATCGATCTGATCCAAAGAAATCTTCCCAGCATTTCCCTGTGTACTGTAATCTTGACCAGTGTAAGAATGACTAAAATTAAAAAGAAGAAAATATTAAAATAGGATTTTTACAACATATTTTAATCATTCCAAAGGAAATTTATTCTGATACAGATTAAAATCACAATAAGACATTTTACATATAAACGTTGGCAGAAACATAGCCAAGTATTTTAAAGGTATTTAACAGAATACATTTAAGTAACTTACTCAAAAATAATACAAAAATATAGTGACCATCTGGATCTCCTGACTTCTAAAGTGTCATTTCCATTTCTTAGAAGCATAATGCAATTTATTGTTAAAGTTCAAGTCTCTACTATTGATCCCTTATTAACAGCAGGGCAGCAGAGCAAGGGATACACTGGAGCTTAAATAAGGAACCATCACTTACTAGTGTGGGTCCTTCAGCAAGTTACTCAGACTGTCTATACCCCAGGTTCATTATCTGTCAAATGGAGATAGTAATGCCTGCTTTGCAGGGTTGATAGAAGGTCTGAACTGAAGTAACTTCTCTTTAAGGACCTGACACATGGCAACCACTGTTTATTAAAACAAGTAACATCTGAACAGCACTTTGCACATGTGCAAAGAGTCTTTATCTATATCTTCTAATTACATCCTTGTTTTTTTTTTTTTTAATGTTTTATTTATTTTTGAGTGAGCACAAGCAGGGGAAGGGCAGAGAGAGGAGGAGAGTGGATCTGAAACAGGCTCTCAGCTCACAGCAGAGAGCCCGATATGGGGCTTGAACTCACAAACCCTAAGATCATGACCTGAACCAAAGTCAGACCTCAACCAACTGAGACACCCAGGTGCCTTCATCCTTACTTTCTTTTTAACTTTATTTATTTATTTTGTGAGATCATGACGTGAGCAGAAATCAAGAGTCCAACGCTCAACCGACTGAGCCACCCAGGGACCCCAATATCCTCTAATTACATCCTCACAACAACCCTGAGAGTGTTTTAACTTTACATTTAACAAATGGGGGGCCAGAGGAGTTAGAGACTTGTAAGATCAGAAGGCAAGTTTACAGTGCAGTGGGAATTCAACCTTTTATTTCTCAATTCCCTGTTTCTTGACTATACCACACCATCCTCTTCATTGCTGTATTCTCATTTTCCTGTTGTATTATTTACAAATTAAGAAACAACATGGTATATACCATCTAAAGCCATCTAACTTCGTGAATTTTCAGCTTCTTGACACAATGCCCAACTCCAACACTGATTCAGATGCAGACATTCAGGAATGACACAACAAACAACAGCTGCTAGATTACACAGAAAACCACAGTCAAACCAAGGTTTATGCAGACTCCACAACTAAAGAAAAATTCTGAAGTAGCACTACAATCCTAAAGAATTCCAGACTCTCTACCTAATACCTGCTCAGTATAGACTCTTGCTGCTAAACAACACACACACTCGAGATGCTCTGTAGAAAGGCTATTATTCTTGCAATCAATCCATCTGCTGATTAAACAATGGGTATGAATTATGAAGCAAAACCAGAGTGTATCTTGGGATGCTGCAGCCACTGCCTAGGAGACTGTTCCAAATGTAGATTTCCCATCCCGAGAGTTCTGCCTCCATAGGCTAAGAATGGCCTCAGAATTAATCTGAGAGCAGGAGGAGCAGAATGCCAATGAGTAGTACAGGATGATCCCAATCTCTAAAATACATTTTCTTGCCTGTGGTATTATTTCTCCTTTCGGTAACATATTTCGGACAATTAATTTATCATTGGATTCTAACCATTCTGTTTATCATAGTAGTAGCATGGCATACAAAACTCATGCTAAATTAAGCCAATAGTAGCCGTCATTTAATTTTAATATTTCACATTTTAATATACAGTATAACAGAGAGTTGTTTCAGTGAAATCCCCCAAATAAAAACCTACTTCACTTTCCAACTTATATTACAGTAGAGCAAAGAGGCAACATGAGGCAATGGAAATAGCAGTAAGCTAGAATCTAGAGATATATTCTTGTTTTTTAATCATTAGTTTGGCAAACTGGGGCAAGTCATTTAACTGCCCTGATTTGCACTATCCTCATTTGTAAACAGAATTAATAATGCCAGGCTTGTCTAACAGAAATACCGGAGAAATGAAATGATATATTCAAAGTGCTAATTAAAATTGGTAAACTGTATTTTAGTACACAAAGAAACTGCAGTCTTGACCACTAAGCACAAAAAGACAGGATGGGAAAGGAGGCAGCATGATCCTACAGAGGAGCCATCAACCTGCTAGGAGGTACTGGGACACTGTTGACCTTTACAAGCTTCAGCTTTTCAGTCTACAAATACTGTTTAGGGTTCCTGGGTGGCATAATCGATTAAGTGTCTGACTCTTGATTTCGGCTCAGGTCATGATTTCACGGTTGTGAGATCGAGCCCTATGTTGGGCTCCATGCTGAGCATAGAGCTTGCTTAGGATTCTCTCTCCCTCTCTGCCCCTCCCTTGCTTGCACTCTCTCTCTCTCAAAATAAACATTTTTTAAAAAGGACTATTTAGATTTAAAAGATTAACAAATATAAATGTCCTCTATAAATGGTAAAATGATGCACAAACATGACTACTTATTGAGTATACAGAACCAAATGATATCCTATCCCACAAAGAAGTTTTTCTCAGCCCAGATTATTGCAGTATACTAAATACAAAGAGAAGATATTTAAGAGGACACACACTTGCCTGAATGGCACTATAAAATACTTGTTCCTCCACAGTTTAATGGGCTATGCAAAAGAGCTAAATTTCAAGGGGGAAACAAAAGAGACTGGTAGCAATGATTAATGTAAAGACTAATGAGTATAAATAACTACAGACAGAATATAAGGAAACTGTATAGAGACATCATACTTCTAAAAATATTATCTATAGACAGAAAGATGGCCACCAGCCAACCCCGTAAGGGCAAGCATGAAACCCATGGGAGGAAAAATGACACAAATGAAGATGTTAAGCACCAGAATTAGGAATGAGATTTCTCCTCTACTCATTCATGATCAGAAGGGGTAACTTATATCTTGGTTAGGGAGTTGGTACATATGGCTATTTAAGACATGTTTGAACTAGTAATGGATGGATGAAATGGAGGTGGCAAGAATTTTCAGATACAGTACAAAAAAGGCAAATCACAAGAAGTGTTGTACCCAACGCTATGTACGCAATAAAAAACTATGAAAAGATTTTAGGCAAGAATTCACATAAATGTTTATACTTGAGAAAGAAAGCAATGTGGAGAAAGAACTAAAAAGGGCAGTGCCTGGGCAACAGAAAATCAGTTGGAAGAACACTGAAATATTACAGGCAGAAAAGGTGAGAGGCTGAAGAAAAGTGGTGGCACTCGATGGAAAAAGGAAGGCAATGAAAGAAGAAAAAGAAACAAATAATGCCATCATAAATGGATAAAAATCCTTAAGAAACAATTCACATGAAACTGGCTCTTTGGCTTTTACTTGGAAGTGCCAAGGGATGTTACTGAGATTCATAGCAGGGACCCAGGAAAGGTGAGGCACTCTGTACCACATTCAAAGCCCATGTCAGCTTTGTATCATCCTGCTTCCAAGTGAAAGCAGCTGCTACACTAACAAACAAAAATATAAAAAATGGACTGTCAAGATACATTCTTATTTTCACAATTTAAAAAAACAGATCAATTTTATGAACATTTTTTAAATCGCTGTATTGGGGAAACACAGAAATAGTACATTTTAACAACAAAAAATTGGTTCAAGATACACACACACATACCTACATGTGTGCACACAAACTCACCAGAAAATACTGTTTCCTATTTTAAATAATCAGTTTTATTTTGAGAAACACTCACTGTCACTTATGTACAGTTTTCAACAAAGGAGATTAAGTAGGCAGCTTCTAAGCTTCTAAGCTTTCCAGCTTCTAAGCTTTCGTTAGAGAATAAATTAAGATGTACCACAAATACCCTTTTTCCAATACAGCAAACCAAAGCATGTTAATGGGCCACAAAATTCAAATTATGTCACTAATAACTATTTTGTGAAATATGAAGAGGAACTTTTGATCACAGAATCTTGAAAAATCAAGGTTTGACTTAATGTTTGGTGGTAAGGGATTAGGAATTACAGTGATTTATTTAGCTGCATCTTCCATGCATAAGTTATCTCTTACTTGCTATAGTAGCAAATGAAAGACACAAAGGTGAAATGTTGCAGTTTTCTCAAGTTGCCAAAGAGCCAGAAAAGTAGTGAAAACATAAAGATGTGATTCAGTGAGTATTCAATTACATTAGAATAGTATCTGAACACATCCAGTTGTATAAGGATATAGCACAGTTGCGAAAATGTAAGTTACTACAATGTACCTGAATCATAAATAATTTCACTCCCCAGCAGAACCATGTAAATGCATAAAGTCCAAGGACAAAGCTTAATTTTTTTAATGTCATTAAACTGTCAGACTCTCTAACAAACTTTTCCCACATCCCAGCTGTTGTCCTCATCAGGATATAACAGATTCTAATTACCGAAAACAAAACAAAACAATAACACAAAACAAACAAAATCCCCCAAAACTTTCAAGAGTCCCTTTAGCCACTCAATCACTCATTAAGCATCTCTGTGACCATGGAACAGTCAAAAAGTAATGAAGGATCCAGAGGCAATTCAGAAAGCACAGTGTGAGGAGTGCCACAACAATGCTCAAAACAAACGCTCCTGGAGTCCACAGAAAACAGGTCTCTTTAAAAGAAGGGTGTGAGGAGAAATAACCAATGTGCAGCATTAAAGCTTCTTGAGCAAAGAAATGGCACTGAACAGAGTGATATGTGTTGGAAACACAGACCTGAGGCCTAGTACAGAAGGATGAGATAAGAGGAGGACAATCAGCGAGACTCAGGGACTGCAGAGTAAGCAGAAGAGCAGGAGATTACAGTCAGAAAATAATCTGAGCTCAGAGGTTTAGAACTAGGATGTCATGACCACAGAAAAGGTAAAGTCCTGGTTATTTTAGTACTCTTATCATTTGCATGCAGTTTACCAACTGCATGCATATGCATTAGAACATTCTTAAATTTTGACCAAGTTCATAAAAGTATGTGATGTCTAGGAATTTAACAGGGTTATTGGAGGGGTTTAAAAGTAACCATGTGATAAGGAGGTGGGATTCTGGGCTAATAAGAAAGTCTTTCTCAGGATCTGGAGGGTGGGCACGTTATCAGAGGGACAAGCAGAAAGAGATAAGCAAAGCCACGGAAATTTTTTTTTTAATGTTTATTTTTGAGAGAGAGAGAGAGAGAGAGAGAGAGAAGTGCAAGCGGGGGAGGGGCAGGGAGTGAGGGAGACACTGAATCTGAAGCAGGCTCCAGGTGCTGAGCTGTTAGCACAGAACCTGACTCTGGGCTCAAACTCTCGAACCATGAGACCATGACCTGAGCCGAAGTTGGTCATTCAACCAACTGAGCCATCCAGGGGCCCCAAGCCATTGAAATTTCTTTAAAAAAAAAAAAAAAAATTTTTTTTAAGCATTTATTTATTATTGAAAGACAGAAAGAGAGCATGAACATGGGAGGGGCGGAGAGAGGTGGAGACACAGAATCTGAAGCAGGCTCCAGGTTCTGAGCTGTCAGCATAGAGCCCAATGAGGGGCTCGAACTCACCAACCAGGAGACCATGACCTGAGCCAAAGTCGGATGCCTAACCGACTGAGCCACCCAGGTGCCCGCCCCACCATGGAAATTTCTAAATCAATTTCTTTACAGATGAAGAAGTTGGGTTATGTAGTGGAAAAGACAAGGAGAGGCAAAGGAGGGGGGAAAAAAAAAGAAACTGAAATTGGGTAGATAGGTCCTATAGTGCAGGTCTCTAAACAAAAACCATTAAAATTAAAAGCAAACTTTAAATCCTATCTCCTTTTCCAATTACATAGTGCTAAGTCACCATCTTAATGAAAATTTGAGGTTTTGTCAAGTTTAAACCTTTAAACACCTAAACATACTTAAAGAGTCAGGATGCCTGAGTGGCTCAGTAGGTTAAGTGACTGACTCTTGATTTCAGTTCAGGTCATGACCTCCTGGTTTATGAAGTCAAGCCCTCAAGTCGGGCTCCACAATGTCGGAAGGGGGCCTGCTTGGGATTCTCTCACTCTCTTCTCTCTCTCTATGTCCCTGTCCTGTGCACGCTCGCTCTCTCTCAAAATAAATTAATCAGCTTAAAAAAAGAAAAAGAACTAAATATATGCAAATTAAGTATTTTCTAAGAAAAGAGAATTTTATGATTGTGTACAAGAAATCCTTTGATTACACAGAAGTAATTCAGTGACTGTCCATATTTTTGTTTTGTTTTGAGGCGATGGTGCTAAATTATCTAATCTCTACAATAAGAGAATAGCATACAAAATAAAAAAGCATTTTATTACTGTATCATTTGTTCAATAAACTTACATGCAACTTAATTAAAACTCAGTCACATTTGAGGAACTTTTTCCTCCCCTATTTCCTTGCTCATTAAACAGTAAGAGGTAAGCACAGTTAGTTTTCCAATATAGCTAAAAATCACAGTAAATAGAAAATTATAAAGCTAACAGTTTCAAATGAATTAAAACCTGAAAGGTTGAAAAGACTTTCAAAATATCCAGAATACATATCTATGTAACCAAATTTAAAATGATCCTAACTGAACTCAAACTGAACCATTCAAGGGTGGGGTGGTGGAGGGTCAAATGAGAAAGGAAGGTATATTTAATGATATCAACACAGAACTGGAGTTTTCCCCCAAACACTACCACACAACATCTACTTTACAGAATAAAAAATACAGTGGATATACATAAAGATAAATCTGCACACATTTGATCTGTGAATCATAGGTGAAAGGCAGATCTACTCCTAGTCTTTGTAAAAACGAGAAATTTAAGTCCTGTTCAATACACCACAAATATCAATATGAGCACTTAGGTACTCAACAGGGAACTGTTTTTGAGTGTTGAAACTGAGCACTGGAAACAAAATGAAGAAATTATATGAAAGCGGATCTGTGAGTCTCCACTGCAAGATTAGCTGGTTAAGGAAAAAAAAAAAAAAATAGTCTTTTCATGCTGTGGTGCTTATCGTTAGCAGAAGAGGGATCATTGCACCTTGGCTCCAAGAGTGGATTCAAGAGCTCTGCTACTGTGACATAAATGCCACAGGGCAAAATGGACAAAATGAGAGGTTAAAAGTCAGCTTTTCACAGGTGATCACTTCTCCAATCATTTTCTCCCTTTCTGACTATATGAAAATGTGATGGAATAAACAAGGAGTCATGGAATAGTTATAACACTTCAGGAATTCTCTGCAGCCCCCCTGCATTTGCATACATTTTCCAAGTCCAGTTTGCCCAAGGCAAACACGTGGGCAGAACAGAATAATAAGGGAGTAAGAAGAGTGATGAAGATGACAGATTTCAGAATCCACTAGTCATGGGTTTGCATACACTCACTATCTGTGTTACTCAGTAAACACCTTTTATTTATTCTTTGCTTCCTCACTGGGAAACAGAGATCATAAAAGGGATCACAAAAGTACCTTCCCCAAAGGGCTGTTGTGAGGATCAAATGAGATATCTGTCAAAGAGTTTATCACATTTTTCACTCAAATTGTTATCATTATCATCACGAACATCCAGGCTTAAATTTATTGCATTTAAACATTTTGGTTATTGATTTTCTCTATTCCTAAAATTCACCAGCTTCATCTCTTAAATATTAGTAAATATATTTCTTTCCTACCTTCTTTATACTATCACATAAAATATTTAGTTTGCAAGTGGAATAATTTAGATGTCTTTGAATAATCTCATGATCTGGAAAGTTTTGTCTAAACTAACACTCTTAGGAAGTTTACAAAGTGTAAACATTCAATGTCAAACACTGGAGATGTCAATGGAATCCAGTCTTGTAGAGCTACATTGTTCAGTATAGTAGCCATTTACCAAATGTGACTACTGAGCACTTGAAATGCAGCTTAGTCTAAATTAAGATGTTCAATACACGTAAAGTATACACTGGGTTTCAAAGACTTAGTATGAAAAAATTACTGTAAAACATTTCACTCAACTTTTTTCATATAATTACATGTTGAAATGATATTTTGGGTATGAGTAAACAAGGTATTATTAAAGTTAATTTCACTTAAGTAATTTAAAATTACCTATGAAGCTCACATTTGTTTCCTGGGGCAATCATGTTTTCACTGGACAGGACTGTTACAGAGTGAGGAGGACACAATGACATTAGGCAATCAAATGATTCTCTTGAGGACTAGGCACACCTATATAATAGCCAACTGACTCACCCTGACTTCAAGTTAAGACTCATCTCTGCAGGTCATTAGCAAAATATAAACTGCAATTGGGTCCCCTAAAGGAAGTGCCTCAAGTCTACTGCAAATATGCTTGCTTTCATATTTTACTTGGGAATCAAGTTTTTAAATTTTAGCCACAGGTTGCCACCTATAGTATTAGGAAAGCAATCTTGAATCCTGATTAGCTTGGAAGGAGCATGAAAGGTTTCCTTGGGAAAAAACAAAGCTGTGACACATTTCTATCTGGGAGTTTGGGGGGCTGCCTGGCTCACTTCAACACCTAATGACAACTGTCCATTCTTCTCTCATTTGTAAGAAGACATGCATGCTAGGTGGGATATGAATAGGATGACAGGAAAACCCTGGGCCAGACTGGAGAGAATTCCTCTCCCATCCTCGGAAATGTCTCTCTGCCCTCCCTCCCTGTCAACAGATTCTGAGGGTCATAAAATAGCAGCATATAAAAAAATATTTCCTTTCTTTGTTAAGCATTTCCCAGTCCTCTTGAACCTGAAGAGGTTAATACTATTTACTTCTATCCGGTAGCCTACAGTTTATCATATCTTAAAAACTGGTATAAAATCAAAAAGCAGTGAAGAATGCACCACAAGTAATCAAAACTGATGTCTGTATCAAGGAAACATATTTATTTGAACCATTAAAAAGTAATCTAATACATCTTTCAAAATGAACTATATTCTTCTACATCATTCTATAAAAATATACCAAGTTCCAATACAACCTTTTCACATAAAGCCAAGGTGCGATCATGGCGCAAATGGAAAAACAATTTCAGGAAGAGGAAACAAAGGTTTTGTGTATCACCCATATATCCACTTTTGCAATCACAATTTTACTCACTTTGGACGTTGAAAAAAAATAGTCTACCCACATAAGCCAGGCTATTCAGACATTTAGAGAGCACAGTCCCTGCGGTTTGGATTTGTTGGGTGGGTAAGATATCAAGGAAGATGAAGTTACAATATATCATTTCCTGCTGTGAAGGGTATCACAGGAAAATTCACTCAACAGCTGTCACCATAGAAATTGAAATGAGTTTCTTTTTACAAGCTAGGTCCCTAGTAAATGGTATCCAACTCCTGTTAGCCCAGGTGATTTTCCCTGCAGTTATTCCAAATGAGAACACAATCAATAACATTCTGTTATAAATTGAATGTAAATAATTTTTCCACAAGCATGAGGTTTACTCAAATTTTGCACTTAAAAAACTCCCCAAAAAACTACCAGCAGACAATACACAGTGGAATGATCTATATTTCTCTACAACTGAGAGAAATTGTATGATTCTAGGAGACTCACATATCCAATAAATATCAGGACCATAAGGGTTGTCACATCGGGTAAGAACCATAAATAGCATAACTTCTACTTTAATTAGGTTGGCCGCATCTTTCCATATTTTCCATTTATTCCAATTTCTAATCTGCAATAATCCAATGAACTGTAAGAGAGATGAAAGCTGCATCTCATTTCTCTATCAAAAACACCTCTACTTTACAAAAGTCAAGTCATTAAACTATTCCATTAAAATGAGTGCATTTCATTGTGTACAAATTATACCTCAATAAAACTGATTTAAAAAGCAAAACACATACATCCTTATAAGATACAAACTATAGCCTTACATAGGTATTTTCAATATACACACTTAAAGCCCCCAACAGGGGCACCTGGGTGGCTCAGTCGGTTGAGTGTCCAACTTCAGCTCAGGTCATGATCTCACAATCATGAATTCAAGCCCTGCATGGGGCTCACTGCTGTCAGTGGGGAGCCTGCTTTGGGTCCCCTGTCCCTCTCTCTCTCTCTCTGCCCCTACCTGGCTCATGTGCTCTTTCTCTCAAAAGTAAATAAAAATGTTAAAAAAAAAATAAAGCCCCAAACAAATATCTCTATTTTCCTAAGTAAATTTTTCATATTCCTTTACATTCTTAGTGTATATTCTGGTAGTATAATAACCCCCTAAAGAGAGGCTGTTCTGAATTGGATCTTAGAGTAGTCAAATGATTACAATAAAGAAAAGCTGCCTGAGAGAGTGATAATGAAATATAGAGGGATGGAGGGACCATGGACTAAAGATCAAACATCCAGCAGAATACATTAAATTGATGGATATCTTCCCATTCCCCCACAAATAATTACACAGTGTAGAATGCTTCTGAGATTGGCTATCACAAGTTTATGTAATTCTAGGATTACCTCTCACATCTTTCCCTAATAACAGCAGAGAATCAGGGACACAATGTTTTGGGGGGGAAAGTGGACAAAGACAAGATAAAGGGAACAACTAATGAGGACTTAAAGTGACAGTCCAGAAGTCACACACTTTCCCTATACACTCCTTTGGTTTTGAACAGCCATTAATGATGGTCATAATGTTTAAAGCTTTCATTTCATAGATAAAAACAGCAAGGAACATAACAGGCTTTTTTGTTTCACTTTTTAAATGAGCGTTTTCAAAATCCGAATTCAATGGGGAGAAAAAAAGGGATCTCTCTTCTGAGGTCACAATGAGGAACAGAAAGCACTCTCAGTCCTCCATGATTAGTTCCTGATTTATGAAAGAATCCCAAATTCCCAAACAACAAAACCAGGACTGAATTTCTGCAAAGGTAGAGTATCAGAATTTTTACTTAGAAATGAGAGAAAAGCCACCAGCTTTCTATCCAAACTACCATCTCATCCAGTCTCAACACTTAGTAGTGTTAAAAACAAGACAAGAGGCCCAAAATGGAGTCACTTACACTAAGACTTAATTACAGTTTCAGTTCTCCCAGAAATGGAATCTTAAACCAGTTAATCAGCAATCACCTAATCAGCACTAGTTAGGTAATCTACCCAACAGACCCCTGCCAAGCCCTAAAGAAAAGTGACTTTGCAACAACCACGCCTCATTTATCTAGTATAATTTCCTTGTTCCTACTCCCTTCTGCCTATAAAGGTCTTTCATTCTGTACAGTTCCTAGGAGCTCATTTGTATCTGTTAGATTGGATGCTGCCTGATTCATGAATCACGAATCACTGAACAAAGCCAGTAAGTTCTTTAAAATTTATTTCATTGAATTTTTTAACAGTAGCTTCAAGAAAAAACTAAATGAGAGGTAAAATTTTAAAACCTGAAAGTGTTTTTTCCCATTCATTCACTCATTCAAGGGTTTACTGAGGTCTTATTTTGCCAGCCACTGTTGAAAGTAATAGAAGGACAGCAGTAAACAAGGTGAACATTATTTCTTGTTCTCATGGAGCTTATGCTGCAGACAAATGAACAAAACAAAATGAACAAATGAACAAACAAACAAACAAAACACCAGCTAGTGATATTTCTGTGAAGAAAAAGGAATAAGGTATATCATAAAGCAATGGAGGGGTGTGCTTTAATTCGGGTGGTTAGGGGCAGACCTCTCTTAAGATCTGAGAAGACACACCGTTAGACTCCTTTGGTGGATGTCCTTAGTAGCCTCCTTTAGATTGTCTATGCACAATATGTCAAGGACCAAGGTAGCTCAATTAAAAATAGGCTTTTTAAATTCACTTTGTATTATCTTTTATATAATTACTTTCTCAGTAGTAGTTGTAAACAACTGAAAGGGTATTAAACCTTTGGTGAGTCTCAGTATCAGTAGTCTGTCTGCCCTCAGCTCAGTTTATCAAATTTTGTTTTATAAACAAAACTGGATGGAATAGCACAGAACACTTCCATCATTATAGAAAGTACAGCACCAAACAAATTAGTTGTTAGCTGCTAATGTATTACAGGTACGACCACAATGCTTTTTCAGACTCTTTAAGAAAGCTATTTCATATAGCATCATCATCATTTTATACTTTGTTAGCACTTTATGCCTAACACAGTATAAAATAATTTTCTTTATTACTTAACTAGAGGACAATCAATGTTTTAAAGAAACCCACTAAGCAAGGCGTGCCTGGGTGGCTCAGTAGCTTGAGTGTCCAACTCTTGATTTGGGCTCAGGTCCTGATCTCATGGTTCCTGTCGAGCCCCATGTCAGGCTTCACATTGACAGCATGGAGACTGATTGGGATTCTCTCTCCCTCTCTCTCTCTGCCCCTCCCCACTTGTACAGGTGAGCTCTCTCTCTGAAAACAAAAATAAATAATCTTTAAATTTAAATAAATAATCACCCACTAAGTGAATAGGAAACTTAATAAATGTAGATAATACAACTACTTGAAAAGCATAAGCAATCATAAATTTTACTTCTCAGGAAGACAACCAGCTTCCACAATCCAGAAATCCCTAAGAAAACTTTGGAGTAAGAAGGCTAACAGAAACTTAAACCTCTAGTTACAGATAAGCTACAAGAATACTACGCAAGGCTTCAGTGTTTCCATGACACTGTGTACTCCCATGGAATCATGTACCTCTACAATACTAACAATCATTATGATTTAGTGTAATTACTTTAGTTAAAATTCTGTATTTTCTGATCAAGATTAAGCCCTATAAGAGCAGATGCAAATATGTATCCCTAGAACTGAGCACCATGTCTTGCGCTGAGTAGAATTTCCCTTAAAATATTTCCCTTAAAATATGTTAGATAAATGATAATAAAACTCCTAGAATGCTAAAAGGTTTCTAACCATTTATTACCAAACAGCTCTCACACCAAAGTTCCTCTGCAAGTCACAGCCACTGTGCACAACCTGATTACAAAGTCTAATATTTACAAAGGTACATATTTGGCATGACTACATAGCCAGTCAAAAAGACAGGAAAGATTTTCCTATTTTCTTTGTATATCCTTAAAAAGAAAATCAGTAACTAATTTATGTTTCCATAAATATATTTTTATTTTACATATATTCATGTTTGTGTAAATCATTTGTTAACTTTTTTCAACTTTAAAACATGTTAAGCTAGCAAAGTGAATTAACCTATCTAAAAAAACCCCAGGGAAATTTAGTATTCTATATATATTAAGAGTGGTGGCTTACTTGTACAACTGATGAAAGGTGATGCAAAAGCTGTTTTCAACCCCCTAAACAACTTCCTCATTGTAACAGGCAAATCAATGCCCTTCCAAAGATGTTCACACTCTAATCCTGGGAACCCAAGAATATGTTAGGTTACATGGCAAAAGAGACCATACAGATGAAATTTAGGTTAAGGACCTTGAGATGGGGAGACTATCCTGTATATTTATGTAGGCCAATCTAATCACATGAGGTGGTAAAAGCAGAAAACTTTCTCAGGATAGAAGCAGAAAGAAGCAGAAGACATTAGAGAGGTCTGAAGGCATAAGAAGGGCTTGATGAGAGGTTGCTGGCTCTGTGTTAAAATCCACATGCAAGCACCAGAAAGAGACCTCCAGGAGCTCCTAGACAGCCTAAGGAATGTGGGCAGCCTCTAGGGGCAAAGACAGGACCCTGGGTGACAGCCCACAAAGAAACGGGAACCTCGGAAGGAAGCATATTCTTCCCCAGAGCCTCCAGTAAGGACCAGAGCCTTGCTGACATCTTGATTTTAGTTCAATGAGACACATGTAGGATTTCCAATCTACACAACTGTATGACAGTAAATGAGTATTGTTTTAATCTACTAAACTTGTGGTAATTTGACATGGCTACAACAGAAGGTTCCAATCTAGATGCATAAGGTTTAAAATTCAGCTTCGTGAACTTTTTCAAGTCAGTGGTTAACTTAAGAACTCTGCCACTTTCTCACCTGGACAACACGACACTTTTAGAATAATGAATTCCTTGTATCTTCAAAACTATACACCACCTAGTTTGCTGCTGCTCTTTGTTCTTAGCTCCATCTGCTAGAAAACATCTACATTACAATTCATTCGTCATGAAATCATCGTGGCATTTCTTCTCCCCAGTTTACTTCACCTGGCCATAAAGAACCTGCTAACATTTTTTTTAAGTGTATTTATTTTGAGAGAGTACGTGAGTAGGGGAGGGGTAACGAGAGGGAGAGGGAGAGGGAGAGAAAGAGAATCCCAAGCAGGCTCCGCACGGTCAACATAGAGCCTGATACGGGGTTCAAAATCAAACCATGAGATCTTGACCTGAGCTGAAGTCAGACACTTAAGTGACTGAGCGACCCAAGTGCTCCCAAACTGCTAACATTAAAAAAATTCTTTTCGGGGCGCCTGGGTGGCGCAGTCGGTTAAGCGTCCGACTTCAGCCAGGTCACGATCTCACGGTCCGTGAGTTCGAGCCCCGCGTCAGGCTCTGGGCTGATGGCTCGGAGCCTGGAGCCTGTTTCCGATTCTGTGTCTCCCTCTCTCACTGCCCCTCCCCCGTTCATGCTCTGTCTCTCTCTGTCCCAAAAATAAATAAAAAATGTTGAAAAAAAAATTAAAAAAAAAAAATAAAAAAATAAAAAAATTCTTTTCACAGATTTATTCAACCAAAACAAAAAAAGTAAATACCCAATAAAATGGGAACAATTAAGTAAAAATAGATCTATCTTCAATTGAGCATTACAGAGTCACTTAAAATTAGACTCATGGAAATAAATTTTATACTTAGTTATGACATATTATAAGAAAGAATGTTTAACTTTAACCACTTTAATTATAATTACATAAAATTATACATAGAGATTACAACAAAGGCTTGGCAGTGGTTTTATTAGTAACACAGGGTTCATTTCTTGTATTTGGCCAAATTTTATATATTGTGCCTACAAATTTTTTTGAATGTTTATTTGTTTTGACAAAGAGAGAGAAAGCACACAGGTGTGTACTGGAGAGGAGCAGTGAGAGAGCGAGAGAGAGAATCCCAAGCAGGCTCCACGCTGTCAGCGCAGAGCCCAATGTAGGGCTCGATCTCACAAACCCAGAGATCATGACAAGAGCCGAAATCAAGAACCAGATGCTTAACTGACTGAGCCCCTCAGTGGCCCCTATATTTTATCAGAAACAATTTAAACGGCATTAAACTTGTAACATAATCCACATAAGATATCACCTCTCACAAATAAGATTTCCTATCTCTATTTACTCTACTTGATTAAGCTGTAGCAATTATTCTAGTACAGCTTTGGTGGGGGGGGGGTGTGGGGGAGAGGCACTGTATAGGGGTGTGTGTGTGTGCATAAAATGGTCTTCTTTCCTTGTTAGAATATACATTTTTAAGGGATCACATCTATTAGTTCCTTTGTATATAGTCAGAATATCCTTTATAGTGCCTTTAACACAACAAGCTGATTTTAATAAACACTTTTTGTGCATTTCTAAGAAGGCATGAACATGTTCCATACAGAAATGAAAATATTCCAAGGACAATAAATAACAGAAAAGAATATATTGTTTTTAATTTATTAGTATCTTACAAGGCACCTAGAACACCCTCACAATAGTCACTGAGCTGTAAAAGCTTGTGTTGTTGCATGCAGGAAAGGAAATACATAGTTCAAAGCACTGCTGGAGGCTAGAACTGGGGATAAGAGAGGGTTGACAAACAACTGAAGCATGTGGACCACATTAATGAGGCTTTCATTTCAGTCCTCAATTGGTGGAAGTCCCTATCCACTAAACCTTTTTCTAGCACATGAATGCCCACACAATTTTCTGATTTCAAAATGAGAATGAACTCAGAAAGAAAACACCAAGAACTGCACCATGATGTACACTGGGAAAAGTCTCTTACAGAGATTGCATTTCTGATATAAAATCTATGACAGCAAGAGCTTTAGAGAAATAAATAAAAATGTGTACATACTGGGGCACCTGGGTGGCTCAGTGAGTTAAGTGTCTGACTCTTGATTTCAGCTCAAATCATGATCTCAGGGTCGACTGATGAGCCCCATGTCAGGTTCTGCGCTGGGTGTGGAGCCTGCTTGGGATTCTCTCTCTATTCCTCTCTGCCCCTCCCCCCATGAGCACACACATGCACTCTCTCAAAAAAACAAAAGCGTACATATTAACCAAATGTACTGCATTAGAAAAAAAATTTACAAGAGCGGTCTGTAATAATACCAACTGAAGGAAGATGCTCATTATTTTAAATGATTTTAAAATAAAGGGTTAATATAAGCATGTGTTTACAAATTCAGGATGCATTACAAGTTAATCCATGTGATCCAGTCCAAGTATTTACTCTAGGCTATATGCTGCTTTGCTGGTTTATTTTATCCTTATTTGATTTCTATTTCATTTTTGAGCTCAAATATGCTAACAAATTTAGGAGAAACAGTATAATAAATACATGTTTTTTAATTAGTTGTTCTTTAATGAAAGGCAAAGCATTACTTAAGAGCAGCTGTTAAAGTAATCTATTAATTAGATTACTAATTAATAATCTAGGGCACCTAGATTATTGGGGCACCTGGGGGGCTCAGTCAGTTAAGTGTCCGACTTCAGCTCAGGTCATGATATCACTGCTTCTGAGTTTGAGCCCCACATCTGGCTCTGTGCCGACAGCTCAGAGCCTGGAGCCTGCTTCAGATTCTATGACTCCCTCTCTCTCTGCCCCTTCCCTGCTCATGCTCTGTCTCTCTCTCTCTCTCAAAAATAAACATTAAAAAATTTAAAAATAAATAAAATGTTAAAAAAAATAATTATAATCTGCCCCCATTCATTTCAAGTCTTGAGGTGGAAGGGTAAAAGAGGATACACACACTGTGGGGAAAGGCATTATTTCTAAGGAAAAAAAAATTCACACAACTAAAGTTCTCACGTGAGTTGAAAGTTTTCCTCTCTAGTCTCACCTGTTCATACTTACTTGTTTTTAAGTGACATAATAAAAATCATCTTTAATATATGCTTTTGATAATCTAATACCATTTTATAAGTATAATCCCATGGGTAATATAATTAGGTTAGCAAAGATATTTATTTACAATAAACTTCTACATTCACAAGAACATAGTCCAAGACCTTTATATATCTCCAAATTTAAAAATCAGTACATTATACAATTCACCCTAGAAAATGCAGTGATGTGAGGATGACAGCAAAGTCACGATGAGATGAGACCCATTAGATGACACATCTAATGATAGGTTCTTTACAGATAGCAGAGATAAAGATTTACACAAATTTTCTCTGGCATTTGGAAATTTAACTTTTTTTTAAGTCTAAGCAATTTTATTTCTTCCAATTGAGGAGTTCTTGGTATCACTTTTTAAAAAATAGTAAAGTCTTATGAAATCATTCATTCATTCATTTCTTTTGAGAAGGGAAATGTAGTACTTTTCATTAGAAAAATCAGGTTTCCTTAATAGTAAACATCTTGAGGTTCTATCACCAACCAAACTTTAAAACAGGAATAATGAGGGGCGCCTGGCTGAATCAGTTGGTGGAGTGTACAACTCTCGATCTCAGGGTTGTGAGTTTGCGCCCTATATTGGGTGTAGAGATTACTTAAAAATAAAATCTTAAAAATTTAAAAAAAAAAAAGGATAATGATAAAGGACCATCTGTCATGAATTGGTCTTATGGGATGAGATGGTCTGAATAAGAACTATAAAAAGTACTTTGTGAACTCCAGCCAGTGTGATTTCTTGGTCCCATCTCCTCCTACCTCTTCTAAAAACTCGTCCCTTCAATTATTTTCTCTTAGTTCCACAGACTTCATTTCCCCCTTAACCTGTATATATTCACCTTTCCAATCTTAAGGAAAAATACAACTTTCTCCAACTATGAAACTCATGGATATTGTCTACTTTTTTCCTTGCTCTGCCAAGAGTAGGCTACACTCCCTTGTATTTCCACAGCATAATTTCTCATTTACTTCTGGACTCTTCACAGGAATCAGAATGGCATCTGCACCACTACAATGTTGTAGCTAAGCCACCAGTGACTCCCACATGCCTAATCCAACTGACATTATATAATTCTCAACTGACTTTTCTATGGCATCTGACAATGTTTACCATTCCTTTTTGAAATCTTTCCCTCAGCCATCTTTGATCCCGTTATCCCTTGTGTTCCTGTTTCATTCAAGATTCCTCATTACTTTTCACTGGTTTCTTTTTTAATACACCTCCTACCTTCATCACTGCCCATTGCAAGTCAGTTAAACACTGATGTTCTACATATGAGTTTTATCCAGGGCCATGTCCCCTTGTCACTTTATACTCTCTCCCTGAGTGATATCAACCATTGTCCTGATTTTACCCACCACCTAAACAGTGATGATTAGCACATGAGTCTCTCTCTGGTGTAAACCTCACTCTTAAACTGTGGTCTCTATTTAGCCACTTACTAAACATTTGCCCCAGAGCTCCACAGGCACCTGAAGTTTAGAATGTCTTAAACTACCAAACCTATAATCTCAGCAACCATATTCATTCCCTAATCCCCTTGTCTTCCTCTATGCTCCTTCTTCATTAGTGACAACATCAGCTCTCAAGTGAGAGTAAAGTTCAGTCCAATGTGAGTACCCACTAGGAGCCACTACTGTGCAGGAAGTACAGAATCCAAAACAAATCACGAGTCTACTATTTAAGGAAATAATTCCATGAGAAACACAGTTAAAATAATAAAATTATGTATTTTGTGTTTAATTCTATTAGAGATGTTTACAAATTTTGTGCCATATTTAAGTGCCTCTCAAATGAAGTCAAAACTTTAAACTCCTTGTGAACAGAAAATGGGCCTTATGTTTTTATTCCAAGCTTATAACAGGCACTCAGTTGCTGATGAATGGATGGACACTACAAATGAATAAAAATAAGCTTGTATTTCCATAAGACATTGAAGCAAAATGTTTCTCTATGCTTAATTTAACTTTTAACTAGAGAACTAGGTTAAACTAAAAAAAATGGACACATCACTTCAACATCCTCAGAATAATATATATTGTTAAGCAATATCCTAGATTAGTAGGTTGGCGAAGTGTTACACTAATTCTCTTTTGAGTGTCTAAGTCCTGTAAAAAGGATTTGAGAATTTCTCTGTAGTGCTACTTTAATTTTTACAGGTATTTGTATCATCTCCCAAATTAGTTTTATTGACAAATTTAATTAAAATGCAATTCATCATTCTTCTTTGATCATTAGAGGCACTAAACAAAATTAGACCTAATAATGATCTCAATCTCAACCTCCTAACGTCTATCCCCCCTAAGTAACATCTAAACTATACAGGTCATGCAAATCAATGATGATTACTATTTTGTAACAAGATTATCATTAGAACCTTTCAAATCAAATAGCATTATTTCCTATTTTAACCTAAGCAAAAGAAAGGTAAAAAGAAAAACATTACATTTAGACACCCAAAAAAGACAATTCAATATGCTTGAAATGCATATCACAAGGTTACTTTCTTTGTACAAGAGAAAGTGTCAAACTATACACATCAGCTGCCACCCTACATACAGACGTCTCTGACATGGTAATAAAATGAGAAGCCATTTCATTTAATAATGATAAAAAAGAAACATCAGTTGGTGCATATTACATGTAGCATCTAGCCCTCGTTGCCTAGCAACCAGTCCTGAATGAACTCTGCTGAGAATGAAAGGCCTAAACGAATGTACAGTTTGTGCAAGTTTCAAGGACTTGAAGAGATGTGTCAGTAGTTAATCTAAATTCTAGTTGACAATTACCATACTGAGGTGGAGGAAGAAGAACCCATCATTATTGCATAAAATCAAGCATTAACTAAAGGTGAGATTCAGACGTTTAGGTTTATATCTTCTGAACCAGGTTTTATACCCGAAAAAATGTGGCAATATGACTTACAAATTACAAAAACATCATGCAGGAAACAAACAGAATATTGCTGTTATAACACACATTCATTCATTCATTCATTCATTCAATGAAACACATAATGAACACCTATCATGTGTCATATACTGTCCCAGCACTGGAAATAAAAATTTGAAAGTCACCTTACAAGCTCTCAAGCAGCCCATACTATAATGGAGTCATCAGAAAGTAAACAAATGATTACCACATTGTAAGTTCTGTAATACACAAGTAGCCATGGGGATATTATGAAAACACATATTAAAAAACATCAGATTCAAACTGGGGGGAGTGGCCTGGGACTAAATAGTCAGGGAAAACTTATCAGATGAGGTAACATGGGCTAAGTCTTAAAGGACAAGCAAAAATTAGTTAAGTTACTGAAATGAAGGAAGGGGAGAACATTCCAGGCAGATGGAAAGATATTCTCAAGGGCAGAGAGGTTGACAACAGCAAGCTGTATTAGAGGAACTTCAGGCATTTGGTGGCACTAGAAGTTAGGGGACCAGTACTAAAAGCATCCAAAGAGACACAGCAGGCCCTTCTAGAAGGACCTCACATGCCACTCAAGAAGTTCAGACTTCCTTTGCAGTGAAATTGGGGAGACAGAGAATGATTTTAAGCCAAGGAATAATATAATTCTGGCAATCGTGTGAAATATTTTAGAGGGCAAACAGGGCAACAAGGAAAATATAGAAGAAGTTACTACAACAATAGAGATACTCAGGAGACAAAATCAAGAGATTTGGATGGGCAGGAGAGGGAGGTTGGGGAAGCAACTCAAACATGATTCAGTAACAGTGCTCTAGGAAATGCAAAAACTGTGTACAGTATTCATGCTAGTCAATCCAATGAAATGTTAGTCTGAACCATTCTCAACAACAAAACAATTATACAGAGGTTAAAAAACGTGTCTCTGGGAAGGAAAAGTTACCAGAGAGAAGAGTAAGAGAGGTGGGAAAGAGAAAGAAGTGAAAAGGAGTAAAGAAAATTAAAGAGCACTAACAGATACTAGAAATTAATATCCATCTAAGTTTCTGAATGAGAAGTAACATTCTAAGTTTTAAAAGAATAAAAAGTTGGTAGCTACACTTGTGGGGAGCACAGCATAACAGATAAACTTGTTGAAGCATAATGTTGTACACCTAAAACTAAGGCAACATTATGCTTCAACTATACTTCGATTAAAAAGGTGGGGAGGGGGGATTAGATGGGAAGTAGAGCCAATTTTCTATAACTACGTTTTTATCCATTCTCACACTTCAAACATGTGCCCAAAGTTTATTTACATCCTATCTACTGAGTTGCCCACTCTCAATAACATCCATCCTAGGGTCAGGTAAGTCAAAATATGAAGTGGGGCCCAGATTAAAATTGCTCTGGTCACTATTAATCTATTTGATCTGACTCCTTAAAATATTAAAGCCAAATCTACTTTACATGTTACAATTCAAAGGCACAATTAGCAAATGCTTGGATCAGTATCATTTTCAAATTGTTACTCATTCTTTAGCTCAGAAATCCACTGTTTTTGACATTTCTCATCTACTTTTATGATGACATTTTATCTACTCTTGCCCTGGCCTTTGGCAGAAAACAATGTAATTCTAACTAAATAATTATAGAATTGTATTTTTTAAAACAACAATCAGACAGACTTCTTGAAACATATTTTCCAGAATGTTGTGTGATTAATGGATACCATATCAGTTTTCAACCCCTGACAAATAAGCAACTGAGATTCAAAACACATAAAAATTGAGAAAGAAATCTTGTAAAGCCATACTTTGTGCTGTTTGATACAACAGCAGGATCCTGATCTCCTTTCATTCTCAATGAATTCTGTCTAACTGAGCTCTGTGCAAAGGTAAATCCCAAAGACATTAATATACACATTTATACCTAAGACAAATATGTCAATTATGACAAGCGTTTAATTCACCAATATGTACTACTTGGATTTACTGAAAGCATTTCCTATTTTTCTTTTACTTCTCAAGCTTTACTTCTGATTTGAACATTTTGCCTTTTGTCTGTTAGAAGCAACAGAGAGAGGAGTAAAATCTTGAAACAGAAATAGGTTGTGAAGAGACAAACAGAGATCAAAATGGAATAAATTAGGGTGATTCAGGGTTGTTGAATGAACTTGGGAAGTGTGGGAGGGAGGGAGGAAAGAAGTCACATACAAACAGGTTGTTTAGAACAGAAGCGGGCTGAGCCATAGTTATGTTATTGGCATTAAATTCAAGAACCAAACTCTCTCAAAACAGGTTAATTGAAGAGAACTGGCAATTCTGGTAACCAGTGCAAGCAGCAAGAAATTGGCCCTCAAACTTACTTGGTAATTCATGACATGTTTTGTTTCTATCGTTGGAAGGGAAGGGAAAGCATGTGCTGTCAACATGTGAATTCCACACAATCTAAGATAGCACAGTGATATATAGCCATTTAATAAAAACTTTGTCCCTCTATATTTAGGTCCCTTGGACACACTCAAAAAGAAAAAGAAAAGAATAAAAAGAAACTATAAGATGTTTGCCTACATAAAACTTGAAAACATAGGTATGATGGATAATGCACCATTTTCAAAAACCTTCAAGAAAAAAATGTAACAACAAATACACCTCAGAATTACTATCCTTTACATCTAAAATAAGTAAGATCAAATAAAATCAGGAGATTCTAACAACACATGAACAAATATACAAATAGTTAATTCCACTCCAAAATGAAAATGGATAATAAAATGTTTTAGGATCATTCTTACTAAGAATCAATGAAATGTACTTGGTCACAATAGTATCCTCTGTGATTAACTATTAAATTAGCAATGGTTTTAGTTGTCCTCTCTTCTTCAGGGTACAGTAAAATGGGCGATCTTGTATAATATAAAAATGTAAGCAGAATAAGGTTTTTGAAAAATACATATACTTAAATCTTTAAAATGGTTCATATGCCTTGACAAAGTAATTGCACTTCTGAGAACCTATGCTAAGAAAATGATAAAAAAAAATACAGACAAAGATTAACATATGGCATTTTTTACACTAGTGAAAAGAACTGGAAATGATCTAAATGCCCCCAAAAGGATGAATAAACTACAGTACAGTCATACAATAAAATAGCATGCAATCACTAAAAATAATGTTTTTGAAGAGAGGCTAATAACAGAAAAGTCTTGCATTTATTTTAAAATGAAAAAAAAAAACCAGCAAATTTAAAGTATAATTTCAACACTAGGTTCCAAAACAGCACAGAAGGAAGTATTACTTCTGAGTGGTAATGATGGGTTTTTCCTTTCCCTTTCCTATACTTTCTAATTTTTTAAAAAATAATGAGAATATATTATTCTTGTATTTAGAAAACAAATCCTACCTATTTCATCTATCCCCAATAAAATTGTGGGGGTCCCAGAAGTATGCTTTCACTTTGCATGTAAATAGCTCATTCCTTTGAGATCTTTCTGTAGTTAGTCACCTCTGCTTGTTTTAACTTCAACTTATCAACTAGTTCTACATACTTTCATGGAATTAAAAAGCTTCGAACAGACCCCAAAGTCAAGGGTAGCAAGTGTATTATATTAAGAACTTCAACTTGCATCACAGAATTAAAGCAAGGAACAAAAACTGTTAAGTTTTTAGTAACTGAAGGGGTTTTAATCACTTTAATACACTTTGCCCACTTTGATGCACTTGCAATCATAAGCATAAGAAGGGTTATGCCATCTTATTACCTGAGATGGTTAAGCAGAGGCTGAAGTCTCTCATCTGACTGCACAGCAGGCAAGGACCTGGCTGTTAACTAAAAGCAGAGAACAGGGTTAGTAAAAACGGCAAAGATCAATTACTGAACACATCTGAACACTAAATGCAAAATGGGGAGAGGGGGTACTTAAAATGTAAGCACCATTTTTTTCTTTTTTAAATTAAAGAATTGCACAGAAAGCTGACACATGTGAGTAAAGCTAACTACATGGCCCTAAGTTTTGCAGGGTAGGTCACTGAGTTTAGAAGTAAAGAAAAAGGAGGTAAAGCAAAAAGAATAATGGAAGAATATCTTGAGAACATCTTTTCATGAGTTCATAAGAAAACTTATAGTTATAAAAATATTATCTTTGTAGGTGCACCTGGGTGGCTCAGTCAGTTAAGCGTCTGACTTTGGCTTGGGTTGTGATCTTGTGGTTCATGAGTTTGAGCCCTGCATTGGGCTCTGCGCTGACAGCTCAGAGCCTGGAGCCTGCTTCGGATTCTGTGTCTCCCTCTCTCTCTGCCCCTGCCCCACTTGCACTCTCTCTCTCTCTCTCTCTCTCTCTCAAAAATAAACAAACATTAAAAAATTAAAAAATATACATACATTATCTTTGTAAATAAAAATGGAAAAACTTCTAAATTTACAGCAACCAACCTTGTAGCACTGAATCGTGGGATGATGAAGAAACTGGGGAGAGGAACTTTCATTTATAGCTAAGCCACTGTGAAATTGGTTACATGCAGAATTGGTTACACACACACACACACACACACACACACACACACACACACACTCACACACTCTTTTTCTCTCTCTCTACCATGTACTACTTCATTCTGATAACCACATTACTATAAGAAACCAAGAATATCTTTTAAACACACAGAAGCAACTCAAAAGTATTTAATACTGACAACTGACACCAAACTGATCTAGAAAAGAAAATGTAAGATTCAAAGCCTTATTGTTAAATATTATACCTCAGGTTGAAAGTGTATCATGAAAATGTGAGCCTCTGCTATACTTTATTGCAATATGAATTACATCTCTATGTATCTCCCATTCTTTTCTGTTCTTAAAAGAAAGCCCTCTTATACTATAAGAATTTAACTCCCCCAAAGTAAAAACATTCATCCAAAGCAACCAGACAGCCTGAAGTAGCCTTAATAAAACACCAAAACAAAAGTAAAAGATTTCTTCTGGATCCTATTATGTCAATATAGATCTTGAAATGTACCAGTGAATTATCTGACAGTTCACAAAACAGAACCTTCCTTAAGGAAAATGACAAACTGAAAGATAGCCTTTGCTTTTATACAGGGTATCCTTTCTAATTATTTCATACATTAATTAAAATGTTCTAAAAACAAAACACATTTAACTCATAACACCTAACTTTCAGTATTATACAAGTAAAATAAAATCACTTTTAAAACATCTAATATATACTATGCTTGTGGGGAAAAAATGTTGACCAAAATGCCACATGTGAAGTCATTCTAATTAAATCTAATTAATAATGGAGAGACATTCCCACTTTGGGACAAGAGTTAACACAAGTCAACAGTCATCAACTAATTTAAAATAAAGTGAGACGGTCTGCTGCAAATTTAGCATACCAAAAGACTCTTAGTATCTCTAAGAAATGTTAAATCTATACTTCATGACGTAAAATGTTGTTATGTTTTATAAGGTTTTATAAACAAAACACTTTTGGGGCACCTGAATGGCTCAGTCAGCTAAGCATCCAACTCTTTTTTTGTTTTTGTTTTTTCATTTAAAAAAACACAGCAGAGAGCCTGATGGCAACGCTCAAACTCATGAACCACGAGATTACGACCAGAGCCGAAATCAAACACTTAACCGACTAAGCCACCCAGGCACCCCACATCCCATTCTTGACTTCAGCTCAGGTCATGATCTCACGGTTTGTGAGTTCATGCCCCACATTGGGCTCTGCACTGAGAGTGTGGAGCCTGCTTGAGATTCTCTTTTTCTGCTCTTCCCCAAGTGTGTACTCGCTCTCTCTCAAAATAAATTAACTTAAAAAGAGCCAAAATTTTATAAACATAACACCTTAATACACACGATATCTGCTAGTGTCAAATCCCTTAATAAAATATCATCTAAGAGACTGCATGGCTCAGAACCAGAGTTATGCTCAAAAAAGAAAATTTATCTAGATATTTCAAAAGTGAATTTTCTGAAAACAGATGGAGAAGACAGACTGGGCTTTTTCAGTTACTTCTGTCAATCTACATAGCATGCTTTCTAACTGCATGCCATGCAGAAACTGTCTTTTCTAAATGAAAGCAAACAAAAACACTCCAGTAACTGCAATATATTTCAAAATATATTGTTCATTCCATACAGAGAAAATTTCTCAACTCAATGCTATCATAATCTTAGCCTTCATTTCCTTTTTCCTAAACTATTAATACATCTCCACTCACTGTTGTTTCTGCTTCCACTCTTGCCTCTTCCCTAATTTATTCTCCAAAGGCCAAATTGAAATTTTCAAAATGAAAGTTAACCATTCCCCTCATTAGGCTGAAGTT
Organism: Neofelis nebulosa; assembly: GCF_028018385.1. Classification (NCBI taxonomy): domain Eukaryota; kingdom Metazoa; phylum Chordata; class Mammalia; order Carnivora; family Felidae; genus Neofelis; species Neofelis nebulosa. The sequence goes on along the minus strand of NC_080787.1, from coordinate 58,285,487 downwards.
ATTACACCTGCTCTTTCATTAGACATTCTAAAATGCCCTGTTGAGCCACACTGCTGAAACACTGGGCACAGGATGAGTGTGACTGACGACAAGCACACTTCAGAGATACTGCAGGTTCCGTTCCAGACCAACATAATAAAGCAAATATTGAAAAAAAAAAAAAAAGTGAATCAAGTAGATTGTCTGGTTTCCCAGTGCACATAAAAGTTATATTTACACTATATTGTAGCCTATTAAGTATGCATGGCATTACGTCTAAAAAAAATGTACTAGAAGTACTTTACTGCTAAAAAATACTAACCATCCTCTGAGCTTTCAGCAAGTCACAATCTTTTTGCTGGTAGAGGGTCTCACCTTAATGTAGATGGCAGCTGCCTGATCCAGGGTAGTGTCTGCTGAAGGATGAGGTGGCTGTGGCAATTTCTTAAAATAAAAGAGAAGTCTGCCACATCCATTAACTCTTCCTTTCAGGAATGACTTCTCTGTAGCACACAATGCTGTTTGATAGCATTATACCCACAGAAGTTCTAGGGTCAATCGTCTAAAACCCTGCCGCTGCTTCCTCAACTAAGTTTATGTCATGTTCTAAATCCTATGTTGTCATTTCAACCCTCTTCACAGCATCTTTACCAGTACCTTCCATTTCAAGAAACCACTTTCTGTGCTCATCCATAAGAAGTAGCTCCTCGTTTGTTCAAGTTTGATCATGAGCTTGCAGCAACTCAAGTGCATCTTCAGGCTCTACTTCTAAGTCTAGTTCTCCTATTTCCAACACATCTGCAGCTACTTCCTCCACTGAAGTCTTGAACCCCTGAAGTCATCCATGAGGGTTGGAATCAACTCCTCCCAAATTCCTATTAATGTTGATATTTTGACCTCTTCCCATGAATCACAAATGTTCTTAATGGCATCTAGAATGTTGAATCCTGTCTGGGTTTTCAATTTACTTTCCCAGAACCATCAGAGGAATCACTATGTATGGCAGCTACAATGTCACAAAATACATTTCTTAATTAATAAGACTTGAATGTTGAAGTTACTCCTTATATATTGTATTGGCAGGCATGAAAACATTAATCTTTTTCTATATCTCCGTCAGAGCTCTTGGGTGAGCATTGTCAATGAGCAGCAATATTTTGAAAGGAATCTTTTTTTCTGAGCAGGAGGTCTCAACAGTGGACTTAAAATATTCAGTAAACCATGCTGTATACAAATGAGCCATCACTCAGGCTTTGTTGTTCCATTTACAGAGCACAAGGAGAGTAGATGTAGCATAATTCTTAAGAGTCCTAGAATTTTCGAAATGATAAAGAAAGAGCATTGGCTTCACCTTAAAGCCACCAGTTGCCTTAAGGCCTAATAAAAGAGTTAGCCTGTCCTTGGAAGCTTTGAAGCCTGACACTGACTTCTCCTCTCTAGCTATGAAAGTCCTAGATGGCATCTTTTTCCAATATAAGGCTGTTTCATCTATGTCGGAAATCTGTTGTTTAGTGGAGCCACCTTCATTAGTTATCTTGGCTAGATCTTCTGGATAACTTGCTGCAGCTTCTACATCAGCACCTGCTGTTTCATTTTGCACTTTGATGCTATAGAGACAGCATAGTTCCTTGAACCCCATGAAACAACCTCTGGGAGCTTCAAACTTTTCTTCTGCAGCTTCCTCACCTCTGTCAGCCTTCACAGAATTAAAGAGAGTTAGAGCTTTGCTCTGGATTAGCTTTGGCTTAAGGGAATGTTATGGCTGATTCAGTCTTCTATCCAGATCATAAAAACTTTCTCCATACAGCAATAAGGCTGTTTTGCTTTTATCATTCATGTGTTCACTGGAGTAGCACCTTTAATTTCCTTTGAGAACTTTTCCTTTGTATTCACAACTTGACTGGTACAAGAGGCCTAGCTTTAGGCCCATCTCAGTTTTTAACATGCCCTCCTCACAAAGCTTATTTCTTTAAAGTGAGAGACAAGTGAACACTTGTCTCATCTGAACACTTGTAGACCATTTTAGAATTATCAACTGGCCTAACTTCAAGATTGTTACACATCTCAGGGAACAGGAAGGTCCAAGGGGAGAGAGAGACAGGGGAATGGGTGGTTGGTCAAACACAACACAGAAAACATTTATCAATTAAGTCTACTATCTTCTGTGGGCACAACTTGTGATGCCCCAAAACAATTACAATGGTACCATGAAATATCACCAATCATAGATCATCATAACAAATATAATGATAACGAAAATGTTTGAAACATTGGCAGAATTACCAAAAAGTAACATAGAGACAAAGTGAGCTAATGTAATTTGAAAAATGGCACCGATAGACTGGCTCAATGCAAGGTTGCCGCAAACCTTCAATTTATTAAAAAAAACGCAGTATCTGCAAAGCACAATAAAACAAGATATGCCTGTATACAGTTTCTGCCAATTGCACAAGACACAACGGGAGCATATCAGGTAGAAATCTGCCATAGCTCCAGTTTCTGGAACACATATACTTAATGATTTGACTCCCATCTCACCCCTTCCCATTCCCTACAACTTATTTTCAAACGTCTTAATCACTGACAAGAATAATTCCTCAATCACTGGTCAATGCTCTGAGTAAAATTATTTCAAGGAAGATTTTGAATCTTCCAAAGGTTTTTGCTTTCAACTTTTAAAACAATTAGCATTTTCAAAAAGAGCATGTCTCTCTTCATGGTAAGCAGATGAGGTTATAAAGCTCTTTCCAAAGCTCTTTAAAGCCATCTGCTGACCTTTTGCTGACAGAACATAAACCTCATTTTAGGGACTGCTGGCTCCATCATTTCTTCTGAAATTTCTTTCTGAGCCTAAGTAGCTATGAGTTCATTACCTGGACTATGAGGGGCACTGCATCCCCAGCACTGGCATAACAGATATTTAATAAATATTAATGTGTCACAAATCCAAAAACTTCCAAGTGTATAACTCCATGCAAATATATCCATATCTACATCTCATGGTTAAAGCTTTTCAAATTCATGCTTTGAGCAAAACTAAATCTAAATCAAAACTGAATCACAACTGTCAGCCTTACAAAAAAGCAATACACTATCATAAGATTTTCAACATTAAAAACTTTTCTCTATAACATGAAATGAATAATTGTCTAGTTTAAATAGGCTTTGGTTTGCACATTTTGTTTGTTGTTTTTAATTAAAAAAAAAAAAATACAGCAATGTCCTTGACATGTAACAATGAAAGAGAAGGAAGATCTATCACAGTTTATATCTGTGATGGCTAAATGGGCTGTTTGAGGTGGGGATGTTTCATGGGAACCATAAAAAAAAGTTGGCATAACATATACTTTATTTCTTATTACTATTGAGAGGTTGGGGTGAGCTGTCAGAATGTCCTTTCATTATTAAGAATGCATCTAATAAACTGAATTAACTAATGCAAGGCTTGTGTGGTTTTTAGACAAGTATAACAGATTACTGATTCTTTTTTTTTTTTTTTAACATTTATTTATTTTGAAAGAGGGAGAGCACTGGAGCAGCGGAGGGGCAGAGAGAGAATCCCAAGAAAGCTCTGCACGGCCAGTGCAGACCCCAACACTGGCCGAACCCACAAACCATGAGTTCATGACCTAAGCCAAAGTCAGATGCTTAACTGACTGAACCATCCAGGTGCCCCAAGATTACGGATTCTTAAAAAAATGTCATTTAACGGTCAGTATCACTGAGTATATCTAGCATTTTGCACTATATATAAGTACAAAAAATAAGGGATTCTGCCATCTAATAACTCTCCTTTTAAAAATTTTTTAAATGTTTTATTTAAGAGAGAGTGACAGCATGTGTGCATGCATGCACGCAAGTGTGGGGAGGGGGAGGGGTGAGAGACAGGGAGAGAGAGAATCCCAAGCAGGCTCAGTGCTGTCAGCACAGAGCCCAATGCAGGGCTTGATACAACAAACTGTGAGATCATGACTTGAACCAAAATCCACAGTCAGATGTTTAAACAACAGAGCCATTCAGGTGCCCCTAACAATTCTCCTTTTAATGCCAATAAATACCACATAGATTCAAAGGTACAAAACACAAGAGAAAGTCTGCAGGCATGTGGTCCAACTTTGTCACTATACTTCTGAGGAAACCAGGATCTTTTTTTTGTTTTTTTAATGTTTATTTATTTTTGACAGAGAGAGAGACAGACAGAGACAGAGCACTAGTGGGGGAGGAGCAGAGAGAGAGGGAGGCACAGAATCCGAAGCAGGCCCCAGGTTCTGAGCTATCAGCACAAAAGCCCAGCATGGGGCTCGAACCCACACACTGTGAGATCATGACCTGAGCCAAAGTTGGATGCTTAACCAACTGAGCCACCCAGGTGACCCAGAAACTGGGTTCTTTAGACCATAAGCAGCTAGCTACCGCACTCGTGTAGAACCTGTGCTAGCTCCTGAAATCAGCATCCACACGGTAGACAGCACTCTCCACAATTCCCAGCAAATCACACTACAGCTGTAAAGCAGTCAAAGGCCCTTGCCTGATCCCAGTGTGATTCTGTCTCCTCTTATTTCCTTCACTTTTCAGAACAGGGCAGTGCTCTTCAAGAACCACCAACCCATAAACTTTCAGTCTTGAAGATTCCCAAATTTTGCACTGAAGGCTCCTTAGCATTATTTGCAACTTGGCTCAAATGTAACTTCTGCCCACAGGCCTTCCCTAATCACTCGTGGTAAAGCAGCACCCTCTCTGCAGGTATTGTTACTCAGTCATCTCACAACATTCATCACTATCTGAAATTGTGCTTGTCTTTCTCTCACTTGTGTCTTTCTCTTCCCAAAAGAATATAAACTCTGTCTATTCTGTCTTGCCCCCCACTTTTCCCCCACTGCTTAAAACGGCATATGGTGTGGCATACAGTAGGCACTCAATAAATACTGTAGAGAAGATGAAAGATTCACCTCGCTCAAACATTTCCAATGGAACCATGAGCTTAGAAGAGTCTCCCCTAGACACTGGCCTTTTTGGTGTTGCCTTTCTCAAGTTTTTGTAAGTAAATATGACCTATCAACTAGAGGGACCACACACATTTCTCTTTTCATTTCTAGCTGACTGGAGTATCTTAAGTCCTCCTTTTACAACGAGGGGAAGCACTCAATGCAGTTGAAACTATAGCTCCCTAGTTCAAAGGAAACAAGTAGCCCAAAAACACTAGTCCAGGGGCACCTGGGTGGCTCAGTTGGTTAAGCGTTCAACTTCGCTCAGGTCATATTTTCGCGGTCAGTGAGTTCCAGCCCCGCATCGGACTCTGTGCTGACAGCTCAGAGCCTGGAGCCTGCTTCAGATTCTGTGTCTCCCTCTCTCTGCTCCTCCCCTGCCTGCACTCTGTGTCTCTTTCTCTCTCAAAAATAACATTTAAAAATTAAAAAATAAATAAATAAACCAGTCCAAAAAAAAAAAAAAAAAAAAAACAGTCCAAAACTCAAATTATGGGTATACTATAACAGTAATCTAAATCTAAATACTAAAAAGTAATCACAACATAGTTCCTTCCTTCTAATCTATGTCTTTTGATGTGGGTTTTTTTTGTTTTGTTTTGGTCATTCAATAATAGCTACAAATAAAACAAAAATGTCTACTAAAATATAATTTTCCCAACAATACTGAAAGTTTAAAACATACATCAAAGTTAAAAGTCTTCTACAGTGAACACCCATTAAAAAACCATAACCTGGCAAGACACATCCGCTTCAAAAATTTACAGAAAGTGAGTCAGGAACAGTGTACAAGTGATTCTATTCAAATACAGCTCACTTAGATGTAAAAAAAAAAAAAAAAAAAAAAAAAAAAAAAAGTCCTTTGTCATTTATGTAAATTGTTACATAATGAAGGAGCGATGTTAAACAATTTTCAAGATACTATTGTTAACTAAATGGGATGCACTTCCTGGTAGAGAAGTTATTTTGAAAGGAGTATTAAAACACTTCCAGCTCAAAAGGACACAAAGTTGCAAGAAAATTTAAATTCAAATAGCAATTAGAAGATTAATCTACTCAAGGATGGAAACCATAGATATAAAGCATGCTTGGCTCTCCTATCTTTTCAAGAGTAAGGCAAACACACAAATATTTTCTTCTGAGACTTTCCACTCAAATCAGATCAGCATGGAAAGAGTAATTTTTAGAATTATGATCCTGGAGTTAAGTACATGCATACATTTATTCTGCATACATTTGTGTTTGAAACAGTTCAAGAGAGGAAAGTAAGGCTGAGTGATTTTCTAGCAGTATGAGGAACTGTTTGTAGGTGAGTGATCCAGGTTATCTAAGATAAAGAATCAAACTATGATAGAAACAGTGGCAAGGAAGTGGAAAGGAAGACATGAATGTGAGAAGTATGAAGGAGGTATACTCCGCATAATTTTATGCCTAAAACAGAAGCATATGCTATAGAGGACATCTAGGCAGGTAGATTATTCTATTAACTGCAACATAGTAGCTATAGGAAGAGGAGGTTGGGAAGAAGAAAGGCAATCAAGTGTTTTGGCATGCTGAATTTGAGGTGCTTCTAATACCCAAGTGGCAACTGAATATGTGGAGCTAGAGCCCAGGAGAGGATATGGTGTTAAAGATATAAATTTAGGTGTTATCAGCAAGTAAGTCACAGGTAAAATCATGGACTGGCAAAAAAGGCCAGGGATTACACATAAAGCGTGATGTCCAACTGTTATTCACGAGTAGGTTATAGAGCCCAGTGTGGAGGGTTCATTCCAAGCTACAACCTGGAAAGAGGACTGATTGCCAATATCTGCTCTGGATATGGAATGGGAGATTAGAGGTTATCTGCCTGGTGTGGGCTATCCCTAGTGAGAGTAATCAGAAAAATAAGGAATTTTGCCAATAGACTTAAAGTTTATAACACTGATTCTAAGAAATTACAGATTTACTAGAGAGAGGGAGAGAAAGAAAGACAATACAACCAACACCTCCTTTAACTCTTTCAATAAACACCTGGAATAAATGAATTACAGTTTGTAAATGAAAATGTTCGCTAAGGAAAGCATTCTGCCTCCAGCTGTGAAGCTGTTGCTCTTAACATGTTAAAGGAGACTGTGCTATCAGCCAGTTGTTATTTTGAAGCAGAATTTTTAAAGGGCCCTGTAGAAAGGGGAAAAAGAAATCACGATTTTCTTCTTCAAATGATGGGCATGAAGGGAAGGAGCAAAAATACACAAGGAGCTAAACTACATAGGTAAATACGGTACATGATTCTTTAAGAGTCAATAGACATTTCAAAAACAAAGGTGACTCAATCAGTTGAAAATGAAGAACAAAAGGGTGGCTTCATTTTAAAATAATAAATCCCTTCTTTCTGAACGACTCGCCCAACACTGGCTAAATTAAAACACATAAAAATGACAAGAAAACAATGCTCACTTGGAAAATATTGCTCAATTTTGTTCTCTGGGGTTTTACCCTCTACCACTGATTTCACCTTCCTTACAAAACTCAAGAGGAATGACAATATGCACTAATATCAAAGTTGTACCTTAAAAGAACTCCAAGATAGGTAATCAGCACAAGTTAGACCTTTCCTTTCATACAATCTTGTTCTGCTCAAAGAGGCAGAATAGTACTTACTCTCTCTTCCAGTGATATTAGGGCAGTGGCATTTATATATATCCACAAATGACAAAGACACCAAATTTAGTGTTTTTTGTTCTGGTTTGGTTTTTTACTTTTTTACTTTTAATAGACTTTATTTTCACAGCAATTTTAGGTTCACAGCAAAACTGAGAGGAAGATATAGAGATTTACCATGTACTCATCTGTATAACCTCCCCCATTACCAACATCCCCCATGAAACTGGCACAGTTACTACAACTGACGAATCTATGTTGACAAACCCAAAGTCCATAGTTTACATTACGGTTCACTCTCCGTGCTATACATTCTATGGTTTTGGACAAATATATAATACATGTATCACCACTTTAGTGTCATACAGAACAGTTTCAATGCCCTAAAAATCCTCTGTGCTCCACCCATTCATCCCTTCCTTTCCTCTCCCCTCTCCTCCCCAATGCCTGGCAATCACTTATCTTTCTACTCTGCTGTCTCCTTAGTTTTGCCTTTGCTAGAACACTGTAGGGGCCACAGGCAGACCACCCCAAGATGGGCCACTTGGACATAAACATTATGTTGAGTTCAAAACAATCAAAACCCAGCAGATTCAGGAAAAGCTCTTTACTTCCCCTTCAACTGCCTGCGTATACTAGAAAGAGAGTTATTAACAGTGATTCCTCTTTACCTAAGAAACTTCCCTACCTAACAGGGCAACCTTAGTTTTGCAAACATCTCCTCACCTTCCTGCTAATGGTTTCCTCCCCTATGTGTCCTCAGACCATATCCATCTCCTTAGGTCATACAAGCAGTGCGTTGTCACGCTGTCTTCAGAATTTCCATGTCCATATCGATTCCCCATACATATGCTATTAACTTGAATTTTTCCCCATTGATCTGTCTCATATCAGAAGGACCCAGAGGGAAAGAAATCCTTCCTCCCCAACAATATCACATAGTTGGAATCAGAGAGTATGTAGCCTTTTCAGATTGGATTCTTTCACTTAGCAATATGAGTTTAAGATTCTTCCATGTCTTTTCATGGTTTGATAGCTCACTTCTTTTTAGCATTCCATCATCTGGATGTACCATGGTTTACTTATCTATTCACCACCTGAAGGATGTCTTGGTTGCTTCCAACTTTTGGCCATTATGAATACAGCTGCTATAAACATCCATGTGCAGGTTTTGTGTGGACACAAGTTTTAAACAGGTGTGTTTTTAAATTAAGAACAAGTGGGAATGCTTTTCAAAATGCCTTCATAGTCTCATTTCATACAAGATTTGAGATGGCTTCCACTGCACCTTACTTCACCCAAGAATACCAACTCAAAATCTAGAATACTAACACTTTTCTAAATTGAAGATGCATATATTATGCTTATACCTCAATTCTAAGAAATAAAAATTTATAGGTTGAAAAAACTTTTTTGAAATCTAAAGGCAACAATTTATTTAAATGGAGGCCTTACAGCAACAAAAGATATAGCTCTAGAGAGCACAGGTTGCTGAACAGAACTATCACTTTTATTACTGGGACCAAGGCAGATGCCAAGTAAAATTAACTTTTAGAAGCAGCTGCTCTTTTAACTTCATTGATGTTAACCAATGGAAAATCCTGTTCTTTTTGAACTCCATTTTCTTATAATAGCAATGGATCCCAATTACAAATCCCAAACTGTGAGAACCCACATTATATTCCCCCTTCCTCCTGGAACCAAGTTTGTTGCCCAGTTTCATGTTCCCCTTTGGCTGCCTGAGATGCTGTTCATCACTAATCCTAACACTCTAGTGCTCAGATGCCCACAGTACGTTCTGGTTTTCACTGGGCTCACACACACATTATCTTACTTGATCTTCAAAACAGACTTGGTTTCATCAGTACAATGCTTCAGTACATGAAAATTTCCCTATCAGGTAGTCTCAAACATGATTTTCAATATGTAGGCTCTAAAAACCAACCAACAACCTTGTCAAGCAAAACGCATAGATTTCATTTGAGCTCTAAACATGCCCAAGTAGTTTAATTGCCAAAGAATATTAAACAGTGCAGAGTTAACAAGATATTTCCAGTTCAGGGGTCTGGATGATATGAAGAACTGAGAGAGTAAACCTGGGAATAACGCAAGCAGACATCCCAGTGCTGATTTTTTATCATGAAACCTATGGTGTGAAAAGAAGCTTGTTATTCAGAGGCTAACCTAAGCACCTTACTGATGCTCTACATCACTTAGAAATGTAAAACAATTGCTTGAGCAAGGAAAAAAAGGTATTAAGAGATATGCAGTGATAAATGTACATGGATCACTGGATTTTCTTCCATAAAGTAAAACACCCATAAAATCATTTTACTTCTAAAATACTCCAATAATTTTGGTTCAAAATTCTCAAGCTACTATAGCAAGCAGTTTCACAATTAGACTTCTCACAAGCCAAACAAAGATCTGGCAAGTGGAATTTGACACATTTTGTTTTTCAACGTTTTTTTTTATTTTATTTTTGGGACAGAGAGAGACAGAGCATGAACGGGGGAGGGGCAGAGAGAGAGGGAGACACAGAATCGGAAACAGGCTCCAGGCTCCGAGCCATCAGCCCAGAGCCTGACGCGGGGCTCGAACTCACGGACCGCGAGATCGTGACCTGGCTGAAGTCGGGACGCTTAACCGACTGCGCCACCCAGGCGCCCCACATTTTGTTTTTCATGTTGGCACCCAAGAGATAATGCATTGTCAAACTTCTGTTTGTCTTCTTAAAGGACTGCTCTTGTGGAGGCAACAGCAAACACAGCCAGTTCTCCTCATGTTTTTACGACATGCAGGGCATTTTCTTAGAAGTTCTATACAGACTGTTATCCTCACAATATCCCTAAAAGTGTTATTATCCCCAAGGCACATGAGGGCTTCATAAACTGTTCAGCCAAAGACACCTGGAACACCCAAGTAAAGGGAACAGGTGACCTCTGTGTCCTAAGCACCAATTTTTTTTTAGCCTCATGTATTTGTCTTACATACTCATCCAAAATTTGCATTTGATTCTAGAACCTGTCCTTCTTGGTTTTACTATAGAGATGTTTACTTTACCATTGAGTAAAACAGTACCATTACTGTCCTAAATATACTTTTTACATTCCCTAATATATCTAGTCCTAAATATTTGGCCATCCTAAAGCTTTAGAAAACATAATATACCACATCTATACTCTTTACCACATCTATACTCTTCCCTGAGAGAAATCTCCAGTGCTACATTTGCGACAGGGAAGTCAGCTGAGAGGATTCTGGCCCCTGCTGGATTTCACTGGCCACATTCTCTCTCATTTTGTATAAATACCACAATTACACAGAGACAGAACTGACATTTGTTCAGCCATAAATCTTTATATGCAAAGACTCTAAAAATCACTTAAGTTCCTAAGTTTTTCATTCATTTAATAAATTTGTGAGGCAGTAACAGAAGTTCTAAAGTTCCTTATTCATTACATTTTCATTCATCATTTCTGTCTCCCAAAACATCTATACCATATTTAGTTAAATTTACATCTCTCAAATTCCCATTTAATGTAAGAAATATACTTATCTGGGTTTTCCACAACCAAACTGTTCCTTTTCTGTTTGTTATTTGTAACCATGAATCTTAGGCAAAATATTATGTGGAAGTTTTTCATAAAGCTTCCTAAATATGCACATAAATTGTACTATATGCACTGAAATTGCCAACTGCATCTATAGGCTTCTAGTAAATGTTTAAAAGACTGCCCAGACAGAAGAGTGGCTTTCATAGTGCATGCTATTTATCTTCTTTAAGTAGTACAGTCCACAATTCTTTAAGTTCCTGCTGAGTCTGTTTCCTGGTATAAATGGCAGACATAAGCTACACATTACATTGGCAATCTTATCTCCATTCTAAATATTACTAAACAATGTACCACTGCTGATACTGGAAATTTTAATTAAACATAATCCATTCTGCACTATACTTACATACTTAAATTTATTAAATAATCTAAAACTAATGTCAAAGGGTCTACAATTATGTTTATTAGTAAAGTGGAGACACACACAAAAGATATGTATGTCTAAGTACATATTTTAATTTTCTACAAGAATTCTTTTTCCGCTGACGTGGACTTTTACTAACACTTGGAAGTAGAGATAGAGCAATAGGGAGTGTAGTAAAGGGGGTGGATAGTATCTATCAAAATAGCACCAGCATTCTTCACAGAGCTAGAACAAACAATCCTAAAATTTGTATGGAACCAGAAAAGACCCCGAATAGCCAAATTAATCTTGAAAAAGAAAACCAAAGCAGGAGGCATCACAATCCCGGACTTCAAACTGTATTACAAAGCTGTATTCATCAAGACAGTATGGTACTGGCACAAGAACAGATACTCAGATCAATGAAACAGAATAGAGAACCCAGAAATGGACCCACAAACATATGGCCAACTAATCTTTAACAAAGCAGGAAAAGACTATCCAATGGAATAAAGACAGTCTCTTCAGCAAGTGGTGCTGGGAAAACTGGACAGCGACACGCAGAAAAGGAACCTGGACCACTTTCTTACACCACACACAAAAGTAAACTCAAAATGGATAAAAGACCTAAATGTAAGACAGGAAGCCATCAAAATCCTTGAGGAGAAAGCAGGCAAAAACCTCTTTGATCTTGGCCGCAGCAACTTCTTACTCAACACGTCTCCGGAGGCAAGGGAAACAAAAGTAAAAATGAACTACTGGGACCTCATCAAAATAAAAAGCACAGGTAGCCTACAGAACGGGAGAAGATATTTGCAAATGACATATCAGTTAAAGGGTTAGTATCCAAAATCTATGAAGAATTTATAGACACTTCTCCAAAGAAGACATCAGATGGCCAACTAACACATGAAAAAATGCTCAATATCTCTCATCATCAGGGAAATACAAATCAAAACCACAATGAGATACCACCTCACACCTGTCAGAATGGCTAACATTAACAACTCAGGCAACAACAGACAGATGTTGGCAAGGATGCAGAGAAAGAGGATCTCTTTTGCACTGCTGGTGGGAATGCAAACTGGTGCAGCCACTCTGGAAAACAGTATGGAGGTTCCTCAAAAAACTAGAAATAGAACTACCTTACAACCCAGCAATTGCACTATTAGGTATTTATCCAAGGGATACAGGTATGCTGTTTTGAAGGGACACATGCACCCCCCATGTTTATAGCAGCACTATCAACAATAGCCAAAGTATGGAAAGAGCTCAAATGTCCATCAATGGATGAATGGATAAAGAAGATGTAGTGTATATATATATATATACACACACACACACACACACACAATGGAGTATACTCGGCAATCAAAAAGAATGAAATCTTGCCATTCACAACTACATGGATGGAACTAGAGAGTATTATGCTATGTGAAATCAGTCAGAGAAAGACAAATATATGACTTCACTCATATGACGACGTTAACAGACAAAACAGATGAACATAAGGGAAGGGAAACAAAAATAATATAAAAACAGGGAGGGGGACAAAACAGAAGAGATTCTTAAATATGGAGAACAGGGGCGCCTGGGTGGCGCAGTCGGTTGGGCGTCCGACTTCAGCCAGGTCGCGATCTCGCGGTCCGTGGGTTCGAGCCCCGCGTCGGGCTCTGGGCTGATGGCTCGGAGCCTGGAGCCTGTTTCCGATTCTGTGTCTCCCTCTCTCTCTGCCCCTCCCCCGTTCATGCTCTGTCTCTCTCTGTCCCAAAAATAAATAAAAAAAAATGTTGAAAAAAAAGAAAAAGAAAATTAAATATGGAGAACAAACAGAGGATTACTAGAGGGGTTGTGGGGGGGGGGGGGGTGGCCTAAATGGGTAGGGGGCATTAAGGAATCTACTCCTGAAATCTTCGTTCCACTATATGCTAACTTGAATGTAAATTTAAAAAATAAATTAAATTAATAAAAAAATAAAAATAAAATAAAATAAATTTTAAAAAGAGGGAGTGGATAGGATTTTTATTAAAGCATCAGTAACAGCGATGTATTATGTGACAAAACACTGTCCTTGGGAAGGCACTTGAAGAAATGGAGGGTCTTGGGTTGTTAAAAACAACTGATCAACAAGGATACTTAAGAGTTCCATTTCCTTCCACAGCTGAACTTCAAATCACTGATCCAAATGTATAGTTCAAGTATGGTAGCCCCAGATGGCTAACAACATATTTCTAACATTTATGTTAACAGATGCTGCAAAATGTATTCATTTGTTTAGTACTTCAGCTACTTTTTCTTGCCTTTATGACCTAATTTTCTTGCTGTCTTAAAACACCTTGATTTCTTCCTTGATAGAGACTCTGACTTTGTAGATGTAGCAAGTGTTTTTAGTTAAAAGTAAAAAAAGCCCAGTGCTCCTTCACATCTCATTCATAGCTTCTTTCTCTAACCTGAAGCGAGATACTGCACTATTTTTGAATTCATTAAGTCCTACAGTTTTCCTCTAAAAGGTGCTTCAATCAGTTAGGTGTCCAACTTTGGCTCAGGTCATGATCACATGGTTCAGGGGTCCGAGCCCCCATCGGGCTCTGTGCTGACCGCATGGGCCCTTCTTGGGATTCTCTCTTTCTCTCCCCTGCCCTTTCTCTCTCTGCCCCTCTCTGACTCATGCTTTCTCTCTCTCTCTCTCTCTCTCTCTCAAATAAACTTAAAAAAATAAAATAAAACTATTATATAATTTCTATCCTCTAATAAAGAATTTGTATATTTAGGCCCTTCTGACATGAGCTTCTTAACATATTTGACTAGCTTCCAATTACACAAAATTAGAGTCTTGTGATTAATTATAGAACTTCTGATTATATTGAAAACAAATCAGAATAGGAAAAATAATTTCCATTGCTAGGACATAAAAATCAGTGACAAACTCTAATTATGAAAAGGAAATAGAAAAGTATAATCTCTTTACTGTGGTAAAGACATTTATTTAAACAATGCCAACTGGACTTCTCACCTCAGTATTCTATCAGATAAGATGCATTTTCAAAAGGGTTTATCATAAACTTAGAGACAAAATTCATCAATATGATTAAGGAAGTAAGTAGGAATATGAAATAAATCTATTTTGAAATGCTTCAACAAACACAGCAGGGTACCCCAAATGCTATTCTTTTCTTTCTTCCTTTTATTTTTTTCAAAATTAGGCATCATCACAAGTAACAACCTGAATCACTGATGTCTTCTCATTTCTCATTTCAAATAATATACAATCCCTTTAAGAACACAGACCCAAGCTCCTGAATTTAATTTACTTAGTATATAAAAACGAATCATTATTAATTTAAATCACGTATTAAATTTAAACTGCATGCAAAATTCTATTTTCCTAAGAAAAACAGGTATTTTTCTTATTATTTCCTTTCAGGTTATGACCTTTTCTATTATTTTTAAGGTTCGAGATAATTACTAGATTCTATGGTAAAGAAGAAATGCTGGTCTCAGAACTGAAAGAATCCTTACCTGCTGGCTTAGCTAGAGAAGGTTTTCTTTTTTTGTTTTTTAATAATGTGGCTATAAAAATTGCCTATTGTTCTGACTGCCCCAAACTATAAGCTGACATTTTAGTGATGGAATGGACCCTAGCTAATATTTCTTGCAAGTTATAGTATACAGGGTTTGGATTCTAGACCACTATGACATACTATTAAGTGCACCTATCCCATCTGAATCAAAGCACAAGGTATGAAATCAAGAAAGGGGTAAAGAAAGCATGTTTAAAGATACATTTCCTAAGTGTAATCATTTCAGTATACCATATTTGTAAAACATCCTGTGATATCAGAACAGCTAGTTGAGACTTTTAAAAGACCTTGACATCATTTGACTGATTGCTTTCAAATGACATTATTTCATACTTTCTGGCACAATCAGCTGATAGTGTTTGATGGATAACCAGACAAGCAAAGGACAAGTCTGAGCAATAGCCATCCTTTATATCTGACATCTTCATGTTTTATTACATATCTTAGGAAAAGAGAAAGGGAACAAAAACCCCTAGGCAACGCTAGTTCCAAAAGATCTTACTACACACAAAAAGGCCCAAATCAGTATGATTTTAAACAGCCAATCTTGACATAAAAATCCATTTTGTTGCAACTAAAGAATCATCAACAGTTCTAAAATTGAGAGGAATAGAGATCTGCATCTTACACTTCTTCAAGTTTACTTTCTCTAATAAAGTGCTTTAAACAAACGGCCACAAGATCGCCTGTACAAAGCACAGTATACCAAATGCAAAGCTTGGTTTTTCCTGTTCTGCTGTCTGTGCCTGACTTATATTGCCCTCTCAGCTTGTTCATTTTAATCAAATGTAAATGAATGCCAGCACAAACTAAATCAGTCCTACCAAGAGGCTTCAACAGTGTTGGCATGTGAACTATCAGACAGCTGACAGAATTTTAAAGTCAACTACTGAAAAATACATATATTTGTCCTAAATCTCCACTGAGTTTTTTTTTTACGTGACATTAACATTACATAAAAGTGCTCAGCAGACTTTTTTTTTTTTTATTATAGACACTTCATAGTGAAAGTATGGAGAACTAAGGATTTAAGCCAAGTGGACATTTGCAACAGCAGACTGTGACTTTTCATCAATGTTCTAGCTGGAAGTCAAAGAAAGAATTTTTGGCCCCTGTGCCAGGAAAGAACAGAAACACCATTCACTAATATGAGCAGGAATCTGGAAGGAAAGGTCAAGGTTCAGTTTTGCCCATGTTAAATCTGAACTGCCTGTTGGACAATCAGAATTATCTGGACTTAAGAAGTAAAACTATAAAACCAGTCAGTCAGACTCAGAACATTCTACACATTTCTGTGTTTTAACATAATTTCTACCCTGAAAACTATAGCAACCAAATAGTGTCTTGCAGTCTTGGTGTTCCTTTTCATGACTAGCTACAATTAATGGATATAAATATCACTTGCTCCAAGAGCATTCAGTTCTAAGATCCCTTACAGCAACTGAAGTCTTACAAAAAGCTCTTACGCCACCCAACAATTAGAACGCTGAACCATCATTTGTTTCAGGGATGCACTGACAGTATGGTAGCTACCAGCTCTATGTGGTATTGAGTTCTTAAAATGTGGTTAAATTGAGATATGCTGTAAAATACACACCAAATTTCAAAGACCTACTATGGAGAAGAGAAGGTACAGTATCTCATTAAGGGGAGCCTGGGTGTGTCAGTTGGTTAAGTGATTGACTCTTGATTTCAGCTCAGGTCATGATCCCAGGGTCATAAGATCGAGCCCCACGCTGGGCTCCACACTGAGCATGGAGCCTGCTTGGGATTCTCTCTTCCCACCCTCTCTGCCCTTCCCCCGCAAATAAATAAGTAAACTTAAAAAAAAAGTTTGTATATTGATTACATATTGACATAATATTTTGTATGTATGTAATACAGTATAATTACTTTCATCCTTTTAAAACTTTTTTAATGTGGATACCAGAAATTTTTAAATTACATATGTGGTTTACATTATATTTCTACCAGACAGAGGATTTCTGAGCCAAAAATGAGTATGACTTCTTTTGGGGATACAAGCAGTGATAACAGACAATGTAAATAATTAAAATCTAAGAGCACAAAGAAGAGCAACTGAAAATTACTTGTGTCATATTCAATTACTAGAAACAGAAAATCATCCCTTTTACATCTATGGCTACAAAAACACATTTCTTGCCCCAATATGAGGTCAAATAGAACTATACCCCCCCCCAAAAAAGGAGAGATAGAATTCTTTAATGAAAATAACTTTTCTCAAATACTTATACAAAATCACCAAATTATAGATTTTGATCAGCCACCCTAAATCTGTTTTCAAGAAGTAAGGTTCTAAAGAAAATATGTCCCTTATTACATTGGGAAATAGTTTATCAAATGCAATATGAATTAATGAATTTACTTTTCAAGTTTTGAATTATATATTACACAAATAATTTCCCTAACCTCAAATATGCAGAATAACAGAGAACCTCAGGGTTAAACAGGTAATTTAGTCTGATTCATGTTAATGTGTGGATAGCCAATTCTTTTGCTCCAAAAGTTTAGATTTCTTTGGCTATGATATTCCTAAATTTCACTAGTCTATCAAGATGTGCTGGATTTTTTTATCTTTAGGTTTTTCTTACCTTTCATCTTTGGTATCCTATTAACCCTTGAAAGTCTCTGTTCTTTCTTAATTCTGAGTTATTTACCATCATCATTTCTTTGAATATTTTTCTCTCTGCCAATATCTTTTCTCCCTTCGGAGAATACTATGATCTTAATGTTGGCATTACTATTTCTGTCTTCCATATTTCTTAGCTTTCTCAATATTTTCAATTTCTGCTTTCCTCTGCCTTCAGAGGAATTCCTCAACAGGATCTTCAAGTTCATCAGAGCATTTTTCACTTGTATTCATGCTCTTTATCTAATTCATTAAGTTCTTTACTTCAACTACTATATTTGTCATATCTAATATTTCTACTTTATTCTTTTTATACTTAATACTAGTACTGTCCTCTTTTATTGCTGAGTATATTTATTTCTATTTATTGCTATCATTTTCATTATTATATTTGTGTTTCCAGCAGTGGCTATACTCTTCATATATCTAATCATTTTGGCCTACAAGGTCATATTCACCAAAGGATAGGAGTTAGAAGATCTAGAAACATGTGTGAAAAATGGCCAAAAAACCAATTCCTACTATTATTCCTCTTGGTAAATTTGAAAAAGATGAAGGAGATGAGCCATAGGCACCAAATAATCTCTCTTGACCACTTCTTTCTGCTACCTACAACAAGGCAATTACTTTGGAAGGGATTAGCCTTTAAACTCTTAAAAGCAGCAACACTGGGAGAAGGCAATCTCGGGAGGGACAATCTGCAAGTTCTAGGAGGAAGGAGTGCTGTCTCTGGGTTTGCTGGTTAGTTGATAAGCTACAATTCAGTAAACTGATAAAATATTAGAAAATAGGATAACTTTAAGTAACTGATTATTAATGAATTGGTAACTGAATATAAACAGCCCAATGGTTTTTGTTTTTTTTTTCTGAATAATGTAACACTTTTAAAGCACCATACATAAAAGTAAAAATAAATGGGAATGCAAGCTGGTGCAGCCACTCTGGAAAACAGTATGGAGGTTCCTCAAAAAACTAAAAATACAACTACCCTACGACCGAACAATTGTACTACCAGGCATTTTTCCAAGGGATACAGGTGTGCTGTTTCGAAGGGACACATGCACCCCCATGTTTACAGCAGCACTATCAGCAATAGCCAAAGTATGGAAAGAGCCCAAATGTGCATCGATGGATGAATGGATAAAGAAGATGTGGTGTACACACACACACACACACACACGCACACCGGAGTATACTCTGCAATCAAAAGGAATGAAATCTTGCCATTTGCAACTACATAGATGGAACTGGAGGGTTTTAGGCTAAGTGAAATTAGAGAAGGACAAAAATCATATGACTTCACTCATATGAGGATGTTAAGAGACAAAACAGATGAACATAAGGGAAGGGAAACAAAAATAATATAAAAACAGGGAGGGGGACAAAACAGAAGAGACTCATAAATATGGAGAACAAACTGAGGGCTACTGGAGGGGTTGTGGGAGGGGGGATAGGCTTAGTGGGTAAGGGGCATTAAGGAATCTACTCCTGAAATCATTGTTGCACTATATGGTAACTAATTTCGATGTAAATTTAAAAAAAAAAAAATTAAATTTAAAAAAATAAAAATTAAAAATACACACCTCAACACACCTCAAATCCAAATGTTGGACTAACACCAACAACTAAGAATAATTCTTAAACAGTGCTTGTGATACAATCTAAGTATCGTTAGGAAAGCAGTCACTTGCAGGTTGCTGCCCTACAGCTGGCTGTAGTACCTACAGAAGAAATGTCTTGGGCTCCGAACACTTCCTTACAGAGAGATAAAGAGCTCCCACAGCCTGTGCTGGTCACATTTCTCAGTTTGGGAATATCTTTCCCTGTTCTGGGTCTGATGTGCAGACAGAGGTTTGTTCTGCTTAAACCTGTGTATCATGTGGCACGTGGCCAACTCCACTGCTATCTCTGTTCCCAGCAGCAAGAGAATGGTGTCCTTCACGTGCAGCACAGAGAGGTGAGTAAAGACCATCTCCCTACATCAGACAGGCTGTGGAGCAAGACCTCCTGGCCAGAGAGAGCCAAGGTTCACTACAGAAGCTGATTTTGTTCTGCCTCTTCTCTATGTGAATAAAGCGTTCCTCTATCCAATGTTTGCGTGAGTCATGGCTTTTTTGGTGACCTCAATACCTGCAAACCACACAGTGGGTTGACATCCTGGGATTGCTGTCCCTGGTGACAGGGATGGTCTTGCCCTTTGCTAGACTCCACAAAGTGGGACTCCTCCCCTGGAGATGGCAACAGGTGTCACTTGCTTAACAAGTATGAAAACATTCTCAGAATCTCAGATTTTTCAATGAAATTCCTAGTGACTTAAATTACATTCTACTTTGAAACTAATCATAGTTCCTAATGTTAAAAAGGCACAGCTTCAAAACCTCACTGTATCAACTCTGGAGTTTTCCCAGGACTACTGCTCCTGGCCCACGTTATATTGCAGATGATGAGGGGCACAGGAAGTGCTGCTGAAACAATGATCCTGGAAAATCTGATCTACTGGGATTCCAACCAACACCACCAAGAAACATCACATCATTACTGGCCGTTCATTTTACTGGGATTCTCCTTTCCAACCACCTAAAATATAAAATCAATACTGTGTATGCTCTGACTGTAGCCAGGGTGAGAAATCTGGTATAAAGAACACAGTAATGAATGATGTCAACTGGAGCTTAAAGTCAGGACCAGATTCAAATACCTAGCCCATGTAAGTTATATGGCCTTGAAGTATTGAGTTCCTCAGTCCCTCAATTTCTTCATCTGTGAACTGATGGGACTGGTTCTTATGGCTACTGTAAGAACTACACAGAGTAAATGAAAGAAACTTACAGACCTAATATGTCTTCAATTATTTATTCAGCAAATATGTACTGTGCAATACATGCGGCTGTCCACTAAGAGCTCCTGGCTGCCGCTAACTCACCACTACTAAAATTACCACCATCACCATTACTACTACTTCCATGATTTTACATAAATTGACTGAGCTTCACTCAGAATTAATACGTTAACCCTTGAGGCAATTACCCTCAGAGTACATTTACTGACTGAGTTCTCAAATTATTTCAATTTCCAATGGATCCAAACCTGCTTCTTTAAAAAAACAAAACAAGACAAAAACCTATTACCAAATAGTTTTTAGTAAAATGTTACCTCCACAAGTCGGTAAACAAGTTTCTCATTATCTCTAAATACATTATTAGTACCATAAGAATAAAATGACTTTATATTTTTAAAGATCAAATAAATTCAGCCCCCAACATGATATAGATTGCTACATTTTTACCACAATATTATCCCAAAAGTGGACAATTCTTTATAAAGCAACATATATACATTCATATATACAAATAAACATACAGACACCCAACACACACATTAGATATAGGTCTCTTATATGCTAGCTTACACCTTCTTGTCCATCTTCACTACATGAATATTTTACAGAAGAGGGGAGACTTGAAAACACTGATTCAAAACCAAGTTGAGTGCTTGTTTCAATTAAAATTTAATATTAAACAAGCTTATTAGAAGACATTTCTTTGCTGTAACTTTCTAGGGGAATTGTCAGAACTTGACTTGTCATCTTTTAAATTGTTTTTCTGATGCAACAGTGACTGTAAAGATTCAAGGGCTAAATAAAAGGCACCAAAAATAAACATTAAATGTATTTGCCAAGCAGCATACAAGTTTTTCTGAACTGCTTTATTTTTATAATATGAATAAAATCCTTATGCTTCACACTAGAAGAAATCAAATGTATATTCTATGGAATATACATTGGGGGGGGGGAGACTGTGGCTCCAGTAACTTTTATATAAATAATTAACCAAATAAATATTTATTGAATGTCTACTCAATTTTGCTCCACTTTCCCCAGCTATCCATGTCACAAGACCAAGCTGCTTCACAATAAATATTGGTCAATGCTGGTCATCTAGCAGTTTTCCAAGACCTCATTTCTGACTCCTACATTTCTCATTTAATGTGAAATATGACTGGTTGAGTTATGAAGATAGTGCAACTGTTAGGGAAGTTGAGCATGTCATGTATACTAAACATATCAGGAATCTGTCCATGTGCCCAGTGCCCTCTTGTATTTTTTAATGTTTATTTACTTTTGAAAGAGACAGAGAGAGAGAAAGCGCATGCATGTGCAAGTGGGGAAGGGCAGAGAGATAGAGCGGGGGAGAGAGAGAGAATGCCAAGCAGACTCAGCAAGCTTCAGCCAGAGCCCAACATGGGGCTCGATCCCACAAACCGTGAGATCATGACTTAAGCCAAAGTCAAGAGTTGGACGCTTAACCAACTGAGCCACCTAGGCACCCCTCCAGTGCCCCCTTGAAGCTGAATCTAAAGCCTCTGCTAGGTAAATTCTCTGGATTATCTTCTTTTGCTAAGGATGATTCTGTGTCTAAGAACATGAGAATTCACATATCTGCTTTCTGTGGTCTTCCTGTCTTGTCTTCCAGCCTGTATTCACTCTACTTTGTTCCTGCTAAAGCACAAATCTGCTCTGCTATTATTCCCTGAAATAAATCTTTTAAGTGACTCCTCATTGCCCTCGAAATATAGTCCCATCCACTTAGACTGTTCGACCTCTTTCTGCATCCTCTTCAGCCCCATCTCTCATCTAACCCTCCCTCCACTTGGGCTATGTGCTCCAGTCATTCTAGAATGCAGCTTTTCCCATTGGTCCAGTAGCTACATACCTCTGCTCTTTGGAATTCCAGTTCTCCTTATACACACCCATGTCCCTCTCTGGCAAATACCTATTCATCTTCTCCACTCCTTAAGAACCTTCTGGGAAACTTCTGCTATCTGTCTCATACCTTAACCTTAAAGCTAACGACTTCCTCTTTGGTGTCCCTACAGCATGACCTCTACACTGCTATGCACACGTCTGTTTGCTTACTGCCCTCCCTCTCCTGGACTGCAAGCTCCTTTAGGGCAGAGGCCAGGGTTTATTCATCTCTGCCCCCAAAATAGGCAGCATAGTTTTCACTCAATAAACGACTCTGTCAAATGAGTTAAACTCTGCATGTAAGGAAAATGTCCTACACAAAGGGCTAGTATCCAAAATCTATAAAGAGCTCACCAAACTCCACACCCGAAAAACAAATAACCCAGTGAAGAAATGGGCAGAAAACATGAATAGACACTTCTCTAAAGAAGACATCCAGATGGCCAACAGGCACATGAAAAGATGCTCAACGTCGCTCCTCCTCAGGGAAATACAAATCAAAACCACACTCAGATATCACCTCATGCCAGAGTGGCCAAAATGAACAAATCAGGAGACTATAGATGCTGGAGAGGATGTGGAGAAACAGGAACCCTCTTGCACTGTTGGTGGGAATGCAAACTGGTGCAGCCACTCTGGAAAACAGTGTGGAGGTTCCTCAAAACATTAAAAATAGACCTACCCTATGACCCAGCAGTAGCACTGCTAGGAATTTACCCAAGGGATACAGGAGTACTGATGCATAGGGGCACTTGTACCCCAATGTTTACAGCAGCACTCTCAACAAAAGCCAAATTATGGAAAGAGCCTCAATGTCCATCAACTAATGAATGGATAAAGAAATTATGGTTTATATGCACAATGGAGTACTATGTGGCAATGAGAAAGAATGAAATATGGCCCTTTGTAGCAACATGGATGGAACTGGAGAGTGTTATGATAAGTGAAATAAGTCATAGAGAGAAAGACAGATACCATATGTTTTCACTCTTATGTGGATCCTGAGAAACTTAACAGAAACCCATGGGGGAGGGGAAGGAAAAAAAAAAAAAAGAGGTTAGAGTGGGAGAGAGCCAAAGCATAAGAGACTTTTAAAAACTGAGAACAAACTGAGGGTTGATGGGGGGTGGGAGGGAGGGGAGGGTGCATGTTGGGTATTGAGGAGGGCACCTTTTGGGATGAGCAGTGGGTATTGTATGGAAACCAATTTGGCAATAAATTTCATATATTGAAAAAAAAATGTCCTACAAACACTTTAAGTATTCATTAAATACCCACTGAATAAATGAATGAATGAAAAATTTTCTAGCCATAATGTGTGGACTACTACCAACACTCATATTTCCTATAATCTAAGAGTTTTCAAACTACAGATGTTAATTCTTTTCGTATCTTCTACTGTCTTGTAAAGACAAAACAAACAAACAAACAAACCACAGGACTACATTCATCAGCCCTTTCCACAGACCAATACCCACTCAGATCTAATGGTAACAGTTACAAACATCTGAACTAACCCACATGACATGTCTCTGCCCACCCTTATTAGGCAGCACTCTTAGGGGCAAAGAACAGATACAAAATTTTAACCACCCAAGGAGGAAAATAGCAATTGTTAAAAGGAGCCCAGGTTGAAGTAAAGTAGCTCACAGAGTCTAAGAAAGAGCTTCAGTAAACAGAGGAATGGCAGGGCCTCAGAGAATAGAGCCAAGTACTCTGCCCACCAGCTCAGTTTAGGGTAAGATGCACTAAACTAACCCCTGTGTCCAGAAGTCTGTGAAACTATGATCTCCCAGCTTATGTCACATGGTCACAGAATCTGAACTTTCACTGTGGATATTTATCCCTCTACTAATCACCCCATATAGCTAACCTAACAGTCAAATACTATCTCCAAAATACCAGCTTCATAGTAACTGGTCTTTTCAACTTAATTAGGCAAGTATTCATCCATTCATCAATACTTTAGTCCCTCCTCCCTGACAGTCACTGCTCAAGATGCTAAAGATGGAAAAATGAGCAAGGGGAAATCCCTGCCCGGTAGTGATGGGAACAATAAACAAACACAAAATTCCACGTCAGGTACGAGTGCTAGACTGAAGATGACATCTAAGGGGAGAGGGAGTAGTGAGGAAGACTTGGGGGGTAAGACTCTTCTAAGGAAAATTTTCTATTAGAAAGTCTTACAAGATGACATTTGAGGAGAGAGACCTGAATAAAGTGAGAACACAAACCACATAAATATCAGGGGGGAAAACATTCTAGGAAAAGGGAAAAATAAATGCTAAGGGCCTAAAGTTCAAGTGTTCAAGGGACCACAAAAAAAAAAAAAAAAAAAAAAAAAAAAAAAACTGGAAAAAGAGTGGTCCATGGTGAAGGAGAACAAATACAAAGTCCCTGAAACAAGAAAAAAAAAAAAAAAATGGTACAGCTAGGGAAGAAAGGCAATAGCAGTTTTACAAAATTGATCTGGACAGGTTATGAGTTGGGATTTTTTTTTTTTTTTGATTCTGAGTGTGACAAGAAACCAGGTGAGTTTTTTCTCATTCCAAATAGTTTCCAGTTGACACTAATGTCTATACTTTCTTGTGGGGGGTGGGGGGGTGGGGGGGTGGCGGTGAGCAGACGGCAAGTTCAACAGCTAGTGACAGCATAACCCGGTAACAATCCCTACCTCTATTATTTACTTTCTCAACATCTATGTAAATACTATCATGCATCAGGTTTTAGAATCTGCTACAAAAAGATTTGGTGCAATCATCCAAGTGAAGAACATGATTTTAATTTTCCATGTTGTAAAGCTTTTAAATCTATAAAGCTCAAGCAGTCAAAATAATATTTGTGAACAAGCAAAATGAAGTAGATTTTAACTATTTTAACAACGATCATAGAATCAAATATTTGAAATAGCATAAGGTACTGTAAATAAAATAAAATAAAATAAAATAAAATAAAATAAAATAAAATAAAATAAAACAAAGCCCAGTACTATTTTAATGACACCATAACTACTTAATATTTTGGGGCACCTGGATAGCTCAGTCAGTTAAGCATCTGACTCTTGATTTTGGCTCAGGTCATGATCTCACGGTTCATGGGTTTGAGCCCCACATTGGGCTCTGCACTGACAGTGTGGAGCCTGCTGGGATTCTCTCTCTCCCTCTCTCTCACTCTTTGTCCCTCCCTCTCACCCTCTCAAAAATAAATAAACATTTAAAAAAAAAAAAAAAAGAACTACTAAAATACCTTTCACTTTAGCACCAAACTCAGGCCACTTCATTTACTTGTTTACTACTTCTGCATCACAATTTATCTTCTGGTGCCTTTCTTTAGTTCAGACCAATACTGGCTCACATTTCACTCCAAGTTATGTAACTGCATTTCAAAGAAAATAAATATTTCACCTTACAACAAAGGTAATTCTGTTAGGTGAAATACCAAGTCTCAGTGATTAATGATGGTGTAATGCCAACACCACCTCTCCCAATCAAAAACCCTAGATGCGACACAACAATGGCTTTGCCTTCAATATTCCCACTCTCCTACTGAATGAGTCTTCTCCTGCTTTTGCTTCCTAGACCTACAGAACACCATCATCAACATTGAGTCAATAGTAACAATGCCTTGCCCAGTAATCCTCTCATCTATCCTGTATCACTAAAAAAAACCCTTAGTTTATGGGGTGCCTAGGTGGCTGTCACTTAAGTGTCTGACTTCAGCTCAGGTCATGATCTCGCGGTCCCAGAGTTCAAACTCTGCGTCGGGCTCTATGCTGACAGCTTGGAGCCTGCTTTGGATTCTGTGTCTGTCTACCTCTCTCTCTCTCTCTCTCTCTCTCTCTCTGTTCTTCCCCTGCTTGCACTCTGTCTCTCTCTCAAAAATAAATAAAGATTAAAAAAAATTTTTTTTAATCCTAGCTTCTGACGGAGAGTTATAAATTTTGCTTTGGATGTTTTAAGCTATAAATCATAGGTGATTAGTGTATTTTCAGTTAGCCATAAACTGTTTTAATTTTTTTTAACATTTATTTATTTTTGAGAGAGAGAAACAGAGACAGAGACAGAGTGTGAATGGGGGAGAGGCACACGCAGAATCCGAAGCAGGCTCTAGGCTCTGAGCTGTCAAGCATGGAGCCCAAGGGGCGGGGGGGGGGGGGGGGGGGGGGTGCTCAAACCCACGAACCAGGAGATCATGATCTGAGCCAAAGTCAGATGCCCCAGCCAGAAAATGTTTGAAAAGACAATTTCTTAGTGGTACCTAGGGGGCTCAGTTAAGCATCCAACTTTGGCTTAGGTTATGATCTTGCGGTTCATGGGTTTGAGCCCCGACTTGGGCTCTGTGCTGACAACTCAGAGCCTAGAGCCTGCTTCGGATTCTGTGTCTCCCTCTCTCTCTCTGATTCTGCCCCACTCACACTCTGTCTCTCAAAAATAAATAAATGTTAAAGTAATAATTAAAAAACCCCGACAATTTCTTTCTGGTCAGATATATCAGTAAGACAGCAGTGCATCCCTTTTAACACAAGCCCACTGATAGAATAAGATATATTGTTTATGCTGCTGGCATTTCTTTTTGCTGCTGCTGTTTAAACATTTTAATGAAAGATTGTATTGTGCTCATATCCTAAGGCTTTAATCAAAGCCATTGTTTTAAAAATAAATAATCTGGAATCATCTAAAATGCTTATTTAAAAAACCATCTATGTTCCTAAAAGGGTCAAGGAGGCAATGTGATGCTGTTCCTCAGTCTACCTCCTCAAAAAAAAAAAATCTCTGTTTGGCACATCCACCTCTTTCTTCCTTCTCGGGTACCATGCAAGATATATTTAATTTCCTTGACAAAGATGATGTTTGCTCCTGTCTCTTGATGCTCTCCCTAACATTATCATCACATTTTGCTTTGACCAAGTTCATCTGCCCTGTAGCTTTGAGATGATTTGCCCTCACATACATCTTAAATCTTTCATGGTCCTATTGGTTCCTCTTTCCTCTTCATATAAATATGCTTACTTCTCCTGTGTTTAAAAAAAAAAAAAAGAAAAGAAATCTCAAGGGGCATCTGGGTGGCTCAGGTCATGATCTCACGGTCCATGAGTCCGAGCCCTGTGTCAGGCTCTGTTTTGACAGCTCAGAGCCTGGAGCCTGCTTCAGATTCTGTGCCTCCCTCTCTCTCTCTCTGCCCCTCCCTCACTTATGCTCTCTTTCTCTCAAAAATAAATAAACTTAAAAAGAAAAATCTCCATAGTTAATGTTCACATTCACACTACAATCCCTTCAGATCTGGCACTCGTGTCAATAGATATTGGCCACCATTATCTATTAAATGGACTCCCTCAGGTTTTCTTCTAAATCTCTGATTTATAAATTTCTTTTCTTTACTATTGCCCCTTTGCAAGCAAAATGTGAACTATCATCTCTCCATATTTGATTTTTTTCCAATACTTCTGGCCCTAACCTTTCTAAGCTACAGACTCCAATGTATAACTTTCTGGACATCTCCACCCAAATAATCTATCTGCACTCAAACTGAAACCAAATTCTTCATTTTTCTAAAACTAAAAATAAAATTCTGAATTATTTACTTATTGTCAAAAGCACTCTAAACATCAATGCCCAAATTTTCATTTTACTTTTTCTGTCCCTCATCCATACCTGTCCAGACATTCCCACCATTCCTTCTCCACTGACCTTGGCCACCCAAGAAGCTTTCTGAATTTCCCACCTAAATTAGTTCAACAGCTTCTAAATTAATCTTTCTCTTATTTCACTCCTCACCTATCCACACCAGAAAAATGTATCAGCTAAACATATCAGTTTTTAATTCAAATTCTTTAATGGAAAAAAAAAATCACCTCAACATCACTAGCCATTAAGGAAAAGCAAATTAAAACCACAGTTATCACTACACATCTGTAAGAACAGAAACAATAAAATATAGCAATAACACCAAATACTAACGAATAATTACCATATGATTCAGTAATTGCACCCTTGGGTGTTTACCAGAAAGAAAATCAGAATCTATGTTCATACAAAAACCTGCACACAAATATTGACGGCAGCTTTATTCATAATAGCTCAAAAGTGGAAACAATCCAAATGCCCTTCAACAGATGAATGGTTAAACAAATACCATGCAGTTATAAAAAGAACAAACTACTGACACATGACACAACTTGGATGGATCTCAAGGGCATAATGCTGAGGAAAAAAAAAAAGTCAATCTTAAAGGTCACATACTGTGCGAGTCCATTTACATAATAGTCTTGAAATGATATAATTATAGGGAAAGCAGATTAGTGACTATCAGGGATTAGGGATGGAATAGAGGCGGGAGGGATATGGGTGTGACTGTAAAGGGTAGAATGAGGGAAAGGTTCATGATGACTGATTGGTTCTGTGTCTTGACTTCCATGATGGTTATGTAAACCTACCATGCGATAAGATAGCACAGAACTATACATGTACATTACACCACTGCCAATATCCTGCTTTTGATAATTAATATAGTTCTGCAGGATATGAACACTGGGCAAACTAAGCAAATGGAGGAAACTGCACTGTATTTGTAACTTCTATATATCTATTATTATTTGAAAATAAAAGGTTTTTATTTTTAAAAATTACATACTGTGTGATTCCATTTATATAATATTCTTGAAATAATAAAAATATAGAAATGAAGAACAGATTATAGTGTTTTCCAGCAATAGGGTGGAGATAGAGATGAGAGAATGGGTGTAGCTATTAAGGAAAGCCCTGTGGTGATAGTTACACTAAATCTATACATGTGATAAAATTACATAAACACACACATAATACAAACATAAAACTGGTGAAATCTGAATAATTCTGTGGTCTATACCAAAACCAATTTCTTAGTTTTCATGTAGTCCTACAACTTATTATGCAAGATGTTTCCACTGGAGGAAAATGGGTAAAGGATATACATTTTTTTGCAACATCCTATGAATCTACGGTTATTTCAAAATAAACAACCTAAAAAATAAAAAATTTTAAAAGTCATAGATGGGTTTCCACTGCCTACTTAAGTACAAATGCACTCAGATTTCAAGGTCCTCTCACTGTCCCCTACTCTTCACCTTACCTCACTTCCAAGTGAACATCTACTATATCCTAAACATAAGTCATGCATTTATAATTCAAACTTTTACCCTACAAGAGTCTCTCTGGATCATCTGCCTAACTAACTCTTTCAACTCCATCCCATCTGGGGAAATCCTTCTTATCCCTTAATATCCATTTCAAATTGCACCTTCTTCCGAACACTTCTGCTTCCTTCAACTAGATACTATCTCTCCTTCCTCTGAATGCCACAACTATTTATTCTATAATGCAAACTGCCATATCCTGCCTAATATTATCATTACTTGTTTTGGCTTCCCTTCAGACTAGTGGCTCTCCATATTCGTGGCTATTCTCGCTCATCTTTTTATCTTGCCTACCAACTAGCTAGTGACCTTGCATATGGTAGGCAATATATATTGGCTGAATTTTTTCTTTTTTTTTTTTTTTAACGTTTATTTATTTTTGAGACAGAGAGAGACAGAGCATGAACGGGGAGGGTCAGAGAGAGAGGGAGACACAGAATCTGAAACAGGCTCCAGGCTCTGAGCAGTCAGCACAGAGCCCGACGCGGGGCTCAAACTCACATACCACGAGATCGTGACCTGAGCCGAAGTCGGACGCTTAACCGACTGAGCCACCCAGGCGCCCCAATATTGGCTGAATTTTCAACAGGCAAAGTGTTTTACAAATCTAAACACCAGCCCTCCCAATACACACATCCTTATATATGCTGCCAGGTCTTTTTATCTGCTATTTTCTTAGCCATCTAAGCACCATAAGGTGGACAGTGGTGCACTGAG
This sequence comes from Neofelis nebulosa, assembly GCF_028018385.1. Classification (NCBI taxonomy): domain Eukaryota; kingdom Metazoa; phylum Chordata; class Mammalia; order Carnivora; family Felidae; genus Neofelis; species Neofelis nebulosa. The sequence goes on along the minus strand of NC_080787.1, from coordinate 58,255,057 downwards.
TACTCTTCAAAGGCCACATATATATGGGACAATATATCCATCCAGCTGCGAGGGAGAAACAAGAGAGAGAACGTTTTTGCCCCCTGTAAGACAGGAGAAACAACATTTTAGACTTTGCTCAAATGTGTATCTTTTAGAATTCTCCAAGGAATAGCTTCAAATTATCCTTTACTCAGACAAGAAAAATCATTATTTCTCTCTCTGCTTAAGACCTGAGAAACAAGATGAATATCATGAAAAGGGTATGAATAAAAGCACTCACATAACTTTTCCTACTCCTGTTCCTTTTGCAAGAATTATTTTAAGTTTTGATGCTTTTGTTTTTGAGCAACCCACAAACACATCAACCAAATAACCATAGGCAATCAAGCAATTTCAAATATTTTACTGTATAAAAAAGACCATCACTTAATGCTCAGAATTATCAACTAACACTCAAATCTGTTCCAATGATCCATTTTTTTAAGTTTGTTTTATTTATTTTGACAGAGAAACAGCAGGGGAGGGGCAGAGAGAGAGGGAGAAAGAAAATTCCCAACAGGCACCACGCTGCCAGTACGGAGCCCGACACACGGGGGGCTTGATCTCACAAACCGTGAGATCATGACCTGAACCTAAATCAAGAGTCGATGCTTCACCAAATGAGCCACCCAGGTGCCCCCAATGATCTATTCTTAATTCAGAGGATTTCTTTATATTTTGGCCAGCTTCTAAAATTTATATGCAATGACTATAATAAGTTTTTAACCTAGAATATAGTTTAAGCAATTATCGCCACTCTCCAGGACAATCAGTTAACAGAGCCACAGAAATAATGATAATCACTTCACAGAAGAGGAAACCCAGCCTTAGAGATGTTAAAAAAACTTGCCCAAGGGATCAGTTAGGAGACTGGCATTGCTCAACTTCAAACCCAGGTCTGTATAACACCAAGTAGATACAAATTCTAGTACTCTCACCAACCAAAGCTCACTTGCAAATTTCCATCGAAGATACATTCTTACAAAGGCAAAGCTTAAACAATATTAGAGTGTGTTAATCTCTATATATCTTATATGTGTTTTGTATACATCAACAAATTATATACCTCTTATTTGTTCAACCTGTTACAAAGATTACACAGTATTTATCACTTAAGAAAAAGAATCCAACAGAAAATAACAAAACAAGGTAGTGGAACAGTGGTAAAGAACACAGATAACAGGATTAGTCGAAATTAAGTGACCTTTAGCCAGTAATTTTACCTCTGAGTCTCAGTTTCCTTATCTGTAAGAAATCACTACACCTGACAAGATTATGAGTGTTAAACATACACAATTACCTGGCCTATAGTAAACAACACACTCTAGACATTAGTACTGTTAGTATTTATTATCTATGTTTTAGTACAGTGCATGATTCTGAATTCTCAGACACACTGAATATCTAGTATGTCTGTGAACAAGGAATAATATGCTACCTCAGACACGAACAGCTTACAACACAAGTAGGGTTTATACTACTTTAATACCTTCTATAATCACCCATAGATACTACTTGCTTTATGCTGACTTCTTCCAAGTATGTCTTTCCTCACTCAAGTCTCCAATCCCCTATTACCCTTCTCTCTTACTACTATAATTTCCTATTATTCTGCCCTTAAAAATCTAGTCTTTACTATTTACTACTTAATTAAAATACCTATTGTTATTTTGTTATTAGTAGCAGTAGTAGCAATATACAGCTTGGAGCCATATGAATATGAAAAAATTACCTGTGAACACAGTATAAAAATAAACACTCATCAGAAAATTTTTATACAAATAAAAGGCATTTTGGTTTCCTTTGAAGAGTGGAACAATTTTCTCTGGATATCAAGTCCTTTTTTTGTTTTGTTTTTTAATTTTTTAAATGTTTATTTTTGAGAGAGTGAGATAGAGACACAGTGCAAGCAGGGGAGGGGCACAGAGAGAGGGAGACACAGAATCCAAAGCAGGGTCCAGGCTCTGAGCTGTTAGCACAAGGCCCAATGTAGGGCTCAAACTCACGAACCACGAGATCACAACCTGAGCCCAAGTCAGATGCTTAACCAACTGAGCCACTGAGGTGCCCCTGGATATCAAGTCTTAAAGAAACATTTTTGATACTAAATGGTATTAATTTTCAAGATGTCATTATTCTACTTTTAAATATATACACTTCAAACTATAACTATTCAACACTATTTGTAAGTAATATCGAATATATCATCTTCAAAAACCAGCAATTAAATTTTACAAAATTCTTAAAATCTAAATAATTCACAAATCAGGAAGTGGAATCACATAATCATATTACTTATACTATAGGATATTTAAATCAATGAATCAAGACAGTCTACAGAGTTTTTAGCAAAGAGCAAAATAAGTACACAGTGAAACATTCCTAATAGTGCCATATTACAATGACGGTGACACTGAATATTTTCATGTGGTATAATGTTAAGTAACATTAAGCAACAGGGAAGGGCGACACGCTAGCTACAAAATCTAACTGAAGCACACGGATGACACTTCAAAATATCCTAAAGAGAATTTCTCTCGTGGATCCGTAGTTTACTCAAGTGGCTGAACTGGTACTGATGCAATGCTTATCAGGGTGCGCAGAAGCTATAAGGTTTTCCATCCATCAAACCTGCCTTTAACTTGAGTTCCAACTGAATTAAGTATGATATTATCATCGTGCAATTTTGGTGGCTGAATATACTTTACCATTTCTGAACATTTCTGTAAGATGGACTAATATTCTAAGTTTTTAGATTCATTAGGACTCATGACCTTCAAGTTTCTAATAAAATTTTAATATTTATTAGTTTTAAACTGGAAAAATTCCAGAATGATTCAGACTCACATTTTAACATTTAAATTCATGGGAGGGTGGGCTAGGGATGAACTTACTGAATATTAGCTCGTATCTAGGAGACCTAAAAGCACTTCAGTGAAAGGTAATGATTTAACAACAAACAAGCAAACAATAATAAAACAACAACACGCTGGGCACAAGAACTGGCACCCACAAATCTCAAAGAGAATTCTTTCCTTACTCTGAACCTGGCTTTGCTTCTAACACACATACAGCATAGGTCACATATTACATCATATCTTTTGTTGTTGTTGTTATTAGTTTACTTATTTATTCTTGAGAGAGAGAGAGAGAGAGAGACAGAGAGACAGAGAGAGTGACAGAGAGAGAGCGCATACACGTGTGCAGGGGAGGGGCAGAGAGAGTGAGACAGAGGATCTGAAGCAGGCTCTGTGCTGACAGCAGAGAGACCCAATGCAGGGCTCGAACTCATGAACCGTGAGATCATGACCAGAGCCAAAACCATATGCTTAACTGACTGAGCCACTCAGGCACCCCATCAGATCTTTTATATACTATAAAATCTAGCAGAGTGCTGTACATATACTAGGTACTCAATAAAAAGGTAATAAATGCACACAAAAAAATGGATGGTTCTATTTTACTCCCACTTAAGCTGTGCAGCTGGGTCTGTTTTCTTGTGTGTTATTAAGCTGTAATAGTCAAAACAATGCTGGGAGCCAGGGGTGTAAGATGTAAAAGCCAGAACACAGACACCAAGCAACTATGTCCATATAAAAACATATTATTAGATAATAAAGAGAAATTAAGTTGATACATGCTACCACATGGATGGAAATAACATGCTAAGTGAAAGAAGCCAATCACAAAGACCATATATCATATGATTCCATTTACATAAAATAAGCAAATCTATAGAGTAAGGAGATGGGTAGATTGAGGCAGGAAGCCAAACATTATAGGGTTTCTTTTGTGGGTGATAAAAATGTTCTGAAATTGATTGCAGTGCTGGTTACACAACCCAAACCACTGAATTGTACACTTTAAATGACTGAATTGTATGTTATGTAAATTATACCTCAATAAAGCTGTTAACAAGAAAAAAAAGAATACAGTTACCAATCAAATTATATTTACTTCTGTAAGGGAAATGTATTCAACACTCTCCGCAGGGCTTTCTGGTGCCCCCTTCACTCTGCCAAGCCCCAAAGCATGCCTACATTCATTAAGGCCTAGTCTACTACATGTGCAAGAAGGATGCCAAAAGCAGATGGTTGCCTATATTCAAGTAGGGAAGAAAGCAAAAGGCTGAAGCAAATTAAGTCAATGAGTTCCTCTGGAAGGAAAGGGGATGCAAGCAAGAGCTCTCTGCTAGAATGTGTCAGCACTGAGATACACATAGGTAGGAAAAAAGGCAGAACACCATGGGTTAAGAGTCAGGCGCTGGTTCAGGCAAATCTGGGCTCTTCCACCCACTGGCTTCCATTTTCTTCACTATAAAATAGGAACAACAACAGTATGTACATCTCATAAGATGAGGTGAGGCTTCAACTGGCCTTGCATGGGGAGCACTTAGTGCTGTTTAACATCAACTAAGCTTTCACAAAAACTGTAGGTGCCACTACCATTATTAGATTTATTAATATTTTTCCTTCAGAACTTCTTACATCATTTAGGACCACCTGCCACAACTAAATTACTACTTCCAAATATATTCAAACAAAAGAGAGCATAGTAGCATTTGTAGACAATGAACACTAACCCCATTTTCAAATGGACAACCTGGTGCCTCACAAGATAAATCTGTACTCACTTTGCCTCCTCTCATTAAAAAAATTCTTCAGGTATGTATATAAATAAGTAAATAAAATATATATATATAACCAGAAATAATAAACACATATATACATACATACTTCAGGTATGTGAAGTTTAATGAGTAACAACATGTAAGAAAGATGTAATGTAAAACACTATAAATCCTTATTTTAAAATGTTTCTGAGTTAAAATGTAGCTTTAAATATTCACAGAGAAAAAAATGACAAAACGTCACTAAAAAGCAGGTCCCTGATCAGACTATAAAATGGCCAAGTTTAGCAAAGAAACCTCAGATTAGACACTCGTCACATGGGGGGTGGGGGGAAAGTGAAGTTACAAAATTTAAGGGAGGTGCCAGGGAAATGTTTGTCCCTGAATAGAATTAGACCATGGCAGAAGCCCAAGAGAAAACAATGCAATCTGGTTTTGTTCATTTGTTTTGCTTGATCATATTTTCAACTTCTAGAAGGAATATGGAAATACAAAGCCAAAAAAACAAAGAGGAAATATAACTTTTCAGGTGAAAAGCCACCAAATAGGACTGAATAGACTTGTGTTTTCATTCTTGGCTACACATTATATTCAATAAGGAGCCCTTTAAAAAACATCCACACCTGGTATTTAGTGGAGGCAGGGGGGGATTCAAGCCCCCAGGTGGATCTAAAGAACAGCTGGGGCTGAGAAGCACTGAGGTCCAGGAAGAGCGTGTACTGGGTACAGAGCCTGGCACAGTACTACAAAGATGATCAACAGCTGGTGGATGAATACTTTCTGATTAATGCTTTGCAGTCTTCCCCTTTGAGCCGTGTTGTGGGAGGCCTCCTCATTATAAGACCAGTAGCTCTTCCAGTTAGCTCATCACCCTACAAAGTTAAACAGCTTGACTGGGCTGCACTTAATGTCAACTGAGAAGATCTCACTGCACCAAGTACTTTTGATGAGATTCTAAAAGACAGGACTCACTATTTAGCATAACACCTAATGTAAGCAATTCTTCTTCAAAAGGAGAATTTAGGTTTACTGAAGCAGAAAACTAAAAGCCTTTAATACAAAGCTGTAATTAATGGGTATTATAAATCATAGCAGCGCATCTGTGATTTCAGGTTTGCGGGATGCGCTGCGTGCAACACACAGTAATTCAACAAAAAGTGGCCTCCTGCATATAATTGCCTTTCTTGGGGAGAAAACCAATTTGATCCCAAAGAGGCTGGAAAGGAATGCAGATAATTACACACACTCTTACAATACAACTGCTTTCTGCTCTCCAAAGCAAACTTTAAAAAATATGCTTTTATTTTAAGCAAAATAATTTTTCTGTAACTAGCCCTTTTTACATTCAATCTAACAGAATAGTAAATTTTCTCATTTGCCTATTATATATTTAATTAAGTTATTTTGAGACTTGAACATTCCTAGATTTGGCACTGACTAAATTCCTCTATTCCACCAACAGAATGATACATTAAGTATAACTGCCCCAACATAAAAACACAAATCAAGAAGAATTTTAAAGGGGCGCCTGGGTGGCTCAGTCAGTTAAGTGTCCAACTCTTGATCTCAGCTCAGGTCTTGATCTCCGAGTTGTGAGTTCAAACTCCATATTGGGCTCTGCGCTGGGGGTGAAGCCTACTTAAAAAAACAACAAAGTATTTGAAAGACATCATTCTTACAGTCTATCTTCTTGTTCTGTTAGTTCCCTCCCCTTGCCTCTCCTGCTCTCACTTCTGCCTTGGCCATTTCTCTATCTCTACTATTTGTTTAGTACCCTGTTCTGGTCTTCTTTCCACAAGCTCACATCTCATTTCACTGTCCAAGTACTTTTCCCTAATGAGATGCCCCCTAGAGAAAGGCAAGATCTAAAATGCCAAAGGACAAGAAAAAGTAGACTCTGGATTTAAAAAAAATAAAACAAAACTCTAATATCTCTATAAATCTGTGTCATATGGGGCCAATTCAATTGCTATCATTGTAATTTTCCACAAATGCTTTTTCAAAAATTGAACAGAGAGAATCAGATTCCGATCTCACAGAATTTAAACAGGTGGTTTTATTCATCTTCGTAACTGTACCCTAGAAGCTGCTACAGGGACTCATCCTGGCTTCCCCCCACTCAATCTCTGAGGTTCTTAAGAGGAAAGAATAGTTAGTGGGGTGGAACAACCACAATGCCAAACTCTAAGAAGAAAGCACGGTATTCATGACAATCTAGAATCCATGTACTATTTGTACCTTAAAAATGAAAGCACAAGATAATAGGCTATAACTAAACTTAGCTGTAACTGAAATCCAGTAAGATTTTAAAAGACAACATATATTAATCCTAGCAAACTAGAATTAATGTCTGCTAACAGCAAGGTTATGTGTAATTACTTAATAAATACCTTTTCTGGAATAAATTCTCAACGGCAATTAAAAATTAAAGCAGAATTCTGGAATTTAAGGTTTCTAAAAGTCATTGTGAGATATGACAGTTCCTATTTATTCTCTACACGTTCTTCTACCAAACAGCAATGCTCCTTGCAGTCTTAAGCTTTGCTAGATATTACCCAAAGAGAACTTTGCCCCCTCATCTTAAAGAAACTAGCACACTAAAAACCCAAGCCAACTGATTTGTGATGGAATTTAAATAAAAAGGCAGTAGCAGAACAGGGCATCACAAAGAGAAGATGGCAGCATGGACAAGAGAGTTATCCAGAGAAATAAAAGTGTTTTCAAATATTTGTAAGATGTGATTGAAAAGATTAAGAGAAAATGAAAAACATTTCTGATAAAAATGCCGCATTGTTCAAATAAAAATCTACCTGCATTACTGTTTTAGGGAGCAGAATTTTTTGAATACTGTTTGTCCAAAAGATAACCTGTGTTTCTTAAGGTGAACTTAAATTAAAATGGAAAGGCTTCTTTAAGAAGTCAGGGTAACTCAACTTACTATATTTTTCACTTTCAATGGACTAGAAATTGAAAGATAATCTAGATGGGTAGTTTTACAGAAAAACAAATTTTAGAAGGCTGAGAATGTAGAAAAGGAGTATGTTCAAATGTGGGCAGAGGAAGTTTATAACCCTGTATGGCTGGGTCTTTTTAAAACTGAAGATACTACACTAGGTTCTTTTTTTTTTTTTTTTTTTTTTTTTTTTTACACTAGGTTCTTAAAAACAGTATATATTAATAAATTAATACCATTTTAATTTTAGAGAGAAAGCACAAACAGGGGAGGGGACAGAGAGAGCAGGCAAGCACGCACGAGCATATCTTAAGCAGGCTCCATGCTTCGTGCACAGCCCAACACAGAGCTTGCTCTCATAACTGTGAGATCATGACCTGAGCCGAAATCAACAGTTGGACACTTAACTGACTGAGCCACCCAAGTGCCCCTTAATACCATTTTCAAACCAGAAATTAATATGTAAATACTAATTACTGTGTTTTAAACACACAAATATAAATGCATGAGAAAATTGAATATCCCTTCTGGTAATATATGTTAAAATATTAAAAGTGTATACTACTCAACATAAATTCAAATCTACTGCATAGAACCCTGGCTCTCATTGCTTATTCTGAACCAAGGACAAAACTCATACGATTTTCATACCTTGCATACAAAACAGCTTGGTTCTCTAAAAAAATCAATAAGTCAAATATTTGACTGCTCTGTATGCTCTGATTAGAGAATTCACATCACTAAGGTCACAGTGTTCTACCTGCTTTTTCAAGTTTTTCACATTAACAGTCAATATCAGGGGTGAAATTTTCCTAGGTTTAAATGTCACTATCTGTTCTCATTGTAATGATGACAAAACCATAAATGTGATTCAGTAGTGTTTTTATACTGAGGGTGGTGAGAATTTGCCTGCTGTGAAAATACCAATAGTTCACCTTGCATGACATTTTCCCGTTTGAAAGTATCTGCTTTCACAGGCTGAAAGCTAATCTGCCAGGAGACATTGTACTCCTCAGCAACATAAAAAGGGTTCCAGAGGGAAACTCGGGCTCTGGATGGCCCTTCACTCAGGATGAGAAGTGAGTTAAATAGGCTTTTCACAGATTATCAGCAATAAATGTATGCCAAGATAACTGAAGTGGTAAAGATAATGAAATCACTACCTGACACCAGCCAGATATCCTAACATGTGATGCATTTCACCCTCAGGGAGAATTTGTTTCAGAGTTTGCTCAAACAAATACTGCAATAAGCCTGAAGTCAAAGTATGAGATATTGAATGAACTAAGTCAATCCAAAACAAATTAGAGAGAAAGTTACGTATTTTAATAAAAATAATACAAGCTTTGGCCCCGACACGCATGTAGAAATGGTTCTATAAACCCCTTCTGAAAAAGAAACCTGTGACTATGGCTATACCCTACCCACAGTTATCATTCAACAAGTGTGTGTTGTAAATATCAGTCAGGGCACTAAGTTGTAAGCAATATAGTCCAAAGGATAATTTAAGTAAAAAAATAAAAAATAAAAATAAAAATAAATATATATATACATATATATGTATATATATGTGTGTGTGTGTATATATATATATATATATATATATATATATATATATGATATATACTTCCAGAGAATACCCAGAGGGTCAGAAAATAATGATAGAAAATACTAATAAACATTACAATAAATATACCAGATACTGTTCTAAGAGTTCAACTCACCTAATCGTCACAACAACCCTGTGACATGTATCTATTATTTCTCCTCTTTACATTTGAGGAAACTGAGCCACAAGAGATTAACTTCCCCAAGCAAAGTTATAGCTAGTGGCAGAGCTGAGATGTGAACACAGCCAATCTCGTACCAGAGTCCACTCTCTAGGCTGCCTCAGAGCAAGACAAATACCATGATTTCACTCATATGTGAATTTAAAAAGCAAAACAGATGAATATAGGGAGAAAAAAACAGAGGCAAACCAGAAAACAGACTCTTTAAACTACAGAGAACACATTGAGGATTACTGGAGGGGAGGTGGTTGGGGGGATGGGCTAAGGGTGATGGGTATTAAGGAGGACACGTGTGATGAGCACTGGGTGATATACGTAAGTGATGAATCACGAAATTCTAAACCTGAAACTAATATTGCAGTATCTTAACGAACTGGAATTTAAATGAAAACTTGGGGGAAAGAAAGCAATAAATATAAAGAGAGCAAAAATGGGCATGATCTGCATTCTCGTGGAGCTTACAATACATAGGAGAAGGAACGAACTAATCAACCACACAAATAAATGACATTATAATAATGGCAAATGCTACAAAAGAAAGGTATATGGTACTGTAACTGTGTATAAGCAGAAGTGACCTTGTCAGCTGGGTCAGAAGAATGGTTCTTTTTAAGCGATGTTTGAGGGGAAGACCTGGAAGTGAGTAGCAGTTAGCTAACTGAAAAGAGGTTGAGAAGGCTAAGAACATTCCCCTAGGAAGGCAGAACAGCAAAGAGCATTTGTTAGAAGGTGGAGGAGGGACGGTAAAGTATCTTCCAAAATGAGAAGGTACTTTGAAACCAAAAAGTGAAGCACGCAGCTCCATCCAGTTTACAGTTTTATTGAGAGTAACTTACTGACAGCGGGGATCGATCAGGTAACGATCGGATGCTGCATGGCCATTCTCCGCAGAAGTCGGACCTTAGCCTACAGATTTTATAGAACAAGAAGATACATGGGAGGGCACTTCAGTAAGATCAAAGGGTCTGCATGCACCTGACTGACATCTAACATTTAATTAGATTTTGTGGCACCACCTATGCTTCGGGAAGGGGAGAGACTATGTTATCTTTACCAGTCTACAGAGGGCCAAAGCAAGCTCCCCCATCCCAGCCTTGGTGGGCATCTGTCTGTTAATCTCCAGGGGACCTGGAACACACAGCCCCAGGGGGGTCAGTGAGCGACCTGAACAAGATAGAAGGCTAAAGATGGAGTCAGTATTGTCAGCTGTCCTACAGCATTCCTGGCAGAGAGAAGAGCAAATATAAAGTGGACCCAGTGTCAGGTAGAAGCACGTGGCATTTTAGGAACTAAAAGAAGGCCACTGTGACTAGACAGGAAGAAGCAGGAACCATATTACAAGAGACGTACAAACCACGTAATGAATGCTGATCCAATCACAAGGCCAATGAGTTAAGACAACAGCCATCACATTTCTCTTCTTTAATCAGCCAACTAACCCACCCTATGACTGCTGGAATATCACCACCACCTGAAGGTGGGAACCTCTGTGTGAGGAAGATAGTGTACATGGGTTTAAGATACTGTTAACATCCAATGCTTAATGTACATTGTGAAGACCTGAACAGTTTGAAATCTATGAAGATGCTTTGAAAGATATTTGTTAGCACTTCTGCCCTCCATCTCCAAAAAAAAACAAACCACAAAGTGTTTTGAATCATAGAATCAAAGAAGGAATAAGTTAACGACACGAAGGACATCATCTGGCCTAATCTCCCTCATTTGCTAAGTTGAAGAAATCATGCTGGTCGTAAGAAAACTAGGTCCAAAACGCAGTCCTAGATTTACAATCCAATGCTCTTCCCACTAGTCGACTGCCACTCAGAAAATCCCATCTCTTTAATCTGTACAAAAGCCAGAACGGTCTCAACATGCTGCAAAAGCTGGCTCATTTCTCACTACTGAGCACAAGTTTGCCCTGATAGAAACAATACTAACACGCAACATAATGACCCAGAAACTGAAGAGTAGCAAATAGCTGGGGATGTCAGGCTGTATTGGTTTAACAGCTGTCAGCTTTCCTCCAAAGCAGTTAAATCCTGATTAACTGGAAACTTCCCCCTTTTTTTGTTAAAGACTCCACTTTCAAGAGAAATCAAATTATAAGCAAAGAACATCAGAGATTTTTTTGTTGTTAAAAATAATTATGAAAGGGAATACAAACTTCTACAGCATGCTGGGTGACACTCTGACATTAACTCAATCCTAGGGAAAAAGTCATGGTCACAATAGCAGCTCCAGGGATGTAGGGCTCTTTTAAGTGAAAAAGGACACACTCCTTCCAACACTGAGCTCTCCAGGTACAGCATCTGGCAGAGGCCAAAGTCTGGGCCACAGCAGGTCACAGATGAAAAAACTAGGAGAGTAAACTCCTGCACACTACCTGACAAAATCCTACACAAGTGTTGGGCCAGACATATGAAAAGATAATTTATAGTTTTGAAGACTGGTAACTAAGACGCTAGTTAATCTCTTTTTTTTTCTTTTTTTTTTTTCTTTAAATTTTAAGGGGCCCCCTCAATGGCTCAGTCAGTTAAGCGTCTCTTAATTTCAGCTCAGGTCATGATCTCACGGTTTGTGGGTTTCAGCCCCGCATAGGACTCCGCACACACTGTCAGTACAGAGCCTGCTTAGGATTCTCTCTCCCTCTCTCTGCCCGTCTCAAAATAAACCTGAAAGAGAGATAGAGAGAGAGAGAAATAGAGGGAGGGAAGGAGGGAGGGAGGGAGGGAGGGAGGGAGGGAGAGAGAGAGAGAGAGAGAGAGAGAGAGAGAGAAAGAAAGAAAGAAAGAAAGAAAGAAAGAAAGAAAGAAAGAAAGAAAGAAAGAAAGAAAGAAAGAAAGAAAGAAAGAAAAGAAGAAAAGAAAGAGAAAACTCAACAGCGCACCATGATATCTAATATTTCTCCTCTTCTAAAAGTTGACTTACACTGAATTCACCATTGGATTAAGATACCAAGCATGCTAAAAGCTCTTCTATACCACTCAGACATTCAGACACTCTGAAAATGCACTTGCACATCTGCCAGAAGCTTCTGTTGCCAGAAGTTGTCAGAGCGAGAATGATTTAGTACTAATTGCAGTGCCCTTGACAGTCTTGAACTACAAGGTTTATCCGTCTCAGTAAGATGGAGCAGGTGAGGTAGCATGTGAGGGCAGATGTAGGAAGCAGCACAATCTTCTCTGACAGCTAAACAACAAGACAATCAGTAACAGTGCTCATGTTTCTACTATGTCAGCAAAGCCACTTACTTACCAAGGTTTTGTGTAATGTTTTGCTGGCTTCCCAGATGACCCCCCTCCCCTTCCCACAAGTAATTTTCAAAACTATACTGCTGCATGAGCCTTCTCTGTTCCTCCTTTCTCTGATCCACATGGCTTAACTAAAACCTGACTTTTCCTTCTCTTTCATGGATCATATCATCCTCAAATACAGACTTTCAATGGTCTCACAATGAAATGAGAGATTTCTAGTTTCCTTGATTCTAATCCCACTGCAACAAGGTACATTTTTCTTATCTATGTCATTAATCAATAAAGTAGCTGACGAGAGAGTCACTCAACATTATGAGCCATTCAGTTGAGCTGGAACATTGCTCAGGTAAAATTCAGAATAAGAAGTCGTCAGGCTTCATAAAATTGATCTTACCCCAATAAAACTTGGTTAAGGAGTCCTTCTTCATTTTTCATAGGGAAAATCCAAAAGCAAGGAAAACACAGCTTAGAAGCAGTAATATAAAATTAATAATATTACTTTTGCAGTAAATCAAACCTATAGATTCAGAAGTTATACCTAGAAGTCAACCTTAAAGTTCAATTTAAAGGCATTTTTAAAAAGTAAAATCAAGCTGACACCTATAAGCAAGGCCTATCAAAAGACTTAAATCAGTAAACTCTTAAAAGGCACTCTTTAAAATGACAAGTTTAAAATCCAGTAGATATATTTAACCTGCTAAAGAAGACAGAACTTGACAAGCATTACAGAATAGTATCCTCCTGATGGTTTTCAGAAGTATTGTCATTTGTGAAATTGCACAGACTGTTCAATTCTCAAAGGAGAAGCTTACTGAGACTTGGGTGTATTCCTGAATACCTTAGAAAGCACCACAAAAGCCCATCAAAAACTATCACTAAATTCAACATTCCAACACATTTAACATGTTCCTAACTTTTCTATTGGTAGCAAGTGACCAGCAGCAAAAACAATTTTTCTAGACCCATCCTCTCTCTGATATCTAACAAGCTACTTTTAGATCTAATAATGAACAAAATATACTTTTTCTTTAAAAATAAGTTTGAGAAACAAAGCTCCCAGTTTGGAGACCAAAACAAAGCTGTTCAAACTGGTTTATATATTACTGTCCTCACCACATGGCATCAAAGGTACTAAGAAAAGCATGGAGAACAAGGCTGCAACAACCTTCTATACAAGTAAGTGAGAAAGGCGGGTTTCTGAGTGTCTGGAACGCTCATCTTCTGCCCTTTTCATCTGCGGGATGATTAATTTCACATGTCACCTTGGCTAGGCTATGGTGCCCAGTATGGTCAAACACTAATCTAGGTATTGTAATGAAGGTATGTTGGAGATGAAATTAATATTTACTATCAGCAGACTTTATGAAAAGGAGATTACCCTTGAAAACGTGGGTGAGCCTCATTCAATCAGTTGAAGGCCTTAAGACCAAAAATAAGTTTCCTGGAGAATCTCTGTCTCTCTCCATATTCTCTCCTATTGGGTCTGTTTCTCTAGAGAACCCAGACTGGTACAAACTGTTTGAAGTATTAGGCTCAGGAAATATTTGGAAAATCACTGGGGTAGAAAATCAAACAAAAAATAGACACCAATGAAAAAGTCTTCAGAGGGGTGCCTGGGCAGATCAGTCAGCTAAGCTCCAACTCTTGGTTTCAGCTCAGGTCATGATCTCACAGTTCATGAATTCAAGCCCCTCATCAGGCTCCATGCTGACAGTACAGAGTCTGCTTGGGATTCTCTCTCTCCCTCTCTCTCTCTGCTACCCCTTCCTTACTGGAGTGCTCACACACACACTCTTTCTCAAATAAACTTAAAAAAAAAAAAAAAGTCAGATAAAAATAAAACAGAATACTTTATACTTTTCCAAAACAGGCTAAGCTTTTTCCATCTCTGTACCCCTTTTAAGTGTGTTATTAAAAACATTTTTTAAAGTTTTTAAGTGATTGTTTGTTTTTGAGGCAGAACATGAGCAGGGAGGGGCAGAAAGAGGGAGACACAGAATCCAAAGCCGGTTCTATGCTGTCAGCCCAAAGCCCGATGCAGGGCTTGAACCCAAGAGCCGCGAGATCATGACCTGAGCCAAAGTCAGACACTTAACCAACTAAGCCACCCAGGTGCCCCTTAAAAACATTTTTAACTGAGGGGCACCTGGGTGGCTCAGTCAGTTAAGTGTTGGACTCTTGGTTTTGGCTCAGGTTGTGATCTCACGATTTCATGAGTTGAAGTCCCACGGTGGGCTCTACACTGGGAGTGTGGAGCCTGCTTGGGATTCTCTGCCCCTCCCCAACTCACGCTGTCTCCCTCTCTCAAAATAAATAAACTAAAAAAAACAAAACAAAACATTTCTAATGGAGAAAAAACGAAATGTAAATTATAAATGTGACAACTCTTTTTTTGAGTCATTCTGTCCAACTGAAAGGACATACTGTATATTGAAAGAATATATTGGATGTCACTTAAAAGATACTTTACTCAGAGATTTCACTAAGCATTAATTACCCATTGCTGTGTGATAAATAATTCTAAAATATATTGTCTCAGACAATTTCTGAGAGTTAGAAATTCAGATGTGCCCTAGCTAGATGGTCAAGTTGGTAGCAAGGGCTGCCATCACCTGAAGACTTGACTAGAGCTGAAGGGGCTAGAGATCTGTATCCAAGATGGTTCATTCACATTGACTAGTGGCCCCAATTCCTCCTAGCTAGTCACAGAAAGTGTGCATTCTTTCATATATGTACCTTTCCACAGGGCTGCATGAATGTCCTCCTAACATGGCAGCTCGTTTCTCTCATGGTCACATGAGCAATCCAAGAGCAAGAATATGAAGGATACCACAATTCCTATTATGAACTAGTCTTGTAAGTCACATGCATCACTTCTGCCACATTCCATCCAGTAAATAGCCACTTTCCACCTTTTGAAGGGAACAATATCAAAGAGTTTTTAGCCCTATTTTAGAACCACCATAAGGCATGAAACCATATTCTTGATTTGATCCTTGCCACAAGGTTGAGCTTTAACTGGTCTTAGTCTCTTCTCTCAGTTTTATCCTTATTGTCAAGATTGAGAATTAGTTTGTCTGTTTTTATCCTACATGTCTCTAAATGTGTAGACTACATACTTTTTCATTACTACTTGTGACCAGGATGCTTCATCTCATTTTTAATAGCAGCCAACACACACACTATTAGCATCATCTTATCTCTTCCCCCATGGGTACAAGTTCATTGTATATATATTCACAGATGTCTCTTCTTGAGCTATGGCAAATCATGGGTCACTGACAAGCTATTAAATTAACTCTTCTTAGTACCTGTGTAACAGGTAAACCTCCATGGACAAGGTTGGTGGTGGTAACAGTGGAGGTCCTTTATGCAACCTGACTATTCAACAGGCAGAAGAGTTTTTCTTTGAAGGGTTGGAGGTTTGGGAGGCATGCTATAGCGGGGCTGACTCAGCTCAGTTAAAAACCTAGTTGACTTATCACTGCGTAGAAACCCATCATTTGCAAAAAAGATTAGTTCTTTTTATTTTTTATTTCTTTTAATGTTTATTTATCCTTGAGAGATAGAGAGAGACAGAGCACAAGCAGCGAGGGGCAGAGAGAGACAGAGAATTAGAAGCAGGGTCCAGACTCTGAGTTGTCAGCACAGAGCCCGACGTGGGGCTCAAACCCACGGATCATGAGATCATGACCTGAGCCGAAGTCAGACACCTAACCAACTGAGCCACCCGGGCACCCCAAAAAAGATTAGTTCTAAGAGTACCCTGGACTCTCCTCAGAAGGAAACTCTTAAATTTGGGCTAAAAAGGCCCACTGGAGGCAAGCATTGTATTCAATCCCTTATCTCACAATTAACTCCAATTACTTAATTTCTTTTAGATAATCCTGTATTCAAACAACTCTGCTAACTGGGGAAGCAAGGTGGAAGAGAAAAGGAAGAGAAATGACACTTACTGAACTCTTCTCTCATATGTTGAGTGCTCTATTAAATATTTTACAAGTTATCCAATTTAATCCTCACATCAGAACTGTAAGGTAGGCCTTATTATTACCTCCATCATACAGAGAAGAAACCCAGTCTCAGGGAACTTAAATAACCTACCCCAAATCACACAACCAGAAGAGTTAACACGCAAGCCCAGTTTGTCTTAACTCCAAATTCCATTATGTAAAGTAAGCTTTTGTGGTAGCAACAAATCCAAAATCTCAGTGACCTACCACATCAAACATTGATTTTTTTGTTCCTATTAAATGAAAGATAAAGCTCTGCTCCATGTTGCAGGTCTACTCTACATGTCTTCTCATACAGGGATTCCAGCAGAAGGAGCTATTTCCTATCTGGAAAGAATTCAAGTCAGACCACACAAACCACATTTAAAGCTTCTGCTCAGAGTTGGATACATCATATCTACCCATGTTCCATTGACCAAAAAGTTACATGGGAGAGTACACTTTGGCTACCAGAGTTATTGGAAGTCACATGGCTAAGGATATGGATATGAATGCCTGTAAGATTTTTAAACTGTATCCTAAGAAAAGAGAGAATGTATTTCACGTAGGAAGAAAAGTAAAGTGAATAGCTCATAGCTAGAGGGGCCAACTGCAATAGTCATTGCTGTTGTCGTCCACTAAGATAACTGCAGTTCTCTTCCAGGGCACATTGAAGGAGTATAATTTCTCATCCCATTAATGTCATGGGTGGTGAGGTAACTTGGTCAATGAAGTATGAGCCAAAGTGATATGTCACTTCTGGGTGAAAGCGGTATAAGCTGGTGCATGATTGGCCTCTCTGTTTTCTGACAGTGCTTCAAAAAACGGCTGCAGCGTGGGTCCTGGAATGAAGACAATATGGGAGCTGCCAACCAATCCATGATGAACATATAGCATGAATAAGGAATTATGTGAATCATTTCTGTTACCTCAACAAAAATTAGCCTATTTTGGCTGGAATACAAGTCAAGTAGATTATTTCTTCCAGGAATGTAAAATAAGAAAGAGAAAGACCTAGGTGATGAGCAATAAACAAATGCCAAGGTTGAATCTAATATACTTTATGACAAGCCAAAACTAATTATGAGTAAGTAGAAGCTGGGAGACAAAAAAAGAGAAACCAAATAAATGATGAAGGTAGTATGCAGTTAGAATTCTAAAAATGGACCAGACACAAAGAAAGAAAGAGTCATATAAAAAAGAGATCATGTGGCTCATTAGTATATTGATGAGAGTTTCCAAACTCTGGAGCTGACTTAAACACTATAGCTTTCTGACCCTATTCAGGATGAAGGAATCATTACAATCCCCTGTTTTCTTAAAGAGCCCAAGTGAGTCTTCAGTGGGGGGGAAAAAAAGGGGGTGGGACAAAATAAGACCTATTAGGTGCTCTAATGCAATTATGGTAAGTCCAATTACAGAATAAAGATTCACTTTCTAATATAAACATTATTTTTTCTTCCTGTATCAATTTTACTTAAGGTAATGTTCACATATAATCAAAGATATTAAATATATAACTTATATAAACTCATCAAATATCTCCTACTAAATATCATCCAGATAAATTTCAGAAAAATAGATAATTAAGGCAAAAATAAGAAAATATTTTCCCAGAATCAAGAGACTAAAAAACAAAACAGAAAGAAGATCTCATCTTCCTAAAAACTGTTTTTATGTGTCAGGTTAAGAAGAGAAACAGATTGTTTTATACACACATGTTGATCATGTACAACCTCCCAAGGAGGTTTCCCAAGGAAAGCCTTAAAGCACATGAAAGTACCTACTATAATACTGGGCTCAGAACTAGAATTCAATAAATACTTGGTTGACTATCACATAAATCATTAGGGAAAGCAATTGCTTTATAAATCACTTAATACATGCATTCATACTTCAGATCCCAGACAAAAAGCTATTGGTGATAATCCCACTGATTGACTATCAGGCCAGATGCTGTAATTTAGATCTAAACTCCAAATAGAAATTAATATATTAAATTAGGCATATGATGGGTGAAACAGAATAGCTCAAGAGTATACAGAACTTTTTGTTTAAACACAAGCCAAGCCTCTTAAATCAAAATAGGAAGTACTTACTAAAAACCTACTTTACAGGTGGCACAATGCTAAGATTTTTCAAAGGGAAGAAGTAAAAATCATTCAAAAATCTTTTATAAACTATGGTATAGTATCTACTGAAGCACTAAAGTTATTAGTAAGTTCAAACAGTTAATTGTCCAAGTGGACAACAAAGTACATGAAATAAGTTTCCGACACGTTTGGGAACTAGACAATGAAAAGAGCTAATAACCAAAAAGTTGTAGTGGTAGTTTCAGCTGCATTTTGCAAATCAATAAATTTAAAGTTGCTAACTTATTGAAAGTGCTATTATAATCTGTACGCTTGCCTATTACTTAAATCTTGTTTTTGTGTTTAATTCAGCTAGGATGATGGACAGATAGGAAAGCAACAAAATTTATACTTAATTGGTTTTTAAAAGATTGGATAAATTTTCACCTTTAAGTGACAGGCTCTCTAAAATGACAAGTAATGTGGCAGGTAAAAGTAAATGAAACAAAACCGAATTACCCTTGTCATCAATCTTGTTCCTTTGTGTAGTAAATCTAGTTTGGGAATGACACATTCTGAATTTTACTATTCAAGCACTAAATGAATCTGTCTCTTTCACAATGATAGTTTCAGCACAGCAGTGATACATATCCTCATTTTAATTAACCTAATGGTCTATTCACCGATCATACTTGGAGGTCTATTTCATTACCTTAAATTAACATTTTCTTTTCATTAAAGTTACAGATAATAAAAAAAAGACATTGCTTTCATGTGTGGTTTACAACACATTTAATCTATAGTACTCCTTTGCTTAGCGATTACAAGCACTTAAATGCTCTCTGAAAAGCACTTAGAACCACTAGCAGCCCCATGATTTATTTACTCCTTTGTAGGGAGGACCATTAATAAGGAGAATAAAAAATGCAGTATTTCAAGAATAAAAATATCTATTCATTAGCTCAATGAAAGCAATTCTAAGAAAGGTGTTGATTGATCACATTTTAAAAGGTGTGATGGTTCTCCTAAGTAAATGGGTTTGTATTTACATAAAATAATTGAATAATCCTAACTGACACATTTTGTCATTTTATTCTCCTTGCAATTAGAAGATTTAGTTTCTGAAGTTTAAAGTCAAACACAAGAACAACAAGGTAACTTTAATTGTTCAAGAAGACTTTTTAATGTGAACGCTTGACAATTTAATGAGAAATTATTTGATCATAATTTTTTTTTTAATTTTAGAGAGAGAGCACACATGCTTGAATGGGGGGGGAGGGAGAGAGGGAGGGAGGGGGAGGGGGAGAGAGAGAGAGAGAGAGAGAGAGAATGAATGAGAATATCAAGCAGGCTCTACGCTCAGTGCAGAGCCCCACTCAGGGCTTGATCCCATGACCCTGGGATCATGATCTGAGCTGAAATCAAGAGTTGGACACCCAACCAACTGAGCCACCCAGGTGCTTCTTGATCATAGTTTTTCGATACAAACTCAGCACCTAAAACTAAAATGTCAACTTTGGATAGAAATTTACATGTGTATCAGCCGATTATTTTTTACTTTCCAAATTAATCCCTGTTGATCAAAATGAAAACATAAACCTCAATTTGATTTAAAGATGGTTTAAATTTTTTTCATATCATCCCAAGTATAAAACACATCCTCAACAGTGTTAACTGTCAGACAAAAATGTATTCCTTTGAACTCTTCCTCTTCCCATCCAATTCCCAGACTATATCAGAATTTACTCTCAAAAACTATGCTAATGCCTCAAAGAATCCGTAAATTATAAATGAACATTCTATTATCATTACATGGTATTATGAACTCTTGTTGATATGAAAATATATCTCTTAAAAGTGATCGGATTTCCAGTTAATCTATTTTGATTCAAATATATTGCCAGAAACACATTTTAGTTAGTGTTAAATTTTTCTATACAAATTTCTATATAGCATTATCTTAATAAAATAGTTTTGGAAGTATGCACCTTAGAAAGTGCTTGCTACACATTAAAAAAAATACATTTAAAAAATGGGGGGTGCCTGGGTGGCTCAGTCACCCGACTTCAGCTCAGGTCATGATCTTGTGGTTCAGGGGTTCAAGCCCCACATCAGGCTCTGTGCTGACAGCTCAGAGCCTGGAGCTTGCTTCAGATTCTCTCTCTCTCTCTCTCTCTCTCTCTCTCTCTCTCTCTCTCTCTGTTCCTCCCCCACTTACCCTCTGTCCTCTCTCTCAGAAAAACAAACATTAAAAAAAAAAAAAGTGGTTGCTATACAAAGACAGAAGTTTTTCATTCTTTCAAATTTCTTTCAGAAAACTGAATGATGATTTGGTTATTGCACCTTCCAGAAGTAACTGAAACAAACAGTAAATAAACACTTCAAGATGAACTATCTCCAAAGTTAGCCTTGGAAGCCTGGGAATATTTTTGCTGTCAATTAGGATAACGTCAAAAACAAAAGGTTATGGATTCCAAATATTTTTCTTCAGTGATTAATATAGATGGTCCCAAACTTATGATGGCTTGACTTAAAATTTTTTTTACTTTACTGTGAAAAGGGATAAGCATTCAGTAGAAACCATACTTAGAATTTTGAAATTTTATCTTTTCCTGGGCTAGTGATATGTGATATGATACTTTCATATGCTGGGCAGTGGCAGCGAGCTGCAGCTTCCAGTCAGCCACATGATCAAGAGAATGAACAACCAATACACTTAACAACCATTCTGTACCTGTAGTAGGTAAAGCCAGCAGCAGGTGCAGCCTAGTGAACAAGCAATTGGTAGACTGGTGGGTAAACCAGGATAACATACAGAAATGGAGATGGCCAGCTGAGTCTGGACTCCTCTTAAGGGGAAGGTAAACAGATCCCATTCCCAATATCTACTCCAGGAAAATAGCAAAGTCCTATGCAGAAATTTAAAGTTCAAGGGCTGCTTAATCAACAACCCTGGACCCAGTCCAGGATAATGGACTGGATATTAATTAATCCTGAATAGATATTCTTGACGGTTCTCACCTACCCACTTCATTGCCTGTGCCTAACAAAGCAGCCTCTTTATAAACCCAAACAAGAGACTGTATTCTATTTCTTCTGTTTCTAGGAACTGAGACATTTCACCATTCACTTAACAATGTTCTATTACTTACCTTTCAGACATTGTACTTTCAAACATATTTTCGTGAAAGTAAAGAGTGAAATTTCCTCTATCTTAAACTCCATTTTGTCTCTCCTCTAGCTTAAATAGTTGCTATCCATTTTATATGAGTTAGAGCTACTCTACAAAATTAAGATTGGCACTGCAACTTAAAACTTAAGAGCACTGGCAAAGAAAGAAGATATAAATAATTCAACATTTTTTAATACTTGCATTTAAAAAACAAAACTCTGGGGGCACCTGGGTGGCTCAGTCGGTTAAGCATCCAATTCTTGGTTTGGGCTCAGGTCATGATCTCACGGTTCCTGAGTTCGAGCCCCGTGTCAGGCTCTGCCTTGACAGCTGCAGAGCCTACTTGGGATTCCCTGTCTCCCTCTCTTTCTGCCCCTCCTGCACTGTGTCTGTCTGTCTGTCTGTCTGTCTGTCTCTCTCTCTCTCTCTCAAAAATAAATAATAAACATTTAAAAAAATAGAATGAAAAATCTTTTTAAATACCCCCACCACTGCCCCTCCCTGCTCACAAAATTCTTTTCTTAAAGATATTTTTAATGAATAAACACATTACCCTAAATGTTATGAAAGCCGAAGTTACAATCACTGTTCCATGAGAATTACTTTACCTTGTCGTGCCTGTGCTGTTCTAGATGAAATTCATCTCAGCCCCATCTGCAAGGGTATGTCTGAATTAACCTCAGCCAATCAGCATAATTTCATTCCCTTGCTACAATCTTTGATTCAGGAATAAATACATGACCTGAATTGCTCCAATCAGCAAAAAACCAAAATGTTAATACTCTTTCCCTCTGGCCCATGTGGTATATACGGATGCAAAGCCTGAAACAACTGCAGCCATTTTGTTGCCACAAAGGAAGCTACCCAAAGTCAAAGCTGATACAGAGAGAACAGAGCCAAGAGAATCACAAAGAAATGGAGCCAGAAGCTGCCAGGCCTAAAGTCCACCCTGATTCTGAATTTTGTTAGTTGTATGAACAGATACATTCACCTGCAGCTAAAAAGAAATGTCACTCATCATTCTGAGGCACGAAAAAGAGTAAGACCACAGGTTTAGGAACAGAAAGGAGGCTTCTATCCTCATTAGGATGCTGAAGTTTTATGAGAGGCATTTTCAGATACAATGCTGGCTAGAGCTACAATTTCTGACCCAGTGCCTGGGTCTAAGGTGGTGAATACCAAGAAATGGCTTTGTGTGTCAGCACGTGCTGAAGAAGCTGGAACTAAAGAGCTGGAAAGACACTGGCTGAGCCACCCTCCATCCTTAGAAATAAATTCTAGACCATCAGTGACAGTACATATACCCAATACTGTTGGGGATTAGGCTGCTGCCAGAACAACGTTCTCTCTCCTGAAGGAAGATTGCACCAGGCTGCAAGGAACACAAGCCTCTTGGTAATCTTCTTCATGCTTCCATTCTATGAAAATAGTCACCAAGACCAACCTGCCCTTTCCTTTCCATCTTGCTCTCCTTTTTGTTTCCAGCATGCAGGAGTCAGCACAGTGGCTGAGGTGAGTAAGGACGCAGCAGTGAGAAAGGGGTTGGAGTCTATGCAGAGGCCCAGACCAGTCAGGGCACTGGCAGAGGTGGCCGAGAAGTGGTAAGCCACAAACACAGCAAGGCAATTGGGAGATCTACGTACAGCAAATTATTTTTGATTGAGCACATAAAAAAATATATCAAGAATAAAAGGTGCTGTGTTTCTCACTGCCAGAGAAAGTTTTTAAAAAGAACTCCAAGACGCTGGGTGTGAATTAAAGGTATCATTATGTAGCCATGATTTTATTATACACACCCACACAGACAGAGATAAAAATATTTACAATGTGTGTATATGTGCATCTGAGGGGAGTGTGTATATATGCATGTATCTTCTAATTCTGTCCCCAGATAACATCTCATTTTCTTCAGTTACGAAAATAAAGGAATACCCTAGAGTCATCCTGAATCCCTTCCAGCATCAAATGTTGGCAAACACAAAGACACCCACTTTTCTGCAATCTGCAAAACAAAAATACCACTTCAAAAAGACATGCGTCATGACAGTTAGAAATTATATATCTAACAGGAGAAAGCAGAATTATCAATTACATCTACCACACAACACAATAAGAAGTCACACATCATAAATGATCACTCTCTAGATGCTGTTAGTTAGCACTCACAGAAACTTTCACCTCAGCAAATGATTTTTCTCATTGCTAGAAAGACACA
Source organism: Neofelis nebulosa (assembly GCF_028018385.1). Lineage (NCBI taxonomy): Eukaryota > Metazoa > Chordata > Mammalia > Carnivora > Felidae > Neofelis > Neofelis nebulosa. The sequence goes on along the minus strand of NC_080787.1, from coordinate 58,230,958 downwards.
CAACACAAACATTACCCTGCTTTAAAAAAAGGGGCAGGGAGGACTATCACTGACAAGAGGCTACCACTCTATTTCACTTCCACTTTACACTAGAGATGAAATTTTAAATATTTAAAAACCAAACTGCGTAGCATGCAGAGAGGAGGCAAGCAAAAGCAATTAGAATTGTGAAATACTCATTTTAGCTTTTGCTTATAACCTTGATAAATGCATCAATCAAATTGTTAACTTTTCTGTTAAAACTAAAGTGCAAAATGCCCTTGCAAAATGAGCATGTATCTATTAAGTCTTCTACTCTTTTTTTACAATGTTGCCACTCGCACAAGTAATAGGAAGAAGTTTAACATTCAACACCCATAACACCAGAATTCTTACTCTGCTTAGTGATTAGATTATTCTAGGAAATACACATTTAAGTCCTTGCCTACCATATAATTAGATGGGATTATATATAGTCACTACTCCCAAACAATATCAATAACTTTTTAAATACATGAATGAATTAACCCAAATTCAATTTAAATTAACCTTTAACAGTACCAGCAAGTGAAATCATTACACTGATGGCAGAATCAATACGACACCACTTAAATTAAAAGAGGTAACAAAAATCAGCAAGGAACTACACCAAGTTTGCCTCCCTAGAGAAAAAAAATGCTTCCTGATCATAATTCTCTGGCTCTCTGGGAATTTACATGTGCTACTTTTCGTAGTTTTTTACCTTCTTGATGTCTTCAATTCTGACCATATTCTCATCTAAACTCCTACAGCATTTACTCTATTAAGCACTCATTTAATACTCTGTATAACATTCTGTGTTATGAGTTCTTTAAAAAATAATACTCAGCACAGCCACTGTAGAAAACAGTATGGGGGTTCCTTAAAAAATTAAAAATAAAAAAACCACAGAATCTAATAATCCCATTACTGGGTATTTACTAGGGAAAATGAAAACATGAACTCAAAAAAATATAGGCACCTCTATGTTTATTGCAGCATTATTTACAATAGTCAAGACATGGAAGCAACCTAAGTGTCCATCAAAAGACGAATGGATAAAGAAGATATGGTATATTTATACAATCAAGTATTACACAGCCATAAAACAGGATGAGTTCACACCATTTGAGACAATGTGGATGGACCTAGAGGGTATTTTCCTAAGTGAAATAAGTCAGATTGAGAAAGACAAATACTATAGGTTCCTGCTCATAAAAGAAATCTAAAAAGATGAATATACAAAAAGCAGAATCAGACCTCTAAATACAGAAAACTGATGGCTGCCAGAGGAAAGAGGAGTGGGGATTGGGCAAAATGGGTAAGGGAAGAGGGAGATACAGGCCTCTAGTTATGGAATAAACACATCACAGGAAAAAAAAAAGAGCATAAGGAATACAGTAATATTATGACAGTGATGAAATGGGATAGAGTAGATATACTTGTGGTGAACACAAAGTAATGTATAAACTTGTCAAATTACTAAGTTGTACACCTGAAACTAATGTAAAACTGTGTGTCAACTATAAATTTAAAAAATAATTTTAAAAATTAAAAATAATATTCAGTCTTTTCAGCTAGAGCTTAAGCCCTTCAAGAGTAAGGACCATAATTTTTGTAGTTTGAATATCCTGCACAGAGTTAGCAAAATAATGGTCACACAATAAATATTAAACAAGAATTTTAGTTTTCTAAGTGCTAATGTTTCACAATTATGCATGGATGACAGCACTGTATCAAAAAAAACTAAACATGGATTTTAGTTCTCATTCTGTCCACAATAGCCAATGAGTCACTTAACCTCACTGGGACTCAGGTTCCTCATCCATATAGAGATGACCTCTAAAGTCCTCAGGTCCAAGCATCTAAGACTCTATTCACAGTTAAAACTAAGTTTACTTAGTATTATCAGTGGAATTACATGGCTGTCATCTACATTTTTAAGACTTTTTAAAACAACTTTTTAAAAATATTTATGTATTTTGAGAGAGAGAGAGTGAGCGAGTGAGCAGGGGAGGGGCAGAGAGAGAGAGAAAGAGAGAGAGAGAATCCCAAGAAGGCTCCACGCTGTCAGCGCAGAGCCTAACATGGGGCTCAATCTCACAAATCAGGAGATCATGACCTAAATCGAAATCAAGAGTCGGACACTTAACCAACTGAGCCACCCAGGCACCCCTAAACAATTTTTATTTCTCATGACAGAGCTGCATCTCACAAATGAATCAAAATATAAAATAACTCAGTAAGTCAACTGTTCAAATTTAATTGAATCATGGCTCTACTAAGAGATTCATTCTACTCAACTGTGAAACAAACGTAAAGCCCTAGAACATGAATGATTCAACAATACCTAAGCTTTTCCACCAGTTTGTAGAGAAGCACCTGCATTACAGCCCAGGAGGAGACAAGATGTTCCCTATAACATGAAATGTATTTGGTTTTTTACATCAACCACTATCAAAGTAAAAGTTCTTTTACTAATCAATTCTTTTTTTCCTAATCTGTTTCCCTTCGTTTTCCTCTTTGTAAAAGCAATCATCATGTCCCTTCTGTTTTTTCCTTTTCCTCATGTCATAAAAAGTATCTAAAACATGGAAAACATCTAGACCCATCTTTTTAACATTAAATGGGGAGGGCAAAGGTACCTAATGCAACTCATTGTGTACTCTTGATTAAAGTCCCAGACTGACTGATGTCACTTGTTAACTTGTAGATTTTTATTCAACTGAGATGCAAAATCTCTGGATTGATGGCTCGGTTAGGCATTAACCAATTTTCTATCTAACCCAGAAACACTTCTTTGTTCAACTGCTCACATGTGCCTAACTTATCAAATGCTCTTTGAACCAGACATAACATTGTACTGATTTCCTTATTAATTTCAGGAGTTAAATAACATTAAATTTTTGTCACAGGTTCATTTCACATTTACCTGAGTGATGATTTTACCTTTTTGAAAATTATCCTTCAACACGAATAAAAACAGAAACCAAGTCTGTACAGAATTATGATGGGTCTGTTTACGCAACCACCATTTGTTAGTGACTGCTTAAATTAAACAAAATACTGATGAAAATCAAAATGATTTACATGTTATCAGATATTATTGTGTCCCTTATAAGAATCACTATTTTCATTCAGTATGAAAAAAAGAATTAATATACTGGTTGATTTTCTCCTGTTGGGTTCATTACAATTTCTCTGGTAAGCTCAGAAAAGCTAAGGGGAAAAAAAAGATGCTGACCATTAAGTTTGGCAAAATCAAAACCTCAGAGCTCTGGCAGCTGGCAAGGGGTTCTCTTCTGGATTGGGCTTCTCTTCAAATTATGCTTGGGAATGAAAGAGCACATAGAAATGTGAAAACTCCTTACAAGCACATGGGTTAATGAGCAGTGGGACCTATGCAGCTACAATCAGTACAGTATCACTGACTCTTATTAAATGACAAAACACATTTGACGTCAGCAAACAATATAAACAGCAGCCTATAATTTCAGTCACTTTCACAGAGATGCTAAGTCTGGGATGTAGACATTTCTTGGAGTTAGGCTCAATGAGAGGCTGTGATGCTGTTTATGCCAAACCAGCACGATTTCTGTTCTGCTACGTTTATTTTGCACAAGGGTATTATTCGAATTTTGCTGTTAAACGGCAAGTACAAAGGTCTTACTTGAAGATTTTTCTGTGGGAATTTCTAGAAGGAAAAGATTTAGACAAAGGGAGCTTTATAGAGAATGAACAAATAAGGCTACTGGGAAGCAATTTAATTTGGTCAAGAAATACAGTTACTGTAAAACCTTGTTAGTTGATGGAATCATTCAAGGTGTTGCCTGTCAAAAGTCAAAGTTATTCTCTGAATGACAGGTGACTTCATGAAGAGTGGATTAGTCAGAATACTGGATTTCCTGCAACCAGAGAAAACTCTTGAGTCAAGGGCAAGCAGGATTGTATGCATATGCTTCAAAGTAAATCAGCTGTCTACAAACAACTACAATTGCTTTTTCAAAAGAGAAAATTAAAGGGGAATATGATCCCAACCAAGTACTAATATCTAACTCCTTTTCTTACATTTCTCTCTTGCTGTCAAAAAATAATCAATACTCTTTACACAATCCTTGTAGGAGTCTTACTTAGAAGGTTCTCCTAAACATAAAACACAATTTAAACAACAAAAAGTAATGGAAAGCTATTTACCAGAATGTAAATTGTGGCTACTTCTATGTGATGACTTCTAAGTTACTTAATTTTCTTACTGGCAATGTTCTGTATTTTCTTAAATTTCCAAAGGGAACATGTAAAAGCATACAGGCAAATACATAAACATATGCATATATATGTGTAATTTCAAATATTTTTAAATGAACCATGATCATTCAAAAGTCTTCTGCTTTAAAATAATTTAGAAAATAATCTTGAATTTGAAAATAATAATCAAATTATTAGTTTCAAAACAACACTTCAAAAAATTTCAACTACCCTGTCTGATACATGAAAACTAAATTGTTGACATCCGCATTAAACATATTTTACATAATCCAGGGCGCTTGGGTGGCACAGTAGGTTGAGCGACTGGCTTTGGCTCATATCATGATCTTGAGCCCCACATGTCAGGCTCTGTGCTGACAGCTCAGAGCCTGGAGCCAGCTTCGGATTTTGTGTCTCCCTCCCTCTCGCTCTTCCCCTCCTCTGCTTACATGTTCATTCTCTCTCTCTCTCTCTCTCTCTCTCTCTCTCTCTCTCTCTCAAAAGAAAAGCATTAAAAAATTTTTATTTTAAAACATATTTTACATAATTCTAAAAGCAAATGAAGTAACAAAATTTATATATTTTCACAAAAATAACAAAGCCTCTGTCCTCAACATTCATGGCAGTCTAACTAACCCTGTCAACATAAGAGAAAGGCAATAAAATAGTTCAGACTACTTACCAGGATAGGGAGACTCTCTGAAAAAAAGTCTGCCCAGTTTAGATACACACACACACACACACACACACACACACACACACACACACAAAGTTAAAACAAAAATGTAATTTTTTCCATACAATACTGTCAACTCTGCTCAGAAGGAAAAATACTAGGGGCACCTGGGTAGCTCAGTCGGTTAAGCGTCTGACTCTTGGTTTCTGCTCAAGTCATGATCTCACAGTTCGTGAGTTCGAGCCCACGATGGGCTCTGCACTGTCAGTGCAGAGCCTGTTTTGGACTCTCTGTCTCCCTCTCTCTTTGCCCCTACGTCACTCCTGCACATGCTCTCTTGCTCACTCTCTCTCTCTCTCAAAAATAAATATTTTTAAAAAAGACAAAATACTAAACATTAAAAAAAAAAAGACAAAATACCTAAAACCTTCAACACCTATCTCTCTAAAGTCAAAGTAATCACAGCTAATTTTTTTTAAAAATCAAAAAGACTTTGATGTAAACCATATCACAAATTTGAGTTCTGGCTGCTGAACTCCCTTAAAAAAAAAAAACAAAAAACAACCTAAGTGATTCTTTTTTTATGCTTTTAAGTAATCTCCACATCCAACATAAGACTCGAATTCACAACAACCCCAAGATCAAGAGTCTCACGTTCCAATGACTGAGGCAGCCAGGAGCCCCAACTAAGTGATTGCTATCCTAAGATGCAACATCTCCTTAAAAAGCTCTAAAGCAAGATACAGAGTTCATTAACATGGGGAATAAACCTAAAAGAGCCAGGGACCACCCTACCTTGGAAATAGTATAGCTTTCTGCTCATATAAACAAGCACTGCCTTTAAACAGACCCCATAAAATTCTCCAAGTTTCAGAAATGATCATTCTAAACTAATCTCTCAAGGAACTTTTAAATGTATTTCATATTCCTTCATGCTTGAGGTAATACAACTTCTATGCACCAACACCCAAAATTAGTATGATTTCTGAATATCTTAATTTTAACATATGCTCACACTCATCAAGCTCAAAGAGAGCTACAACAGCAGGCAAGTCTTGCTTGGTAATTCTAGAGGCCATCACCTCTTCACTGGAGTTGTAAGAGCCAGTAAAACACTTCCCATATTATTTTCAACTACAATTTTCCTTCTCTTGGTTTCCCTTCAAACAGTCCCTATAATTCAAGAGTATTGCAACCGAGGCCCAAACAATAACCCTTCCTTGAAGGGTATTTTGTTTCAAAGCAGTAAGCTTGTAAAGTTTAACTTTTCAAAGGGAAAAACTTTAGTTACTGATACACTACTAAAAGGGGAATCTTGCATTTTTTGAGGTTTTAGAAAAAATCTTAAAGAGTAAATCATATATTTGAGAAAAATAACTAATGGACTTTTATCAATTTAGGCAAAAGACTACATTTTAAAAATTCTAAAACTGAAAACAGACTTTTAAAAATCACTTTTAAAAATGCTATTAGGAAAATATTTAACGAATTCTTCTAGTGACAAACACCACTTAAATAGGGAGTATATTTTTTTTTAATTTTTTTTTTCAACGTTTTTTATTTATTTTTGGGACAGAGAGAGACAGAGCATGAACGGGGGAGGGGCAGAGAGAGAGGGAGACACAGAATCGGAAACAGACTCCAGGCTCCGAGCCATCAGCCCAGAGCCCGACGCGGGGCTCGAACTCACGGACCGCGAGATCGTGACCTGGCTGAAGTCGGACGCTTAACCGACTGCGCCACCCAGGTGCCCCGGGAGTATATTTAAAAATTCTTCCCAAGATCTGTTAGTTGCTAATGTATAGATCGTCTCTCTTTCAATCACTTTATCTCATAGAATTCTATAATAAAAACAGAATCTGGGGGGCGCCTGGGTGGCTCAGTCGGTTGAGCAGCCGACTTCGGCTCAGGTCATGATCTCACAGTTTGTGAGTTCGAGCCCCGCGTCAGGCTCTGGGCTGATGGCTCGGAGCCTGGAGCCTGCTTCTGATCCTGCGTCTCCCTCTCTCTGTCCCTTCCCCATTCATGCTCTGTCTCTCTCTGTCTCTCAAAAATGAATAAATGTTAAAAAAAATTAAAAAAAAAAAAAAAAAAAAACAGAATCTGGGTCTTAATCCTCCCCTCCATAAAATTTTATCACCTATGCCACTCTACCTCTGCTAGGCAAAGGGTATGAAAGAAAGCTTGAGCAACAGTACATTAGAGTCAACCAGATGAAAAGAGAGTAACTAAAGACAGAGTGAATAAAGGTGGGGGAATATAATGATAGCATCCCAAAACTTGACGAGAAGAGAAGAAGAAAAAAGAAAAAAGCAAAGCAAACAACTGGTAGCACTTTCAATTTCAAAACCAGTGCACACCATAACTTTTGTTAGGAATGTACACAGCCACAAGATTCCCAGGACTTGTGAAATTCAATTAAATATAAGAAAAAAATCTCTGGGGAAAATGTCCTAATTTTATTCTTTCACTCAAATTCTTGGCCAATAGTAAAGTAAATCTGTTCATCATAACAAAAAATAAGGGCTAAACCTTTACATGAAATGTACTGCACAGAAATATATTTCATTACAGGTCCTTTGCACATCAACATTCAGGCCTAATGCACAACTCAAAGGCCCTAAGGGCTGGGTAAGCAGCATCCAATCTAAGACAAGTCAGTCTGTATTTCACTCATAAACACTCCCCAGCGGTCAGCACTACCAACGGGAATCCAACTCATTATTGCTTATAAGTTTTGTGATTCTAAAAAAGTTGAAAATCACATTTTCTCAAGACAAATGATCAAACATTTAAATAGGAGTTTTTCTCTCATGATTAACGACATCTGCAGCTCACAAAGGGCGACAACTGACAAATCACATTATGCTCTGGAAGAGACCTAGGGACCTTATAAGGATTTATAAGATATGATGTAGTTTTTTCATACCTTTACTCATTCAAATCCTCTTTGTCCAAAATAAAGCTGTCCCCACAGCTCTTAAAAATTACAACCCAGTCAATACCACCGTTGGCAAACACCAGCAAAGGCTCTGAGATCAAATATTAGCCTCCTCATTGTAATACATGAAAACGGAGGGGGTGAATCCAAGGAAAAGACATGTAAAGAGAAGATAGGGACAGAACAAAAGAATGAGATGGGAGAAGTACTGAAAACTAACAAGCTGAACTTAGAACTAATTTTATTAATAAAAAGAGGATGGCATAGTTTTCCTAGACTCTGAATGTAATTGCCAACTGCTGACAAGAAGAATCAATCAGCAGCTCCAGAGAATTATAAATGATCAGTCACTACACTCAAGAAAAATAAAGCCTGCTGATGAATTAAAAGAAAAAAACCCAAGAAACAATAGAAGCAATGTCTAGTCACACAAAGGTGGAAGCAATTAAAGATATCCGAGTCAGAATGGACACAAGTTTAATCAATCAGCATTAAAAGAATGTTTAAAAGAAACTTTATGTGAAATACAGCTTGATAGTGGTACAGAAGAAATGCATTACAATCCATGATGTTCACTAAATATTGGAACAGATTACCATGACAGGTTGTGAAACTGTCTTTCTTAAACACTTTTGAAAATAAGAACAGAACAGTTTAAATGCAGGCCTCTCCATAGTCAGAAGACATAAAAAAGGGCCCCTGTTGGCATTCAGATTCCCCCGTAACCCCTATAACATCATTTACTAAAGACACACAGTTTACAGTGATAGTTACTGAGTAACTCTCAATGATCCACAATAACGGGGACCAGAAGTTTCACGTCAAAAGAACTTTGCCCTTCCTCTGTTGTATCTAATTCTGAAGACAATAACACAACAAATTAACATGGAGATAAAGTACTGTTATATTGTTATACTCTCCTACACAGAGGACTTAATAAAGGAAAGGAAAAGGAAAACTCATTTTGTAGGAGTTGTGTCAATGGGATGCAAAGTAAAGGACTAGTATATCTAGCATTAAGATTCGTTAAGCATTAATCACCCTTATTTACAAAAAATACTGAACTTGGGAGGATAGATGGAGTCTGGAAATTTTCAAAGGAAGTTGGGAGTAGGCACTGTCTTGAAGTGAAGAAAAATGAACAGGTAGATGGCCTCAATGTAGCAATAAATAAGAAGGTGGACAAAGACAACAACTGGAGGAAAAGTTCAGCCAAGCAAGTCAGACCAGCTCATTAAGTGCTAGAAAAAAAAGGATCTGAAGCTCAATAAAGTTCTTCAGTCTCTTCAATAGGATTCTTGGAAGCAGAAGCCCATACTTCAGAAACATATTTTTACAATGTTTGTCCCTTAAGTATTTGTTTTCTCCTTACTTTCCAAAGTTCTGTTGGAACTATCAGGCTGTCTTAACAGGGCTAGTTCAGTGTAAGCACAGTTTAGGCTGGAGGTTAAAAGGGGAGAGAGTAATTCCATTGACAGAAGGGAGTCCCAGAACAAGGACAGCAAGAAAAGGGCACAAATGGTCACACCTTTGAAATCATGTCCTTCCTCCACAGTCCCTATTCAAGCCTCAGCAAATTCTGTGACACTGACAGAAACCCAGTCTCTGTCAACAGTTTTCATCTCCTCCACAGTCCAGCCTCTTACCAAAATACTGAAAAAGTCAGAGAACTCAATGGTTTTCAAATTATTTTTTTCCCCATATCTGGTTCTCAGATTTCAGTGTGCTTATGAATCATCAAGGGTCTGTCCATTGAGGTTTTGATTCCATGAGGTCAGAGCAGAGACTCAGGAATCTAGTATTTTAAAAAGTACACCACACTTGCAGAAATACAAGCTGATGGAGAAAAGTATTTAAATGGCTGAAGGTAAGCAATGAAAAGAAAAATTAAATCAAAGGATTAAAAGAATATTTGCCTTAAAGAGGTTAGAGTGGGAGAGAGCCAAAGCATAAGAGACTCTTAAAAACTGAGAACAAACTGAGGGCTGATGGGGGGTGGGAGGGTGGGGAGGGTGGGTGATGGGCATTGAGGAGGGCACCTGTTGGGATGAGCACTGGGTGATGTATGGAAACCAATTTGACAATAAATTTCATATATTAAAACAAATAAATAAATAAATATAAATAAATAAATAAATAAATAAAAGAATATTTGCCTCAATTAACTTATTACTCAATAACTAAAATTAATTGTACTATATGGGTAACCTGCATGTTACTTGAAAAATGTACCTCCTTGGCTGGGGTTCAACCCTCGTATCTCATATGAACAGCATCACTTGAAAGCTATTGCTAATTACAGAAAGAGGTGGGGTTTCAGGGCAAATTCTCATGAAATTTTTTCAACCTTCATCTGAGCACAGTTGCTTTCAATAACAGAGGCTACTATCTTGTGACTGGAGGAGCTTCAATAAAGTATTAGAAAAGCAAGCCATACTAATTATATTAAGCATTTACAGTATGCAAGGCACTGTACTAAGTGCTTTACATGTATTAGCCCAACAACCCTATGAGATAGGCCTTATTGTTATCCCCATTTACAGATAGGAAAATTAGGGCACAGAGAAGTTACTTGCTTCCACAACTAGTAAATAGAGAAAACAGAATCCAAACCCAAGTCTCTCTAGATATGCCACATAAAAGACTCAATCCAGGCTGTAGGGAAAAAATTAAAAATTGATTTTTCACATCAAAATATAAATAACTTGCGAACAAATGTGGTGCAACAAAATAAGATACGGGGCACCTGGGTGGCTCAGTTGGTTAAGTGTCCAACTCCTGATTTTGGCTCAGGTCATAATCTCACAGTTTGTAAGTTCAAGCACCACGTCGAGCTGTGCACTGACAGCACAGAGCCTGCTTGGAATTCTCTGCCTTCCTCTCTTTTTGCCCCTCCCCTGCTCACTCACTATCTCTCTCTCTGTCAAAATAAAGAAATAAACATTAAAAAAAATAAAAATAAAATATGAATATAGATCTAAACATCTGCTTAAAGTGTCTTCTATAACTTAACTGTTAACTTCTCAAAAGACACTGGTTTGTTGCTAAAACTTCTGGCTGTTTAAGGTTTCTGTAACTGCTAGGTTAAAGGTAAAGCTCATTTCATAATTCTATTTCATAGCTGAGGGGCCTTAGTGTGTCACCATCTGATTTGGGAGACACTACTATTGGTAAAAGAATTTAGGAAAAGCTGGATTGCTTGTTTTGTCAATTAAAATTCCTAACTCCTAAAAAAGAAAAAAATTCCTAACTCCTTTCAGTAAATGTTCCAGTTTAAGTTATGGTGTGGACTATCCTTTGGCATTCTGCTAACACTGCTAAGCCACAGCGAAATTTAGTTTTTCTTAATCAGATAACAAATATTCGATTGCCTGCTATGTAGATGACCAAAAACTAGTCAGTTCCTCAAAGTTCTACAGCAATTTTATAAAAGCTTAACGTCATGTGAGCCATACAATATAAGGCTCTTAAAATGAAGAAAAAAAAAAAAAGACTGAAAATATGGTTATAGGTCTGTGACTTATATAAATTCTAATTTTTTCCAGTAGTTTATTTTTTAACTGTCATACTCTTAAAAGTAAAATGCAAAAAATGAAATTTTTACTTTAGTACCATTAGAAATCTATTTATGGAGGTTTTCTTAATGCAAATATTTTACTTGAGAATTGCCTATAATCAAGGCAAATAGGTTTTCTTTTGTTCATTCTCTAAAAGCTATTAAGTGTTTGCTCTCTTCAGCTTTAACAGTCCCCATCACAGAACACATGGAACAGAATTCTGGCATCCCAGATTCCTCATTCAATACCTTTCAGTCTTCCTGATTCACAAAAAACCACGAATACAATTTTTGGTATCTTAACGCGCCAATCCTACATTTTAAAATATTCTCAAACTTTGTCACTTTCGCTAGAACCTAAACAAATTTCTTTTATGAAAACGACCGTACCCCCTAAAAAATGGAAGCTTTTCTCATTTCTCATACTTACAAGTTCAGTCAGTTCAAGAGCTGGCAAATTTAAAAATCTTATTTCCTCTCCTTTTCACACACACACAAAAAGAAATCTTAAATACCAGTACTCCATTCACCTTACTTCTATAAAAGCTAAGTTGGTGATAATATATTACTCAGAATAGACTATATTACAGAATAAAATAAGTGTTACAATTATCTTACAATTCCTATGGTAAAACCAAGTGCTACAGAAAACTCAAATCTAAAAAGACTGCTTAAGTCTTACTGCATTTCAGCCACAACTGGTCAGAAAACTCTCTTCAGGTCCAAAATATATAATTAAAACACACACACACACACACACACACACACACACACATATAAGTACATATATTTTAGGAAATCTTAGAAGAGTGAGACAGTATTCTACATAGAAGTAGAGGAAGAGAGGGGCGCCTGGGTGGCGCAGTCGGTTAAGCGTCCGACTTCAGCCAGGTCACGATCTCGCGGTCCGTGAGTTCGAGCCCCGCGTCGGGCTCTGGGCTGATGGCTCGGAGCCTGGAGCCTGTTTCCGATTCTGTGTCTCCCTCTCTCTCTGCCCCTCCCCCGTTCATGCTCTGTCTCTCTGTCCCAAAAATAAATAAATAAAAAAAAGTTGAAAAAAAAATTTAAAAAAAAAAAAAAAAAGAAGTAGAGGAAGAGAGATAATGAGATAAGTACAATGAAGCTAACCAAAGCTAGATCTGGGACACATTACCAGCATACATGTGGCAGCTTCTGTATGAAAATATCATTAGGTACACGATGACTACATATCTAGGTTTATATTTCAAAAAAGAACAGTTCAAATTTTTTCCAAAAGTATATCAAGATGGTCTAGTCAATGGAGAGTGAAACAGGCAAATCTTACCTGATCTCTAGGAAGTATATTTAACAAAAATGAGGTAGTTCACAGTTGTTAAACAAAGTAGAGAAATATGGTTTGGTTATATGACCACCTGAGAAAAGGCAATGCTTCTCTGAGTATGCTCTCCACTGTACTACAGATTACAAAGACCTAAGAACAGTCATGTGCTATTTTCTGCGTGGACACATTAAAAAAGGAAAGATGAAAGAGATAAGGAGAAATATACAATCCAAAGGAAAGGAAAAATAAAAGGGACTGGAGTACTGTGCACACGCGCACACACAAGTGTGTGTGTGTAGGAGCATTCACTCTTACAACCGTCCCTAAAATTGCCATCTATAAATCCACAACAGTTATGAATGCTATGTGAGAAAGTGGTCTGATTTGAAATAATAATGTAACTTCAAAAACAGGTAAAAGCTTTTCTGTTTTGGGAGAACTACTGCCATTAAAACTAGGAAAAGCTATCTGAAGGAAATGACTGGAGTCATCGAGGATACATTTAAAAATTATTCATTATACAAATAATCTTCAAAACTTACATTAAGAGATTTAATTATATGTATTACTTACTCCATTAGTCTAGCTTGCTTCTTTCAATAGTAGCTTTCCAGGGTTTGGGAAATTTGTGTTAGAAGAGGACATTTCATATAAAATTGCTTTCTGTTTTCCATTACTTATTTATAGACTCAGCCTTTAATCCAATACCCTCAGTATCATAGTTTTTACTAGTTAGTAACTAACCCCATAGAACACTATGAGCAAATGTATAGAGGGGTAGAAATTAGTTCACCTATTACCCTTCATGAGTAACATTCATGTATTTTAATAGTCTCCAGCAAAATGGATTTCTCATTCAAGCACTGATTTTCCTTAATACAACACAACCCAGAACAGCAGACTTCAAAGAGCTATTTCACTGTGGCTGAGCTAACAATACACCAGTCCCTTAGAAGTATCCCACTTCCCCTACTGCCAAAAGAGCTTGATTGCCATCCTCGATTCCAATTTCCTGTCCTTGCTCTAGGCTTGCAACACTCTACATCTGAAGTATCTCCAAACACAGTCACTCCAATACTGGGTGCTGGCGTTTCAACATATGAATACAACTCAATAAAGCCCGTAACAGTATGGTTCCATTTATATAACATGCTCAGTATGACAAAAGTATAGTGATGAAGAATAGGTCAGTGTTTGCCAGAGTTGAAGGGAAAGTGTTGGGGGTAGCATGAGAAAATCTCTTGGGCATAATGAAGAAGTTCTGTATCCTGTTTGTAGTGGTGTTACAAGTGTTAATGCGTGTGGTAAAATTTCATGAAACACTCACACGGAGAATACATATAAAAACTGGTGAAATGTGAAAAAGGTCTATAGTTTAGTTGACAGTACTACTATGGTATGTAAGATGTTATCTTTGGGGAACGATGAGTGAGGAGTGTAGTAGAAACTCTCCACTATTTTTGCAATTTCTATGTGAGTCAAATAATTTCCAAATAAAAAGTTAAAAATATATATTTATAGTTCATAGAATCTCTGCGGAAGCCTGGAGAATCATACCTAATGGCTATAATGCCAGGCACAAAAGTCTTTCCTCCACCCAACCCCAAGAGAAACAATTATGGTATCAGGCTACTCCCTTATCCCAAACACCCAAGTTCCACCACAATACTATGGGTATGTTTTCAAAAAGGCTAAGAAAACCTCAATAGAAAGCCCTAGTGGAAAATATTTGAGAATCAATGTTTTAGGCAGAGATTATCAATGGTTGTATTATTTCTTTCTTCAAAGTATCTTTATGTAAGGATTTGAATAATTTACCTTAAAACATATTATAGAATTAAGATAGAAAGGAAAAGTAAACAACTTTATGTCTTAGTATTGAGTCATATTCAATTACTAAAGAGTTGCCTCAAAAATGATTACATTTCAGCAATAAGACAATGACAGGTTGCATACATTTCTTGTGTATATAATTTTTTTTTTTAAGAAAACCATTTTCCAGGGTATAAATCAACCCTGACTTTAAGATATATATCAATTCTGGGGTGCCTGTGTGGCTCAGTCAGTTGGGTCAGGTAGTAATCTCACAGGTTTGTGAGATGAACCCCCACATCAGACTCTATGCTGACAGTGCAGAGTCTGCTGGGGATTCTTTCTCTCCCCCTCTCTCTGCCTGCCTGCCCCTTCCTCCCTCCCCCCCTCAAAATAAACTTTAAAAATAAAATATATTTATCAATTCTAATTATCTAAAATTAAGTCACAGGCCTAATACATTCCTTTTCAAGTTAATTTTTAATCTAGCTTCTCTCCTGTCTAGATGTAGCCACAGGATTCACACAGTACCCTAGGGAAACAATCACTAACTGAGTATTCCATACAAATTTAAATTAATTTGTAACAGCTTGAAATTTGCAGTTAATCTGCAACATTTTACTTATAAGAATAAGGTTTAAATTTACAGTATTCTTACTTCAAAAGAAAGCAGCATTACAATGCACAAACCATATGTTAAGGATTCAGAATTTCTGACTTCTGATCTTATGATTTTTCTACCTTCTCAGTAAGTATTCCTGATAAGGCCCTTAATTCTTTATCCTTAATGAATTCATACAGTACAGCTTAATTTCATTTATAAATAAGCCACATACCCAAAAGAGACTATGACTACAACACAGACAACACTGATATAAATTCACTATTCAATGAGGCTGAGAATTGAATGTTACAGTTAAAATACAATTCTGCAAGTTTTTGGTTTAAAGGACAATCTAAAAGTTCTTGACATACCCATTCTCAAAATCTTAAATACCTATGAAATTTGGAAATTAAGAAGACTTACAACACAAAAACTAAGTCTGAAAGAAACTGAAAGGAGTCAAAACACACTATTATTTTAGTCAAGTTGTACCAGGGTAATACAGAAGTCCATCTCATTTTCTAGATAATTCAGTTCTAACCCAGGAGAAGAGAGTTTTCAGTGGGCAGCTATTTTCAGTCAGGCAGGAACATGGCTATGCCACATAATTAATCAGATTCTACAGGCTTATTCTAGGTCACATAAACAACGCAGAAATTCAATGCATTTCAGTGGGTTAGTAATACCTGTTATCACAACACCTGGGTGGCTCAGTCAGTTGAGTGTCCATCTGACTCTTGATGTCAGCTGAGGTCATGATCCCAGAGCCCTAGGATCAAGCCATGTATCAGGCTCTGCACTGAGTGTGAAGCTTGCTTAAGATTCTCTTTCTCCCTACCCCCAGTCGCACTCTCTCTTTTAAAAAAATAAATAAATAAAATAAAACCTGTATTACAATGTGTTTATTCTCTTGTTGGTTGACATTTGGGTTGTTTCTAATTTAGAACTATTCTGTATAGAGCTGCTATGAATATTCATGAACAAGTCTATGTACAAGTACGTTTGCTTTGTTTTGGGTAAATACCTAGGAATAGGACTGTTGCATCATATGGTAAGTGTATGTTTATAAGAACCTGCCAAGTTATTTTGCAAAGTGGTTGTACTATTTTATAACTCCAGCAGCAATGCATGAGAATACAATTTAGTCACCAACACTTGGTTTTACCCGTTTTTTGAATTTAGTCATTCTGGGAGATATATAGTTCTATCTCACTTTGGCTTTAATTTGCATTTCCTTGAATAACAAATGATGCTGAGCATCATTTTCACAGATTTACACGTCATTTATATATATGTAATCTGGGATAGTCACACAATGAAATATTACTCAACAATAAAAAGAAGTACAACAAATGATGAACCACAGAAGCATCTTGCTGAGCAAAAAAAGCCAGATACAAGGGTGCATACTGCATAATCCCACTTATATAAAATTCTAAAATAGGCAAAACTAATATATAATATGCAAAAGCATTCAGTGGTTGCTGGAGCAGAAAGCTGGAGAAGAATATAAGGGTATAAGAATATACAAGGGGGGGTGCCTGGGTGGCTCAGTCGGTTAAGCGGCCAACTTCGGCTCAGGTCATGATCTCGCGGTCCGTGAGTTCGAGCCCCACGTCGGGCTCTGTGCTGACAGCTCAGAGCCTGGAGCCTGTTTCAGATTCTGTGTCTCCTTCTCTCTGACCCTCCCCCGTTCATGCTCTGTCTCAAAAATAAATAAACGTTAAAAAAAAAAAAAAAAAAAAAAAGAATATACAAGGGTACTTTCTGCATCCTAAAGCAACAGAATATACTTTCTTCTCGAGTGCACATGGAACATTCTCCAAGATAGATCACATACTGGGTCACAAAACAGCCCTTCATAAGTTTACAAGAATTGAAATTATACCATGCATACTTTCAGACCACAATGCTATGAAACTTGAAATCAACCACAGGAAAAAGTCTGGAAAACCTCCAAAAGCATGGAGGTTAAAGAACACCCTACTAAAGAATGAGTGGGTCAACCAGGCAATTAGAGAAGAAATTAAAAAATATATGGAAACAAACGAAAATGAAAATACAACAATCCAAACGCTTTGGGACGCAGCGAAGGCAGTCCTGAGAGGAAAATACATTGCAATCCAGGCCTATCTCAAGAAACAAGAAAAATCCCAAATACAAAATCTAACAGCACACCTAAAGGAAATAGAAGCAGAACAGCAAAGGCAGCCTAAACCCAGCAGAAGAAGAGAAATAATAAAGATCAGAGCAGAAATAAACAATATAGAATCTAAAAAAACTGTAGAGCAGATCAACGAAACCAAGAGTTGGTTTTTTTAAAAAATAAACAAAATTGACAAACCTCTAGCCAGGCTTCTCAAAAAGAAAAGGGAGATGACCCAAATAGATAAAATCATGAATGAAAATGGAACTATTACAACCAATCCCTCAGAAATACAAGCAATTGTCAGGGAATACTATGAAAAATTATATGCCAACAAATTGGACAACCTGGAAGAAATGGACAAATTCCTAAACACCCACACTCTTCCAAAACTCAATCAGGAGGAAATAGAAAGCTTGAACAGACCCATAACCAGCGAAGAAATTGAATCGGTTATCAAAAATCTCCCAACAAATAAGAGTCCAGGACCAGATGGCTTCCCAGGTCTACCAGACGTTTAAATCAGAGATAATACATATCCTTCTCAAGCTATTCCAAGAAATAGAAAGGGAAGGAAAACTTCCAGACTCATTCTATGAAGCCAGTATTACTTTGATTCCTAAACCAGACAGAGACCCAATAAAAAAAGAGAACTATAGGCCAATATCCCTGATGAATATGGATGCAAAAATTCTCAGTAAGATACTAGCAAATCGAATTCAATGGCATATAAAAAGAATTATTCACCATGATCAAGTGGGATTCATTCCTGGGATGCAGGGCTGGTTCAACATTCGCAAATCAATGTGATACATCACATTAACAAAAAAAAAAAGAGAAGAACCATATGATCCTGTCAATCGATGCAGAAAAGGCCTGTGACAAAATCCAGCACCCTTTCTTAATAAAAACCCTTGAGAAAGTCGGAATAGAAGGAACATACTTAAACATCATAAAAGCCATTTATGAAAAGCCCACAGCTAACATCATCCTCAACGGGGAAAAACTGAGAGCTTTTTCCCTGAGATCAGGAACACGACAGGGATGCCCACTCTCACCGCTGTTGTTTAATATAGTGTTGGAAGTTCTAGCATCAGCAATCAGTCAACAAAAGGAAATCAAAGGCATCAAAATTGGCAAAGATGAAGTCAAGCTTTCGCTTTTTGCAGATGACATATTATACATGGAAAATCCAATAGACTCCACCAAAAGTCTGCTAGAACTGATACATGAATTCAGCAAAGTTGCAGGATACAAAATCAATGTACAGAAATCAGTTGCATTCTTATACACTAACAATGAAGCAACAGAAAGACAAATAAAGAAACTGATCCCATTCACAATTGCACCAAGAAGCATAAAATACCTAGGAATAAATCTAACCAAAGATGTAAAAGATCTGTATGCTGAAAACTATAGAAAGCTTATGAAGGTAATTGAAGAAGATACAAAGAAATGGAAAGACATTCCCTGCTCATGGATTGGAAGAATAAATATTGTCAAAATGTCAATACTACCCAAAGCTATCTACACATTCAATGCAATCCCAATCAAAATTGCACCAGCATTCTTCTCGAAACTAGAACAAGCAATCCTAAAATTCATATGGAACCACAAAAGGCCCCGAATAGCCAAAGTAATTTTGAAGAAGACCAAAACAGGAGGCATCACAATCCCAGACTTCAGCCTCTACTGCAAAGCTGTAATCATCAAGACAGCATGGTATTGGCACAAAAACAGACACATAGACCAATGGAATAGAATAGAAACCCCAGAACTAGACCCACAAACGTATGGCCAACTCATTTTTGACAAAGCAGGAAAGAACATCCAATGGAAAAAAGACAGTCTCTTTAACAAATGGTGCTGGGAGAACTGGACAGCAACATGCAGAAGGTTGAAACTAGACCACTTTCTCACACCATTCACAAAAATAAACTCAAAATGGATAAAGGACCTGAATGTGAGACAGGAAACCATCAAAACCTTAGAGGAGAAAGCAGGAAAAGACCTCTCTGACCTCAGCCGTAGCAATCTCTGACTCGACACATCCCCAAAGGCAAGGGAATTAAAAGCAAAAGTGAATTACTGGGACCTTATGAAGATAAAAAGCTTCTGCACAGCAAAGGAAACAACCAACAAAACTAAAAGGCAACCAACGGAATGGGAAAAGATATTTGCAAATGACATATCGGACAAAGGGCTAGTATCCAAAATCTATAAAGAGCTCACCAAACTCCACACCCGAAAAACAAATAACCCAGTGAAGAAATGGGCAGAAAACATGAATAGACACTTCTCTAAAGAAGACATCCGGATGGCCAACAGGCACATGAAAAGATGTTCAACGTCGCTCATCAGGGAAATACAAATCAAAACCACACTCAGATATCACCTCACGCCAGTCAGAGTGGCCAAAATGAACAAATCAGGAGACTATAGATGCTGGAGAGGATGTGGAGAAACGGGAACCCTCTTGCACTGTTGGTGGGAATGCAAATTGGTGCAGCCACTCTGGAAAACTGTGGAGGTTCCTCAAAAAATTAAAAATAGACCTACCCTATGACCCAGCAGTAGCACTGCTAGGAATTTATCCAAGGGATACAGGAGTACTGATGCATAGGGGCACTTGTACCCCAATGTTTATAGCAGCACTCTCAACAATAGCCAAATTATGGAAAGAGCCTAAATGTCCATCAACTGATGTATGGATAAAGAAATTGTGGTTTATATACACAATGGAGTACTACGTGGCAATGAGAAAAAATGAAATATGGCCTTTTGTAGCAACGTGGATGGAACTGGAGAGTGTGATGCTAAGTGAAATAAGCCATACAGAGAAAGACAGATACCCTATGGTTTCACTCTTATGTGGATCCTGAGAAACTTAACAGAAACCCATGGGGGAGGGGAAGGAAAAAAAAAAAAAAAGAGGTTAGAGTGGGAGAGAGCCAAAGCATAAGAGACTGTTAAAAACTGAGAACAAACTGAGGGTTGATGGGGGGTGGGAGGGAGGGGAGGGTGGGTGATGGGTATTGAGGAGGGCACCTTTTGGGATGAGCACTGGGTGTTGTATGGAAACCAATTTGACAATAAATTTCATATATTAAAAAAAATAATAAAAAAAAAAGTAAAAGTGTATCTCTAAAATAAATAAATAAATAAATAAATAAATAAATAAATAAATAAAAATTCAACTGAGCGGCAAAAAAAAAAAAAAAGAATATACAAGGGTACTTTCTGGGAAGATGGAAATGTTCTATTATATATATATATATATATATATATATATATATATATATATATACATACATACATATGGGATAGTGGTTACATGAGTGTATACTTATGTGAAAATTTAGAGACATGTATTTAAAATCTATGAAGTTCATTATATGTAAATTATATCTGAGTAAACACATGAACTACTTTACATATCTTCAAACATCATATCTGAATTACAATGTTTCTTGTGTGAAAAGAAATGCTGACTCATTAACTATCCATATACATTTAAGTTTTAAAACTCCTTCATAACAGGAAACTGACATCTAACTCTGAGGTCTATGTTCAGGTCCCTTCTGAACACAGGCAGGTTTTAGCTAATAGACCCTGTCATTCTGAATTTGCATCTACTTTACAACACTTCAACTAACATTGGGAAGAAAATGAGTTAAAAAAAGGGACACTATTTTTGAGAAACATGATTTACTACTGTGTCTGCTACTCTCTGTCCCTCAGAACCCCAGCCTCCTGAGAGTAGCTTGGAATTGTATTCCTAAATGCTGTCATCGTTACTCAAACTATTAATGACTTCCAGCTTCTGAGAATTACTTACCTGGTCTTTAAAAAGACCATTAGGACCCACACCACAAGAAATGCTAAAGGAGGTGTTCAGGCTAAAAAATGATACCAAATGGAAATGCAGATCTATGAGAAGGAATAAAGAACACTGAAAATAGTTTAAAAAAATAAAAAGACCATTAAACTTACGCTGACCAAATGTTTCACATGCATGAAGGAGATTTCTAATCTTCAAGATTTCAAATATCTAATGTTATTATAAATTAGACCACATTATGAATAATATAAAATTCCATAAAAGAGTGTTTAGAATCCAAATCAAATATTAACTCCAAAAGGAGAGGAAATAAAAATTAAATACACAATCAGACAAAGAAACTAGACACACATAGCACACAGTGTGAGAAAAGTTAGAAAAGTCAAAGCCATTCCTAAGTATAATTCTATAATAACCTACTTAACCAAGAAAAAAAAAAATGTTTGATGTGTATCTGTTCTTTCATTCAATATTCTACTTTATATGTGAGGGAATCCTATCAAGGGGGCAGGGGGGTTAGTTATTTTATTTGAATAGCATTTAATACATATACAGTTGCATATGTTTAAAAAATCTAAAGCAATTCTTGTTAGTTCATTTAATAATTAGTAATAAATTTTAGGTGTCTCAAATTATGCTGATTGCATCAAGAATAATAATTACTTTTTAGTAAACACTTTGCTGATCAAAAAAGGTATTTCCAGCATCAGGTGCAATAACTGAAATCAGAAATGTGCATTCCAGTCTCTTCCGTTTGTAATATCCAACTGGATGTTTTTAAATGTATTATTCTATATAAATACAATGCCCTTAAATTACAGACCAGTATTATTATTTAAGTGTTTCTTGGATTTAATGATAATTTAATCTCCTGAATATGAGGAGATTTTTCCCAAATTTGACAGACTCTTAATAAGGCTATTGCAAAGATCAGTATCCTTGATATGTTGTTTACCAACTACCCAGCAAGTTGAAATATTTTATTTTCTTGTAGCTCTTACCTTATCTTCAGAAGTCAGGCACTTGCTCTTATCTTTAGCATCTGTTCTCACACAATTAACTAAATATTTTAAATGTGGTTGTTTCTCTTTGCCCAGACCTTCACTTTCGTTTAATCTCAATGCAACTTTAAGAACTTTTTCTTCACTTTGGCTAAACTTTTACTACTTTTACATTAACACTACTTCAAGCACTGTAGGATGTGCTGATGACAAGAATTTAATTCATCTTGGTCTTTTAGTTAAACCCCAGAGAGTTAACAAAGAAGAAATAAACGGAGAAAATTTCTCTACTTTCTGGAAGTTATCTGATACTTAAATCCATAGTTTTTTTGTTGTGTTTTTCTTATAATTTACTGAAATAAATGCACTTTTTCACAATCCATGTTGTCTAAAACGCACTCCATCTCTACCTCTGTACCAATCCGACCACCACTAGCCTCGCAAACAAAGATTTCTGGTCAGCCCAGAGTCAAAGAGCAAGAATGCCATTCCTAAGAAATAAAGTATTAAAAACAAAGTGTTCAGAACATAACTTGAACAGATATTGACGAGGCTTCCATCAAGCTGAAATTGTGAACGATGTGTGGACATGCGCACACACACACACACACACACACACACACACACACAGTGTACATGCAGGCAGAGAAGAAGGAGTTCCAAATACAGCTGAAAGGTGTAACTCCATCTTCAAATATGAGTCCTTCAGCTTCTGCACTAACTGTATAAATCAGTGGCTCATGGGGGTGAGTTACTGAGTTAATATATATCCATAACCACAGTGAGTATGACTCCAGGGGCTGTACTCAGCAGAAAATGTTGGGTCCTTCAGAATTATATTGGTCAGAGATATTTATTAGGACAGCATGAAGTTTCCCCTGGTTTTGCACATACCATTCTTAATTTGCTACTTTGCCATAATCATCTCCAGAGGACTTGAGAGTGACTACAGCTCAGGCCCTAAACCTTTAAATCCTACTGCCTAGTAACTACTGACATCTTACTAGACCCTAATTTTGCTGCCCCCAAGCTTCTTGGCTTTGCCCCAGCCTCATCCACTGCACTTATGTCACCCCAGCTATCAAGGTTCCCATCCCTCAAACCCATTCAGGGGAACAGGATCTAAGGTAAAGTTTGTGTTCTCTCATATTTTGCACTGCCCCCCCCCCCAGATTTCGTTTGTATTAACAATCAATTGAACCTTATTAATTCTATATATTGTTGACTTCTCAGCTCACAGGCCCATAATGAAGTTTACATACATGGTTACTTGAATAATAACAGAAAACTAAACTATGTGAAAGCACATAAAAGTATATTAAATATGTTCCTAAAAACTAGACCTTCTCAGACCAAACAAAAAAAAAAGACCATAAATTGTCAGAAAAATACCATGGTATAATACTAATGAATAAAGGAAAACAACCTTTCTAATAGGCTAACAAGTCAACTTCAAAGTGAAAGAAGGCAAATGACACCAGGCTTTTATTGTGCTGCTAAATTATTAGCTTACTTTACTAACCTGGCGTGTGCATATTATAAAAATCATCCATTTGTGCTACAAGGAATTACTTTGGGCTAACACTGCCAACACAGTACCTGAAGTGAATTCTAAGTGACAAGCTCCTCATTAATCATCATTTTGAAACATTCATGCTTCAACATGGTCTTTTAAGCTCATTGTTTAAAATTTCAAGTAAATGGAGCATCCCAAAGATTCACCTGCTAAATACTATGTTTTTCAACCATTCTTAGCTCTCAGCATCTGACATGCTTGACAATTTATTCTGAAAGGTCACAGTGTAAAGAGTCCTGCTATATCTAGGAAGAAAACCTGTTTAGTGTAAAACAGTTATTTGTATACTATTAATACACCATAGGGAAAAAAAAAATTCCATCAAGAAAAAAATGTAAATGGTATCACTGCCATTGAAATTCTGACAGGAGTTCAAATAAAGTTAAGTTTTTTTTCTATAGCAATTCAGTCTCTAAATTCTAAATTTCAGTAATCAACATAACCAACATAGCCACACGCAAAAAAAAAAAAAAAAAAAAAAAAAAGATTTATTTTTTGGACTACCTGAATATCTTAAAAATACTTCCATCAAAACAGCTTATCAATAAATAAATATCAAGTAAGGAATTCAAAGTCTCTAGTAAATATCCATTCTTCAACAGACCTCCACCACTGAACCTCATTTTCTTCATTTTGGGAATGGGGACAGAAGTAACTCTCTACAACTAGGATTAAATAAGATTTAATTTACTGTGTATGCTGTTGGGGATTAGGTCATAAACTTAATATCTAAATGATACTTTAAGCTTTCGTATGCATAAAGGAGTAATTTATAGATTCTAAACTAGATGACCACTGAAATACCCTTAAAGTTCTATGATATGTCATAACATCCATAGCATCTTCTATAAATTGAAAGTGAACTGAAATTAATTTTAAAACACTGTGCACAAAAATAATGACAGAAGAGGGGCACCTGGGTGGTTCAGTTGGTTGAGCATCCTAACAGCTCAGGTCATGATCCCAGGGTCCTGGGATACAGCCCGGCATCAGGCTCTGCGCTGAACGTAGAACCTGCTTACGATTCTCTCTCTTTCTCTCCCTCTGCCCCTTTCCCCTGCTCACATGCTAACAAAAAATAAAAATAATGACAAAAGATATAAATAAATCTTTTAAGAAAGGTTTTGAATTTTATGTTTTCTGTTTGACTATATAAGTTAAGGTTAAAAAAACAGGATTCTATGGGGCGCCTGGGTGGCTCAGTCGGTTAAGCATCCGACTTCAGCTCAGGTCACGATCTCGCGGTCCGTGAGTTCGAGTCCCGCGTCGGGCTCTGGGCTGATGGCTCAGAGCCTGGAGCCTGCTTCCAGTTCTGTGTCTCCCTCTCTCTCTGCCCCTCCCCCGTTCATGCTCTGTCTCTCTCTGTCCCAAAAATAAATTAAAAAAAAAAAAAAAAACAGGATTCTAGAATTTAAACTTTATACTTGATGAAATACCATAACTCAAATTATAATGCAAGATACATTTTTAAAACTGGCACAAGATCCAGCCTTGTTGATAATAAACCTTTGCAAATTAAGAACGGCATCTTTGCATCTTTCATCTTACTCTAGTATCTTCTGTCTATTCTAGATAATTATTTCGAAGCCAGAATTCAAGGAGCATTAGACCTTCATTTTGAGCAGATAATTCTACCAGAATATCAAACATAAAGAGAGAGTTCTTTACAATATAGAAAAGGAAAACGTGAAAAGACGGCACTTCCAAATAAAAAAAAAAAATTAAAATCTTGTGTGGCACAGCTCTAACCAACAACAGTAGTCAAGCTTTTCTCATTCAGCAATAACGAAGTCACTGTTTATGAAGACAGGGGCGGGGTGGGGGGGGGGGGAGCTGGAATAAAAGAATGCAGTAGGTATCACTTTGTAGTCTGGCAAAAATGTAAAGCAAAGTCAAACTGTTAACAATAATCATTGTAATACAAGAGAGAACTTCTTACATTCACATAAAAACACAGATGTCACAAACATTTAAATTCTCTAACATTTATTTACAGCTTACATAATAATGCTTAATGAACACTATAATTGTAAAGCAAAATATTTCCCCAAGTTTTCCACACTAGAGTTGCTGCTTCATTAAAACAGAATTTGACACATCAGGGCAGATACTCAAAAAGACAAACTAAGCAACTAGACTGATAAAAATCCGTTAAAGAAAAAGATATGGGTTGTTTTCTGGTTTCAGAATTTATTTTATGATTTAGATTCCAAATCTAACAAAATTTGACCAGAATGTCCACTTAACCTCTTTTGTTCCAAATATAACCTCAGCCCTTTGCTCTGCTACGGTTTAGTTCTATTTTCCATGACTTTCTTCAAAGTTAAAATATAAATGGCCTCTTCTCAGGCTTTTGTCTCCTCTGTATGATTTGATACTCCTGCTTATCTGCTCCTTGGAACTCTACCTTCTTTGAGCTTCCCAAATAGCATACCCCTCAGCTCTCTTCCATCCTTCCAGAACACTCTTTTTCAGGCATCTTCACTCTCTCCTTCCCCTAGCTTCCCTACAATTACTAACTGTCCCCAAGGGTCTGTCCTCAACCTTCTTCCCTCTTCATTCCATGTTGCTACCCTTAGCACTCTCATCCAATTTCAGCAAAGCCTTGAAATAACTGTCAGCTGAGTAACTCACTTCTACCTCTAATCCCTTTTCTGAATGTTAACAATGCATTTCCAGGGCACCTGGGTGGCTCGGCTGGTTGAACATCTTGATTTCAGCTCAGGTCATGATCTCATGGTTCATGAGATCAAGCCCAGCATGAGGCGCTATGGTCAGAGCACAGAGCCTGCTTGGGATTCCGTCCCTCCCTCTCTCTCTGCCCCACCCTGCTTGCAAGTGTGCACACTCTGTTTCACTTAAAATAAACCATCCTCCTGGGTTAGCCCTTCCCCATCAACTGACCACCAAGATCCCAGGGCACATCTTCCATTCACCCCTCCCCTTCTATCCCCACAGTCACCATTTCACTCCAGGTTGTCATAACTTCTTATCTAAATACTGCAACAGTGTCCTAACAAATCCTGCTATGCCAAAGTTCCCTTTGCACCACCTCTACTATTACACATGCATATAAAATTCATGTCAAGTATTTAATTCTTTGGGAAAATGAACATCTTAGAAAAGCAAACTGTGTATAAACACAGAAAGCACTGTGGAAAATGTGCTCCAAAACAACTGAATCTCAATGTCCTAAAGTACATTCCTAGAAACCAAGAGATCTACAACTATGTCATCACCCTTGTCACTTTCACACATGAGTATGAGTAGAGATATGAAAGAAAATCCCATTCAACAAGCAAATAACCCCAGTCTTTTCTGACTGCTCAGGCAAAAGTAAAATATGAAAAACACTTCCTAAGTTCCTCTTTGCAGACTGTGGAGTTGGGAGCAACCATGCAATATTTAATGAATAAGAATATAACGAACAGTAAGGCAACACGACCTTATCCCATTACTACCTTTAAGTTTAGTCCTTAGCCACACTCTAAATTCATCTGTTACCTTTTTTAATTTAGGCTTAAACTTTTCTAAAAACCCCTCCCAACAAATAGAAACTTTTCCTACTTGAGTTTCCTCCCTAAAATTCCACTACGTTTTGTCTAATGTAAATGTAGTCTTCTGCCTAGCTCTTTTCTCCAATCTTGTTATTATAGCATTTGTATATGGCCATTTTTAAGACTTCTTATTTGTAAATACCTCCTACTCTCTCCTCTGTGGTGAAGCGTTTTTTTGCACTTATTTTACACTACAATTTTCCTCAGAGCTGCACTGTAGAAACCTTCCGGCCATAAATACTCACATATTTGCAATGAGGCTAAGTTCCTGTTAAAATAATGATTTACAATCTTTGTGTTCTAACAGATTAGCAAGATCTAGATGGCTGTACACATACTTGAAAAAGAAGACCTAGTTCCTTTTCTTTCTTTCTTTCTTTAGCCAGTAAAAAGTGGTTGAATAAATTAATGAACTTCTATCTTCCTTTTAAAGATTAATCAGTGTAGGGGCACCTGGGTGGCTCAGTTGTTTAAGTGTTCAACTTCAGCTCAGGTCTTGATCTCACAGTTTGTGGGTTCGAGCCCTGCATCGGCCTCTGTGCTAATAGCTCAGAGCCTGGAGCCTGCTTTGGATTCTGTCTCCTTCTCTCTCTGCCCCTCCCCCACTTGTGCTCTGTCTTTCAAAAATAAATAAATGTAAAAAAAAAAAAAATGATCAAAAAAATAAATAAAGATTAATCAGTGTTGCTTTCACAGTCTTTAACAAATCTGAGACTCCTTTCCTTTTCCAAATTGGCAAGCTGGTTGAATAATGTTTTTATTTTGCTGTATTGTTATGTTTATTTGCTTGTGTCAAGTAAAAAGAGCACATAAACTACTCTGTCGTAAACCACTTGTATTCCACATTTCATATGCAGAAAGCACTTAGAAACATTTGTTCACACATTCCATAAATACTGTGTTAAATACTAAAATAGGTGTCAGAAATATAAAATATAAAGTCTAGCAATCAAAGAACTTTGATAATTAAAAAGCAATTTTTCCTAACCTACTACATTCAGCTATTAAAATCTGTCATTTCTTTACCAGCTGAGTGACCAATAATTTCATACATGGGATTATCTTGTAAGTACATACATACAACTTCCTATAAAGTAGTACTATTTCATTTAAATGCTGAAGACAAACTAGATGCTTACAAAAATGACAAATTGCCCCGTAACTGTAATTAGAAAAATAAACAGCTCTCATTACCTAATCCCTTCTTTAAAAAGTTTCTAATTTTACTTGATAAATATTTTATTTCTCTTACAAATTGTTATAGAGCACCTCTCTTCCATTCTTCCTTTCATTCATTCAATAAACATTTATTAAACTTTTATAGGGGAGCCTGGGCAGCTCAGTCAGTTAAGCATCCAACTCTTGGTTTCAGCTCAGGTCACCGATGTCACGGTTTGTGAGATCGAACCCCGCATCAGCCTCCGAGCTAACAGCATGGAGCCTGCTTGGAATTCATTCATTCATTCATTCATTCATTCATTCTCTCTCTGCCCCTCCCCCACTTGCTCTCGTCTCTCCCAAAATAAACTTAAAAAATAAAATAAACCTTTATAATATCCAAAGCAGTGTGGCAAGCACTGAGGATTCAAAGATGAAAAAGAACTATCTATTCTTTTCTTTTTTTTTTTTTTTTTAACATTTTTTATTTATTTTTGGGACAGAGAGAGACAGAGCATGAACGGGGGAGGGGCAGAGAGAGAGGGAGACACAGAATCGGAAACAGGCTCCAGGCTCCGAGCCATCAGCCCAGAGCCTGACGCGGGGCTCGAACTCACGGACCGCGAGATCGTGACCTGGCTGAAGTCGGACGCTTAACCGACTGCGCCACCCAGGCGCCCCCTTTCTTTTTTTTTTTTTTAAGTAGGCTCCATACCCAACATGGGGCTTGAATTCACAATCCTGAGATCAAGAGTTGGATGTTCTACCCACTGAGCCAGCCAGGCACCCCATATTCTTTCCAATCTCAATTGTCATAAAAATTCATGTCCTTCAAATGGGTACCATTTGTGACCATCCTTTGCAGAAGATCTGAAAAGTGGTCTCTTCTTCTCCACTTCAATGTTATGTGGGCTCTGAACTGAATTCAGAAGGATGAAACCAAGCTGCACTTCACCATCTCCAAAAGAACTTCTTCCTATCCCCAACTTATTTCCCACTTAACCAAATATTTCTAGATCCAAATCAAGTGATTTGCATAGTACAAGCAATATATTGATAGCTGGTACCTTTAAGCTTGTATTTAATTATTTTCGAAAATGTTTCCTGTTGTTCATTTGCCTTCCTGTCTAGAACTTAAGCTTTCATGATACAGGGACCATCCGAAGTGTATCTGTTTCCTTCCAAAGCCCTGGGAACAATGCTCAGTGTATAAGAGCTTTTCAATGAACACTAGAGAGATGGGATAAGTACCTAAATATCAAGTTAGATACGTAAAAGTTCAAATCAAATACGTCTACTATAGTGTTTAACCAGAGTTTGAAATATACTAAAGGATTCTACCATTTTGATGATTCTTTTTTCTAACAAAACATATATGCTCCAGTAAAAATTTTTATTTAACTGGCACAGCACAGTCCTTAAGTTACATAAAAAGCCCCTCCCTTTTTATGTAAATGATAGTTTTCTTTTTTGCCTTTATTCTCAAGAAGTTATAACTAAAAATGAAGCCCAACCACAGCATCCACATTGACACTTAGTATTTATGAACAGATCATAACTCTTAATTTCTTCTTTTTTTTACTACTCCAAGCTGCCTCAGATGTTTGAAACAAGTTATAACTTATTTTACCTACCATGAAAAAGATACACAGATTTTTATTTAAAAGTCCCTATTTTCTTTTATCCACCAAAGCATATTTTAATTCAAACTTATTCCTCTCCATTTTTCTTTCTCCTCTAAGTTTTTGTTGGTCATCCATGTTCTTAAATTATATCTATCAAATTTACTATAAAGACCAAATTTTCTGCTTATATCTTCACAGTTTGAGTTTCACTGCTATTTTCTTTCACTTTTTTCAAATTACTGCTTTTGAGTGGATCAATAGCATAGTTGCAAGGCTGAATGTGGTCACCTTCTCTGTGCTTTTGACACCTATTTTTAGATAATGGGTAGCTATTCTGCAAAAATTTTCATCAGTGACATAAGCTATAAAAGTCAACTTTCTAAGTATTGAGATGCTTTAAGTTTATGAAGTGTTGGCATAATATAAAGAAATCAGAATAGGAGATTCATGGATCTAATGTCATATTCTACCCATTTCCCAGTAAACTAGTAAGGTCATTTAATAGAAACTAAATTCTCTTTCCCTTTCTTTATGTTAAAGAAAGTCTATAACCTTATGCATTTGTTTTTGTATTTGTTTCTTTTACTTCAAGAACTTACTTCCCATATGTTCATATCCCCTTCATTCTTCTGTTGCATAACTCTTCTGAACTAGTCTAAAAGTCTTCAAGAAATTTTTAAAAAGATTTCCCAAGTAATTAAAGAAATGGAATTAAGCACAATTTAAGATATACGGGGCACCTGTGTCGCTCAGTCAGTTAGGCATCCAACTCAGGTCATGATCTCATGATTTGTGAGATTGAGCCCCATGTCAGGCTCTCCACTGACAGCATGGAGCATGCTTGGGATTCTCTGTCTTCCTCTCTCTCTGCCCCTCCCCAATTTGTGCTCACGTGCTCGCTCTCTCAAAAAAAATAAAAAATCTGGGGCGCCTGGGTGGTGCAGTCGGTTAAGCGTCCGACTTCAGCCAGGTCACGATCTCGCGGTCCGTGAGTTCGAGCCCCGCGTCAGGCTCTGGGCTGATGGCTCAGAGCCTGGAGCCTGTTTCCGATTCTGTGTCTCCCTCTCTCTCTGCCCCTCCCCCGTTCATGCTCTGTCTCTCTCTGTCCCAAAAATAAATAAAAAACGTTGAAAAAAAAATTAAAAAAATAAAATAAAATAAAAAATTTAAAAAATTAAAAATTAAAAAGATACTCATTTTACCTATCATATTAGCTAAGACTTCTAACTGTAAAATCCCGTATCACTGAAGAGTGAAACCAGACATCCTTATACATTGCTTGGGGAAGAACAAACTGAAGTAACATAGAGAAAAACAGCTCCATAACATGTATCAAGAACTTTAAAATAGATTTTTTGACCCAATAGTTTATTTTCTAAGTCAATCTTTAAAAAGATACAAGAAAAAAAATAAAGAGGATACAAGATAAACAAAGGCTAACATCAAAAATTAAAACTACATAAAATATTAGAAACAGGATAAAATTCCAATTATCAACAGAATTATCTTAAGTTCACATGATAATCTAGTCATTAAAAATGCTGTTAATAAACATAGTATTTTTAGAAAATGCTCATGAAATAATGTTAAGACAATGGATTCTAAATGTTAAATACCATATTACCCAGAATATAACTATATAAATCTTTTGTTGTCATACATTCCTATATTTCCCAAATTTTTCCAAATTTCCTATGAAAAGCCCTATTGTCCTAAGATTATTAGCATACCTACTTTTTAAATCACAGAGCTTTTTCCGTATGCTCTTAAAAACTTATGAAAATATTAATTTTTAATTATAAAACATTAAACCAGCTTATAACACAAACTTAGTTAAGGTCTATTTTAAGGGAAAAGAAGAGAGAAGTTAAAGATAATTTATATAATTCCACATATAAGATAATTAAATTGTATGTTTTATACTATACTGTTACATAAACTGTTACATAAACTTAAGGAAACATTTCCCAACTCATTTTATAAGGCCACCACTAACCTGATACCAGAGTCAGACAGATATTAAATTAGAAAAAAAAAAAAAGCTAGACTAGTATCTCTTAGGAGCAATGATGCAAAATTCAGCAATATATAAAAAAGATAAGACACCTGGACACAGAAGGTTTAGTCCAGGAATGCAAGACTGATTTAATATTTTAAAAAAGAATCAACCACATTAAGAGACTAGACACATTTTAAAACCACATGATCATCTCAATAAATGAATAAATGCTCACACCATAAGACAAAGTTCAACAACCATTCATAACCATCCCTATCCCCCAAAATCAGCAAAGCAGGAAGAGAAGGAAGCTTTCTTAACCTGATAAAAGGACATCTATGAAAAACCTACAGCTAAACTCATACTTAATACTGTAAGACCAAATGTGTTCCCCCTAAGATCCGGAACAAGACAAGGATGCCCACTCTCACCACTTCTATTTAACACTGTACTAGAAGTCCTAACCAGTATAATAGGCAAGAAAAATAAATACAAGGCATACAAATTGGAAGCAAAGAAATGAAACTGTCCTTATACACAGACTATATGGGTGTCCATATAGCAAATACTAAAGAACCTACCAAGAAGCTACTAAAATTAATAGGTGAGTTTAGCAAAATTCTAAGATGCAAAGCAAATAATTAAAAAACAATTCTGGGGACACCTGGGTGGCTCGGTCGGTGCAGTGTCCAACTCCAGCTCAGGTCATGATCTCATGGTTAATGGATTCAAGCCCTGCATCAGGCTATGTGCTGACAGTTCAGAGCCTAGAGCCTGCTTCAGATTCTGTGTCAACCTCTCTCTCTGCCATTCCCCTGCATGTGCGCTGTCTCGCTCTCTCTCTCAAAAATAAACATTAAAAAAAATGTTTTAAATAAAATAAAATATATAAAAATAAAAATCAATTCTATTTCTATACTAGCAACAAAAAATGAAAATGAAAATACTATTTATTAAAGCATCAAAAACAAAATACTTAGAAATAATTTATATAAAAACTTCTACACTCAAAACTATAAAATATTGCTGAGAGAAAATTTCAAAGACCTTAGCAAATTAGATACATACCATGTTTGTGGATTAAAAGACTCAATACCATTAAGATATCAATTCTCTCTAAATTGATCTACAGATTTGATGCAATCCCAATCAAAATTCTGGCAGACTTCTTTGTAGAGATCAACAAGCAATTCTAAAATGTATATGGAAAATTCAAAACCCTAGATGAGCCAAGACAGTTTGTTTGGTTTTTTTTTTTTCCCTCACCACAGTAAGTACAGTCACCATCAGTCACTATACAACATTACTACAATGATACTGACTACATTCCCTATGCTGGGCTTCTCATCTCTGTGACTTATTTTTAACAGAAAGTTTCTGCCTCTTGATCCCCTTATTTTACCCACTCTCCTTTTCCTCTGACAACCACTAAGTTTGTTCTCTGTATTTAAGAATCTAGTTTGTTTTGGGGTCCCTAGGTGGCTCAGTCGGTCAAGCATCCACCTCTTGGTTTCAGCTCAGGTCACAATCTCATGGCTTGTGGGTTCAATCCCCACGTTGGGCCCTGTGCTGACAGTATGGAGCCTGCTTGGAATTCTCTCTCTCTTCCTCTCTCTGCCCCTTCCTCACTTACACTCACTCTTTCAAATAAATAAATAAACTTAAAAAAAAAAAAAAAGAATCGTTTGTTTTTTAGATTCCACATGGACATGAAATTATATGGTATTTGTCCTCAGATTTATTTCACTTAGAATAATACCTTCTAGGTCCACCCACATAGTTCCAAATGACAAAATCTCATTCTTTCTTAAAACGGAATAATATTCCATTGTGTGTGCGTGTACACACACACACACACACACACACACACACACACACCTTCTTTACCTATTCACCTAACAATGGACACTTCACTTGCTTCCATAATTTGGGCTTCTGTAAATAATGCTGTAATGAACACATGGGTGCATGTATCCTTTCGAATTAGCAGTTTTGTTTTCTTTGAATAAATATCCAATAGTGGAATTGCTGTATCATATGGTACTTCTATTTCTAATTTTTTGAGGAACCTCCATAGTGTTTTCTACAGTGACTGTACCAATTTACATTCCCAACAGTGCATGAGGGTTCTCTTTTCTCCACATTTTCACCAACATTTATTGTCTTTTTTTTAATTTTTTTTTAACGTTTATTTATTTTTGAGACAGAGAGAGACAAAGCATGAACAGGGGAGGGTCAGAGAGAGGGAGACACAGAATCTGAAACAGGCTCCAGGCTCTGAGCTGTCAGCAGAGAGCCCGACGCGGGGCTCGAACTCACGGACCGCGAGATCATGACCTGGACCGAAGTCGGCCACTTAACCGACTGAGCCACCCAGGCGCCCCTATTTTGTCTTTTTGTTACTATCCATTCTCATGGATGTGAGGTGATATCTTACTGTGATTCCGATTTGCATTTCCCTAATGATGAGTATGCTGAGCATCTTTTCATGTGTCTCTTGGCCATCTGCATGTCTTCCTTGGAAAACATGTCTGTTCAGGTCCTCTGCCCATTTTTTAATCGGATTGTTTTATGGTGTTGAGTTGTGTAAATTCTTGATGTATTTTGGATATTAACCCTTTACTGGATATATCATTTACAAATATTTCCTCCCATTCAGTAAGTTGCCTTTTTGTTCTGTTGACAGCTTCCTTTGCTGTGCAAAAGCTTTTTATTTTGGTGTAGTCCCAATAGTTTATTTGTAATTTTGTTTCCCTTGCCTCAGGAGACATATCTACCAAAACGTTTGCTATGGTTGATGTCAGAGAAATTACTGCCTGTGTTCTCTTCTAGGAATTTTTGTGGTTTCAAAGTCTCATGTTTAGGTCTTTAATCCATTTTGATTTTATCTTTGTGTGTGGTGTTAGAAAGTGGTCCAGTTTCATTATTTTGCATCTAGCTGTCCTGTTTTCCCAACACAATTTATTGAAGAGACTATCTTTTCCCCACTATATTCTTGCCTCCTTCATCATAGATTAATTTTGAAAAAAAGACCAAAGTTGAAATGCACCACCTGATTTCAAAACTGTTATAAAGATACGGTAATCAACACAGAGTGGTACTGTTATAAAGACAGACATATGCACCAATGGAGTAGAATAAAGAACAGAAATACACTCATGCTTACATGATCTAATGATTTTCAACAAGGTGTCAAGGTCATCTAACCAGATTAGGTAATTAAATCTAGAAAAGATTACAAGTGCTATTGAAACAACTGGAAATCAATATGGGAAAAGGTGAATGTTAACCTTTATCTTACACCATACTTTAAAATTAACTCAAAATGGATCAAAGAGCTAAATAAAAGCTAAAACTATAAAAGTCCTAAAATAGAGGACAAATTCTGTGTCCTTGGGTTAGGCAAATATTTCTTGGATGGAAAATGAACCATAAAAGAAAAAAACTGAAAAAATGGGACTTTATCAAAACTTGTAACTTGCTCTTCAGAAGATATTGTTAAAGCAATAAAAAGGTAAGTCCACACAAGGAGGAAATATTTCCAAAACACACACACATATATATGCATACATATGTACATAGATGTGTATGTATATATACATATAATTATGTACACACACAATTCTATATACATAGAATTGTATATATACACACATATACATATAACATCTAAAGAATATATAAAGAACTCATAAAAACCCAGTAACAAAACAAACAACCCAATCTCTAAAATGGGAAAACAGGGTGCCTGGGTGGCTCAGTCAGTTGAGCATCTGACTTCAGCTCAGGTCATGATCTCACGCTTCCTGAGTTCGAGCCCCATGTCGGGCTCCGTGCTGACAGCTCAGAGCCTGGAGCCTGCTTCAATTTCTGTCTCCCTCTCTGCCCTTCCCCAACTCGTTCTCGGTCTCTCTCTCAAAAAAAAAAAAAAAAAAAAAAAAAAAAAAAAAATATATATATATATATATATACACACACATATATATATATATAACTAAATAAATAAAATGGGAAAAAATATGAACAAGACATTTTACCAAAGGAAATTGATGAATCACAAATAAGGACTGAAAATATATTCAACATCATTCATCATTAGATAAATTAAAAGAACAGTAAGATATCATCATGCACCCTCTAGAATGTTTGAAATTTACAACTCTTACAATACCAACTTTTGGCAAGGTTTTAAAGTAACTGGAACTCATATACTACTGGTGGGAATGCAAAAAGAGTCTAGGCACTTTGGAAATAGTTTAGAAGTTTCTCATAAAATTGAACAAACCTTAAACTTACTTACCATCCATCCCAGCAATACCACTCATAGGTATTTATCCAAATGTTCACAGCAGTTTTATTCATAATAACCAAAAACTAGAAATAATCTAAGTGTCCATCAAATGGGAATGAGATAAACTGTGAAGCATTCATAAATTGGATTATGCAACAATAAAAAAATAAATTGCTAATACATGAAATGACACAGATGATTACTAAAAACATAATCAAGATCAAACAAAAGCCAAACACAAAAAAATACATTCTGTATGATTCAATTTATATGAAATTCTAACCAGACAAAATTATCATTATAGAAAACAGATGAATGTTTGCCCAGGGCCAGTGGTACAAGAAGGGGATTCACTGCTAAAGGGAATAGGGAATTTTAGGGGGGTGATGAAAATGCTATATATCTTGATTGTGATGATGGTTACACAACCACATAAATATGTCATCCAACAGTACACTTAAATTTCATGTATATAATGTATACCTCAATAAAGTTGGTTTAAAAATGCAAACATAATACAAACAAAAAGCACAGTCCCAATCATAATAAGAAAACGAGAAACAAGTATTAAAAAAGAAAAAAATAGGGTCATAAACATTTAAAAAATAACCTGCATATTATTACTAACCTAAGGTATAATGTGGTCATATGTAATTCTAGTCTTTGCTATAGTACACTACAAATCTTTAACAAGTCAAAAAACCTATACTCTTATTTCAAATAGCTTCTATTCTGTTTGATAGTCATGGGAAAAGTAGATCTGATCCTTAAAGAACAAGATTACAAAACCAAGAGTGAGGGATTCTTAAGTGAATTGGGGCCCAGCTGCTGAAAAGGAGGCCCCATTGTGAGACATTTCTTAACAAAATGTCAGTTTCAATGCCTCAGAGGCCAAGGATGGCCTTAAAGAGAACTACTAAGCACAGTTAAAGCAAACATACTAATAAGAGCAAAGAGGATAACTGACATTGTTCCCTTAGGGACACACACACACCTGGGAATAGGAGTTTTAACAATTTCCAGAGGATGACCCAGAAAGAGAAAATAGCCTGCAATACATATAAAGGACAGAACACTTTCTATTAACAAAGCTTACAGTAGAAGGAAAAAAGGTGTAGAACTTAAACTATGACACTCAACTTTCTCCTAATTTTTTTTTAAGTTCATTTACCCATTTTGAGAGAAAGAGAAAGAGAGCAAGTGAGGGGCAGAGAGAGAGAGACAGAGAGAGAATCCCAAGTAGGCCCCATACTGGCAGCACAGAGCCTGAAGCGGGGCCCAAACCCACAAACCATGAGATCATGACCTGAGCCTAAATCAAGGGTCAAATGCTTAACAATGAGTCACCCAGGCTTCCCTATTTTCTCCTAATTCTTAAATTAAGTCTTCTCTACCAAAAGTAAAATATAATCAACATTTGGATGTTTCTTTAATAAAGAATTACATATTTACATAATAGACGTTATCTCTTTTTTTAATGTTTTATTTATTTATTTATTTTCGAGAGAGAGAAAGAGACGGAGACAGAGAGAGAGAGAGAGAGAGAACGGCGGAGGAGCAGAGAGCAAGGGAGACAGAATCCAAAGCACGCTCCAGGCTCTGAGCTGTCAGCACAAAGGCTGAGGCAGGGTTCAAACCCACAAACTGCGAGATCATGACCTGAGCCGAAGTAGGACACTTAACCTACTGAGTCACCCAGATGCCCCAAAAGACATTATTATATCTTAACTGAAGGTGTTCTGCCCAATAGACCTAAGGTACTTTAAAGCAAACTACCTATTACTGCCTTCTTGGTTGAATTTACCCAGAAGTTGTTAATCTTGCTCACCATAATATTATAACAATAATAGCAGAGTCATGAGTGAAACAGTTCAAAAAGTAAAATTGTAGAGTGTATGTAAATGCATGCGTGTTTACACACTGAACCATATATTAATGTCCAACACTGAATTATGAATTAAATCCAAAATGTGAAGTATTCTAATAACATAACAACCAGCCAAGAGTGTAGCTGAATCGTCTGACACTATATGAAACCTTAAAAGTCCCATAATCATATTTTTTTAAAGACACTAAAAATATTCTATTTAATACTGATTTCTTCTTTCTAAATAAAATGATGAGTTCAAATATATGGTATTCTCAGAAGCTGAGAACGTACTGGCGCCAAAATAAATGTCAAATTGTTGGCTAGTCCAATAACAAGCACAATTCATAAGTTGTTATTTTTTTAAACAGCACTCATGCATTATGTACTTTTAGCAATGGTACATGCAGAAATTACAACATGAAGTGGAGAATTATAAATTATATTGGGCCACAAAATCACAATAAAAAAAGAAAAGTTGTGACCAAGCAATAAGAAACACAACTATGGTTCACCACTGGAAACAGAAAAAGAACCCACAAGGGTTTCCACAGTTGCAAGATGAGTACATAAGTGCTTTCCTCACTGGACATTTACCTGCCATACAAATCAGAACCAGGTACAATTTCCCCATTGATGAAACTGCAGTATCTTCAAAAGTCAATTACAGCTTCAATAATTTAAAATATATTGTAGATTATAAACTATGACTTTCTTCTTCCTTTATACTTTACAAAGTGCAATAAAATCTACTTCTCGGGGCGCCTGGGTGGCGCAGTCGGTTGAGCGTCCGACTTCAGCCAGGTCACGATCTCGTGGTCCGCGAGTTTGAGCCCCGCGTCAGGCTCTGGGCTGATGGCTCGGAGCCTGGAGCCTGTTTCCGATTTTGTGTCTCCCTCTCTCTCTGCCCCTCCCCCGTTCATGCTCTGTCTCTCTCTGTCCCAAAAAAAAAAAAAAAAAAAAAATCTACTTCTCAGCTGATTCCATATCCTTAATTTATTCTCTCATATAACTTATTATGCAATTTCGTCTGCAAAGTTGCATCTTATTTACCATCTTACCTGAACAGCATACTTTACTGTGCCATACTGATAATTTTCCTCCTGCCAGTGCAGGTCTTATTATATTGATATTTCTTTTTTTTAAGATTTTAAGTAATAATCTCTACATCCAACTTGGGGCTCAAAGTCACAACCTCAAGATCAAGGGTTGCATGCTCTAGTGATCAGGCCAGCCAGGTGCCCCTGATATTTCTTTTAAGAAATATTAACAATATATTTATTGAGATAAATTGTTCTATAATTATATATTAATATATCCCTTACTGATAGTTAATATATATAATATACTATATATATTAATACTTCTTTCAAGGCAAATTTAAGAAACCGTTGAGGAAAACATTGACAATATTCAGGCCAACATGTTTCAAGTACAATCTATACACCAAATACTAACTAGGAAACAATAAGGACAGAAAGTATGGAAAAGTGTGATACAGGGGAAACATTTAAACAAATTAATGCAACAGAATCCCAAAATAAAATATGGTAGATAGAAAGCCCTACAGTAAATACACTAAACAACTTTTTCCTGTATTTCTCACATTTTCATTAAATAATATTAACATAAATACTTCATTTTACTCAACTAAAGACTAAGTGTTATTTACTAATAAATTCTTCCACACCTGACTTTCCACCTTGCCTTGCTTTATTTATCACTGAGAGAAAGTAAAATAATTAAGACACAAGAAAAAGGAAAGAAACACACAACTAGAAATATGACTAAAGAGTTAAGAGGGACCAAAAAAATGTGCATTTTCAAAGAATATATTAAACTCACATTATGGGAAAAGAGTAAGTTTTCTTACAAAATCTTATAAAGATGACAGGTAGTCTACTGTCAAAGACACATTCCAAAAGGGGAACCCTCTTACACTGTTGGTTGGAATGCAAATTGGTGCAGCCATTCTGGAAAACAGTATAGAAGTTCCTCAAAAAACAGAACTGCCCTATGATCCAGCAATTGCACTAAGTATTGGCCCAAAGGATACAAAAGTACTAATTCAAAGGGATACATGCACCCCAATGTTTACAGGAGCATAGTCAACAATATCCAAATTATGGAAAGAACTCAAATGTCCGTCAACTAATGAATGGATAAAGAAGATATGTTGTGTATAGATATGGACTATTACTCCGCCAACAAGAAGACTGAAATCTTGCCATTTGCAATGGCATGGATGGAGCTAGAGAGTATTATGCTAAGCTAAATAAGTCAGTCAGAGAAAGACAAATACCATATGATTTCACTCATATGTGGAATTCAAAAAACAAAACAGATGAACGTAGGGGTGGGAGGGGGGGAAGAGAGGCAAACCAACACACAGACTCTTAACTATAGAGAACAAACTGATGGTTACTTGGAGGGGAGGGGAGCAGACAGATGGGTTAAATAGGTGATGGGCATTAAGGAAGACCCTTGTGGTAAGCTCCAAGTGTCATATGTAAGTAATGAATCACTAAACTCTATACTGAAACCAATATTACATTATATCTTAACTAACTAGAATTTAAATAACTTGGAGGTAAAACAAAAAAAAACACCACATTCAAATCAAAAAAGGAAATAAACTCACTATCTTGAAAATACATCTGCACTCCCATGTTCACTGCAGCATTATTCACAATAACAAAATTATGGAAACAATGTAAAAGTCTGTTAACAGATGAATGGAAAGAGAAAATGTTCTGTGTATGTATGTATATATGTACACACACACACACACACACACACGCACACACACACACACACACACAGGAGTATTTTTCTGCCTTAAAGAAAGAAGTGAATCCTGCCATTGGTAACAACATAAATGACTCCTGAGGCATTATGCTAAATGAATAAGCCAGGAAAAGAGAGGCAAATATTGAATAATCTCACTTATATGTGAAACCTTTTTTAAAAAAAAAATTAAGCAAAATTCAAGTGACAGTGAGTAGAACAATGCTTACCAGAGGCTGAGGATGGGGGCGGGGGGGGGGGGGGGGGCGGGGAAAGGAAGTAGAATGGTGGTTGCCAGGCATTGGAAACTAGGGGCAATGGGAAGTTACTGTTTAATGGGTACAGTTTCAGTTTTGCAAGATAAAGTTCTAGAGATGGATCATGGTGATGGCTGTACAACAGTATGTATGCACTTAATACCACTACACTGTATGCTTAAAAATGGTTAAGACAGTAAATTTTATGTCATGTGTATTTTACAATAAAAAAACTAGGAAAAATACAAATGAGAGACACAAGACATCAGGTTCAAAGTTCATGGAGTATGTAAGTGATAATAAAAAAATGAGTATAGGGCATGTAAGACATGGGATGGATATGCTGTAGGATGAGTAGGGAAAGTGGGAGTCAGAATCTCAGTGTAACTCAGATAGAAGGTTTGAACAATTAGGAATATCTACTTAAGTTTTTGCATCCAAGATTAAGCTGATAAAAAATACGTATTTTCTCTCTCCTTCTCCTTCCCCTCTCGCCCTCCCTCCCTCTATCTCTTTCTCTCTCACACAGACACACAACAAAGACACTACAAAATGCCTGTTCTAAAATCTAAAACAACAATGAATTAAGGGACCTCATTCAACAGAACAATCTACCATAAAAGAACCATAAAGAAAGGAACTTATTTTTTAAAGTGAGGGGAAACTTATACAGCTAAGGGCTACCTTGTCACCTGCCAGGCACTGAGACCCAACAAAGTGAATGACAATAATCTTGCATTTGCTGCAACATCCTTCACTGTCCGCAGACTTTCCCTTTGCACTGGTGAGCGAAGAGGGCGCTTTTCTTCCTTCCCAGTCCACCTTCTACAGCCATACTTGTCAGCTGGGGACACGACAGCAGAAATGATCAGCACCTATCCATTCCCAAGAGTAAATGGATAGTGTGACTTACCCTCACTCCATCACTCAAGAAACTAATCAGTCTGAATTTAGTGATTCAAACGATAAGAATAAGGCCTACATGTTCATTTCAAAAACACCTGCTAAAAACGGGGGGGGAGGGGGGGAGGACTGGCTAATAATTTATTAGTGAGCCCCAGAAACACACAAACTACCCAAGAATTCAACACATTCTTTTTTTAAGAAAGATTATTTTTTAATGTTTATTTATTTTTGAGAGAGACAGAGAGACAGCACATGAGTGGGGGAGGGGCAGAGAGAGAGGCACAGAATCTGAAGCAGGCTCCAGGGTCTGAGCTGTCAGCACAGAGCCGGATGCGGGGCTTGAACTCACCAACCATGAGATCATGACATGAGCGGAAGTCCAACACTTAACCAACAGAGCCACCCAGGCGCCCCAAGAATTCAACACATTCTTGATTTTAGTTTCTCTCTCTCAATCCAGTTTTTCTCAAAAATAAAGTCCAAGTTCCTCTTCCTCCAAAGCCTTGTCCTTTATTCACAACTTGCTGAAGATGACCAGCCCTTTCACCCAAACCTAAAGGTATGTTCCAGTTACTCATCAGCAACAGTACCAACTCCTGGTACTACCCACCATGCAGTGCAGAATACAGTTCATGCCCACCAGGTACACATTTATGAGGTCCTCTTCCCTAAGAGACTAGAGAGCTTAAAGTTCTCATTCTAAGAGAAAAAAAACGTGTAACTATATATAGTAACTAGACTTATTGTGATGATCATTTCGCCATTATACCAATATTAATTTGTTTCATCTCGCCTAAATTCAGCAGAACTGATCAATCTTGTGGCAAACACGTAGGCAGGCTA
Source organism: Neofelis nebulosa (assembly GCF_028018385.1). Taxonomy (NCBI): domain Eukaryota; kingdom Metazoa; phylum Chordata; class Mammalia; order Carnivora; family Felidae; genus Neofelis; species Neofelis nebulosa. The sequence goes on along the minus strand of NC_080787.1, from coordinate 58,187,970 downwards.
ATTCAATCAATCCCTTACTCCCTGGCCTGCTTCTACCAAAAGGGGCTGAAGAAATAAAGCATGTGCCCTCCAAAACAAAAGAGGCCATGAAACACAGCTCTGGCTAGAGAAATAAATAGAATTTGCTAGAGAAGAATAGCAAAGGATAACAATTCTAAGAAAACATTTGCTCCTCTTCATCAGAGGAGCAGAAGTAGCCGATCTTCCTAACAAACACAAGAAAACCGAAGCTAAGCAGCCATGAATCCTGCAACTGAAAGACAATAATCGTGAGGGAAAGTATTAAGAGGATTTAAAAAGCACACCCTGACACTGTTAAGCCACTGCAGTATAGTGAGCAAACACCTATCTCAAGATGAGTAAGAAAAATAACTCCTACGTGAGGAGTTTAAGATATTTAACTGGTTTAAGATATTTCTAACTGGTAAATTCCCAATTCTGCCATTACTCTGTAGTCATGGGCTGACTGACACCTTTATGCTCATCTACACTCATCCAAAAGGAAAAGGAAAAAAAGAATCCTACTAGTGTCACTTCCCACAGAGAAAGATATCATTAAAGATCACGAGCAGAGAAATTATGGATTCAGGTGGACTGGCCTGTAATTCTGGCTCAGCAACTAACCAGCACTGGGGTCCTGGAGAAGTTATTCAACCTTTTAAAGCCTCAGTCTCCTCATCTGCAAAAACCATGGTATTAATAACCACCTCATAATGTTACTGACAGGATTAAATCGTAGTACATATAACAAATTAAACAGTGTCTGGTATAGAGTAAGTGCTTAAAAAACTTAGAAACCTGCCTCCATCACCACTACGACAATCACATAACCCAGCAAGCCAGTTCTCCAGCTGAAGTAAGTAAAGTTCAGAGGCTCTTGACCTCTGAAAAGAAATATGATTCCACACTACATCATACAAGGGGAAAATACAGTTTGAAAATATTGTACCCTGCCGTAGGCCCAACCTACAGTGTGCAATTGATAAATATTTGCTGAAGAATAAATCCCTTAGTCAAAGTGTTAAGAAATCAAATTGGAAACACATAAAACACTGAAATTATCAAGATAAAGAAGTAATTTCTAGGACCTTCAGTACACAATTTTTTGAGCCATCCTCAAGAAGTAGAGATGATTTCCTTCTTAATATTTTAAACAAAACTCAAAAGTAGTCTGAAGGACTAATGAAAATGTACTTACAAAGCTTTAAGCTACTTGGAAGAATAGACTATAAATGCAAATTGTTATTCTCTTTCTTTGGGATTACAGGGGATTTTGTCCTGCCAAAATCCAAAACTGTATTAGTTTGTTTTTTTCCTCAAAGATTGAATACTATTTCATCTTCTTTCATTATTTTAGCCTTTCATAGTCAATGTGATAACTGTTAGATTTTTTATGGAATGGCTATAGAAGATAACATTCTGGTTAGCAATCTTGCTTGCTATTCTTCTGTTTTCAAATTTATGACAAAGAAATCCATCTTCTGTACCTTCTTCCAGTTTCAGTTCTCTATTTTCTAGATCATTACCTCATTCATAGCTCAATTTAGTAAGCTCACTGACACTGCTCACCTGTTTTGCAACTCAACAAATATAGTATTGTATGTGGACAAAATCATAGTTTCATAAAGAAGAGCCATAACTGCTCTTAAACCACAGCTTCAATGCTTTCCATATTACTCAAGTTTCATAATTCTGCTAAGTTTATAATTTAAAATGTAGGTATAAAGACACAAAGTCACCTAATAATCAAGGTTTAAAATGTACCCTAAAAGTATAAAATGATAAAAACAAAAAGGATTTTATACAAATAGCAAGAGGCTCATAAAACATTTATTCCTACTGTTAATGCCTCCTTAAAAATGTAGGGGAAACCAAACCTGTGCATTTAGTTATTCTCAATTCTATCATTCCTTGATTACTTCTAGTATCAACGAGTCTAGAACAATTTTCATTTGATGTTTTTATTTGAACATCAAATATGAAAATGATGTTTTATCTGAAGTGCTCTGAACTTACACAATGCTTCCTAGAACATTCTAGATAACATTTTCCACACCACCCCAATTTTAGTGTATATGCTGCCTGAGTTCACAGGGTTCTGTAATCACTTAGCTAAAGATGTAAAGCCTTAATAAGATTTTTATTTCTGAGGCAGAAGATTCACAATGCATGTAAATCAGAAGATGGATTCTGCACTCCCTGACTAGTTCCTCAAATATATGTGTGCAACGAAATAGACAAGCAGTGAAATTTGAAGGTACAGAATTAGAAACTGTATATGGACAGTACTCGTCTGCCTGAATGGAGTGGGCAGGATGAGAAATGCCAGGGTTTGTTGTCAGCCATGGGTATGGACAAAGAGGGAACTTAAAAAATGAAGAAAAATAACAGCAGCCTCATTTACCATCCCCTACTTCTACTCCCCAAAAAAGACAAGGTCAAGGAATTGTTCATATCTAAGAAAGAGCTCTGCAAAATCCAGACCGGAGTTGACATTTTCTTTGAAACTCTGAGATCTCCACACTAATTCATCCCTCTCTTTTCTATGCAACCTCTGTACTTTTGCTTTTACTGACCACAGTGTAACATGGCCATTTATATCCCTCTCCCACTGCTGCTCCCTCTCACACTTTCTGAGCACCCTAAAGCTTAATCATACCTGTGTTTTTGCCTGGCCAAAGGTGAACACTCAAGAAAACGTACTGAATGTGAATAAAAATCTTTTTGTAAACATTACATAACTATCACAAAATTAAATGACATCTAGTTATAAAAGAAAGCCAACCTGATTACAAATAAATACTTCTTTTTAATATTTACTTTATCTGGCACATATGTTAAGTATTATAGGTAAAAGAGCAAATACAGGATGCAGCCAATCCTACTTCTACCAAAGTTGGTTTAATTAATATAATATTTTACTTTGGTTAAATCCTGTGTCCTGTGTGTGTATGTTTTATATATATCTCCCTCCCATTCTCATTCTTTCATTAATGATGACTCAAACCTTTAAGAAAACCAAAATTCAGGAGCAACTTGGTGGTTCAGTCCATTGAGCATCTAACTTCGGCTCAGGTCATGATCTCATGGTTCCTGAGTTCAAGCCCCGTATCAGGCTCTCTGCTGTCAGCACAGAGCCCGCTTCAGATCCTCTGTTCTCCTCTCTCTCTGCACCTCCCCTGTTTATACTCTCTCTCTCTCTCTCTCAAAAATAAATAAAACATTGGGGCGCCTGGGTGGCTCAGTTGGTTAAGCATCTGACTTCGGCTCAGTTGATAATCTCACGGTCCGTGAGTTCGAGCCCCACATTGGGGCTGTCAGCACAGATCCTGGAACCTGTGTCAGATTCTGTGTCTCCTTCTCTCTCTGCCCCTCCTCTGCTTTTCCTCTATCTCTCTCTGTCTCTCAAAAATAAATAAACAAAAATAAATAAATAAATAAAGCAAGCATTTAAAAAAAAACACTAAAATTCCAAATTGTCTAATCAGTACTTTTCAATGCCCAGTCACTGTTACAAATTACACTCAAAACATCTAATCAATCCTCAAACATTTTTCATATTCCGAGCTCCCTTGTGCAAATTTTTTAAACTGGAAAACTAAATATAACACTGTATGCTATATGTCAGCTAACTGGAATTAAAATTAAAAAATAAATAAAATATAAAAATACTTCATATTTTTAAAAATTGGAAAACTAACAGGTGATGCGTCTTTCCTTGCAGTGACTGAATAAATTTTTGCTCTAAGAGAGTAAAAATGTCAAAGATCTGAATTTACAAGTACCCCCCCCCCAAAAAAAACCTATTTCAGTATTCAGCTGTTTCCTAGCAACTGAATCTGCTGATATTTTCTCATCACAAGTAATAGGGATAAAAATCTGTATTTCAGTATACTCAGATATCAGTTAAAGCAATGCAGCTGAGCAAAAAAATAATAAGTAAACCATAAATAATGGCATAAATTTATGGCATTTTCTAACCAATCTAGGCTACAGCCTTAAAATGGATAACTATAATTCTTAAATATGATAAATGACCTGAGAAACAGGAGTACTTATGAAAGAGTGTAGGAGGGATCTTTTCTGTGACTGGGGGTAGGTAGGGTGCACAGAGGACAAGAGGTAACCACAAAAATAGTAACCTAAGAATTACTCTAGAGAGTTAGTCCAACTATGAAGAATGAAGCTGCTATTCTCAAGGTGGCTAGAGTTTAAGCCTGGTTTATGCTGCATCATGAGAGTTTCTAAACAAAATACAAAATTCATATCTTACATACTCCAGAAGAAAACCGTCAAAAGAGTTAACTACTGCAGCCAACTGAAGGAGTTCTTCAGAAGTGTTTTGAGGTTATAAACAGTTGCACTTAACACATTATCAAGATTTCATTGTTTTATAAACCGTACACTAAAGTGCAACCTCCATTTTACTTTAGCTTCCTCGATATAGCCAGAGAAAATATAAACAGGCAGTTCTCACAAGGTACTTCATCAGATCCTGAGGACCTTTTCTGCACAAGGCACTGTGACAGGCTTCAAAGATAATTAAGCTGAATACAGCACAATGCCTACAATGGAGAAGTAGAGTATGGCTCGATCTCTACCCTGGTGAATTCTACATTTAAAACACGTAATGAAAATATTTATTGAGGGCAAGTGAGAGAAAGCAGTAGAAGGGCAGAGGTATTTGACTGGGTCGGGGAGAGGCAAAAAAGTGTAGCAAAAAGGAAGGCTACTGGACTTAACGAGCTTGGGGAGACCTGGGTCCTTTACTAATTAGCTGAATGAATTCTGATAAACCATTCACCCTTTGTGAGGCTAACCTTTCACGGGCAAAATGAAGAGACATTGCTGGTATTTACTGAGAGCCTCTCATAATAAGAAAGCATTGCACTAAAGTACTACCATACATAATAGGACAAGAAAGCATGCCCACTGATATCTATAAACTTAGAGTTTGCCTTCTAGTCACCAAGAATCGGGGCAAGAAAGCACAAATTATTACCACACAGCTCTAAAATCCTTTCCTGCTCTAAAGAAATCTGTGTATATGTACCGCTAACATTTCCTGGCAAAAAGCAAAGAAAACATGAAATAAGTGGTTCATTAAAATTCTTGCCACCAATAATTTCCATAAACACAAAATGCAAAACTGCACTAAGCACTATTGGGGGAAATAAAAAGAAAAGTCAAAACCTCTTAAAATACTATTCTTCCCAAGAACTAAACCCTTCAAATGAGTATCTAAAAAACATACAGCACTTTGCAACTTTTAAAAAAAGCACTTTCATATACATTACTGATTTTCCTCAGTGAGTAAAACCTTTCTATCAAAAATCTAGAATATTTCACTAAGACAAGAAAATAACTGTTACTGAATCTTATTCTGTGAATGGTGCCAAAAGTCTCATTTTGTAAAGTAAAATACAATTGGTGAAAAAAGCCAAGACTGATTTGTTCATTTGTGGTATCCAACTCATAGCACCTGACTGATCCCCCACACCCAACCTTGAAATCGTTTGGTATTTGATCCTCTTCTCTCTTTATTCTTTACTCCTTAGAAATTGAACCCACTATTTCATGTTCAAAAACTTCACAACCATGTGTGACTCCCAAATCAATGTCTTCGTCTCCAAGCACTCTTCTAAGTTTCAACCCAGATTTACTAGAACGCCCTATTAGTCCAAGAAATTCAACACGCCCAATACAAAAATCATTTTCTCTCTCAAACAGCTCTTACATTCCTATTGCTAAAACACATCTCCAATGGTAACACCAGCAATTTATCAGTATTGTTTCCAAAATGGATAATGAAAGATGACCTACTGAGATAGGGAAAGAAATTATTAAATATCTATTCCTATTTTCTTCTAATTCTTTTTTAAAAGCACCCTTTTCTAATATCTACATCTGTACATTAAAGATGTGTGATATTTTAACAGGGAGTATACCAAAAATGTCTGGAAACCATTAGCATACAGACTAAAACTCAAACTCCTTAGCCTAGTGATATGCATTGCTACAGTTTATCTTCTATTCATCACAGGCATTAAATCTAAGCAAACAAACCACTAACCAGTCCCCAAACACAGCCCAGACATTCCAGCAACCCAATCATTTAGCTTTACTGCTCTCTGCAAACTGTTCATCTCCCTATAGCAAATCACCTAAAGCCAACGTCAATTCCATCCTTTCTCAAAATTCCCTGTGTTGAGGGGACAAAACTATCAGGACAATCCCCATTACCAACCTAGTCACTGAGTCTTTAATGTACACACTTTAGCTCCCCCTACTAGATAAGATAGTTCTTAAGGGTCAAAGCCCTGTCTCATAAATTTCCCATCTCCCTTAGTACCAAGGCACTTATATAGTAAACCTGACCTATGTTTAAAAAATGCTTGTTGAATGGACAAAATTGTAAGCTGGACATTATATAACGCTTAATAACAGTATATATTAATAAATTAATACCATTTTTTTTTAATTTTAGAGAGAGAGCACAAGTGAGGGAGAAGGGCAGAGAGAGAGGGAGAGAGCTTAGTGTGGAGCCTGACACGGGGCTCAATCTCACAACCATGAGATCATGACCTGAGCTGAATCAAGAGGTGGATGCTTAATTGACTGAGCCACCCAGGCGTCCCTAACTGTATCTTTTTAAGGAGTTGTATTATCAAGGGATTTATTTTTTTTTTAACTGAGCAAATATTAAAAATTATATTAGGGTCCAGTTACACAGAGGAGGCATAAAGGTTGAATTAGGAGCTGAGATACAATGAATTGATAACTAGTTAGGGGAAAAAGAATGAAGGAAAGATATATTTCTTTGCCTCACATAACAATTTTAGAAGCTTTGGCCAGTTCTCTCAGTTAATAGTTTATTTTTTTTAATAACTTTCTGTTTACCCACATATTGTTTTGGGTACTAGGGACACAGTACTTAACAAGATAGATAGATGAATTTTTTTTTTTATAAAGCTTATTTTGTAGTGGAGGTAGACAATTACCAAAGAAATAAACAATAACAATATTATATCTAACATGAAGGAGCCAGCTGAACAAATACAGAGGAAAATGTGTTTTAGGCAGGAGACAATCATGGCACTTTTGCAGAATAAAAAAGGCCAGTATGGCTGGAGTGTCATGAGCAAGCAGAAGGTGGTACAAGACAGGACTACGGTAACTATCTATAGGACGAATTCATTAAAATTAAGTCAGAATCCACTAAAGTGGAACATGGACATACCCTATTTACCCTACATTTCCAATCCTAAGCATATAACAACAGAACTGTGTTTTCCAAAAATGTCCTAGAATGTTCGGAGCAGCAGTATTAGTAATAACGAAAAGAAAGAAAACAAAACCAAATGTCTCTCAACAACAGAATGAGAAAATACACTAAGTCAATCAGAATTGAGATGAATCAAAATCGTGGATTACCTAACAGGATCCAATAAAAACAGCATATCACCAGTTTTATGATATTCCTGCTCAAGATGTATAACTTGAATCTTAACATGCAGAAACATCAAACAAATCCCAACAGAAATATTCTACAAAATAACTAGCCTATTTTCTTCAAAAGCAACAAAGTCATAAAAGTCGAAACTAAGAACCTGTTCCAGACAGACTAAACAGACATAACTAAATAATACATGCAATAGAAGATTGGATCCTTCTGAAATAAAGGACATGATAGAGGCAACTGTGAAACTTGAATGGGGTCTGAGGATTAGCTGGTAGTCATGTATTGGTGCTAATGTGCTTATTTTGAAAGGTGAACTGTGGTTATATAGGAGAACATCTTTGTTTATAAGAATTACACCCTAAAGTACTGGGGGGTAATGAGACATCAGGTTGGGAACTTATTCTCAAATGGCTGTGGCAAAAAGCTAGTTTTTTACTTGCAACTGTTTTTGAATTGCAATTTCAAAATTGTAAAAGATTATCAATTTTGTTTAAAAGTTATTTCGGGGGGAGAAAAGAATAAGCAGGAGGGAAGCAACAGAAAGGAATTCAAAGTTCATATGTTATGTATGTTTTTAATGTGTATTTATTTATTTTGAGAGAGAGAAAAAGAGAGAGTGCAATCAAGGGAGGGGTAGAGTGACAGGGAGATAGAAACAATCCCAAGCAGAGAGAATCTCTGAGCTGTCATTGCAAAGTCTGATGCAGGGCTCAAACTCATGAACCGTGAGATCGAGAGTCAGAAGCTTAACCAACTGAGCCACACAGGTACCCCCATATGCTGTATTTTTTACCAACAAGATACAAAACTTAAATGCAATTTGCTGAAAAAAATAAAGATATTACTAACTTAAGAACTTAAAGAGTTTGCCCTTGGGACACATGGGTAGCTAAGTGAATTAAGCATCCCACTCTTGGTTTTGGCTCAGGTCACGATCTAATGGTTCTTGGGTTCAAAGCCCCATAGCAGGCTCTGTGCTGTCAGTGTGGAGCCTGCTTAGGATTTCTTTCTCCCTCTCTCTCTCAAAATAAATAAACTTAAAAAAAAAAAGTTTGTCCTTAACCTCAGTATATTTAGAGGTTGCATCCTCTGCACAAAACAAAAAAATAAACTTTGCAAAAACCTGCACATATCCTTTCTACATTAAATTATTAGAAAGATAAACTGAAAAAAAACTGAATAGCAAATATGCATGTGCCCATTTTTTATTAGTAAGAAAAACTTTCTTTCAGAAGCACCCGAACAATTCAAATTTTCAGCCAAATTACATATACTATGTACACAGACTAACAATTTGGAAGAAAAAAAAAGAAAATAAAACTTTCCTTTTCAAAATCTTTTCAAAACTTTTCAAAATCAGCACAGGGATGTTACCAATACTCTAGAAGCTTTCTGCAAATGTACGATGATATTTTTGGTTGTCATGGGAACTGGGGAGGGCCACTATTAGCATTTAGTAAATTAGAGGTAGAGATGCCCAACATCCTGAAAAGTATACAGCTGTTTCACACAAAGAAGTGCTGTCCAAAATGTCAGCAGAGAGAAAAATGGGTGAACAAAGCCAGTAATAATAACACAAGGGGATGGGCAACCAGGAGGCAAACATCAGTGTTTGCCACAGAGATTCATAGCAGTGAAAGACACTATCTTCATCTGTAAATAGATGATGGTCCAACATAAGTCACAGACAACTAAAGAAACTACTTAAAAACATCAACTATACTGAGGATTTTTTAAATATGAAAAATACAGAATTAGAGAGAGAGAAAGAAGATTTAAGTTAGTTAACACCTATGATACTAGGTGGTTTCATTAACTGCCTTATCAGTCAAACCAGAAGTAATATTTTAGTCTTCGCAAATGCTGAAATAGCTGAATTATACATGTTTAGGTAACCCCGGTCAGTAATAAAAATTATTTATGCCAGAAAATAACAATTTTTAATTCAAAAGAAAAGGTTGGCCTATCATTCTACTGTGTGTATAGGTACAAAGAGTAACATCACAACTTTAAAGTTCTCTTCTGCACCAAGTACCAAAAATAGTATTTTTAAAAACTAAATTCCTATTAAAAGGCAACAATACTGCAAAATGTGTATTTTTATTCAAGTATAATAAACATACAGTGTTATATTATTTCAGGTGTACAATATAATGATATAACAATTCTATATATTGCTCAATGTTCATCTTGATTAGTGTATACTCTTAATCCCCTTCGCCTATTTCACATAACCCCCACCCACCCTCCCTCTGGTAACCATCAATTAGTTCTCTGTATTTCAGAGCCTGCTTCTTGTCTCTATTTTCCTTTGATTTCTTAAAATCCACATTAAGTGGAATCATATGGTATTTGTCTTTCTCTGACTTACTTCACTTAGCATTATACCCTTTATATCCATCCATGTTGTTGCAAATGGCAAGATTTCATTCTTCATGGCTGAATAATATTCGTGTATGTGTACATCTTCTTTACCCATTCATCCATCAATGGACAGTTAGGTTACTTCCATGTTTTGGCTATTATAAATAATGTAGCAAAATGTAAGGGTGCATATATCTTTTTGAATTAGTGTTTTCATATTCTTTGGGCAAATAGTAGTGGAATTGCTGGATCATATGGTAATCCTATTTTTAATTTTTTGAGGAAACTCTATAGTGTTTTCCACAGTGACTGCACAACTTTGAATTCTTATCAACAGTGCACAAGGGTTCCCTTTATTCTGCATCCTTGCCAATACTTGTTTCTTGTGTTTTGGGTTTTAGCCATTCTCTCAGGCGTGAGGTGATATCTCATTGTGGTTTTAATTTGCATTTTCCTGATGATGAGTGATGCTGGGCATCTTTCCATGTATCTCTTGGCCATCTATATGTCTTCTCTGGAAAAATGTCTATTGAGATTCTTTGCCCATTTTTTATCAGATTATTTTTTTGGTGTTGAGTTGTATTAAGTTCTTAATACATCTGGACATTAACTCCTTACCAGACACATTATTTGCAAATCTCTCTCATTTGGAAGGCTTTTAGTTTTGTTAATGTTTCCTTTGCTTTGCAAAAGCTTTTTATTTTGGTGTAGTCCCAATAGTTTAATTTTGCTTTTCTTTCCTTTGCCAAAGGAAACTACCTAGAGAAATGTTCCTACAGCTGATGTCCAAGACATTACTGCCCGTTTTCTTCCAGTACTTTTATGGTTTCAGGTCTCACATTTAGGTCCTTCATCCATTTTGAATTGATTTTTATATATCATGCAAGAAAGTGGTCCAGTTTCATTCTTTTGCATGTAGCTATCCAGTTTTCACATTTGCTGAAAAGACTTTCCTCTTGTATATTCTTGCCTCCTTTGTCATAGATTAATTGATCATCAAAGCATGAGTTTATTTCTGACTCTCTATTCTGTTCCATTGATCAGTATTTATATTTTTGTGCCAGGATATGACTGTTTTGCTTACTATAGCTTTGTAGTCTACCTTGAAATCTGAGATTGTGACACCTCTTTTTTTGCTCTTTCTTCAGATTGGCTATTCGGGGACTTTTATAGTTCCATACAAATTTTAGGGTTATTTGTTCTAGTTCTACGGAAAATGCTATTGGCATTTTGATAGGGATTGCATTAGTTCTGTAGATTTCTTTGGGTAGAATGGACATTTAAACAGTATTAGTTCTCCCAATCCATGAACATGGAATATCTTTCCCTTTGTAGATGTCATCTTCAGTTTCTTTCATCAGTGTTTTACAGTTTTCAGAGTACAGGTCTTTCACTTCTGTTGTTCAGTTTATTCCTAAGCACTTTATCTGATTTGGTTTTTCCAAATACCTTTTTTGGTACTTGATTCAGAACTTCAAGGTTACGTGATGTGGCTCTTTTTAAGCTATACTAATTACAGTTAGAAGTATAGGCCAACCTTTCCTTTGGAGTTAAAAAGTATATTTTCTGGTATAAATCATTTTAATCACTGACTGAGATTACCTAAATGTGTATAATTCAGCTAGATCAGCATGTGGGCGTGATTATAAACAGAAATGTTTCCTTGGGGCACCTTGGTGGCTCAGACAGTTGAGCATCCAACTTCAGCTTAGGTCATGATCTTGCAGTTCATGAGTTCAAGCCCTGCGTCAGACTCTGTGCTGACAGCTCAGAGCCTGGAGCCTGCTTCGGATTCTGTGTCTCCCTCTCTCTCTGCCCCTTCCCCACTCACGCTCTGTCTCTCAAAAATGAATAAACGCTAAAAAAAAAAAAAAAAAAAAAAAAAAAAAATTAAAACAAAATGTTTTAATTTCTCTTTTAGCTACTTATTATTGTGTATAGAAAGGCAATATTTCTGAATATGAGTTGTATATCCTATGACCTTCCTGATTTCATTTATCAGCTCTAGTAGTTTTTTAGTGGAATCTTTCCGATTTTCTACATACAGTATCACGTCATCTGCAAACAGTAAAATTTTTACTTCTTCCTTACCACTTTGGATATCTTTTATTTCTTTTTCTTGTCTGACTGCCCTGGCTAGGACTTCCAAAACTACGCTGAATAAAAGAGGGACAGTGGACATCCTGGTCTCATTCCTGATCTTAAGGGAAAAGTTCTCAGTTTTTCACCACGGAGTATTATGTTGTTATATGGCTTTTATTATGTTGAGGTAAGTTCCCTCTAAACCTGTATTACTGAGTTTTAATGATGAATGATGGATGTTGTACTTCTCAAATGCTTTTTCTACATCTACTGAAACAATCATATGGTTTTTACCTCTTTTTGATGTGATTTATCACATTGATTTGTGAATATCAAACCACCCTTGCATACCTTGAAGAAATCCAACTTGATCCTGGTGAATGATTTTTTTTAATGGATTGTTGGATTCAGTTTGCTAATATTTTGTTGAAGATTTCTGTATCTATGTTCATCAGAGATATTGGCCTATAGTACTTTTTTGTAGTATCTTTTGGTATGAGGGTAATGCTGACCTCATAGAATGAACGAACCTTCCCTTCTCCTCTATGTTTTGAAATAGTTTGAGAAGAATACGTATTAACTCTTCTTTAAATGTTTGGTAGAATTTGCCTGTGAAGCCATCTGTCCCTGGACTTTTGTTTTTTGCGAGTTTTTTGATTACCAACTCAATGTAATTGCTAGTAATGAGTCTGCTCAAATTTTCTATTTCTTCATGTTTCAGTTTTGGAAGGTTAAATGCTTCTAGGAATTCATCTGTTCCTTCTAGGTTGTTCAATTTGGTGGCATGTAATTTTTCATAATATTCTCTTACAATCCTTTATATTTCTGTTGTGTTGGTTGTTACTTCTTCTTTCCTTTCTGATTTTATAGGAGTCCTTGCTCTTTTTTTCTTGAGTCTTGCTAAAAGTTTATCAATTTTGTTGATCTCTTCAAAGAACCAGCTCTGGTTCTGTTCTATTGTTTCTTTAGTCTCTATTTCACTTCTTTCCACTCTAATCTTTATTATTCCCTTTCTTCTACTGGCTTTCAGCTTTGTTTGTTCTTCTTGACTTGACCACTACTGTTATTATCCTCCCTCTTAGACCTGCTTTTGCTGCATCCCCTAAGTTTGGGCACTGTATTTTCATTTGTTTCCATGTTATCTTTTGATTTCCTATTTCTTTGTCGACCCATTCATTATTTAGCAGCATGTATGTAACCTCCAAGTACTTGTGTTCTTTCCGAGGTTTTTCTGTGATGATTTCTAGTTCTATATTACTGTGACTCCAAAAAATGTATGACATGATTTCAATCTTCTGGAATTTGTTGAAACTTGTTTTGTGGCCTAATGTGATCTATTCTGAAGCCTGTTCCATGTGCACTTGAAAAGAATGTGCATTCTGCAATTTGGGGATAGAATATTCTGAACAAATCTGTTATATCCATCTGGTTCAATGTGTCATTCAAAGCCACTGTTTCTTACTGATTTTCTGTCTGGATGAGCAACTCAGTAATTTAAGTGGGGTGTTCAGAGCCCCTACCAAAACATGTATATTTTTTAAGATGTTATCACTTGATTGTAACACTTGCAACAAATCCATTGAAAAGCACTGATCATGTTATTTATTCAAACAGCTACCACCAATTGCATTCAGCAGGTTGTTTACTGCAGCCCTAGCATATCGCTGTTTTTATTACTTAATATAAAGACTTTCTTCTACGTTACCCTCTGCTGACACAAAATACCAATTTAAGACAGAAATCTAGGTGTTATATACACCACAGGCCACAACAAATGTGAAGGGCCTTATATGAAATGCATCTCCAAGGAAAAAAGGCATGACCTTGCAGACATGACCCATAGAAGCTTCTCACAAAATTAATCAGCTCACTATTAGTATTACTATGAGAAAGATAAGTAAGAAAACTAATTATGGGCATTAACAAATAAAAACTTAGTGCTTCCAGAATTACCAGTACATCATAAGCAATTTGAATGTTGTTATAAAAATTAAATTAACTTATTTCTTAAGAAGTGTAGAACAAAACTACCAAGGGTATATAATTAAAACATGTGTATGTGGACATAAAGTAAAAACAGAAATAAAGTGAAATACTTACTGCCAAAGCCTTGGACAGCTTGGCTCTAAATTCATTCAGGACAATTGCCACAATATCTTTAAGTGGTACATAAGCAAAGCCATCTTCCAAATAGACTTTCCTTCCTCGGAACAAATCCAGAGCATCAGCAAAAGGGATCTGAATTCATGTGAAACAGGGAAAGTAAGTCGGTACCTGTCATGAAATCCTCCTAAGTCTTCATACATACTAAGTCTAAACAAAATACTTCCTGCGAGAAATTCATTTGTCCCAGCAGATTAAAAAAAAAAATCTATTTATATTTTTTAAAGCTAAACAATAAACATTAGGAAGAGATGACAGTCAAAAATGTGTTCATTTCAGAGTAGATGATTTGAAAAATAACTTAGTATGCATTATTTTACTCTTAACTCATGAATTTACAAATTAAAATCCTCAGAATTTTAAACTCTCAACTCAAGCCCTCTAAGCACATTGCATTCCCCTCATATGACATTTTCCACAACTTTATTCTGCATCTATTATCTATATACAATATGTTCAGTGCTGAAAATTACTAAAGTAATTCCAAATTTCTTCATCTGTTTCCATTCTTTCTCCAGAAAAATATATTGGAAAAGCTAATCTCAATACCAAGAAATGGAAATAGTAAGTGTTCAGTTCTGCTACTGAAGTATTTGCCAGTAAATACCATTTAAAAAAAAAAATACCACTCCACTTGGATTTTTTAAAATCCTAAGACCTACCCTAAAATTTTATGATATGAGCAGAATATGGTATTAGTAAACTGAAAATCATCCTCTCTCTCCAATATAGTTTTTCTTTTTAAAAATGAAGTTAAAAAATGAGGTGAAAGAAATAATCCCCAAATTGCCTAGTCACCCAAGTTTTAGAGGAATTAAATCAATATGCCTAAGATTCTTCCATATATCCAATACCACCACCCAATAAGCAAATCATGTTTTTTTTTTTTTAACAGATCTGTTACTAAAGTTCATCACAGTCCTAAAGTTCATCACATAGTTGAGAAAACAAGACAGACACATATGGGAAGTCAAACAGCTCTACAGGGTGGTATGTGTCTGACACAGCAGCAAACAACTTACACAGAACATATTAGAGGAAGAGGTTAGAGGGTTTATTTCAATGATGCAGGGAAGAGATGGGGATAGTTTGGAAACATGAGTTCTAGTCCAAGTTCTGTGACTGACCAGACTTATGATTTCTACACATTTAATGAATGCTTCTAAACCATGGTGGCCAAATCTACAAAACGGGGGAAGGGGAGAAAGGGATGGTATAAATGACCCTTAGGGGTTCTTTAGCTCCAATATTGCATGATTCTAGATTAAGGTAGTCACAGTGGAAATAAAAATGCCCAAGGAGAAGCAGAAAATGATGTGAAGGCAGAGTTATGGGAAATGTGTGGTATGGGAGGAATAAATGTTGATTCCCATACTCTAAGTTTGGGAAGCTTACTGAATGGTGGCCTAACGAGTAGAAGGCAGAAGCCTAAATAGGGAGCTAATGTGGAAGCAGGATTTTAAACTACTGGCACTCACCAACAATAATCAGTACATCCTTTTCAAAGGAAATTGTAGTGTTACAACTGTCAGATTTTAAAATCACTTTCAGCTCTCCCCCTCCCCCTTCTGAATTATTCAGTCCAAAAGCTGTTCAATGGGTGCAAGCAAAGTAGGTACCTGTGCTGAGGAATAGAAGGCAGCAGAAGTGGCCTGGTTCAAGATGTCAGAACCTGAGTAGGTTAAAGAAGGTCTTGCCATGAGAGAGCAAGTAGGCAGATGGCATCATAGCCCAAACAGAATAAGAAAGAGTGCAGGTGGGGAAGACAGTCCAAGCATGGCATCAGAGCCCAAGAGTGATGTAAAAGGCTATCACGCAGCAGTGATCCAGAGCAAAGTGTTGAAGTCAAGTAGACTTCAAGGAGGG
This sequence comes from Neofelis nebulosa, assembly GCF_028018385.1. NCBI lineage: Eukaryota > Metazoa > Chordata > Mammalia > Carnivora > Felidae > Neofelis > Neofelis nebulosa. Next base: position 58,172,033 of record NC_080787.1, on the reverse strand, counting down.
GAGAGTACTCCTGCCAGTGCAGCTCAGCATGAAGTGTAAAAGCCTAAGCATTGTGAGCAGAGTATTTCTTGAAGAGAATCGTCTGCCTTGGCAGGGTCAGAGTTCCAACAAGGTTACAAGGGTGTGTAGGCTATGTAGGAGGACAGCCCAGCACAGAAGGGTTGGCACACCCTCAGTGGGGTGAAAATGAATTCTGCACAGGACAGAGAGAAGCTACAGTGATCAGAGGCTATACAACTGTATTAATTAAATACGTATATAAAGCTCAATGTGATATATTTAACAAAACCCAGGAAGTATTTTAAAAGTTTATGTACCTTATAAACTGACTCCAACTCCAACTCCGACTTAGACGCACTCGAAGAGGTTGATGAAGCAATAATCTCATGTTCTCGGAGACTCCTCTCTTCATCACTTATCTAAAAGGAAATACATTTTATGTGGTTTAAGAAATTAAAATTTTTAAAAGAAATTAAGCCTTCATTCAATAAAACACTTTCCTATTCTAGTAAAGATACTGTACTTTCACAAAATTTTTTTTAAAAATCCTGATATCTCAAATAATTCCTAATATGAGTACTAAATCATTAAGAAAGTCAAAATATGAAAGAAATTTTATTTATTTTTTTTTTTTTTTAAATTTTTTTTTTCAACGTTTTTTTTTTATTTATTTTTGGGACAGAGAGAGACAGAGCATGAACGGGGGAGGGGCAGAGAGAGAGGGAGACACAGAATCGGAAACAGGCTCCAGGCTCCGAGCCATCAGCCCAGAGCCTGACGCGGGGCTCGAACTCACGGACCGCGAGATCGTGACCTGGCTGAAGTCGGACGCTTAACCGACTGCGCCACCCAGGCGCCCCTGAAAGAAATTTTAAATTCAACATACTTTCAAATTCCTACTCTGCCAATTTCTTTTTTTTTTTTTTAAGTTTATTTTGAAAGAGAGACCAAGAGTGCATGCGAGAGGGGGAGGGGCAGAGAAAAAGAATCCCAAGCAGGCTCCACCCTGCCAGGGAGGAGCCTGACATGTGGCTTGAATCCATGACCAGTGAGATCATGACCTGAGCCAAAACCAAGAGTCAGATCTTAACCAACTGAGCCACCCAGGCACCTCTACTGTGCCAACTTCTGAGGACATATACCACAAAGGAACAACAGCAAAAAGACAAAGTATTATACTAGGAAAGAAATTATAATAAAAACACAGGCTAATACAGACCAAAAAGAACCATAATCTTAATTCAAGAGTTATATTAATTTCTTAAACTATGTATTTGCAGGGGCGCCTGGGTCACTCAGCTGATTAAGCATCAGATTCTTAATTTTGGCTCAGGTCATGATCTCACAGTTCATGAGAAGATAGAGCCCCGGGTAGGGCTCTGTGTTAACAGCGCAGAACCTGCTTGGGATTCTCTCTCTCCTCTCTCTCTCTCTGCTTCCCCCCTGTTCGAGTTCACGTACATGCTCTCTCTCAAAATAAACATACATTTAAAAAAAAATGCGTATTTGCATTTAAGAGTGGTTTAACTGTTTCTTTTTTTTTTTTTTTAATGTTTATTTTTGAGAGAGAGAGACAGACAGACAGAGTGCAGGGAGGAAGGGCAGAGAGAGAGGGAGACAAAGAATCCGAACTAAGCTCCAGGCTTAGAGCTGTGCACACAGAGCCTGATGTGAGGCTCAAACTCATAAACCATGAGATCATGACCTGAGCCAAAGTTGGACACTTAACCAACTGAGACACCCAGGTGCACCAGTTTAACTATTTCTCAATTTTCTTTTTTACCAATTTAAGTTTTTTTAATGTTTATTTATTTTGAGAGAGACAGAGCATGTATGCAAGCAGCGGAGCGGCAAAGACAGAGATAGAGAGTCCCAAGCAGCCTCCACCCTGTCAGTGTAGAGCCCAATGCTGGGGATCTCATGACCTGAGCTGAAATCAAGAGGATGCTTACCCAACTGAGCCACCCAGGCACCCCCTAAAGATTTTATTCTTAAGTAATCTCCACACCCAACATGGGGCTCAAACTCACAATCCCAAGATCAAGAATCATGTGCTCAGGATGCCTGGGTGGCTCAGTCAGCTAAGCATCCAACTTCGGCTCAGGTCTTGATATCACCGTTCACAGGCTGGAGCCCCATGTCAGGCTCTCTGCTGTCAGGACAGAGCCCACTTCAGAACCTCTGTCCCCCTCTCTCCTACTCCCCTACTCATTATCTCTTTCTCTCAAAATAAATAAACTTCAAAAAAAAAAAAAAAAAGAACCGTGTGCTCTACGGACAGAGTCAGCCAGGTGCCCCTATTTCTCAATTTTCTAGCCATACACAACAACTTCAAACTTAAACTACCAGCTTTCCTAGGAACAACTATAGATCTACTAGCTCAGATCATTATGTCTTCAAAAAGGAAAACATTGATCTGACTGGATAAGAATTTCAAACTTCGAGGAAAAGAAAAGATCTGAAAATGAAGATAAAATATAAACAACAAACTGAAGGGAATATTTATATCATTTAACATCCAAATTACTCTCAATAAACCCCTAGGTTGTAAGGACATAAGTACAGTAATCTAAAAGCAAAACACAAACAATAATCATATAAATGACAAAAATAAAAGTAAATTAAAATTCCATTCATTTATAATTGTCCAGATGATCAGCCTTTGTACCTTTCCTGATCACTTTTACAGTGATCTACATTGGTTAAGATTGGTTAGGTTATACTACAGTTAAAGAATTTGAAATTTTTAATGGATTAACAAAAAATGGTATTTCCTGCTTTTCTGCATGTTCGTGAAGGGGTGGTGGGAAGGCGGCAATGGGAAGCAGGAACACTTCACTACCAGTGGTTCTCACCACGCAATCAGATAGCTTTTGGATGCTCCAATCTCCTGCATAATGGCAAACTGGTTCTTTCTAAAAGTTATACAGGTCAACTCCACTCACATTTCATTGACAACAGCAACTCTTACAGGTGTGCAATGTCCAAAGGAGCAGGAAGTATAATTCTACTACTTGCCCAGAAAGAAGGAAACCAAATTTACTGGTGAACAGCACCAATGATTATTGCAATCCATTCTTCCAGTCACTAATTTACAGTTCACTCAACTTATGCTACAAAATACATTCAATCCCATCACAAGTGAAATAATCTAAAAGTTCTATTCAGTAATGGCATTAGTCTGAAAGTTCAGCATCTGTGGATGATGCTTGGTGGTCTCTGTATTAGAAAACGATAAAGCTTCTCATTTCAAAGACAAGGTATCTATCCTCTGCACGTGCATGTGCGCGCACACACACACACACACACACACACACACACACACTCAATAAACAGTACTAGAACAGGGACAGAATAACCATGGTAAACATTCCTATTTAGGACAGTGAAGAATGGGGAGGGGAGTCAATTAAAATAATAATGCCATATTAATTTATACCTATTAAAAAGGCAAAAATTAAAAAGACTTAGAAAACACAATGTCAGGACAATCTTTGTGTAGCGCACTTTGACAATACGTATCAAAAAGCCTTAAAACAAGCAGACCCTAACAATTTTACTTCCAGAATTAGTATGAAATTAACAGGACAAATACAAATAAAGGAATAATTTCTTTTCATCACGATATTATTTATAAAGTAAGAAAAAAAAAATCTCAATGTCCAACAACAGGTATTTGGTTAAAGAAGTAGAACATGATGTTTCAGTAAAGCAGGCTTTATAATTCAGGTCAATCTCTCACAAAAATCAAAGAAAGAATACTGATAAAAATTTTAACAGGATCTTCTTTAAAGCACAGATTAATATTCATATATAAAGTCAGATTCAAATGAAAGTGGAGTATCTAACAAAAGATCCCCCTACTTAAATGCCATTAATGAAATCCCAAGCCTTGAACATGTTTTAAAGTGGTCCTTGGTTCAAATACTCCAGACACCTGGCAGAAACAGACTCAAATCCTCTCTGAAGGGAAATACATTCCAGCATGCCTGAAACGATTCCTGCAAATACAGCTTCAAATACAATGTCAATCATATTGTCTTTTATAACAAGGTTGACAATAAAACATCTCTTCATGAGCAAAGAGAAAAAGACTCAAAATATATAGATAATAACTATGTTAATATGTGTAAAGAAAAGACAAATATGACGATAGCTATATGAATGGGAAACTATAAAAAGTGATTTGCAAAAGAGAGAGATTCTAGAAACAGAAAAAAAACTCAGGAACAGAAATATAAATTCAGTGGAATCATAAAAAAAACCTCTTCAAGTTGTAGTGATTGTGGACTAGGTAGGTGATTCAGACCAATCCATCTGCATCAAAGTTCTCACAGGTTACTTGGGAACTGTCAGACTAACAGGTACGCCTTGTCATGTAAAGCCCACTTTAATATTTGCTAAATTCTGGGAAAGCAGCTTCATAGAGACCCTGCCAAAAGTGGTAACTATGCCCTACTCTCTAGCACACTGAAGGACTTAATATTTGCTAAATTCTGGGAAAGCAGCTTCATGGAGACCCTGCCAAAAGTGGTAACTATGCCCTACTCCCTAGCACACTGAAGGACTTAAGTGGGTATGAACCAGAAGTTTATCAGCCTTCATATGGAGTTGCAGCCAAGTATTCAATTATCTAGTGGGACAGGGACTTCAGATTTTGGATTTAAATTAAAATAACCCTGAACTAGCACTTCCTACAATCCCATGAAAGAAACAAATGAAAATCCTTTGGAAGAAAGACAATGCTCCTCGGCCTCAATAAATATGGTCCTCCAAATAACTTCCCAAATAGTCTCTAGCACACAAAAATAACAAAGTACACAAGGAAGTAAGACTCCATGAACAGGAACCAGATAGGTAAGACCAAAAAAGGGTAAGGACTGAAAAAGAATAAAATAGTCATTATTCACAGATTGTATGATTAGTATCCTTAGAAAATGCAGAAAAAGCCACAAATAATTAGACCTACTGAACTAATTAAACAAGATTTCTGGAGACAAGGTCAAATACAGAAAAACCAGTTGTATTTCTGTATGTCAGCAGCCAAATTCAATAATGGAACTTTTTAAGGTTACTCTTTACAAAAGGATTAAAACTATCAAGTATCTAGGAATAAATCTAACAAAAGACGTACAAGTCCCCCACAAAAAAAACAAAAACAAAAAAACAAAAAAAAACTATGATCTTACTTAGGGAAACTGGAGAAAACTAAAAATAACAGAGAGATATCCCATTTGTGCCAGAAGACCAAATATTGCAAATGTACTGCTTCTCCTCAAATTGACCTATAAATTCAAAACACTCTCAAAATTAGAACAGTTTCTGCATCTCTATGTGTGAACATTTACAAGTTGGTTCTAAAGTGTATATGGAGGGGCACCCTGGGTGGCTCAGCTAGTTGAGCATCCAACTCTTGATATCAGCTTAGGTCATGACCACACAGTCGTGAGATCAAACCCCACACAGGGCTCCATGCTAAGTGTCAAGCCTATTTAGGATTCCCTCTCTCCCTCCCTCTCTCTCTCTGTCCCTCCCCAGCACGTGTACACCATGCTCTCTTTCTCTAATAAATAAATAAACATTAAAAAAAATTATGAAATGTATATGGACACACAAAGGCCCAAAAATAGCCAAGACAGAAACAACAAAAAAAGACAACCACTTCAATGGAAAAATAAGCAAAAAACATGAATAGGCATTTAACAAATTAGAAAATTTAAAGGGTCAATAGTTCTATGAAAAGTTGCCCAATCTCCTTGGTCATCAGGTAAGCACAAATTAAAACTACAGTGAAAAACTCCATGACCTAACACTATACAACCATTAATAGTTAACATAAAAAAAAAAACAAAAAAAAAAACAAAAAAAAAAACACGTTGGTGAAGGTGTGGAGGAATTGGAACTCTCAAAGATTGTTGGTGGAAATACAAATGGTGCAGCCACCTTGGAAAAAGATCCACCACTTGGTTATAAAACTAATGACAGCTGCCACTATGACTCAAAAATCTGACTCCCAGGTATCTACCCAGGAAAAGTGAAAACATATGACCACAAAAAGACTTATTTAATCCCACTTATATAAAGTTCTAGAACAGGCAAAACTTCATGTGGTAGAAAAAGATGTGAACAGTGGTTTGCCTTTTGGAGGGCAGGAGCAGGGATTTTCTGGGAGGCTGCATGCAGAAACTTTTAGGGCTGACAGTTATGTTCTGTTATCTTGGGAAGTTTGAGTTGCACACGTTTATGCATCTGTCAGAACTCATGAATGGTGCACTTAAAATTTGTGCATTTCATTGTACGTAAGCTTTACCTTAAATAAAAAGAGAACTGTTAATAAACACTGAATTTCAGGATATACAGGTGGAAATTGTAACCATTTCTGTAACTTACTTAGAAATGGACTTACTCTGAAATGGATAGATACAGGAATGGAAAATAAGTGATAAACAAGTACAGTAAAATGTAAATTGTAGAATCTAGATGGTGAGTACATATGGGTATTCACTATAAGATTCTTTCAACTTTTCTGTATTTTTGAATCTTCTCACATTACAATTTGGGGGGCAAAATAACACAATGAAGGTATTACTACTCACCAGAACTAAAATTAAGTTGGACAATACAGATGAATGTGTACAGCAATGAAATTCTTCAAAACCCACTGACAGCAGTACAAATTTGTATAAACATTTTAGAAAATCTGGCATTATCTCATAAGTTGAAGGTAAACATATCCCACAACCTAGCAATTTTTCTCCTAACTATATATACTAGAGCAGAGATAAGCAAACTTCTTCTAGGAAAGGCCCAATAGTTAAAATTTTAGGCTTTGTAAGCCACAAGGTCTCTTTCACAAGTACACTGTTTGTCCTTATGGAAAGGAAACAGCCATGTATAAATAAATGGATACAGTTGTGTTACAATAACACTGTATTTATGTACTCTGAAACTTATATTTCATATAATAATTTTTCTTTAATAAGAAATCCTCTTTTAATTTTTTCAACTAATTAAACATGTAAAAACCAACCTTCACTCACAGGCCACACAGAAACAGCAGACGGGATTTGGCCCACAGGCCACATTTTGCTGAGCCCTACCCTAGAGCAATGGATTTCAAGCAGTACTATTCATGAGAAACACCTAAAAGGTTTGTTAAAATAGAAACTACTGCACCCCGCTCCTACAGTTTGATTCATAATCTCTAGGGCAGGTCCCAAAAATTATCTAACAAGTTCCCAAGTGATGAGAATGTTCCAGTTCTCAGACCACAGCCCTTTAGAGAAGCATACATACAAAGAAACATGAACAAGCACTTATCATATAATCATAAAGCAACATTACTCACAACAGCCAAAAATTAAAACCCCAAAATGCATCAAAAGCAGAATAAATGTAATATATTTGTAGTATAGACTATGCAATAGCAAAAATAAACTTCACACACTATGCATAAATCTTAAAAACATATTAAGCAAAATAACCCAGATACAATATAAAACATAGCCCATTGCTCCATTTACATAAAGTTTTGTTTTAGTAAGAAAAATTATACTGTTTAGGGATGAACACTCAGGTGGTCAACTCAAGAGAAAAAAAGGTAAGGAAATGATTACCATAAAGTCAGACTTCAGTGGTTTCCTCTAAGAGAGAGAAGACAACTAGTTGAAGGAAAACACAGGAGGAACACAAGGATAAGTATGAAGAGTAAGAGTAATGCTTTATTCCTCACCTGGATGACAGACTAGTGTTCACTTAATAATAATCTACTGAACTGTATCTTTTTGTTTTATATATATTTTTCTGGATATGTGTTAAACTTCCTACTCTTTAAAATACTAAAAAGGAAAACAGAACTATACCATAATGAAATATTCTACACTTGGTAAAATTCTTCTTAAAATTATGACAACTTATGATTATTGTTATAGAAAAATATCCATGAAATACTGTTAGCTGAAAGTAAATTAATACAGTTAGGTGAGGACAAATTAAAACAAACCTTTAAGAGATTCCATGCATCTGTGCCTAAGTTTATGTGTTGGGAGAAAGTTTAGAACAAAGTAAAACTGTCTAACTCTAGATAAAGGGATTACATATTATTTTTATTTTCCTCCTTAAGCTTGCACATATTTTAGTAAATTTATTCCTTACCCATTTCATGAATGTTATTATAATGGTGTTTTTTAATTCAATTTCTAAATGTTGAATGCTTTCTTACATATCCTTTTACTTTGGAAGAAATTGTTGACTAGCTTAAGTCCTATAAGTATGAGAGTGACACTACAGAATCACCACTTTGCCATGGCTAATGATTTCCATATTTATCCAAATCTGTTGAGTCTAAGACTAATGTTGCTTAACTACTAATATTAGTTAAGCTTTTCTTTCTCTGTGTTCCCTGAAAGGTAAAAATCAAGCATATTCTGAAAGCTACCTTAAAAGGAAATCTTAACCTGGAACAATGTTATGTTACAGAAATTAGGAAAAGAACAAACTCTAGCTGAAGTGAGGCTGGGCCCAAACCATACCCATTCAACCCACCATCACTCCATTCCTGCCCTTCCGTTGCCCATTTCTATAGAGCACAGGCAGAAAAAGCTCTACAAAATAGTTAAGTAATAGCACCAACCATACCATGAAGAGAATGCTGGCACTACAACTGAAACAGAATCACTGGCTGGTAGACAACTATCTCACCACCGTGTAATGGCTTAAAATGTCTGCTCACCAGCTGTTATATGAAAGCTGAAATAAAGTACAGAGGAGGCAGTTTAGGTGTGTCCACCCATAGGTTATTAAAAAGCCAATGGAAGGTGAGGCCCATGCATACCATCTGCTAGTTACACTAATTTATACTATTTCATTTAATCATATCAACAACCCTACAAGGTTGATATTATCTTAATTTAATTAATAGAAATAGAAATCAAATTGGATCTTCAACTAAAACCTGACACTGAAGTTCACAAGGCCACGCAAGCAGTCTCCAAATAAACAAGATGATGCTCTGCAAGAGAGTTGAACAAAGATGTAACATCAAGAAAAAGTCGTTGATTAAAATCTTCACCTTTTTAATTCACCAAAAATTCCTTTTTGGTAACGAACAGGATAAAAATACCAACACTAGGGGCGCCTGAGTGGCTCAGTTAAGTGTTAAGTTAAATTGGTTAAGCGTCCGACTTCGGACCGGGTCATGATTTCACAGTTCGTGGGTTCGAGCACCGCATTGGGCTCTCTGCCCTTAACATGGAGCCCACTTCAGATTCTGTTTCCCTCTCCCTCTCCCCTATTCATGCTCTCTCAAAAATAAACAAATATTAAAAAAAAATTTTTAAATACAGAAACTAAAAATGTAATATAACTAGATGTCATGGTAAGTGTTACAGGTAAAAATTTTAAAGGGTGTTAATAGCACAAATTCTATATAATCAGTACTCATTCTACAGTGTTTTGAGGTTTGGCAATAGCAAGTATTTTCCTAAGAGCTAACACCAAATTATTCTGCTTCAGCATTTGTTTTATTTATGTCTCTGTTGACAGTATCTTCTCAACTTAATGGACTATTTACCTTTCCTTTGCATTCCATACAGGAAATCCTTCAAAACTCAAATGTGCAACCAGATACAAACTACAGAGAGTACTTGGACAAAGGCAGGTATATTTTAGACCAATTTTAGAGTCAAACTGTAATTCTCACACAGCAACTAATAAAGTAAGAAACTGATTAGGGAGATAAAATGAAAGGAGAAGAAATCTTAATGTCTTTATGAAAGTTTTCATTATTTTTAAGTGAATTTCCAACTGGAAATATAAAAAGATAAAATAAAAATGTATTTTGAATTTGCTCAATGAACACTTACTTGAATTTAAATAAAATTCTAATATACATGTCTGTTCTCCCCACTACTGATGAAGATAATCATAACTGACTGTGTATACTGTTTTTTGCCCCAAAAAGTGTGATGAATCAGCCTAAAAACCTGAAGTTCAAGTATGTTAACCCACAATGGCTCTTTTATGATCACTTACAAAGAAATAGGTATCTTTGAACGTATAGATGTTTCTCCTAATATTTTGGGTTCTAACTAAACAAATCCGACAGCAATATATAATGCTAATACTTCTCCAGGGTAATACAGTATCTCCCTTTCCCCTAAACTCAGCTCAAATATTTGCATTAACAATACCACAGGTGTTTGTAAGCAATTAATTGCTTACCTAGTAAATATCAGGGAAGCAGTGAAAGCACACATCACTTATGCAACATAATAAGTTACAAGACTTTACTTGTACAAATAGTCTTTTTTTTTTTTTTTTAATGTTTTTATTTTTGAGACAGAGCATGAGTAGGGGAGGGGCAGAGAGAGAGGGAGACACAGAATCTGAAGCAGGCTCCAGGCTCTGAGCTGTCAGCACAGAGCCCGACGCGGGGCTCGAACTCACAGACTGTGAGATCATGACCTGAGCTAAGTCGGATGCTTAACTGACTGAGCCACCCAGGTGCCCCAATAGTCTTTTGCCTTAGAAACAGAGTCAAGACTAAATTATTCTTTTAATTCAAAAATTTCTGAATAAAAACTAGAGTATTAAAGAATGTAATTAAAGGGACGCCTGGCTGGCTCTGTCAGTAGAACATGCTACTTTTGATCCTGGGGTCATGAGTTCAAGCCCCACACTGGGTATAAAGCTTACCAAAAAAAAAAAAAAAAAAAAAAAAATGTAGTAAGATTTTCTTTCATTGAAATGTTACCCTCCCCCAAAAGATAGGGGAAAAAATGCCTACTCTTGCTTAGATTAGAAATAACGAAAAAATTCTAAGGAATTCAATATGTTTCTAAATCATTCACCCAAAGAAACCAGGTGCATTCTAAATAACACATGTTCTATCTAAAATTCATGTCACTGCTTGTGTTATAGCCTTTCGGTAAATACTGTTTTTCCTTGGTGAATTAAAAAGTTCATCCATTTGTCACACACATTCTATATTTTCATTTATCAATTTAGTTATAACCAAAATATAAACGGCCAAAGTAAGAAAATTCTCATCGGAAAACACACAGGATGCTTTTACAAAACTTTATTAATTAGTATAAACTGCTACAGACTCAATTATTTCGAATATCTAAAATAACTTTGAGTATTCTCTTCTGTTTTCTGTCTAAAAACTACAGGTAAAATATGAGCATATTTCATATTCTCAGACTCCCTCAATGAAGTTACCTACTACATGCCCAGAAAATACCCTCTAAAACATCAAGACAAGATTAAATGGCTTCCTGCTTCTACAAAGAATCTCACGTAACAAAATAAAAACAGACACAGTGGAACAATTATAAAAGCAGAGTAAAAGAGTGGAAAGTATATAGTTTTTAAATGCAGAACCCTGAGTTCACACCTTAAGTTAATTAACCTCTCTGCACCTCAGTTTCTTCATCAGTAAAATTAAGAAAGTAATACGTATTTTACATAGCTTTTAAGTAAAATAAAGTATGGAAAGTGCCTCAAATAGGCATCGCCAATAGCATGACCTTAATACATGGTAAATATTTATTATTAACATCACTAATGTTTACAGATTACATTTTGATTAGTTTCTGTTTTCCAGGCATAAATTGAAATGTTTGGGGCAACTAACCTAGTTTCTATACACTTGTCATTTTATTAAACATAGGACTGATCTCTGGGGGGTACTCAAAATAACTAATAAAGATCACTGCAACATCTTACAATCAAGGTGTATCACACTCCACAAAATAAACATCTTCCTGAAAAGAAGTATATAAACAAATTGCTCTAAATGAAATCAAATTTCCATAGTAACTGACATTACTATTCTACAGATGCTCAACCTTTACTCTGATTAATTTTCAATTAGCCAAGACCCTAAACATTTGAGCTCTGAAGTTCTTTTGTTTCCACCACGACTCACAATTCCCCACATCTCAATCCCTGTTATCCAGACACACCCACCAAATAGCACCTCAATGTTTCAAATGGCATATGGTATAATGCTATAAATCTTTTTGTCAAACAGAAATTACTGGGCTTTAACAGTTTTGATAAAGCTGTATTTCTACATTTTATAATTAAACTGTTACAATTACATTGCTTTACATGCTGCTTTACTAACAATATTAAATACTTGGGCTTTATGTTCTTTTTCTTTTTGATGTTCTCCATCAAACCAGGAACTGGGAGAGCAGCTTCACTCTGCCAGCTCTCCTAAAAAGAGATGAAAAGTGAGCTCTGGTGAGGCAAACGTTCCACAGAGTAACAAGTTAGAAGCTATCTGTGTAGACTGTATTGCTATTCATCCTGTGCAGAGTCCCGCACTAAGAAAGGGTTGTATGTCCCCTACCTGCTGGACTCCTACAATGCCATGTGACTTGCTTTGGCCAGTGAAATCTAAGTGACATGTGTCACACTCCAGCAAAAACTTCATAAGCACATTGTTTACCCAATTCTCTCCTCCCTCTGCCACAGCAACTGGTGAAATTTCAGATAACGCCTGCTCAACCAGTTTGAGTGCCAGCATCTATATGACACAGAGCAGGGCTAAAGATGGACCACACAATATATACAACATGAATGAGAAACAAAGCTTTTTGATAGTCAACTGAAATTTAGGGCTGATTTGTTAACACTGCATAACCTATCCAGACTGGCAGAGTGATCTCCACGCTCTTTGGATCCCACATTTTCACAAACAAAATATCTTGAGCACACACTTTCTTCCACTACATGTATTTTTACAAATTACATACATGTATTACTATGTATTATGTACTTAAAGCATGCTTCCATCCCCTCAAAACTGTAAAGGGAAATTCAAACTATATAAGGCATATTATTTATTTCCTTCCCACACTCCCAAATGATCAACTTTAGCACATCACTTTGGAATCACTAGTCTATTACAAAGGCCTCTTAAGTAAAGATATAAATAAGGCTTCCCAGAGATTTCATCTATAAACTTCATCAATACATCAACAATATTCAATTCTGTTTATAAATAACTTTGGTCAGAAGACTTCTACTTGAATCCACACAGCTTTCTCTCTCTCAGACCCTGGTCCTTAAATAAGGCTGTATATTAGATCTGCGGCAGAGCTTTTCAAAATTACAGATTCCTGGTGGCTCCCAGACCTACAGAAGTATATATTTTTTTAAAGGTCCATTAGTGATTTTGATACATATCACCAGTCCAAAGAGTAAATCCCAGCGAAAGAATTCTCTTTTTTAAGATTTTACTTTACTTTTTTTTTTATTTTTGAGAGACACAGTGTGAGCTGGGGAAGGGTCAGAGAGAGAGGAAGACACAGAATCCAAAGGAGGCTCCAGACTCTGAGCTGTCAGCACAGAGCCCAAAGCGGGACTCAAACTCACAAGCCATGAGATCATGACACCACCCAAAGTCAGATGCTCAACTGACTGAGCCACCCAGGTGACCCTAAGATTTTATTTTTAAGTCATCTCTACAACCAATGTGGGGATCAAATTTTCAACCCCAAGATCAAGAATTACATGCTCCACAGACTGAGCCAGCCAGGCGCCCCAAGAATCCTCGTTTCTAAAATAAATTTATCACATTCTGGAAATATCACCATCAATTCTAAATTTGATTTTTTACATATAATTCTTTCTAAAAACATTGAGGACCTACTATGTACCAAGCACTATTTACAGAAGATGAGGTCCAGCTGTAAACAGCAAAACAAAACAGAACTGCACTCATGAAGCTTATATTTTAATGAGACAGACAATACACAATAAACAAACTATCAGGCAGCAATCTAGGATGAAAATAAGACAAAAGAAAAGTGCTATGAATGGATTTATACTCTGTGTTGTGTGGTCTCTCTAAAGAAGTGACATTTAAAGGGAAATCTGAATGTAAAGCAGTCAGTCACGCAAAACCTATGGCAAGAGCATCTCAACCAAAGAAAAGAGCTGGTGCAAAGGTCCTAAAAGGTCCTTTTTTTCCAGGGGGGGGGAAGGGCTAGCAGGTTGAAGCAAGAGAAAGAGGCTGATGGAGAGCAGTGGCAGGCAGGGGTGTTGAGAGGCAGACAACTAACCCTCAGACCTGGTTGAGATAGAGTTTTATACTATGAATAGTACATTAAACTGAGGTTTTAGGGAGAGGAAAGTTAAGATCTGATTGTTTACACTGTGGTTTTGAAAAGGCCATTATTGTGCTGAAAAGAGAAGGTAAGGTAAGAGGGATTGAACTGGAAGAAAGGTAGAAAAAAACAAACATTTGGAATATATTTTGGAGTAGCACAGATGGATGGATTGTAAGAGAAGGGGATGAAGAAAAAGCCTCCGAGGTTTGGAGCTGTAGCCATTGGGCAGACGGTGATGCCATTTACTGATGGTTTTTCTTGACCCTCATTATCCACTGTTAATTATATTTTACTCCAATACAGATGTGTCATATGTGTCTTGTTGCAGGTCACCTCAAATCCTTTGTGGAAAGGAGCAGGACATCAATAAATGTAAATAAATGATTTAAAGTATTAGTTTTTCTTAAAATGAAACATACCTGTACTAGCAGGTAAAAAGCCATGTCAAAAATTCCAATATTAAAACTACAATTAGGGGTGCCTGGGTGGTTCAGTTGGTTAAGCGTCCGACTTCGGCTCAGGTCATGATCTTGCAGTTTATGAATTTCAGCCCCACATCAGGCTCCATGCTGATAGCTCAGAGCCTGGAGCCTGCTTCAGATTCTGTGTCTCCCTGTCTCTCTGCCCCTCCCTTGCTTGCACTCTGTCTCTCAAAAATAAAGAAAACATTAAAAAAATTTTAAAACATCTAAAATTAAAAACTACAATTATTAATGAAAAGACTGTTTAAAATATACAATGCTTAATGAAACAATTACAAATCATTTCTTATACAAGGAAATAAAAAATCTGTGGATGAAACAAATACCAAAGGCAAATATCCTGATTTTTAATACTGCTATCACTGTTTCTAATAAATGCAGTTCTATATTGGTACTAAGTATTGTGATCTATAAAGGGCACTTTGTTTCTCAAATGCACTGTGACCTATTAATTAATATTACTGTGGGGATTAATGGCTGCAAATTTTTTGACACTTCACCCATTAAGAGCTGAGATCTATTTGTCTTCCTTTTAATCTGGACTGGACTGTGACTGCTTTGACCAACACAGTACAGCACAAGTGATGCCAGTCTCTCACGCCTGATCTTGAGAAGACTGACAGCTTCTGCCCTAGGTCACCAAAGCAGTCTAACCTCCTCGCTTTCAGGATCACATGGAGAGGATCCCAGCAGAGTTCAGCATACTAGAAGTTCTCACCTCAGTACTGGGCATGTAAGTGAAGCCGTCTTGGACATCCTACACCAGACTAGTTGCCAACCGAGTAACCTCAAACGAGACCATGGGGAGCAGGAAAATCACCCTGTTGAGAGCCCAGTATGAATCCCTAACAATCAGAATTGTGAGATATGGTTTAAGTTTTAAGATTTGGTTTTAGTTTTCAGTTTTGATATCAGATTTTAGAATTGTTACTTAGATTTGGGCTTAAGTTGTTACATAGTAATAAATAACCAGAACATTCTCAACCTAAAATAATAGTTTAAAACATTTTTTTCTATTTACAATCCAATTCTTTTTTTAATACATTATTTTTTATGAATCTCTACAGCCAATGTGAGGCTCGAACTCAAGACCCCAAAATCAAGAGTCACACACTCTTCCGACTGAGCCAGCCAGGAGACCCTATAATCCAATTCTTAAAATACATTTTCTACATTTAAATGTACAAAAGAGAGCCATATAATAGGAAAAAATGAAAAATAAATCGCTAATAATTAGTAAGTTTTTAGGAAAGAGGAAAAACAGCAAATAAAAAAGGAAATAATTATCACTGTGCTGCTGTGTTAATTAACTAAAATTGATAGCATAGTATATCACTTACAAATTCTTTGCCATTTATAATCATTCAAAACATTCAGTTAGAAAACAAACAATAGTTTAATATCCTGAGATTCTAATTAGTATGTTGATGTCTCAGTAATTCTGCCAAGCTGATCAATGGAAAAATCAATCGTCTGGTTACTTTATTACTGGTTTTTTTTGTTTTTTTTTTTTTTTGGATGGCATAGGCACATTTGAATATACTAAAATTTATACTAGAGAGAAAAGATTAATTACTTATACTTAAGCCCACTTCTTCTCTTCTACAAGAAAACAAACCTTTTTTTTTTTTCCTCCAAACAACTGGGTAATTTATACAAGAGTTCTTAAAAGTCTCCTAAGTAAATCAAAACAGCAGTAATTTCTAAGCTGGGCATGACAGGACCAGAACCTTATAACCTGCCAGGATGCATCAGATACACATTCTATCCTATCCCACAAACATTTCTTCAGCCTCTTCTGTGAGCCAGGCACAGTGCCAAGAGATAACACAAATAAAAGATGCTACCTTATATATTAACTGTATTATTTAACCATAGCATGACCTTATAAAAGAAGTTGACTCTGCTAACAATTAAATCTGAAAGCAGCAGCCACTCACAAGAGGAAAAAAGCCTGGCTTCCAGGATGCAATGGAAGAAGAGCAAAATGTCTGTGAGGGCCTGAATGTCCACAAGGTCTGATACTTAGCCTTGCTTACTACAGGAGGTAGAAATGGTCAGAGTGAAAGCAAGCACACTCATTAAAGTGGAAAAGACGCGACAACATGATCCATCCCAGGAACCTAATTTCAGAACCCACCTCCAAGACTGTTTGCTCAAACAACTGTAGATAAACTGAGTGCAAAGAACAAAAATCCATAACATAGCAGATCTCTAACAGAACCAAACAGAACTTCTAGAAATTACAGTAGACAAAATTTAAAACCCAATGGTAGCAGAACTGACAAAACAGAAGACAGAAAAAAAAAACTGGGAAATGGTTCAAGAGGAAAAATCCATGACATAGCAGATCTCTAACAGAACCAAACAGAACTTCTAGAAATTATAGTAGACAAAATTTAAAACCCAATGGTAGCAGAACTGACAAAACAGAAGACAGGAAAAAAAAACTGGGAAATGGTTCAAGAGGAACAAACCATAAATCAACAGATAAAGAATAAAAAAGGAAAACACAAATTTGAGAATAAGATGTGAAGGACTAAAAAGATCTAAAATACATTTGGAATTCCAGGAGGGGAGAAAGAATTAGGACAAGACAACCAATGTACAGATTCAAGAAGCCTCATGAAACTCAAGACAACATATAAAAAGAATCCCACTGTGGGGTGCCCAACTGGTGCAGTTAAGCATCAGACTCTTGATCTCAGCTCAGGTCATCACCTCACAGTTCATGAGTTCGCATCCAGCTCTGTGCCGATAGTGTGGAACCTGCTTGGGATTCTGTCTCTCCTTCTCTCTGCCCCTCCCCGGCTTGTTCGTCTTCTCAATCTCTCTCTCTCTCTCTCTTTCTCTCTCTCTCAAAATAAACTTAAAAAAAAATTTTTTTAAATAATCCCACTACGAGGGGCGCCTGGGTGGCGCAGTCGGTTAAGCGTCCGACTTCAGCCAGGTCACGATCTCGCGGTCTGTGAGTTCGAGCCCCGCGTCAGGCTCTGGGCTGATGGCTCGGAGCCTGGAGCCTGTTTCCGATTCTGTGTCTCCCTCTCTCTCTGCCCCTCCCCCATTCATGCTCTGTCTCTCTCTGTCCCAAAAATAAATAAAAAACGTTGAAAAAAAAAAAAAAATTAAAAAAAAAAAAAAAATAATCCCACTACGAGACAAACAGAATGTTTAAATCAAGCAGAAGCTGGGGCTCCTGGGTGCCCCAGTAGGCTAAGCATCCAACTTTGGCTCAGGTCATGATCTCACAGCGAGTCTCTGCTGTCAGCACAGAGTCCGCTTCAGATCCTCTGTCCCCTCCCCTACTCGCTGCCCCTCCCCTACTCTCTCTCAAAAATAAACATTAAAAATAAAAGAGAAGTGATCCAAAGTATCTTTTTATTTTTGGGAGAGACAGAGACAGTGTCAGTGGGGAGGGGCAGAGAGACAGGGAAAGAGAATCCACAGCAGGCTCCGAGTTATCAGCACAGGGCCTAATGAGGGGCTCAAACTCATGAAACTGTGAAATCATGACCTGAGCAGAAACCAAGAATCGGACACCTAACCAACTGAGCCACCCAGGCTCCCTGGGAACCAAAGTATTTTAAAAGGAGACAACTAGCAGTATGGCTTTTTTTTTTTAACTTCAAAGATTGGATTTGGAGAAAACGAACCAAAAAAACCCACAACTCAAAGCATGGGATTTTACATTTCAAGACAATCTCTCATGTATTAAATCTACAGATTATAAATCATTTTCATAGAAGATAATTAGTACAGATTTTATAACTATTAAGGAGCAGGAAGGACATAATCCTTGTTTCTGTTTTAACAGGAGAATAGGAGAGGGGAGTAGGAAAAAAAAAACAGCTTTTATTGGATGTAACTATTTGGAAGGAATAGACCTAAAGAAGGCCCTACCTTTTTTCATCTACAGCAAAAGTTTTTTTTAAGAGAAAAAAAAAAAAAAAAGCCTTTCAGAGGCACCTGGATGGCTTAGTCAGTTGAGCATTTACTTGGGCTTAGGTTATGATCTCATGGTTCATGAGTTCAAGCCCCAAATCGGGATTGTTGCTGTCAGTGCAGAGCCCGCTTCAGATCCTCTGTCCTCCTCTCTCTCTGCCCCTTCCCCACTTTCTGTCTCTTTCTCTCTCTCAAAAATAAATAAAAAGCATTTTTTAACTTTAAAAAATAAAGAAATAAAAAACTGTTTTAATCCCTTTCAGCCTTGGGTATCTCTGTCTAAAACTCACTTCCTGGCTACTGGCCAATCCAAGCCAATTATTTAAAGGTAAGTCACTAGTACACGATTCATTATTCCCACCACTGCAGCATTCATAAACCAACATGTCTACATGGCCACACAGGGTCTAACCTAGGACTGATGAAAGAAGGGCTTGCAAATAAGAGACCAAGGTGTCACTTCTCTGCTGGTACCACTATCACCCATAAGGATACATCTACTGGGCTGACAATACAAAGGTGCACATAAAAGCAGGCAAACTAAGCTACTGTGTCGCAGGAGAAACCAACACCTTGTTAAACTGTTCTCTCCATTATCATTTATTCTCTAAAGTTAAAAAAAAAAAAAAGCTTTAAAAAGCTTAAAATAAGAATTAAAAAAAAGCTAAAACACACACACACACACACACACACACACACACACACACACCCAGGTTGAGGCCCCATTATAAATCCAAACATTGGTGTAGGATTTCAGTAGCAAGAAGAAATCTTGTAAAAACATAAAAGACCCAATCATGGTCGTAAAAATGGCTCACAAAATTTTTTATTTACTTATTTTTTTTTAATTTAGAGAGACAGAGAGAGAGAGAGAGAGAGAGAGCAAGCAGGGGAGAGGGGCAGAGGGAGGGAGACAGAGAATTTCAAACAGGCTCCCATGCTCAGTGCAGAGCCAGTTCCAATCCTGTGACCCTGGGATCATGACCTGAGCTGAAATCAGGAATAGGACGCTCAACCGACTCAGCTACCCAGGCATCCCAAGAATGGCTCGCATTGTAACTGTCCCTCTTTATCCACCCTCACTCACCACCTAAGACCATTAATTCTAGAGTTTTCAAGGTATAAAAGGGGTCGAAACGGAGGGAAGGAATGAGAGTCAAAAGACATGAAAACACCAAGATCTGCTTGAGAGAAACAGGGATTCCTCATTTGCTTCTGCTCCCTGGGGCTGACAGAGAATGCCCAGATCAGATATGTGATTTAAACAGAAGCTCCTCAAGGTGCCTGGATGGCTCAATCAGTTAAGAGTCCAACTCTTCATTTCAGCTCAGGTCATTATCTCACAGTTTGTGAAATCAAGCCCCCCATCAGGCTCGGTGCTGACAGTGTGGAGCCTGCTTGGGATTCTCTCTTTCCCTCTCTCTCAGCCTCTTCCCCTCTCATGCTCTCTCATATCTAGATAGATAGATAGATAGATAGACAGACAGACAGGTAGAAAGAAAGAACGAACGAACAAATGAACAGACAGAGGCTGCTTTGTGGTAGGTAACAGTAAAGAGTAGTATGAGGGAGATATTTCAGCCAACATGGCTGAGAAGTAGGGGGAATCCATACTTAAGTGTAGAAGCCAAAGGACTTTGAACACCAAAGCCTGGGAGGAAAAGAGACTGAATCTACTACGAAGAAAATGGGAAAGCTGGAAAAAAGATGAGTGGGTAACTGCGAACTGGGGGAGATAAAAAAAAAAAAAAAAAAAAGGCCTCGCGGGCATGGAGGGGAAGAACCCCCTTCTGCGGAGAGACAAAGGGCAGAGAAAGAGCGGCTAGGGAAGTGCAGGACCATAGGTGGACAGGAGAAAGATCTTAGAGTGAGACTGAGAGGGATCTGATCTCTAACTGCGGGGCTTTCTTCAGACTGGAGCCGGCTCCCTGTTCGCGCACTCGGGGAGGAGAGGAGCCAGCCTTGGGTGCAGTGGTAGGTCAGGGGCTCAGTCGGCAGCTGGAGAAAGGGATTCCCTCCCTGGAGGGCTGCGAGATAGCACGGAACCTGCCTGCGTCTGCCACTCCCGGGTGCAGTGGCCGGGCCAAGGGCTCAGTCTGCAAGAGGAAAAGCCTGCTCTTTCCCTGAAGTACTATGGGAAAAGACAAAGCCTGCCTGCATCCGCCACCCCAGGGGCTCGAGGTGGCTAGGGCAGCAGCTCTCAGTCCACACTAGAAGGCTGTCCTCCCTGAAATACGGCAGCACAAAGCCAGCCAGGACCACATATCCCGTGGCATGGAGAGGCGCTTCCCCAGTGCCAGAGCACACGGAGCGGGACTTTGAATCCTAGCCAAGCGCAGAGTCAGGGGAATTGGCGGAGAGAGAAGGGTCCGCCCCGTCTGCACCCGTGGCACAGTGAGGACGACTCCAACTGAGTCCACTGGGTCCAGCTCCATGGAGGAAAGACTGGGAAATCACCATTCCCACCGCACCCCCACCACCCAACCACCAAGGCAGGGCCTCAGGGATCACTCCCGGGGCCCATAGTGGAGGTCGTTCCAGAAAACACCAAACCACACACTTTTGCACTGGGTAACTGCATATCCACCAGAGTGGCACAGACCCGGCAGACAGCTCCTGCAGACAAGCGATGCAG
Organism: Neofelis nebulosa; assembly: GCF_028018385.1. NCBI lineage: Eukaryota > Metazoa > Chordata > Mammalia > Carnivora > Felidae > Neofelis > Neofelis nebulosa. The sequence continues at coordinate 58,150,848 of NC_080787.1, read as the reverse complement.
CATTGCCTGGATTAACTCTAGGTCAATTCTGCATAAATAGATATACTCTCCCTCCCCCCTTTTCTCCTCCTTATCTCTTCCCTCCCCTAGGCCAGTTACTCTGGTTATTGGTCTGTCTAAACAGGCATATTGAATTCATTGTCTTGATACATGTTCTACACCTCCGTCTTTACACTCCTTTCTCTCTCTGGAATAATCAAGCCATATAGTTTCTCTGTCTGGGTAAGATTATCTTTGTTTCGTTTTCCCCGCCTCCTTCTTTATTTTCCTTTCTCTCTCTCTCTGGATTAAGCCTTTTAGTTTCTCTGCCTAATCAATGTTTACTTTTTCTCCCCCCACCCCACTCGTGTCATTTCTCTTCAATGTAATGAACAGAAAAATTATGCAGCCAAGAATCCTTTACCCAGCAAGTCTGTCATTCAGAATAGAAGAAGAGATAAACAAAAACTGAAGGAATTCATCACCACTAAACCAGCCCTACAACAGATCCTAAGGGGGACTCTGAGTGAAATGCTGCAAGGACCACAAAGTACCAGAGACACCACTACAAGCATGAAACTGTAACAGACATTACAATGACTCTAAACCCGTATCTCTCAATAATAATACTGAATGTAAATCGACTAAATGCTCCAACCCAAAGACATAGGGTATCAGAATGGATAAAAAAAAACAAGACCCATCTATTTGCTGTCTACAAGAAACTCTTTTTAGACCTGAAGATACCTTCAGATTGAAAGTGAGGGGATGGAGAACTATCTATCATGCTACTGGAAGTCAAAAGAAAGCTGGAGTAGTGATATTTATATCAGACAAACTAGACTTTAAATTAAAGGCTGTAACAAGAGATGAAGAAGATAATTACAGGGTCTATCTATCAGGAAGAGCTAACAATTACAAATGTCTACACACCGAATACAGAAGCCCCCAAATATATAAAACAATTACTCACAAACATAAGCAACCTTATTGATAAGAATGTGGTAATTGCAGGGGACTTTAACACCCCACTCACAACAATGGATAGATCATCTAGACACATGGTCAATAAAGAAACAAGGGCCCTGAATGATACATTGGATCAGATGGACCTGACAGATATATTTAGAACTCTGCATCCCAAAGCAACAGAATATACTTTCTTCTCAAGTGCACATGGAACATTCTCCAAGATAGATCATATACTGGGTCACAAAAAGCCCTTCATAAGTATACAAGAATTGAAATCATACCATGCACACTTTCGGACCACAATGCTATGAAACTTGAAATCAACCACAGGAAAAAGTCTGGAAAACCTCCAAAAGCATGGAGGTTAAAGAACACCCTACTAAAGAATGAGTGGGTCAACCAGGCAATTAGAGAAGAAATTAAAAAATATATGGAAACAAACGAAAATGAAAATACAACAATCCAAAAGCTTTGGGACGCAGCGAAGGCAGTCCTGAGAGGAAAATACATTGCAATCCAGGCCTATCTCAAGAAACAAGAAAAATCCCAAATACAAAATCTAACAGCACACCTAAAGGAAATAAAAGCAGAACACAAAGACACCCCAAACCCAGCAGAAGAGAAATAATAAAGATCAGAGCAGAAATAAACAATATAGAATCTAAACAAACAGTAGAGCAGATCAATGAAACCAAGACTTGGTTTTTTGAAAACATAAATAAAACTGAGAAACCTCTAGCCAGGCTTCTCAAAAAGAAAAGGGAGATGACCCAAATAGATAAAATCACGAATGAAAATGGAATGATTACAACCAATCCCTCAGAAATACAAGCAATTATCAGGGAATACTGTGAAAAATTATATGCCAACAAATTGGACAACCAGGAAGAAATGGACAAATTCCTAAGCACCCACACACTTCCAAAACTCAAATAGGAAGAAATAGAAAATTTGAACTGACCCATAACCAGTGAAAAAATTGAATCAGTTATCAAAAATCTCCCAACAAAGAAGAGTCCAGGACCAGATGGTTTCCCAGGGGAATTCTACCAGACATTTAATGCAGAGATAATACCTATCCTTCCCAAGCTGTTCTAAAAAAATAGAAAGGGAAGGAAAACTTCCACACTCATTCTATGAAGCCAGTATTACTTTGATTCCCAAACCAGACAGAGACCCAACAAAAAAAGAGAACTACAGGCCAAGATACCTGATGAATATGGATGCAAAAATTCTCAACAAGATAACTAGCAAATCAATCAACAGCACGATCAAGTAGGATTCTTTCCTGGGCTGCAGGGCTGGTTCAATATTCGCAAATCAATCAACATGATACATCACATTAATAAAAGAAAAGATAAGAACCATATGATCCTGTCAGTCGATGCAGAAAAAGCATTTGACAAAATTCAGCATCCTTAATAAAAACCCTTGAGAAAGTTGGGATGGAAGGAACATACTTAAACATCATAAAAGCCATTTATGAAAAGCCCACAGCTAATATCATCCTCAATGGGGAAAAACTGAGAGCTTTCCCCCTGAGATCAGGAACACGACAGGGATGTCCACTCTCACCGCCGTTAACATAGTGTTTGTTGGAAGTGCCAGCATCAGCAATCAGACAACAAAAGGAAATCAAAGGCATCAAAATTGGCAAAGATGAAGTCCAGCTTTCGCTTTATGCAGACGACATGATACTATACATGGAAAACTTTACAGACTCCACCACAAGTCTGCTAGAACTGATACATGAATTCAGCAAAGTTGCAGGATACAAAATCAATGTACAGAAATCAGTTGCATTCTTATAAACTAATAATGAAGCAACAGAAACACAAATAAAGAAACTGATCCCGTTCACAATTGCACCAAGAAGCATAAAACACCTAGGAATAAACCTAACCAAAGATGTAAAAGATCTGTATGCTGAAAACCACAGAAAGACCAGGAAGCTTATGAAGGAAATTGAAGAAGATACAAAGAAATGGAAAAAAACATTCCGTGCTCATGGATTAGAATAATAAATATTGTTAAAATGTCAATACTACCCAAAGCTATCTACACATTCAATGCAATCCCAATCAAAATTGCACCAGCATTCTTCTCAAAGTTAGAATAAGCAATCCTAAAATTTGTATGGACCCACAAAAGACCACAAATAGCCAAAGTAATAGTGAAGAAGAAAACCAAAGCGGGAGGAATCACAATCTCAGACTTTAGCCTCTACTACAAAACTGTAATCATCAAGACAGCATGGTATTGGCACAAAAACAGACACATAGACCAATGGAATAGTATAGAGACTCCAGAATTGGACCCACAAAAGTATGGCCAACTAATCTTTGACAAAGCAGGAAAGAATATCCAATTGAAAAACGACAGTCTCTTTAACAAATGGTGCTGGGAGAACTGGACAGCAACACGCAGAAGAACGAAACTAGACCACTTTCTTACACCATTCACAAAAATAAACTCAAAATAGATGAAGGACCTGAATGTGAGACAGGAAACCATCAAACTCTAGAGGAGAAAATAGGAAAAAACCTCTCTGACCTCAGAGATAAAAAAGGAAACAATCAACAAAACTAAATGGCAACCAAATGAATGGGAAAAGATATTTGCAAATGACCTATCAGATAAAGGGCTAGTATCCAAAATCCATAAAGAACTCACCAAACTCCACACCCGAAAAACAAATAATCCAGTGACGAAATGGGCAGAAGACATGAATAGACACTTTTCTAAAGAAGACATCCATGTGGCCAACAGGCACATGAAAAGATGCTTAACATCACTCCTCATCAGGGAAATACAAATCAAAACCACACTGAGATACCACCTCATGGCAGTCAGAGTGGCTAAAATGAACAAATCAGAAGACTATAGATGCTGGCGAGGATATGGAGAAACAGGAACCCTCTTGCACTGCTGGTGGGAATGCAAACTGGTACAGCCACTCTGAAAAAGTGTCGAAGTTCCTCAAAAAACTAAAAATAGATCTACCCTATGACCCAGCAATAGCACTGCTAGGAATTTCCTCAAGGGATACAGGAGTGCTGATGCATAGGGGCACTTGTACCCCAATGTTTATAGCAGCACTTTCAACACAGCCCAATTATGGAAAGAGGCTAAATGTCCATCAACTGACAAATAAAGAAGATGTGGTTTATATATACAATGGAATACTACTTGGCAATGATTAAGAATGAAGTCTGGCCATTTGTAGCAACGTGGATGGAACTGGAGAGTGTTATGCTAAGTGAAATAAGTCGGGCAGAGAAAGACAGATACCATATGTTTTCACTCGTATGTGGATCCTGAGAAACTCAACAGAAGACCGGGGCAGGGAGGGGAGGGGGGGGGGGAATGTTACAGACAGCTGGAAGGAGGCAAACCATAAGAGACTCTTAAATACTGAGAACAAACTGAGGGTTGATGGGGGGTGAGAGGAGGGGATAGTGGGTGATGGGCACTGAGTAGGACACCTGTTGGGATGAGCACTGGGTGTTATATGGAAACCAATTTGACAATAAATTTCGTTAAAAATAAAATAAAAAATAAAATATAGATGAACGAAAAAAAAATAGTAGCATGAGGAACTAAGACCAGGACAAGAGCCTAAATTTTTAAAGCTTCAAGATTTCAACAGTTCAGGGTTTCAGAACTTTCAGAAAGGACACTCACTGTTTAAGAAAAGGCAAAAGCAGGATATATAAAAGAGTTGGGAATTCCCACAACCCCTAAGTGCTTCCTGCTCCAGTGTTTACTGGAGGTCATACCATTTCCCCCTATTAATGGTACTAAGTAATTTGTTGCCTCGCCACAGCTTCCTTTCAAACCACAATTTTCTCACTTATTTTGGTCACCAAGCAATCCTATTCTTATTCTTTAGTGGCCAATAGATTCACTCCTTAACTATTCCCCTGGAGGTGAAGAGGTATAAAAATGAAGAAATTCCCCTTAGGCTGGCCCCAGTAACTCAGAATTAAATAAGAGGAGGGGCTAGCAGCCTCCTAGAGACTAAAACAACTTCAGAGACTAAACCTACTTTTCCAAGGATGGAAAATTTATTCAGATAATGTTTGAGAATTCATATATGCCACAATAGGATAAGAATGAAAAGGTAGAAATCTCACACTCTTCCTTATACCTGCCCAAGTGCCCAACCAGATCCAAACACAGCATCACTATCACTTGCCATTTTGCTGAGTGGAGACCCCCAGGCACTAATCACACAGGCCAACTGCCTATGTCGTAAAACTGTACAACTTTTCCCTTCAAAGCTGTACGTCTCTTTCTCTGACTACACTGGCGATTCTCCAGTTAATTCAATACTGTAAAGGCTGCAGCAGCATGCAAAAGAATTTCATTTTATTTCTGTTTTTAAAGAAAGGTCTCCAGGAGATGGTGGGTTTTACAGTCCTGTCTGGATAGAGGTTTGATTTGCTCTCGAATGTTCCTAGTGAGACTAGAAGGAAAGCACAAGATGCAGAGGTCCATTCAGTATAATCTTCTCCCTCATTCCCATCTTCACCAACAAATCAAGCAGAATATTTGCTTGCCGAACCCAACTTGGAAGTTGGATTTTCTTTAGGTTTCTTTGACTCAGGTGCAGATTGGGAGTCTTGATCCTTTTTGCCATCTTTCCTATCTGTCTCCTTTAGGTGGTCTTTGTTCCCTCCATCTTCCGGACAACGGCTGGAGTTCCCACTTTGGCCCTTTGGGACACTCACCTCATTTACTTTATTTTCATCTTTCCTTGCTGGTCCTTCCCCAGATGGTTAAGCCTGAACTATTTTCCCCCCACTGGTAGGGGATTGCTGCTCTGTATCTGAGGTCTAAGATGGAGCAGGAGGGTTAGAACTTGGCTTCATTTGAGCATTCTCCTTTGGTGGAGGGGCTGGCATTACTTTTAAAGGCTGTTCAGGTTTGGGAGGCTTAGAAGTTGGAGAGTGACAGTCTTCCTCTTTATTGAGTGTTTCACTTTCTAGAAACTTTCACTCTCCTTCGTGCATTTCTGCCAGATGGGGCTGAGGTCCCAGTCTGTGATGACTCAATTCCTGTCCTGGACTGTTCTGTTCTTGAGTTTCTTCACTTTGCCAGCTTGCGTGTCTCTCCTGAGGCTGTTGTTCTAGTTTTGGCTCATGCAGCTGGTGTCATAGTTTCTCCCATTCCTTCCGTAGCTGCTATTCTACTTCTTGGTCTCTAGCCGCTGTGTTAACAAGCTTTGACCCTCCAAAGACAGAGGCTGCTCACTGAACCAGAACCTCTGCTAGCAGAGGAATCTTCTTCATTAGGAGTACTACGAGGATTTAGATTCAGTTTGGGGCTTGGGGGTGGGGTAGGGAAACTCTACGATCATGCTTATGATTATCCCAAGAGTAAACATCTCTGGAGCTCCATGACCCATCATCTCATGTGTCATACCGGTCTTCATAGCAGTCCCAGCCTCCTCTATAGTAATCATCCCTACAGTACCCACTACCAAATGCTCTCCTACTACTGCCTATCCTGTTATCATAGTCTCTACTGCTTCAGTCCTCATAGCAATCTCGACCCCCATATCGATCTATATCCTGACATGGGGGCCATCACAATAGCACAGTGGCTATCTTACCCTCAAAGGAGCTACAGTTAGACTATCAGTTGACTTCTCAATAGCAAAAATGGGAGCCAAAACACAGGAGAATTATGTATCTTAAATGTATTAAAAGAAAGTACCTGTCTAAAAATCTCTTTAAAAATAAATAAAATAAATAAAAAAACGTAAGGGAGGCCTGGCTGGCTGTCAGTAGAGCATTACACTCTTGATTTTGGAGTTTTAAGTTTGAGCCCCATATTGGGTGTACAGATTACTTAAAAATAAAATCTTTAAAAAAAAAAAGTACCTGCCAACCTAAAATTCTACATCCAGCAAAAATATCTTTCAATAAAGAATGCAATCTCCTTTCTTGCTTTTTTTGGTTTGGGTGACAATGCCTAAAAGACAAAAGAAGTATAGTAATAAAACCTTAAAGAACCCTACTTCACTTTAAACTTATGCAACATAAGAATAGCCAGACATTTATGGAAAGAAGAACATTTAATGTTTTCTTGTACATCTCCTTAATACATACAAATGTTTTCTTTTATTATTAATTGGTTACTTATACAATTGTGTCACGACTATTCAACAGATAAGGAGACCAAGGGTTAGACACCATTTATATGCTTTGTTGGATAGCCTTCCTACAAACTCATAACCACACTATGCCCAGTTTGGGAATTATTTACTGACTGCTAGGACAGTCAACAGTTCAAGACTGAACTCCTATGATCATAATTCATTTCACCTAAATATACCTAGAATTTTATTTCAATGGTTTAACATAAAATACTAAATTAACAATTCTGATTTTACATTTAACATTATAAAAACTAAGTATTTTGGAGCAAAACTATAAAGAATAGCAAATATGCTTTACAACTCCCATAACCTGAAGTTTGTTCTCCACTCCCCAGTTTCTTTATGAACTAAGTTAACCCAGTCTTTGAAATTTGCATCTGTTTCTTTAATTCCAAACTATTTATTTCAAGCACCCAGCTAATTGGCAGAATGCCTATTTCTTCACACAGCTTTCTATTACTGAGCTTCAAATTTTCTTCTTTATGACATCTCCCTTATGTTTTCTTCTGCAATAACCTTTTGGTGCACAATTAAAGGCCTCCCAAACTCAATCTTTGTTGAGGTTCCAACTGGCAAATGTCCTCCAAATAAAAAACAAAACAAAAAAAAGTAATTTTCCTTTCCCATTTTTACAATGTAGCCCAGTAGAAAATTGTTCAACTTTACTTGGTTCTAAGTTTTTAAACTATATAGCACTGTGGACATTTTCAAGATGAATGGAAGAAGGGGAGCCAAACTGATTCATGAAAGATATGGTTAAGGACTGAAGCTTTTGAAGTTAAGGAGCCTACAGCAGATCATCAAAATATGGCTTTACTTAGCTGGGGAGGAAAGGTTGAAACTTAAGAGTCAATATGGACCAATGGTGCAGCTACGTTTATTCAAACACATGGAGAATGAAATAAAAGCAGGGAAAAATAAGGTACGAAAAAGAAATTGACTTGTTACAATTTTTTCGTATAAGCCATGGGAAATCAAATCTTATTTATTATTAAATTTACATTTTGATAATTATCTGAAATTCAAGCGGATAGAACACTAGCTATTTTTTTGTGTCTGGGGTAAAGGGAAAGGAGGTACTTATTCCAAGAGATGCTCAAATATATTTGCAAATGAAAATATTAGAAAGCAGTTTTATGGCTTTGACAAAGGTTTCCCATTTTGTTGACCCAATTCAATATTTTTACTTCCTCAGAAAATTATTCAAGTATTTGAGGGTGCAGTTGGCACAATATCCCACCCATCAGAATACCTGTACCTCCTTTATCTCTTATCTTTTGAAATTCAGTTCAAACACTGTCAGCTCAATGATGCCTTCCTAGATGAATCCAGTCTGTAGCAATATCCCCCTTACTTTTTCATAACTCTTAGAGACTGTATCAAACATTCTGGCAGGTTATTATTTTGCACTTTGTTTCATGAAAACAGTCTCTACTCTCTCAAACTAAAAAAATATAAATCCTGTGACACCAAACATAATGCTGGATATACATACAGCATTTATTAAGTATTAGCTATGAAGTACTATGAAGGACCCCAGTAGCTCGAGATTTTCTATGTAGCATGTGCTTCAGAGAATTTTGGCAGTTAGGGACTTAGATTAAAGATATATCAGAACAGCAAGCACACTTTTTATTTTTTTAATGTTCATTTATTTTTGAGAGAGAAAGAGAACACACATGTAAATGGGAGAGGAGAAGTGTGAGAAGGAACAGATGATCCAAAGTAGGCTCTATGCTGACATCCTACAGCCTGATGTGGGGTTCAAACTCACAAACTGAGATTATGACCTGAGCAGAAGTCAGATGTTTAACCAACTGAGCCACCCAGGCACCCCAGCAAGCACACTTTTTATAAACTGTGTGTTAATCTACGTACCTCTCACTCTCTCGCTCAAAATAAATATTTAAAAGAATAAAACAAAAACATGTTAATTTAAAAAGAAAAATCTGCAACCATTTCAAAACAGCACACAAAAATCAAGGAGCCTCTATAGTAATGGTGTCTATAATAACTTATGAGTGCTTTTACTCACTTATTTATAACCTTTCTATGTAATAAAGTGCTTTAGGGGGCACCTGGGTAGCTCACTTGGTTAAGTGTCTGACTCTTGATGTCTGTTCCGGTCATGATCTTGGCAGTCGTGGGATCAAGCCCTGCGTCAGTCTCTATGCTGGGCTTGGAGCCTGCTTGAGAGCCCCTCTCTCTCTCTTTCTCTCTCACTCTGCCCCTCTCCCCAGCTCACAGTCTCTTTCTCTCTAAAATAAAGTTAAAAAAAAAATGTTTTTTTAAGTGTTTTAAATCCCCCATAGCACCTACATGAGGCCCTAACCATATCTCTTAGTTCACCATCTCTTAGCTGATTTTTGGTCTACTCTAAATTTTGGCAAACTCTGAGAGGGTAAGAACGCTGAAAACATCAACTACCTTATACCTTATTACCTCTCTTCCTCAGGTCCTGAAACATAAAAAGGTATCTCTGAAAATAAAGACGACCTCAAAAGATTTTCAAACTCCTGGCAGATCTCAGAAATGTAGCAAGCTTCTGTTCTTCAAAATCAAAAAGGCATCAACTTCTCAACTAACTCTTTTTAAGCAGCCTCACCAATCAAACTTGTGAAAAGTGGAAAGATTCATCAAGAATGTTCCTATTTCTGTTCCTTCTGAGTAATCTGAGGGAGCTCAGATTATCTTCTCTACTCATCTAATTACCAGAATTTCATTTTTCATAAAATTTTCATTTCATAAAATTTTCACTATGTTTCAAAGTCTTTCCAAATCATGGTAGAGTTGAGGGTATCTAGGGTACACTGCTTTGGTTTCTGCTTAAATTTAAGAAGCCAGAAGCTCTAGCTTACCTATGGATTCCAGTTACATGTTACTGCATAATAAATTACCCCTAAAACTTAGCAGCTTAAAGCAACAACAGTTTTATTTTCTCCCAATTTTGTTGGTCAGAAATTCAGAAAGGATACAGTCAGCAATTCATCTGTTCCGTATGGCATCAAATGAGGTCACCTGAGGTCTTGAAATGATGAATAAATAGACTGAAGAGCCCAAGATGGCTTCACTCACGTCTGGCACCTTGGCAGAGATGGCTAAAAGGCTGAGCTCTGCTGGGACTGTCGAGAAATGCCAAGACATGGCCTCTCCAGTATGGCAGTTGCTAGTTTATGCCAGACTTCAGAACAGACCTCTCCACCAAGCAGATCTGAGCAAGTCTAGCTAGACTTCTTACATGACATCTCAGGATTCCCAAAGAAAGTATGCCAGATACAGGAGGTAGAAGCTGCCAGTTTCTTAAGGTCTGCACTCAAAAACTGGTACAGTGTCACTTCCACCAAATTCTACTGGTCTAAGTATTTACAAAACCCATGGCATTCTTTACCCTTTACGCTCTTTATCCTATTACATAGTAACCTTTTAGTCTTCTGAGAGCTAGAAAAATAACTGAATTTCAAAAGCACCTCCCATTCCACCCTTTGAATCCAGATGTAAAAACTACTCATGATCAGGAACCATCCAGTTGTCAGTCTAGCAACTATCTATACATACTGCTAAACTGACATAAAAAGAACTGGACTAAAATTAAAATCTGCACTTATTCATTGTAATAAAATTCTAGTATTCCAAATTCTATTAGCTTATCTCATACAACTCAAGTTCTTATATATTTTTTTGTTATTATACACATATTTGTAGCAATCATTTTTAAATCACTCAAAGGGATATTTGGGGAAAGAACCCAATGTTCTCTATGTACACCATCTTTTGCAAATCTCACAAAGAAACTAGAAAGTAACAAATAAGTTATAGTTACCTTTTATTATGTGCTTACTATCTGCCAAACACTGCTCTAAGTACTTTACATGTATTAACTTTATTAAAGCTTCCTAACCTTATGAGACAGTATTATTATATTTTCTATTTTTCAGACGAGAAAACCAAATTGGAGAAAAAATATAACCACCATTAAGAGGCAGCTCCAGTATTCAATCCCAGGTAGTAAGGCACCAGAACCTGTCTGTGCTCTCCACCCCTAGGCCATATGACATACAGATTATCCCCACTTAGACATCATGCTGCCTCATCCTACTACCCTCGACCTTGGTGCAGATCAAAGTAGGACCATATTTATATACCTCAAATCTTGTATCCTAACACCCTAAGTCTAAAATGAAAAACCCCAAACATTTTCTGTTACTGGGCTATTTGTATCTAACTCAGATTAGGAATTATGCAGTCTCTGCCTAGGTTTCTCTACTCTTAACCCTAAATCAGCCACAGACACTTGACTGAACTGTAAACAGTTTTCTGTCCTTCCTCTGAGGAATTTAGTATACCTATTTGAGATACACCTGCCTATATACCTATGTATGGTTTAAATGTACACGCAGGATTGTCTTGGCTCCCCTGCAACATTGTTTTTCTTTATAGGAGAGGGAAAAAAGAGGCAGAAAAAATGTCAGAGACCCAAAGGACCAACAAAGGTATGACTAGACAATCTAATGAGCTCAGTAAAAAAGCCCAAGTTCAGCTCTTAAACTTTGAGAGTACTGAAATTCATAATGACACTGCATACACCAAGTCTTTGGTGTAAAGCATTTGTGAATTATCTCGCCTTGCATTACACTGAAAGTCTATAGATAACTACTGGTATTTGTTATTCCTTAAATTTATATCTTAATTAGTTTGACAAGTTGATTTTAAATAATGAAAGCCATCTCTGAAAGGTCCATTTAGACTTGTGCAGATAATCAGCATCTGCCTCTAATCAAACTGAGATGATTAGCAAATTAAACCCTTTAATTAGCATTTTGCATAATTTAGACAAATTATGCTTCTTAGGTTTAAGAAGGTGAAACAGGGTGAATTTATCAGATATTCCTTTAAATGTTTATTAATTATCGGGGCGCCTGGGTGGCGCAGTCGGTTAGGCGTCCGACTTCAGCCAGGTCACGATCTCGCGGTCTGTGAGTTCGAGCCCCACGTCAGGCTCTGGGCTGATGGCTCGGAGCCTGGAGCCTGTTTCCGATTCTGTGTCTCCCTCTCTGCCCCTCCCCCGTTCATGCTCTGTCTCTCTCTGTCCCAAAAATAAATAAAAAACGTTGAAAAAAATAAAAATTAAAAAAAAATGTTTATTAATTATCAAATTTTACATATATACAGTAAAAATAAAGAAACACAAATTAAACTCAGTTTGCTAAAATCTAACACTTCACAACATTTAAGCTAATTATGTCATTTGGAGCAAAGTAACACAATACTCAGAAGAAAAGAAAAATATTTCATTTCAATTATCCTCCATCAACTACCCAGGAGGTCAACTTTATTCAAACTTGATTCAAACAGCATTTTTTAAGGAAAAAAGGAAGGAAGGAGCACGCTTCTCTCCACTTCTGCCATTCAGTACCACAGGAGCCAAGGCTAATTTCACTAAGCATTCAATCATACAGTTTTAAAGAAATGCACTCATAAAAAGGTAAGTAACCTGTCAATTTTGTTAGACAAGAGACCATAGGACAATATAAAGTAGCAAAGCTCATCACAAGAAACTAAGATAAGCCATTACTTTTATCCACAGGCACTACATTCTCTCACACACAGAGTGATGCTTTTTTTTTTTTTTTCAAGTATCTCCTTTCTTAAAGGACCAAAACACCCTATTAGCTAACAAAAGTACCAATTTCCAGGATTTGATAAACAAGTAATAAATAACAAAAGCTTAAGAGACAGTAGAGGAAGCATGTATCATTTCTAACATATATTAAACCCCAGCTTCTGATAAAGATGTGGTCTTGGAAAGAGCCCCTCTGTTCTAGAATTAATCCTCTTACCAAAAAGAGGCCGTGAAATTCAAAAGTAGACTTTTCTCATGACTACAGACATCAACCTACTAAAAACTTTCAAACAAATTATCTTTATCCTTCTATAAATACTACCCAAAATGTAACTCTTCACGGTGTGTGCATGTGCCTATGTGCCTGTGTGTCAAAGGGATTGGTAAATAATAAGAAAAATAATCATATTAAGCTTATGTTAAAAAGGGACACTAAGGGGCTCCTGGGTGGCTCAGTCGATTAAGTGTCCAACTTCGGCTCAGGTCATGATACCACAGCTGGTGAGTTTGAGCCCCTTTGTGGGCTCTGTGTTGACAGCTGGGAGCTTCAGATTCTGTGTCTCCCTCTCTCTCTACCCCTCCCCCACTTGTGCGGGCCTATGTGTGTGTGTGCACGCTCACTCTCTCTCTCTCAAAAATAAATAAACATTAAAAAAAATTTTTAATAAAAAATAAAATAAAAAGGGAACTAAAATGAATTCTAATTCATTTGAAAGGATATACAACAAACCAAATGAAAACTGACACAGAATAAGCAAGAAACTATCTTTCCCAAATCCAAATTTCAATCTATCTGTATGCAGATTCTACTGCATCCCTGAACAACCTGGATCTAGAGACAGCACAAACAATACCTCTGATATACACTAATCAACAAACAATAGCTCTGATATACACTAATCAACAGTACCAAATCTTTTCTTCAAAGACTTAATCAAGTGGCAATATTTGTAATATAATTCAGTGTTTTGCATCTACAGGCACTCAGAAAATATTAGTCAGTTCAATGACTGGAAAAATCAAGTCTACATTCCAAACACAGTATTCTGGTATTTCATAGTAGGTCTCAAAGGAAGAATCGGCAACCTGATTTGGAACAACTACAGCTCTGAAGTGACAGGACACATATCCAGCTGAAAATACTTATTTCTCTTAACCACTGAAATATCAACAGGACATCTAACATGCAAAAGTGAAAAGTTAAACTTTAGGAATACAAATGCCCAACATTTAGCCTTATTCATTTGCTATTTAGCAAACCCCAGCAGCCATTTACTATTAAAGCAGAAGGAAAAACATATAAACACCTGCAAACCATGAACTTCAATTCATTTCACTACTCTTCCCTTCCACACTGAATGGACGATTGGAAGTTTTAGTACAGTGCTTTGGCTCCCCCAAATGACACGTCTAGAGCATAATAACCCTGTCACAGAGAAATTAAACAAGCCAAATACAGCTGGGTTCCTTGTATCATTTTCATCAGAAGAAACCTGGCCAGTACTAAATTCAGTTTTAATATCATCACTGGTTTACTCCACTCTCAACCTAATCAAAGAAAAATATTATATATTCAATCAAGAGTTTGTCTCCAAGTGCCAAAAGGAGAATGGATTATATAATTAAGAAAAGAGGAGAAAAGTGAAAGTCAAAGTATTGTACCAAGGGCTCCTGGCTGGCTCAGTCAGAAAAACCTGAGACTCCTGATCTCAGGTTGTGAGATAGAGCCCCACGCTAGGTGTAGAGATTACTTAGAGAAGAGAAGAGAAGAGAAGAGAAGAGAAGAGAAGAGAAGAGAAGAGAAGAGAAGAGAAGAGAAGAGAAGAGAAAAGGTACTGTGCCAAAGTTTGCATCACTGAAGTATTAATAGTCAAGAAAAGTGACAGCTTTCTATAAAAATTCCTTCAAGTAACCACAAAGATTAGTTCCGAGATCACAACTGACCAGACTTTCAAAAACCAAAAAGTTCTAATTTGAAAAATAAAAAAATACCACTGCTAATAAGATCACTTGTTTAATTTTAAACATACATTACAACTTCTAGAGTTAGTCAGTTGTTTTCGTATGCATTATCAAAGTGCTTATTACTAAATAATAGCCAACCTTTAGTAAGTTTATAATATGCCAAGTACTATGCAATATACATAGATTATTTCACTCAATTTCACAATAATTCTATGAGGAATATACTATGATGTTCTCTATCTTATTGTAGAAGAAAATGAGGCATCAAAAGGTTAGGTAACTTACCCAGGGTCATAAATTATCCATTATGAGATTAATTTTCCCAGTTCTCGCTCATACACTCTCCCTTAGCAATGATCTATCCCACAGTTTCAAACACTAATATTACATAGCATTTTTATTATATATTTTCAAACATAACTTCTTGAACACAGCCTAATACTCTGAATTACCCACTGCCTATCTCGATTGGCCCACCAGCACTCACAAGCAGGATGTTCACAAGCAAATGTACCATCTTATCCCAA
This sequence comes from Neofelis nebulosa, assembly GCF_028018385.1. NCBI lineage: Eukaryota > Metazoa > Chordata > Mammalia > Carnivora > Felidae > Neofelis > Neofelis nebulosa. The sequence continues at coordinate 58,135,619 of NC_080787.1, read as the reverse complement.
AACCATACTCCTATTTTTCTATTCCCTACCATCACTAACACACTATTTTGTACCCTATATACCAAATAGCTTGGAGTCATCTTCATTTCACATTCCATTAGTCATCAAATCTTCAGGCTACTTCCATGTCGACCATATCTGCCTCCTTCTTTCCACTGCCACAGCCATTGCTATAATTCAGACCCTCATTCAGTCCTTCATTTGGACATTTACTCAACAAATTTCTCCTTGTTAACACAGAAATTGGAAACATCCTAACAGAAATCTGCCTTAAGTCTCAACATTCTTTTACTTGAGATCTTTTTTCTTTGAGCTTTTAAGTTTAAAATAATTATAGGCTCACAAGAAGTTACACTGCAAAAACACTAGAGAGTTCCTGTGTACCCTTCACCAAGGGTCCCTCCATGGTTACATCTTACATAAAACTACAGTACAATATCTAAATTAGGACGAATGACGTTGGTACAGTGCATGTGGACAGTTCCATGCCATTTCCTCACATCTGTAGATAGATGCAACAACTACAATTGAAAGGAATTATTTTTACTCTGAGGTTCTTAGGGCTAATTAATCTCATTGAGGCTTTAGTAGACTCATTCTCACATTCAGCTAGTAGACAGGTCCACTAAAAGATACACGAAATGATGTCTAATATTACCTGACAATCCTGAATCTCGATTTGGGTCTCAACTCTGCACTTCCTTATCCATTCAGCTACTGCCATTATCTTTTATCATACTAGATTCAAACATGTCAGTCCACTCCTCAAAAAGTTTCAACAATTCCCTCCTGTCTTTATTCTATCTCACTAGCCTCATCTTCCA